>NC_140458.1:2067367-2667367 GCF_963576455.1 Neolamprologus multifasciatus | reverse complement strand
GTACCGGTACCGAAAAAAAGAAGATTTATTTATAACACACGTGAAAAGACCCAGGAAAACTGAGTTAACGATAAAAACGATAACAAAATAACGCTGAAAACCGATAAAAACCCTGAAAACCATACATTTCACACCTGAGTCTCAACTCTCGCAGCCCGGTACCAAACGACTCACGGACTGTTACCGGTCCGAGGCCCGGGGGTTGGGGACCGCTGTCTTAAGTTATCAAAAATAGCCCTGAAGTTCTTCCTGGCTGACTTGACAAGATAAACAGCAAAACAATGAAGTGAGCATTAACCTTCACATAAAAAATGATTAACCCAAAAATAGAAGTAAACTAACAACAAACTTTATATTTTAATATTTTGAAATTTGTTAAAATTCAAATGGCTCCAACAGAAGCAATCAAGGACCACATGGCCATTTTAAGTGGCTGTTTTATACAGTAAAATAATGTGAAATCAGATTCTTTTATCAGATGGGTCATTCCATTTCAGTATGTATACATGATATTAAAAAATCAAATGCATTTGTTCTGTTTAGGGAAGAGATTTACATCGACTCTGCAGAGTCAGAAGTATCAGACCTGGATGAGGCTGTCCTGGCTTCCCCTGAACAAAATGATTCACATGTATGTCTCATGAACAACACTGCCAGAACTGCTGTGTATGTGTTCCATGTAGTCATGACCTTCCCTCCCCCCTTTCTTCAGGACGAGATGGACCTTGCAACTATGTTGAAAGATTTCCAGGAAACGCATCGACACCAGCAATTATTGTACAATAATAGCCCGACGAAGGAAAATCCTACACAGTGCCTGCATGGCACTTTCTAAGTCATATTTTGCCTGGCATAAATTGCCAAATATTGAATTTGTTGGTGAAATGGCCGATGATTATGGAGGCCTGCAGATTACTTATGGTCGAAACTCAGAATTCCCTAGGGATTTTTGAGGGGAAGCCTGGCAGTCTGTTGTTCAGCTATAGCCAGCAGTTGCTGTCAAGCAACAAGTTTTATACGGCTGGTAAACTGATTGCTTGGTCCATAGCGCACAATGGGCCAGGGCCACGGTGTATCAACAGACACCTGTTCTGTATGATGTGTGGCCAGAAGACATCTCTTGATGACTTCGATGTAGAGGTCTTCATGGACGAAGACATCAAACAGAACATAGAAAAGGTAAAGCTGTGTGCATGCTGAGGTGTAATTAAATTCAATGAAACAATGCATAGCTTAGCTCATCAGTGGAACGTCTCAAAATGTAAGTACACTTAGTGAATGCTTTAAACATATGTATTTATTTTCAAGGTTTCCAACTGCAGCCCAGAAGACCTGGCAGACTTAAAGTCACCTTGGGGACTGGATTGCAGGCTGTGGTATCCCTGACATCTACACTGCCACATTACTTGATGTTAAGAGGATAAGGAGCGAGATTGTATCTCATTTTGCATTTCACAGGTGAGAATTTGCTAGAAAATTACAAAGTATTTTGCTGGTCAGTGCTCGTCTTCCCATTGTGTTCCCCCCTAATAGTTAACACTTAAACAAATTATCAATCTGCTGAGTTGATATCTGTATTGCAGTTAAGGTGGTGTTTAAATTGACAAAACAAAACTTTTCGTTTTGTTTCACAGTTTTGCTATGTGGTATGAATTGAGAGTACAATCTGTTCAACAGGGTTGCCAGCATGATTCAGCAGTTTGCTGCCGGTGTGAACTCGTGTGGTCGGTTCTGGCAAATGGTGAAGAGATGCTGGAAGCAGTTCCTTGCTGTATTAATGCAGGAAATAAACTTACAAGGAACAGCTTCCAGGATCTCTTCACCATTGGATGGAGTCCAGCTGGAAGTAACAGACGTGAAGAAGAGGAAGCCACCATCTTTCAGTGGGAATGGTGGCTTATGGCCATTCAGAGTACATAGAATACAACACATGTCTTGTTTCTGTTTGAATTGCTTCAGGCATCTCATGTTAAATACAGTGTCCACAATACAAAACACAGACAACTAAATCTAAACAACACTTGGGTGCAATAAAACCTTCAAACTTTGCAAAATCCACACTTCTTAGAGCATATGAGGAAGTTTTGGATTATTTTACCTTTTGGTAAATGGTAAATGGCCTGTATTTATATAGCGCCTTACTAGTCCCTAAGGACCCCAAAGCGCTTTACATATCCAGTCATCCACCCATTCACACACACATTCACACACTGGTGATGGCAGCTACAATGTAACCACAGCCACCCTGGGGCGCACTGACAGAGGCGAGGCTGCCGGACACTGGCGCCACCGGGCCCTCTGACCACCACCAGTAGGCAACAGGTGAAGTGTCTTGCCCAAGGACACAACGACCGAGACTGTCCAAGCCGGGGCTCGAACCGAATCCAATTACAAGGCGAACTCCCAACTCTTGAGCCACGATCGCCCCATAAAGGAAACCACCTACAACAAATATTTTTGGAAGATTATTTCTTTTCTTCTGTCATCTCTACCAGATCTTGCTTGTCTAGACTGATAGGATGTAATTTGATTTTCATTGTGATTTCTGGTAAAACATTACTTTTATTACATGACCGAAAACCTCTCTTAACACTAAAATATTAAATAGTTATATTACATACTTGTAAAATGTATTATTCAACTGTATTAGCACATCTGAGAATTAAGTGTTTTTGCAGTGTTTAAGGCTACGTCCACACGTACCCGGGTATTTTTGAAAACGCAGATTTTTCTATGCATTTGCACCTTTCGTCCACACGTAAACGGCGTTTTTGGACACTGAAAACGGAGATTTTTAAAAACTCCGGCCAGGGTGGATATTTTTGAAAACTCGGCTTTTGCATTTACGTGAGGATGAGAAAAACGGAGAAAACGCAGCGTCAAAGGTGTGCGCATTTTTTGACGTCACACTGTGCACCACGTTATTGTTTCGTTGACGTTATTTCTACAATACTGTTAATTGTTCTCTCTGCAGTGTTTAAATGCTTACATATACACACAGTTACTGTCCCTCCACACATACGACTCGGTTCTGCTTCTATGCCCCAGCTTTGTTTACTTTTTCCCACCGAGGCTTCTAGACTTCTGATTGGCCAACATTTCTACACGGTTAGGAATATATCGCCACCTGTTGCTTTGGCATGTTCCTAGCAGCGTTTTCCTTCATTTCTGCCTTTACGTGTGGACGAGATTATTTTTTAAAACAAAAATGGAAAATCTCCGTTTTCAAAAATACCCGTTTACGTGTGGACGTAGCCTAAGACAGGTCTCACCTTTCAAATTGTGTTATTCTGTCTCCCTTTGAGACAAAGGTCATTTGTTAATTAGATGCACTGCCTAACTAGAAGAACCTTCAGGTATTCCATTGACTATAACGAAACCTCCTGTATATTAGTGTCCTAGGGTAATCGAGTGGTGCAATGACAACACCCACGCAAATGTGACATCACTAGAAAGCCAGTGTACTCTTGCAAGGACAGAATGAATAACTTAAAAAAATAAAAAAATAAAAAAAACATACACATTGCATAAACAGTCCTTGACATATAGGTCTGACTCGGAGGACCAAAATTAATTTCCTGTCTTAGGAGGGCAGGATTGCTTTGAGTAATTTTTTTTTTAATACAATGCTTTGCAATATTGGTTTTGCCTAACAACCTGTCATTAACGCAACTGCTCTACTATGCAGTCAGTGTAACTGATTATAAATCTACACATTGCACCTTATTTAACAGTTGTATGTATTTTAACAGAGCAAGAGGTGGACCACACGTTTGAAGAGCTGCTGGTCTTTATAACTGGGGCTGACTTACTTCCACCACTGGGGTTCCCACAGTCCTGCAACATAGACTTTTACGATCAGGAGTCAGGGATGCGGCGCATCCCATACGCATCAACGTGCAGCTTATCCCTGTATCTCCCAAGAGGTGTTGCAGATGAAGATCAATTTAAAGATCTTATGAACGATGCATTAAAAGGATCCCTGGGATTTGGAAAGGTGTAGCTGCATACATGAACTGATGCTGGGAAGCTGTGGTTAAAACCTGTGGGCTTTTGGGATGAAGTTGTTATTGTAAGTGTTCTTAAAGGGGATTGCTCCTGGCACCGGGACTTCTTAAAGATTTTACATTTTTAAAAGTGTTTTTACAAATGACTGTTCATTGTGTATATAGTTATATTTATAGTCCAGTTAAGACAACGGGGGTATGCATGCATCAAGCCATGCAAAATAAGTGGTGTTCAGAAAGTTTCCAGGAAATAGTTCAAATGACAATTCATCTAGAAATATTCTTTTGAAAGATTGTTGTTTATGTTCAAGATTTTCAAGATGTACAACAGATGCCAAACAAACTTTGAACTAAAAGACTTTTGTAAAATAAAATATTGTAATGTCAGTTCTCATGGTGTCTTGTCTATTTACAAATTAAAGTTGAGGCTCACCTGTTACTGTCAAATACTGGTATTGGGTTCCATTGACGAGGGCTGTGTAGTACAATTATGTGCTTAAGCCAAGGTAAATGGTTCAATGAATTTACCCTCATCTGTTCTCAAACCAAGAACTCAAGAATCCATCTCAACTCAGACTTAAAAGTTATGAATTAATTTTACTGCTTTCAAGAACAAAGCAGTTTTAACACACTGACTTTAATCTTTGGTGTCAACTCTGAGATTGGCACCTGACCTTTGACTATAACCTGGTTAAAAATCAATTTGAGGACTCTGCTGACCGTGATATTATTCTTGTTAAACTGTTCGTGGGGGAGTTCTATGGATACATTTAAGACTTCTGCCTAATTTTACATTTATATAGTTTGACATGAACTTTGTAGTGAATTATGTAAATGTGGTAGAATTATGTAAGAGATTATGGCTGTAAAGCCAAAGTGTTTTTTGCAAAAAATAACATCAAGATAATGAACACTGGTATTAAAATTATATTTTATACACAAGGCACTAACTGTAATTACCAAAGTAAAGAAAATGATTTGTTAGACTCAGTTTGTTGGTGACCGATGCTTAAAAAGTGCGTAGCAATTCGGACAGTCAATCCAGTGATTGCTTTGCTTTTTCTATGGTCACCGCTTACCTTCTTTATTAGTCATTTGGCTGCACGTGACAATATATTTAGCTAAAGTTCCTTCTGCTTGTTTAGGTTTCTCTCTGTGTTCTAGGTTCATTCAGCCCAACCTCAGGAAATTTGTCTGCTTGCCTACTGTCATCTCTACAAGCCTCCTCATATTCATGCTGTCTGACTCTGCTGATAAGGAACCAAAACCGCTGAAATGAACAGTCACTTTCTAGCCTATATTTGTCATGTTTCGGCTGTGTACAGGCAGGAGAAGGACCCAAACGCAAAACTCACGACAACGAAATTAAACTCAAAAAGCTGCTTTATTGCAGAATGGCATGGAAAACTAAACTGGGACATGGATAAACTGACACGCAAGAAACAAAGCCATGAAGGAGACTACGACACTGACAAAGAGAAACATGGGGCTTAAATAGACAGAGGGATAACGAGTGAATGAGACACAGAAGGAGAGCACAGCTGGGAGTAATCAGGCTGGACGAGACAAGGGAAGCAAAACTAGAAACACTCACATGAGACGTGGACCTTCAAAGTAAAACAGGAAACACACTGACTGAACTCTAAACATGCAAACTTAACAGCAACTGAGAAGACAGAACATAGGGACCAGAAACATGGTACAAAAAGGTCACAGTAGACACAACATTTAACACAGGGAAGCCATATTACAAATCCAAAGAACTAAACCTATGATAACCATAACTGAAATCTAGAGAAACAAGAAACAGTACAACAAAGGACTCAAAACATAATCCATAATATAAAAACACAAGATCTCTTCAAAATAAAATAGGAAACATAATGAGACACAGACATGACAACCTGAACTTGACAACGTAAGACACAGACATGAGACACATGAAGAGCAGGGGAGACTTAACAGGGGTTGGAAGACACAAGGGGAATCTAATAAACAAAGAACTAGAAAAGCTCATGAGCTTAATCATATAAACATCCAAATAAACTGAACTCAAAACACTGGGTCATAAGACCCAGGATCGTGACAATATTTTTAAGCCTCAGTTCATCCAAAAACGGGATTACACAGTGGTACATGTTTATAGATCAAACACTCTAAAAATGAATGTTTTTCATTTTCCCTAATGTGTGTGCACAAAGGACACAGCCACAAGTGCTTCTACGGTGTTTGTTTTTACTTTTAGCTACAGGGTGGTTTAAATAAATGTCACACATGAACTTGTAATCGCTGAAAAATAAGGGGAAAAGGTGAGATTTGAAGTGACTAACTTTAAGATACCTTCAATGTACTAAGTCGGAAGAAGAAAATTAACTCCCCTTTAGCTGCTTAAAGCAAAGAGCTTGAAGCAGAGGAAGCGAGTTGTCTTTGTAGAATGTGTGCCAGTTTGGGTTAAGGGAAAAAAGCCAAGATATGTTCACAACTGTCTGCTGACAGTGAAAATGTAAAATGACATAAGGGAATGCCACATATTTCTCTTCTTGTGGTTTCCAAAAACAATTTTAAAAGAGGCTATACACATGACATTTTATACAGAAATTACAGGATTACAGAAGTTAATACCAAAGAGTGCAGTTGCAGTCTAGCAGTGTGATAGTTCAACCACTTAGGAGGGAGATGGCGAGGGGAAAGAAAATGTTCCTGTGTCAGGTATTCCTGGTTTGCAGGCTTCTATACTGTCTGCCAGAGGGCAGTGGGTCAATAAGTCTATGAAAAAGTGAAGAAGAAAAGTCAACATAACTAGCACGAAGCGGTAATGCATGATGGCAGAATCTGATTGCTAAGACACAAGTTAAAGGTTAAGAGAAGTACAGAGGAAAATAAGAAAGAAGCTCAGAAATGAGCAGAGCTGCCATAACAGGTAACACAGTTAAGGTTTCAGAATAAGCCTTCTGTCGTTTGTTTGCTTGATCATGCTTTAAACACATCAAAATGCATAGTGGGATTATAATACAAGTCAGTACTGTGACAAGCACTGGTACTGAATAGGCAATCACTTAGCAGCAAGGTGAATCGGTGATGCATTAGTGTGGTCTGCACTTCCTCTTCTTTGATTGGGTGAAATGAGTTGAAAGTAATTGGATGAGGGAACCATGGGGAGTGCCCTGCATAATTTTAATAAAACGCAGTTTTAAACGCCGTGACAGCTGACACAGAACGCCGTAAAAAACGCTGTTTTTACGTGTCTTTGAATGGCGTTTTCTGCCGAGTGGCGGGAAAAAACGTCGTTTTCGTTTGTCTTCGAACGCCAGTTTTTACGGCACTCGGATGGTGCATTCAGCGCGCCATGTGAGTGTCGGAAAAAACACTTGGCGTTTTAAATAATTAAACAGCGTTTTTTACGCCATTTCTTAACCAAACGGGTTAGAAAAGTGGCGATTTTTGGCACTAATGGCTTGCCATTGTCGGCACATAAGGACGCTGTCATAGCCTGTCAACGACGTTGATTAGCTGCATATATACGAATGTGAATCGCATTATTGGCTGGACTATGGGATAAGGTGGCATCATTCTAATCCCATACGGGAGCAGCCAGTCACTGACTAACACTGCAAAACAGAATTGTTAAAGTTTTAATTTTAATTTCAATTCGACAGATTTTCTGTGCGCAGAGACCGTGCCAGTAGTGTGCAATTGCGCACGGGGGACATTGGGCTTTAAATCATCAAACTATAAAATATAAATTTTAAATTGTTATTGATCCCTTTACCCCTGGTCCTAAAGTGTATATTTATTTTCTTACTCTTCTTATATTTATTTTTTGTTTACTTGCACTACTCTAACTGGAGCCTCGTCGTCTCATCTCTCTATATACTGGACTGTATGTAGCGGAGATGACAATAACGTTTACTTTGACTTCAGCAGCAAGCAGGCGCACCGAGAGCTCTCGCGCTCACTTTTCTATACGCGAAAAGAAAAAAGCCAGAGGCAGCCACCACAGCACTAAAAACTAAGAAACAAAAAACTGCTACTAAGTGAATCTCAATTATTTTAAATAGCTCAACAAACAATACTGCAAATGAAAGTCCTAGAATAAACAGCAGTCAGTGCTGCGTCTGAAAACAAACAAAATTCTCTAACACATAAATATTCATTTTCTGACTATAATAAAAATGATGACACCTACATATTACTAAATGAAAATACACCAGTAAAACACAATAAAATACATCACAGCAGCTCATCAGGTAAAAGTGTAAATCAGCCCTAGAAGATTAGAACATAGAAGAAATTAAGCACAGTGCAGGACAATAGCAGGAAGCATTCACCGCACCTGGCTACAATCACCGATTTAATCTTTGGTATCCTTCTTGTGATTGGCTGTTCATCTGCATCAGTTGTAAAAGTTATTTTTGTGTAATTTTGCATATCTTTTCATGGCTGGATTGGTTTAAAAACCAAAAATGCAATGCCTCCGTAACAAAAGCCATGAACACAACACAAGGGCTAATAGTGCCTGTCACACATGGTACAAAAACAGGAAACATATGTCTTCCTGTGTGTTGTGGTTGGCTCAAGATGGTATCGGTGAAATCTGTTTAAAGCCAGCTACTGTGTGCCAACGTTTGAAATTAAATTTAACCAAACCAGCAACAAAAGTATTTTTTATAATAAATTAAAAAGTTTTATTTTCAGAAAAGACTGTTTTATTGATGACATATTTTCTCTGACTTTATTGTTAAAGAAATAATTTTGATTATCTAGCTAGAAATAAGTTCAGTCACTAAAACCTGTTTACTATAATTTATGTAGTGAAAGTCAGTGCTACATGATCTGGGCTGTGGGAGGTAGAGGTCCTCCCCTTGGTAGATTTTACATAATAAAAGTGGTGAAAGTTTCAGAGTAGCATACCATTATTCACAGTACAGTTATGTTATGTTACTTGGCTTTTAAAATCAGCTTCTATTACCATTTGACAAAAGGAGTGGCAACTTAAATAGTTATTAATAACTATTAATGACACGTTTGACCTCAGCCAGGCCCAGCTCAGGCCTGTACTATGAAGCAAGTTCGTAAAACTTACCCCATTACTGATATTCATGTTAAGCTGTCACATGACAGCTGGTTTATTAAATTAATAAGTCAGCTAAGGGGTTTCCAGTCAAGCTAAGAAGTCATATGAATACTAGTTCAATAAAAATCATCTGAAAGACCTGAACATAACTGAACTTTATTTGATGTATTAAGTAATAAATTATTTGCAGATTGCACTCTGAAGCTACACAATGAAACTACTAAACAAAGTGAAGAAAGGAAGTGGTCTAGACATATGCAGTGATAAAGATGAAGGCACACGAAACGCAATCTGAAAGGCAGATTGACAAAAGAGCACTGAGATTAAAAATGCATGGAAGATGATTGGCTCATAGACGTAAGGCAAGACTGTTACTGGGCCAGTTTTCTGAAAACAGAATTTTGATGGTGTGGAAAAACAGAAGTAGAACGGTCTAACAGCCCGAACACTCAGGAATGCAGATAGAAATGGTTATGCATGAGCTCAGATGTTAGTTAGTTACCACCAAACTAGATAAAGTAACACAGTGTGAACATGGACCGCTACAGGCCTCCACCAGAGCTTCCTCAGCGAATCGCTACCTTATCGTGGTGGAGGGCTTTGTGTGGCCGAGGGATCCCAAGGGCTATGTTTTCCGGGAGCTTCTGCCCCCTGGTAGTGTCTCCCATGGCAAATTGGTCCAGGGTGAGGGACCAGACAAAGAGCGATTCAGAAGACCCTTATGAGCAATGTTCCCTCTAAGCTGCACGCTGTGTTGTGTACAAAAAAAGAAAATCTAACCAGAATTGAAATTAAGATTAAAACTTTAACAATTCTGTTTTGCAGTGTTAGTCAGTGACTGGCTACTCCCGTATGGGATTACGATGCCACCTTATCCCATAGTCCAGCCAATAATGCGATTCACATTCGTATATACACAGCTAATTCAATTCAATTCAATTCAATTCAATTTTATTTATATAGCGCCAAATCACAACAAATGTCGCCTCAAGGCGCTTCATAGATACAGAGAAAAACCCAACAATCATATGACCCCCTATGAGCAAGCAATTTGGCGACAGTGGGAAGGAAAAACTCCCTTTTAACAGGAAGAAACCTCCGGCAGAACCAGGCTCAGGGAGGGGCGTGGCCATCTGCTGCGACCGGTTGGGGTGAGAGAAGGAAGACAGGATAAAGACATGCTGTGGAAGAGAGACAGAGATTAATAACAGATACGATTCAACACAGAGAGGTCTGTTAATACATAGTGAGTGAGAAAGGTGACTGGAAAGGAAAAACTCAATGCATCATGGGAATCCCCCGGCAGCCTACATCTATTGCAGCATAACTAAGGGAGGATTCAGGGTCACCTGGTCCAGCCCTAACTATATGCTTTAGCAAAAAGGAAAGTTTTAAGCCTAATCTTAAAAGTAGAGATAGTGTCTGTCTCCTGAATCCAAACTGGAAGCTGGTTCCACAGAAGAGGGGCCTGAAAACTGAAGGCTCTCCCTCCCATTCTACTTTTAAATACTCTAGGAACAACAAGTAGGCCTGAAAAGCGAGAGCGAAGTGCTCTAATAGGGTGATATGGTACTACAAGGTCATTAAGATAAGATGGGGCCTGATTATTTAAGACCTTGTATGTGAGGAGCAGGATTTTGAATTCAATTCTGGATTTAACAGGAAGCCAATGAAGGGAAGCCAAAACAGGAGAAATATGCTCTCTCTTTCTAGTCCCTGTCAGTACTCTTGCTGCAGCATTTTGGATTAACTGAAGGCTTTTCAGTGAGTTTTTTGGACATCCTGATAATAATGTGAAGAAAGGACTGTCATAGCCAGTCGTTGACAGGCTATGACAGTGTCCTTATGTGCCGACACCAGTGTTTTAGCTAGCAAAGCGGCGTGGCTGATGTGGAGTGAAGCCACGTTAATGACAACGTGTACAACCATTGGAGACGTGAGCAGGACAGACGGAACAATTGACGGGAAAAGTGTGGACTTTATACCAGTTTTTAAATTGTGTTGATCGGCCACGTAAAACCAGAGTTATGATAAAAATATCTGCAATGTTTGGTTTTCTTCCTGAATACTATCGTTGTTTATATTTACTGCAGGAAGAAACGGTAAAAATGGCGTTTTATAAGGAAAACGCTCTAAAGAACTCTCCGCCTGTGAGCAAAACCAAAACATCCCCACCCTTTCCTATTTGTCGCAAAATGTACCATGTCGACCAATCAAAAAATGATATGGCAACATGGCATTTAGTTGTTTAGGGAGGGGGAAGTTTTAGGAGTGACGGAGTGACCACGATCGCCGAACATACGAGTGTCCATGAGTGCACGTGGCACAAGGATGCTCTAGGCTGCAGGTCGATGATCGATTTTGTAATCGTATCACCAGACCTGAGGCCATATGTTCTGGACACTCGGGTAAAGAGAGGGTCTGAGTTGTCAACTGATCAGCTCCTGGTGGAGAGTTGGGTCCGGTGGTGGGGGAGGATGCTGGACAGACCTGCTTGCCTAAACATACAGTTTGCGCTGTGAATGCTTAGCAGAGACTCCAGTCTGCTAGATCTTCAACGCACACCTCCGGCAGAGCTTCAACAGCATTCCAAGAGAGATGGTGGACACTGAGTGTGAATGGACAGTATTCAGCACCTCCATTGCCAAAGCTGCTGCACTGAGCTGCGGCTGGAAGGTGGTTGGTGCATGTTGTGGTGGTAACCCCTGAACCAAATGGTGGACACCAGAGGTGAAGGGAGCCACCAGCCTGAAGAAGGAGTTCTATCGGACTTGGTTAGCCTGTGGGACTTTGGAGGCAGCTGATAGGTACCAACAGGCCAAGCAGAATGCAGCTCGGGCGGTGGATGAAGCAAAAACCCGGGTGTGGGAGGAGTTCAGAGAGGCCATGGACAAAGACTTAGACTGCCTTGAAGAGATTCTGGCAAACCGTCAAGCAACTCAGGAGGGGAAAGCAGTGTTCTACCTGCACTGTGTATAGTGCGGGTGGAGTGCCGCTGACTTCAACTGAAAAAATTGTTGTGCGATGAAAGGAATACTTCCAGGACTTCCTAAATCCCACTGAGGAAGCAGAGTCTGGGGACAAAGGAAATGACCTACCAGTCTCTGGGGGTGAGGTCACTGAGGCAGTTAAACAACTTCTTGGTGGCAGAGCCCTTGGGTTGGATGAGGTCTGTCCTGAGTTCCTGAAGGCACTGGATGTTATAGGACTGTCCTGGTTGACACGCATCTACAGTGTTGCGTGGAGATCAGGGGTAGTACCTCTGGACTGGCAGACCGGGGTGGTGGTCCCCATTTTCAAGAAGGGGGACTGGAGGGTGTGTTCCAACTACAGGGGGATCACACTCCTCAGCCTCCCTGGGAAAGTTCGTCCGTTAGTCGAACCTGGACTGGAGGAACATGTGGTTTTCCTCCTGGTCGTGGCACACTGGATCAGGTCTTTATCCTCTCGAAGATACTTGAAGGGGCATGGGAGTTTGCCCAACCAGTCTACATGTCTTTGTGTTTTGTCCCCTGTCCCTCAGGGTGTCTTGTGGGAGGTGTTGTGGGAGTATGGGGTGTTTGGCCAATTGCTATGGGCCAACAGTTGCAAGAGCTTGGTCCGCATAGCTGGCAATAACTTGGACTCGTTCCCGGTGCGCGATGGGCTCCGCCAGGGCTGCCCTTTGTCACTGATGATGTTCATAATCTTTATGGACAGAATTTCTAGGCGCAGCCAAGTGGCGAAGGGCTTTCTTTCACTTTTCACTCTTTACTTTCACTTGGGTGGTCTGAGAATTTCATTTCTGCTTTTTGCAGATGATGTGGTTCTGTGGGCATCATTGGGTGATGCCTTCCAGCTCACAGCCAACTGTGAGAGAGGATCAGCACCTCCAAATCTCAGGCCATGATTCTCAGCCGGAAAGAGAACCTTGAGAACCTTTTCCGGCTCAGAGACAAGTTCCTGCCCCAAGTGGAGGAGTTTAAGTATCTTGGGGTCTTGTTCACAAGTGATGGGAGAAGCGGTGGAAATGGGCTTACTCTGAAGGGTGCCTGGACTCTCCCTTAGAGATAGGGTGAGAAGTTCAGCCATCCAGAAGGGGCTCAGAATAGAGCTGCTGCTCCTCCACATCAAAAGGAGTCAGTTGAGATGGTTTGGGCATTTGACAAGGATGTCTCCTGGGTGCCTCCTGGGTGAGGTGTTCCAGGTATGTCCCACTGGGAGGAGGCCCGGTGACACGCTGGAGAGATTATATCTCTTGGCTGGCATGGGAACGCCTTGGTGTTCCCCCGGACAAGCTGGAGGAGGTGGCTGAGGAGAGGGAGGTCTGGGCTTCTCTGCTTAGGCTGCTGCCCCTGCAACCCGGCCCTGGATAAGCTGAAGAAGATGGATGTATGGATGGTGTGAACATGGTAAGAAATGGACTGGTAATTAGAGGAAGCAGTCGAAAATGATATGAGAGTAAAGAAAAAATGGCAGGAAGTAAATTGATGCAAAGTTGAATAAATTATAATGTGAATTTCATTTTGAAAAACATGTATACCATGTGCTCTGAACTAAAGAGTAGAGAGACCATCCAGCTTATCATCAGTGCTCAGTTACAAAATCCTGCATCTCTGATTGTGTCAGAGTTTGTGAGTGCCTATGAAACTGGCAGATCTGACATTCCTTTTGCACATGTTGTATCTCTGTAACCATCAGTGCTCTAACCTATATACGAACAGATTTTAGGACAACATGTGCTTCCATTCTCATATCTTTCTTTTTCAGAAGTGACAAAGTCTCAAGGACATTAAACATATGATTTTAGAATTTCACAAAACACTGACAGTCAGAATTTCCTAAAGAAACCCACTTGAGGGATTAATAAAATTCTATCAAATCTAATCTAATATCTTTTTCTCAGTTACTACATTTTTACATGCATTTTTAGGCTTCTTTGATTTAAAAACGAAAGCCACAGTGGGTCCACCAGACCTAGAAACATTTGCTGTAACAAAAAACATGGACACTACTAACAGAAAATATGATCATTTGCATGAAATACAGGAAACATTTGTCTTCTTGTGCTGTTGTGGTTGCCCCTTTTTTGTCGGTAACACACACTGATACTCAGTATTTGCTGTGCTGACAGAATTCATCATTCCAACTCTTTCATCAAAAAACCTGTCGTGACACACAACCTCATCATAGTAGAAAGTGTTTGGGAAACATGAAATTTGTTGACACGACTTTAGAAACGGTTTTGAACAGAGTGCTGTTTAAACTCCTTCTCATGACGTCAAGTTGCGTTTGCATCCTGCCACCTGTAGGAGCAGCACTCGTGGTTCTTATGTGAGGGTGGGAGCAGAGAGCTCATATCTTCACTTTGACTGGAGGACTTGCTCACTTCACAGCTGCTATAGGACTGAGATATTAAGCTGAATTTCAAAGAGACTGTGATACTTGGTGTGAAAAGCAGGAAATATTTCTTTTTCCGTGTCTGTAATTTTACAGGTCAGAAGCTGCAGCCTCAGCAGGCACCGAACTGCTCAAGATGTTGAATAAACTCCTGCAATATGTTCGTAGTGGAAAAATCGGCACCGCTGGCACAGGCATCGGGATTTTCTTCGCATTTATGTATCTGCAGGCCAAGATGTGCGCTTGCTCAGGCCACACTTTTGATTGCAATGAAATGGTGGTCGTGCCTGTTTTTTAAATATTTTTCCTGGTGCTCCTGATAGACCAGACATTTCGGAGCACAGCGGAGCATCCATCCACGTTTTTATGCATTGTACTCAAGCGCGTTATCAGAGCGTTTCTAATCAGTCTGCTGTGGATTGTAGCTGTGTTGGTTTTCACAGACTGGTATGGTTGCTGCACCACTGATGAAAAAAAGAGGAAGCTGTTCTGTGAACCTGAGGGTCCCACGGCTGATGAAACAGCTCAAATAACTGAGCTGCAAATGAAGTCAAAGGTGAGGATGTTTTGTTATTTTTCATACACAGTGAATATGTAATGTTATTGTACTGTTGTTGTTTTTTAATTTATGAAAGTATAATAAATACACAGACACATTAATGCTGTTAAATGTTATGTTCATTTGTTGCTTCTTTTTCAGCTTGCTGCTTACTCTCTGCTCCTCAGCATGACTGTGGTCGCTTTCTTCATGACTTGGAGTGGGTGGAGAAAATGGTTTGAAGAAAAATACAGTTGGTGCAACAAGAAAATGTTTTACTACAAACTGATTTTGGAAGAAGAGAAAAAAGTTCTGGAGGAGCTTTTGAGGAAAGAAGCAAATGAGACTCTGACTAAAGAAATCATGAGCAACATAAAAAGGAAAGACTGGGATGGCTGTTTAAATGTTGCTCAACAAATGATCAATAAAGCAAAACATCAAAAACCAGAAGAAACCAACCAGCAGATCAACTGGATCAGTGAGGGGAGCTCCAGCAGAGGGGGGCAGCAACATCAAGCAGCAGCACATCAGCAGGTAAAGTGATGTGTTATTTATATACAGATGTTACAGCTGCCAGACTCAGTCGGGGCGTCAGACTCAATCACTGAAGGAGCACATTTTTTTAATTCATTTATAACATTATTTTGCAGGCGCAAAAGTATGAACTTCAAGCATTGTCACGAGGTAAATACACCCACAATCCTTATTTCACCTTACAGCTGTCTTGACATCACTTAACTTCCCTTTTACTGTGAAAATTCAAAAAACCAGACACTTCATTATGTTTCTTCAGTGATGTGAAGACGGTGATCTGCACATTTGCCCCCCGAGGTCTCTGCTGTACCTGTCTTCACTAAAACTGTTGCATATCAACTGCTTATCTTTTTGCTGGTTTTACATTTACAAAACTATCATAATGACACAACAGACAGTAAATTTCTAACCTGAGTCAAAACCTGTGATTCAGCAAAGACATGAACTTTAAACTGATCTGTTATTAGAAATTTATAGTTTATTCAATAAAAGCAATAAGTGGTGAACCAGCGTATTTATCATCCTATTTGAATTAATGAAGGATGAACTCATTTTAATGTTACACTTTTTAATAATTAGAGTTCAATTTAACCACTTTATAGTGTTTTTGGAAAGAAGTCAGAGAACTGAGGTATTCTGGAGTTGTTCAAACGGACAAACTCCACACAGAAAGGCCGCAGCCACGTTTGAATCTTGCTCCTGTGAGGTGACAGTGCTAACCACTGTGACGCCCTGCCACCCTCAGATCTCCAGTCCATGTCAAGGCACCTTCTGCTCCCTGTCCCCTTGAACTTTGTGGCATGTAGAGTTTCACAGTTTCATGATTCCTTAAAATTGGTAAAATGTATTTTCCTTTATTTGACCCAAACTCAGTATCTCAGTAGCTACAGGTAAAATTTGACTGGCACAGCCTCAATGTAAAAAAAAAAATTAGCATTTAGAAAAACAAATAAAAGTATAAAAGTTTTAAATAATTTATTGTTTATGTATTTTGGGTCACTTAAAGTAATCAAATTTCAAGTTAAAAAAAATGTAATTTAGGGTGTTTGCTGCTGTTAAATGTCAAAATGGGTCAAATTCAACCTGAATAGTATATATGGGTTAAACTTCTCTGTATGAAGCTTTAGACACATAACAAACTGATTTCATTTCATTTCATTTATTTATTTATTTCACACTTGGTACAAAAAATCAAACAAACCAACCACACTTTCTATCAAAAACACTACAACCATGTGTGAAAAGGAGCAGGAAGAAGAAAATATTCTTATTAAACCCCGCCCCCTATCTACAATCCAATTTATATTACAAGTGGGCACCAAAAATCAGGACAAACTAACATTAACATTTATCTGCGGTCCTAACCCAAACCAAACAACAAATTTACAATCAGAATAACCGCTCCACATAGTAACAAGGAGAAAAATTAAAATAAATAAAACAAAAAATTATAATGGATCCTTTTTCAATGAACTCCAATTTCATTCACATTCTTCATATTGAGTTATCGTTTTAAGCATGTAACACTTTTTAAAACAATGTAAATTTATACAATTCTTTAAATTATAATGAAGTGAGTTCCACAATCGTATACCCCTAACTGTTGGACTCATTAATCTTTGTGTAGTCCTAGCTAACTGATGCTTAAAATAAAATTTCCTTCTGCTATCTTCTCCCCCTGAACACAATAAAAATACTCTTTGTAACTTAAAGGGCAAAATATTATTTTTAGCCTTAAACATAAGAACAAGAAGGACATAAGTCCGGTTTAATTTGATTCAGTTAAGACCAAAGTTTAGTTTTCAGTCTAGTTCTTACTGTAATAACTTTGTTCTTTACAGACACAATTCTGTTTTCTGACAAACTGTTTTTTCTGTCCGATAGAGATCAGAGACAGCGAACCGTTATTTAATGAAACCTCTTGAAAGAGGGTTAAGAGAGGCAGCTAAAGAATCAATGCAAGTGACCAGAAGAAATCATGCCCATCCAGCAGTCCAGTTTCTGAAGCTTACCTGGGTTCAGGTGTTGGGTGCAGCAGTCTAAGCAGAGACACCCAGACCTCCTTTTCCTTTGCAGCTTCCTGCACCAGAGGCCCAGTCTCTCTTTATACAGTCTTTGTCAGACTATGTAAAGCGTCCATTCTGTGTTGTTGCTGTTTGTAATGGTAAATCTAAAATTTTTTATTATGCTTTATTGTGTCTGTAGCCTATTGACAATTCAGCTTTCACATTAATAAATATGCAAACTGAGTGCTGTAAATAAAAAAATATTCATGAAAATAAATTCCTCTGCAAAAAAAGTCACACCGTTTGACATTTTGTTGGTCCACCTTAAGCTCTGATAATAGCACATTGTTTGTTGACATTGTTTTGATAGCTAACGTGGTGTCATTTTACGCAAAGATCTTGTCTTCATGATGGCAAAATTGGACCGCTACATG
The DNA here is from genome assembly GCF_963576455.1 of Neolamprologus multifasciatus. Taxonomy (NCBI): domain Eukaryota; kingdom Metazoa; phylum Chordata; class Actinopteri; order Cichliformes; family Cichlidae; genus Neolamprologus; species Neolamprologus multifasciatus. The sequence goes on along the minus strand of NC_140458.1, from coordinate 2,649,395 downwards.
ATTTTTGGGGGGCACATAGAATTGGTGAACCTAGATCTCCAATCCATCTCTTTCCTATTTCTCTAAGTTATGTAATATGCAATAATGTTAAAATTGTGTTTTCTAGACTTTTTTTCATGACTGCACAGGAAGAAATAAGTATTAAGTCTGCTACCTCAGTTTTTATGAAAGTCTAGAGAAATTTAAACTGTACATCCAGCAGTGGGCTGCTACATAATGTGAACCTGTATGTGTCTGCCATGAAGTCATCACTGAGAGCTTGGAAAACTCCAGCAGTCAACCCACCAATCCAAGCACCAGAACACAAACTGACAGGGTTTAGCATGCATACAAAAACTGTACCAGAGTAATGAAGTACTTTAGCTTTCACTTGTTTTTTTTGTTTTTTTTTTTGTAGTTTTCTTATTATTTGATTTGATTTTTTTTAAATATATAGCGATATAGAGATATAGATAGATATCCACACACACACACGTTTTTGGACAAAATGGGAGACATTTCTGTCACTGATAATATAAGACTGCACATTAAGAACCCCAGTACTTGTATCCAGTGAGGCTACATATAAGATAAAAATATTAATACTACTAACATTACATCATGGAAACCTTCATGCTGAGCTTAAAATAGCAAAGTTAAATCTCAGTCTCAAAGATTTCAGTGGCAATATTAGAGGTTGGTGTTAATAACAGCAAATACAAAGGTCACAATTATATGAGCAGCAGAACAAATTTCCTTTTTTTCTAAGAAAAGGTCATTTGGAGGTGCTTTTGATGTTTTAAACAATTTAACTGTTCCATTTGCATTAACAATCCCCTTGCAGCCCATTGGCTGTTGACAACAATGCATTGTTTTGACCAAGCATTATCCAATCACATTCAGTTTCAGCACTAACTTCAAACAGCTTGTTTACCTTGTAACTGTCATCATGGACACCAGTTTACCCACACACCAGCTGCGTCCTGTTCGTGTTGGTATCTGATGTTCCTCTTTGTTACTTTTTATGTTTTACAAGAAGCTCACCATAGTACATAGTGTTGCATTTGAATATGCGTTAGCTCATTACAAAACCAACGAGATGTTCTGTGGTTTAAAAAAGAAAAAGACTGAATTTGCAGAAGTGATGAAGTTAATCCCTTTGATCTCATTCAAGATGTTTCCTGTCTCATAAATGTTTCTCAAAATGTTTCCTGAGCCCTTTGATTTGTTAAAAATGTTTGTTCTAAAATCTAGTAAAGGAAGTCATGTTCTTCATTATTTCTCCTGCCTAATCACAGTGATTTAATACGTTTTAATGCCACACATAATTGATCCTTAAAAGAGACCTAAGACAAATGCTGCAGTAGAAATGTGTGTTTGTTTGCAAGTGCCTTATTGTGGAAAGGGTTTGTGGGATTATTATATTATCTTATGCTATGTTAGACCCCTAATTAAAGATTGTGAATTATTATGTAGTTTTAGTTTGCATTATTCTCCTGAATTAGGAGAAGGTGATAACTATTACATTTGTTAAACTGATTTGTATCTGCTGTAGACTGCTGATTTATTGTGAATGAATGATATTGTCTATGATGCATTATACTGCTGAGTTATAAGATACTGTTTTCGGAGAGTCGTGGCCTTATTTGTCTGATTAGAAAAGAACAGAACATACTGCACAGGAAGAAAAGGTCATACCTTAGGCTCACTGAGAGAGAGAAAGATTGTGAATGTTTAGGTTTTTCCGACTAGGTGGGGGCCACTAGAGGCTATAAGAGTTGGAGTCACCCTCCACCAGTTGGAGATTTGCTGTGACCCTCTGCATGCATGTCACCCCATCCGGATGGTTTATGCTCAAAAGTGTTGAATTGTGTGTAATAAAGTAATTGTTGATTGAGCATTTATACACCGAGTATCGTCCTTCCTTTAGCCCAAAGATCGAAAGAATCGGGAGGATTTAACAATTTGGTGCCGTGTGACCCGGATCTTTGGTGTGCTGAGGAAGGCAGATTTGGCCTGTGGTGAGAGCGTGAGGCGAGCAGAGGACCGGTCCAAATACAAAAGGGTAAGCACAGCCTGTTGTATTATAAATACCAAATGTGCATCTTGGAAATTCTAAATTAATCTGTTCGCTGAGTTACACGTATTTTCACATTAAATTTATCGGTGTCCAGGTTTTCGTCGTTGTTTTCGAGATACTAACATCATAAGTTGAGGCTGAATTCCAGTGTGACATAGAAACTGCCTCTAACAAGAAACTAATAACAAAGTTAAAATTAACCCGCCTACAAATGCACACACACGCAACGAAAAAGCAGCTTAGACTCATGAACACGTGAAGATTTTTCAGCGAGGTTAAAACAGGGAAACCTAACATACACCTGTTGTTAAATGGTGAAGTTTATCCATTACTAACAAATAAACTCTCTGGGTTGCAGGACAATAACTTAACTTCAAAGAAGAAAGGAAAAAAAGAGACTGGTATAACCAACCAGTGATGAAACAATAAATTTAGTGGTTAAGAGTCAAATTGTGAGATGCTTTCTCCTGATTGAACAACACTAGTGATTTACAGAAGGAAGGAAAATGCTGAGTTTAAACATGATCTTAACCTCAACTAAAAGCTAAATATGAATAACACAAGAACTATAATCACAAATCTAACATGAAATGAATACAAAACTATACTCAGAGCGCTGTGACACCAAAAATAACTGGATCAACTAATATCACTGTTACAGCTAGTAACATGATTTTTTGTCCACGACATTTGCACATTCCTTACCTCTACAGGAATCCTCCATTGCTCTGAGGATTACCCAGAATTTCTTACCCTTTGTAAATATTGCAGGGTGACTTTTGCAACAGTAGGTGGTGCCAACCGTTATGGAAAAGAAATAGTAAAAACTTATATGATTTACTCATGAAAGTGGCCACTTTCATATATTGTTTTAGTAAGTATCCAAAACATACAAGTTTGATTATATCATTTTTCAAAGGATCTTATATCTGTTTTCACTCTTGTATGCTTTTCATACAAGTTTCACACAAGACAGATACAAACTTTATAAGATTTATATATATCTTTTCCATATGGGAATGCTTTAACTTGAACTCTATTTAACTGTTACACTTCCATGGCCTTTTTTAAAAAACCTGTTCTAACAAACTGAACCATAGACTGGATGCTTTGTCATGCAAACACATTTTCTTTCACAAGAGGAGCACTATGGCACTATCCACTCTTTGTAGGCTCATCTTTTAATCTTGTTTTCATAATATTATCTGTGTGGAATATGAAAAGAAAAGAGACAGAAAGAAAGAGAGAAAAGAAGCAGGAGGTGGGTTGAGGCTGAAACAGAGAGACATGCTGCATCTCTAACTGCTGCATCTTTAACGAAACACACTCAAACCATACACAGCACCTGAAAGATAAGACAAAGAAAGGTACACAAACAAACACTGCGTTTTCTGTGTGTGTAAGACAGCGAATGTTACTTGAAAACGAGGGTGATAGACTGCTATAATGCCCCCAGTGAGGCAGGTAAAGACCCCAGATGCGTGGCCATCCACAGCTCCACACGAGTGCTGAAGACTCGAGGCCCCACATCTTGAAAAAAAAATGCCGTCCTGTCATGCTTGAACATGTTGCTGGTTTTTCAAAGTAGCATGATGATGGTCTAAAACTGTGGGAGCAATAGGTTTTTATGTGTGTGGGTGTGTTCCCTTTCTTGCTTCAACATGCTGATGTCTCAAATAACAAATGAAATGCATCCCAAAGCATAAAGACTGTTTGAACATCTAGGTTTGTCATTAAAAGTAAAAGAAAATGCAGGTAGTGTTCTCTCTCTTTTGGGCAGACAAACTATTTTTTGCACTCGCACAAATAAATATTGTGACACCTGATTGGTCTCTCATTTTAGTTTTCATAGTTTTAAAAGGTTGTACAAAAATCGTCAGCTCTCTGCTCTACATTCTCTGTGCCATCCCTGCTCATCATCCCGTGTCCTTATGGTTTGCAGCTGACTTCATAAGTTTTCCTCAGTCTAGGTTTTGGTAGCTCCCCGTTCTGCATTTCCTGTTTTTGCCACTTTGCCACTCCTGTTAATAAAGCTCACTCACATCACTGCCTGTCCAAGCATCTTGGGTTCATACTCTCAGATACCGCATGACTGCTGCCACAGCCGTGGCATTGACACCCCATTTGATTTCCATGCCACCCTAAGAATGTTTCTCTCTAAACTCAACACTAACTGTAAAAAACAGAACTTAAATGGTAAATGGCCTGTATTTGTATAGCGCTTTACTTAGTCCCTATGGACCCCAAAGCGCTTTACATTACATTCAAACGTTTCAAAAAAAGCAGCTAAGGGGAATCATAAATACAAAATAAACTCAAAATGCTGGGCCAATGACCCAGCACGTTGATAGTGACAGTTTCCATCACCACTTCAGCTGTACTTTCCCTGTCATCTGGTAACTCCTTCCCTGCCGAACAGAGCCTGTCTCAGCATGTCCTCAGTCCAGAACCTGTTCTAACCGAATTCAACGCAACATTGTTCTTTCTTCAACTTTGACAGTTTCATTCTTGCTCTGCCCTAACTTGCTTCCTGTCTTGATTCCCTCTTATATAATACCTTACAGTATTAAGCGCCTTAAGGCAACTGTTGCTGTGATTTGGCATTATACAAATAAAATTGCATTGAAACTTGAATAACACATTTAGAGGTGGTCAGGAGTACAAATGTCTCTGTCAATCACAGAGACCATTTTTCAAAACATAAAGTCATTTGATCACACTCACTAAGAATGATTATTATATGAGTAAGCTTAAAGAGGCATTGCTCACCTGCCTTGGTAAAATGGCCAACTACTGATGGAGCTCTGCTGCTTCCATGGCCTTTAATTAAACCTGTTCTGTCCATCAGTTGTAACAAGCAGAATCATAGACTGAATGCTTTGTTGTGACAAACACATTTGCTTTCCCAAGAGGAGCACTATGGCACTGTTCACTTTCTGTAGGCTTCTTTTCTAATCTTGTTTTCATATTATTATCTGTGTGGAAAATAAAAAAGAGACAAAAAGAAGGAGGGGAATGAAGCAGGAGGTGGATTGAGGCTCAAACAGAGAGACATGCTGCATCTGTAACAAAACACACTCAAACTCTACTCAACACCTGAAAGACAAGAAAGGGAAGGTACAAAAAGTAACATTGCATTTTCTGTGTGTGTGAGCAAGTGTCTGTATGAACACTTTCCAAGAAACATACTTGAAAATGGGTGTGAGAGACTACGATAATGCCCCTAGTGAGCCAGGCAAAGACCTCATATTACTCTGTAATATTCCTGTCAACATTCTTGATATTTATTTATAATCACCTCTGTCAATCCTTGATATTTATTATTGAGTGATTTGTATATATTTTGTTATTTCTTACATTTCTTAAATCTGTAACATATTGTATTGTTAAATATCTTGTCTGCTTCTGTTACTGTATTGATACTGGAGCAACTGTAACCCACATCATTTCATTAGGGATTAATAAAGTATGCTGATTCTGACTCTGATTCAGATGCGTGGCCATCCACGGCTCCCCAAGAGTGCTGAAGACCCGAGGCCACGTATCTCGATGAAAGCCAAAGCCCTGTCATGTTTCAACATCTTCTGTCAACATGCTGATGCCTCAAATAGCAAATTAAATGCATCACAAAGCATAAAGACTGTTTGAATATGTCAAAATGGTGGGAAGTCAGGACCCGAAATTCAGACTCGACAGATCGTTCTTCTCATGGATTGGTGCTGTGGCTGGCAGGATGAGGACCCAAACACAGGACTCGTAAGCACAGAGAAGATGAACTCAAACAGGCAGCTTTATTGCACTGTTGATACTCGAAACACAAACTTAAACACTAGGGAAACCAGAAATACTAGAAAACTAGGAGTGAAGTAACTTGGAAACACACAGCACATAGAGTGGTATGACACGACAACAAACAGGGGAAGACTGAGGCCTAAAATAAGAAGGCAGGATAACTAGAGGATGGGCAACAGGTGGAAACACAGCCGGGACTAATCAGAGTTAACGAGACAGGGTTAAAGCAAAACACTGAGCACAGGACATGAGACTACCAAAGTAAAACAGGAAACACAAGACAGGCATGGAGACGCAGACTTGACCAGGAGGCACAGCTGACAGGGAAGACACAGGAAATGCACAAACATAGAGACCGGGGAGACTAGACAAGAAATGTGTAACACAGGAGAGGCAAAGAAACAAAATCCAAGATACAAAATTCACTAAAATACAACCAGACACTAACAGCAACAACCAATATTAATCATCAAAAAACAAACACTAAGTCACCAGACTCAGGACCATGACAGAACGCCCCCTTAAGGGCTGACTCCCAAAAGCCCCCAAAACCAGGTCAGTGGCACCAAATGTGTTTCTATCTATTGACACCATTCTTTTTATAAGGTGGATTTGGCTTACAGTAACAAATGATCGTCACATGACCAAACCGGAAAACATCGTAACAGCTTTTTGCTGCAGTCAGTACTAGTGCTGGTAAGCCAAGGAAATTCCATCAATGGTCAGCTTTCTTTATGTGTTTTAGCATTTCTCTTAGCATTTACTAGGCAAAAACTAGCATTGATATTTTTAACATGTGTTTGTGATAAGGTGTAAAATATTTGAAGTGGCATAATCCAAGCGTTGGTTTCTGCTGTGTGCTAAAGCAGCATCCCCAAAGCGCTTTGCACTACATTTAAGCGTTTCCAAAAAGCAGCAAGTGGGAATCCATCCATCCATCCATTCGCTTCCACTTATCGTTTTCAGGGTCGCGGGGGGCGCTGGAGCCTATCCCAGCTGTCATAGGGCGAGAGACGGGGTACACCCTGGACAGGTCGCCAGTCTGTCGCAGGGCCAACACACAGGGACAGACAACCATTCGCACTCATATTCATTCGCACATTCACACCTAGTGACAATTTGGATTATCCAATTAACCTATCCCCACAAGCTGCATGTCTTTGGACGGTGGGAGGAACCCGGAGTACCCGGGGAGAACCCACGCAAACACGGGTAGAACATGCACATGCAAACTCCACACAGAAAGACCTGATGTTGGAATTGAACTCAGGACCTTCTTGCTGTGCGGCAACAGTGCTAACCACCGTGCCACCGTGCTGCCCTCAAAGGGGAATCATAAATACAAAATAAACTCAAAATGCTGGGCCAATGACCCAGCACCCTGACAGTGACAGTTTCCATCACTACTTCAGCTGTACTTTCCCTGTCATCTGGTAACTCCTTCCCTGCCGAACAGAGCCTGTCTCAGCATGTCCTCAGTCCAGAACCTGTTCTAACCGAATTCAACGCAACATTGTTCTTTCTTCAACTTTGACAGTTTCATTCTTGCTCTGCCCTAACTTGCTTCCTGTCTTGATTCCCTCTTATATAATACCTTACAGTATTAAGCGCCTTAAGGCAACTGTTGCTGTGATTTGGCATTATACAAATAAAATTGCATTGAAACTTGAATAACACATTTAGAGGTGGTCAGGATTACAAATGTCTCTGTCAATCACAGAGACCATTTTTCAAAACATAAAGTCATTTGATCACACTCACTAAGAATGATTATTATATGAGTAAGCTTAAAGAGGCATTGCTCACCTGCCTTGGTAAAATGGCCAACTACTGATGGAGCTCTGCTGCTTCCATGGCCTTTAATTAAACCTGTTCTGTCCATCAGTTGTAACAAGCAGAATCATAGACTGAATGCTTTGTTGTGACAAACACATTTGCTTTCCCAAGAGGAGCACTATGGCACTGTTCACTTTCTGTAGGCTTCTTTTCTAATCTTGTTTTCATATTATTATCTGTGTGGAAAATAAAAAAGAGACAAAAAGAAGGAGGGGAATGAAGCAGGAGGTGGATTGAGGCTCAAACAGAGAGACATGCTGCATCTGTAACAAAACACACTCAAACTCTACTCAACACCTGAAAGACAAGAAAGGGAAGGTACAAAAAGTAACATTGCATTTTCTGTGTGTGTGAGCAAGTGTCTGTATGAACACTTTCCAAGAAACATACTTGAAAATGGGTGTGAGAGACTACGATAATGCCCCTAGTGAGCCAGGCAAAGACCTCATATTACTCTGTAATATTCCTGTCAACATTCTTGATATTTATTTATAATCACCTCTGTCAATCCTTGATATTTATTGTTGAGTGATTTGTATATATTTTGTTATTTCTTACATTTCTTAAATCTGTAACATATTGTATTGTTAAATATCTTGTCTGCTTCTGTTACTGTATTGATACTGGAGCAACTGTAACCCACATCATTTCATTAGGGATTAATAAAGTATGCTGTTTCTGACTCTGATTCAGATGCGTGGCCATCCACGGCTCCCCAAGAGTGCTGAAGACCCGAGGCCACGTATCTCGATGAAAAACAAAAATCATGTCATGTTTCAACATGCTGAAGTCTCAGTGCATGCACATTTGATGCTCTAGAAATGTGTAAACAAGAGGTTCTATGTGGGTGTGTTCCTGTCTTCCGTCAACATGCTGATGCCTCAAACAACAAATTAAATGCATCGCAAAGCATAAAGACTGTTTGAATATGTCAAAACGGTGGGAAGTCAGGACCCGAAATTCAGACTCGACAGATCGTTCTTGTCATGGATTGGTGCTGTGGCTAGCAGGATGAGGACCCAAACACAGGACTCGTAAGCACAGAGAAGATGAACTCAAACAGGCAGCTTTATTGCACTGTTGATACTCCAAACACAAACTCATGAAGAATGAACCAAACTAGAAACTAAGAACTTAAACACTAGGGAAACCAGAAATACTAGAAAACTAGGAGTGAAGTAACTTGGAAACACACAGCACATAGAGTGGTATGACACGACAACAAACAGGGGAAGACTGAGGCCTAAAATAAGCAGGCAGGATAACTAGAGGATGGGCAACAGGTGGAAACACAGCCGGGACTAATCAGAGTTAACGAAACAGGGTTAAAGCAAAACACTGAGCACAGGACATGAGACTACCAAAGTAAAACAGGAAACACAAGACAGGCATGGAGACGCAGACTTGACCAGGAGGCACAGCTGACAGGGAAGACACAGGAAATGCACAAACATAGAGACTAGACAAGAAATGTGTAACACAGGAGAGGCAAAGAAACAAAATCCAAGATACAAAATTCACTAAAATACAACTTTGACCGTTTCATTCTTGCTCTGCCCTAACAGACACTTACTTAAGTCATCAAGTCATCAAGAGTTAACTGTCTTATGATCAAAATTACATTTAACCAACATGAGTTTATTCAAATTTTATTTGCAAGTCCAATTTGGGTAATGAAATTAAAGATAACACAAGGGAATAAAATAATGCTAAATGTGTGGCAACGCTTCTGTCTGTCATTCAGACTGAAGTGTTAAAGGACAAAATCCATGAGCAAGACACCACAGGCTCATACAAAAAAGTCATGGCAGGCTGTAGGAATTTTTATTGAAACGTAGAGCTGTTTGAGCAAGATGTAACTTAGGTCTGTGTTGGAAGGTTTGGACCTGATAGCTTTGAAGTTGCAATTTACACTTGAATTCTTTTTTTTTTAAATTCTTATTAATGTAATACAAAGTACTTTTTTCTTTAAACACATCTGTTCTGCAAATTCTGTTTAAATTGCAAATGCTCTTTTTATTACATTTTATATGTTGAGTAGCTAACTGGTTTAGCACTTCTAAAAGGAACATAAAATAACAATGTTACACTTACAATGTGTCTTTAAATTTTTGTGTACTATGATTGACTGAAATATTTGTTACTGTTTGGAGAGTTTGTTTCCAATAAAGGTCATGTACACAGTATACTTTACCTGCTTTCATTTGGTTTTATTTTTCTTATTTTGAGAATTCTTATCAAGTGTAATTATCTTACTGCACTGGCAGATTATTTCACTAAATTCAAGAAGATTTAGACTACGATCTATTATTTTTTAACTTATTTTAAGATGGGTAATTTTTGCAGTGTATCTTTAAAATGATAAAATGTACTAGTTTTTAGATTATTTGCCTTGATTTGTTCCTTAGAATAAGTGTTTTATGCCTATTTTCAGATTTAATTTATTCAACATTTTGCTCAGAACAAGTGGTTAAAGCTTATTTTAGGTTTCAATTGCCATGATTGTTTGCCTGGAATAAGTGTGTAAGGCTTATTTTAAGATTTAATTATCTTATTTGTTGCCTAGAATAAGTGGTTAAAGCTTATTTTAAGTTTCAATGTTCTGATTTGCTGCCTGGAATAAGTGTAAAAGACTTATTTTTAGCTTTATTTAAATCGAGATATTGTTCTTATTTCAAGAAATCTTAAGAAAAAAACACTTACCCCACTGGCAGATAATTTCACTTGTTTTAAGCAAATCTTCACCAAAAATAAGTGTATTTATCTAGTATTAAGGAGGTGGGGTTTTGCAGTGTAGTAGAAAGTCTGTGTCTATATGTCAGGTCGGGTCTTAGACTCCACCCCTCTGGGAACTCCCAGGCCCTCCAAAGTGTGGAGGCATATCTCCCCTCACCACACTCCCTGCCGGTGACTGATGCCCTCAGGGGTCGGTGCGTTGGTGGTTCTTGGTGTCCGGGGCTGGGCGCTCAGGTATGTACCAGCTGGCTCCCGGTGGCTACTTGGCGGGGCCTGGCGCCTGTTGCTCGGTCAGGCCTCTTCCGGGGCGCGGGGGGCCCTCGGGCCTCTGGGCCTCTGGGCCTGCAGCTCGGTTCACTTTGGCACAGCTGGCTGCCGGCAGAGCCGGCGGGAACGCCAGTGCAGCCCCCTCTGGCTTCTGCTCTGTGGCTACTGGGTGACCCCTCGTCTGGGGATCCTCAGCTCTTCCCAGGAGGGGGGCACGGATGCCCCTCCGGTGGTCCTCCTTGGGCTCTCGCACTCTGGGGCCTCTGGATGTCTGGAGCCTGGATCTCCTCCATGCCTGCTTCATGCCCTGGGGGGCGGGGCTATGGCTCTCTACACCCTCTTGCAGACCATTACATGGGGAAACCTTCTGAATACAAGCGCGCCGATCCACACAGGTGTGCACACGGGTGTTCACTGTTCATAGACATAAACTACACCTGCTATTTCAAAGCACATTGTGCACTGTTGGTCCTGCGTGCTGCACAACAACATTCAATATTTAGTATTTACTGCTGTTTACAACTAGCTAGATTAATGCAATGGTGTTGTGTATAGTATGTTGTTTTGGTTTTTTTTGCTTGTTTTCTCTTCTTTTTCTCTCAGCAGGTGATCCAGGAGATTTTTTCTTTCTTTCTCTTTTAAGTCCCTCTTCCCTTCTGTTTTTCTTTTCCTTCATCTTTCTTTCTCCCTTTCCTTTCCCTCAGTCATGTCTGTCCCCTCTGTAACAACTGAAAATAAAATAAAATTAATAATACCAACAAAGGTCCATTGGTCAAATGGACCAATACGGGAAGGCCGTGATGATCCATTTGGCAAAGTAAATTAATTGGCCTTGTTGGTCTTCAGACAACAATTCTGACGGCTAAAGAACCAAATGGGACAGGCAAAAAAAAAAAGTCTATAGATGCAAAACATAAAGCCAAAGCAACCCAGGATTTTATTAAAGCAAAGAAGTGGAATATTCTTGAATGGCCAAGTCATCTGATCTTAACCCAATTGAGCATCTATTTCACTTGTTTAAGACCAAACTTCAGACAGAAAGGCCCACAAAGAAATAGCAACTGAAAGCCCTTCAGTAAATGAGGAAACCCAGCATCTGGTGATGTCCATGAGTTCAAGACTTTGGACTGTAATTGCCAGTAAAGGATTTGCAACCAATATTACTGAACAAAAGGGCACAGCACGATGGTAAAATGGAAACTGCATCCAGGACAGAAACAACCGCATTATGTGTGTAACACAACTTTGGCTCTCTGCAAGCACCTGCTCAGACAGCACGCTAACAATAAGCTAGCCAGATGGAATGCTAATGCTAAGCTAGCCAATAAACAATGGTGAAACCTGAGTGAATGCTGATCATAGCCAAGCAACCAGACCCTGAACTCCAACAGGTAACAAACAGATGATTAAATTCTATTAATAGTTGGTGGGGTTTCTCTGGGGTGGTATCATGGGTTTAGCTTCCTTTTTCAGCAGGTTGCCAGCAAATGGGTGGCAGAAAACCGATCGGTGCCTATGCCTTTCCCAGTATGCACTGGCTGATGTCGGGGCAGCATGAGTACGAGCAATTTTTTTTTTTTTTTTTTTTTTTGCCGATGCCCGTGATGCCGCCCCGGGCAACCGCCCATGTCGCCCGTATCAAAAACCGCTACTGCTGGCAAACAAAAGCTATTTTCACATCTTGTTTAAGACTATATAACCAATTTTTAAATGGATCTACTGTAGTGTAAAGTTTCAGAGTTCTAAAGCGCAGCTGTGACCTTTGACACAAACAGTACTACTAGCACCGCACTTAGCCATAACGCCTAATGTATGAGTTTTTGAGATATGTCAGTGTTACGTCCCTCTGCAGCCCCTAATCTCCTGTCTTCTCACTAACACTCTGGTATTCATCTCCTATCCATCTGCCTGTAGATGGATAGATGAATGTGCCATTGTTAGCTGGCACATTCCTAACTCTTGAGACTGACTGTTTCTGTTTATAGGCCTCACAATTTGCTATTAAATGGCCAGACTTGAAACAGAAAAAACACTTTCATTTTGTCTTGGGATGGGACACAAGTACCTCACTCTTTGGGTACTGTGCAGCTGGCGCATCACTAACCTTCACTGAGGCGTCGCGTCGGTCATGCTTAATGACACTGGTTTTACAGATGAGGGCAAACTCATCAGCCAGTGTTGCAGCCTGCTCTAATGAGGAAACCTTCTGTTTGCTAAGGTATACTGCGATGCGCTCGTAGACGCAGTTCTTAAATTCCTCTATCAGAATTAATTCACGATTCGACGCCAGGTCAGTAGCTTTGCTGGAAAAAGTAGGATAACACATGCGACTGGTCATGCAAGAGTAAAACCTATGACAACCAACTACTGAAACCCAAGGCCACACACCTTGACCACACATTTTCGGTATGCACAGCAAATGTCATACCCTAGCCCAGTCTCTCTCTCTCTCTCTCTCTCTCTCACACACACACACACACACACAGAGAGAGAGAGAGAGAGGGCTCATTTATCTTTCTGCCATGAGACTTTACAGACATACCAGGAGATTTAAACTGTTGTTTTGTCTACACTGTAGGTATGTTGTAACCACAGTCCCATCTGAAAAACTGTAGTCCTTGAATGGATCAGTGAGAGAATACTAATTGCTGCCTCAAACTGGAGACAAATGTCCACAAATTCCTGGAGGGAGAATGCCCAAAACTATCAGAACAGACTGAAGGAAATGAGGAAGAAGTAGAAAATTTTTTTTCATCCAATAAAACCACATATAAAAAACGAGCAAATGAATGGTACATAAACATGAACAACCACCCCAGAGACCCAAGTTTGGTTCTTGCACAACTTATTAATTAAAAACTGTTACATTTATGTGAATGCCAAAACCTCAACAAGTCTCTAAAAGATAAGGTATTAATAATGAATGCATCTTTTATAAAGTATTACTCCTCCTTTGTATATCATTTATAAATGTGTCTATAAATGTAAATGGTTACAAACTGGAATACCAGCCAAAAATTTAGACACACCTTCTCATTTAAAGGTTTTTCTTTATTTTCATGACTATTTATACTGTAGAGTCTCACTGAAGGCATCAACACATATAGAAATTATGTGGTAAACAACAAAGTGGGAAAAAACTCAAAACATGTTTTATGGATTCTTCCAAATAGCCACCCTTTGATTTGATTACTGCTTTGCACACTCTTGTCATTCTCTCGATGAGCTTCAGTTTTGAATAAATCCCCAACAGTGTCATCAGCAAAGCACCCCCAAACCATCACTCCTGCTCCTCTGTGCTTCACAGTGGGAACCATGCATGTAGAGACCATCCATTTACCTTTTCTGCATCGCACAAAGACACGTTTGTTTAACCCAAACAAATCTTTTCTGACTTAGTAATGGTTTCTTAGCAGCTATTTTTTCCTCACCTGCCTAAAACATTTGCACAGTATTGTATATGAACTCCAAATATTGGTCAGGAGTAAACATTTCTAACTTGATTTAATCAATTTTCTGTTTTGGGGGTGGATTTGGTTGTTAATATTAAATATTTGTTGTTAATGTTAAAATGACCATAAAATAGTTTCAATGTCAGTTTTGAGATTTTTTTCCCCAGTTAGAGCAAAGTAGCGCATAACCCTATAGTTGTTCAGAAAATATTTATGTCCTGCTTAATAACTCTAAAAGCCATACTAAGAGGCATATTGTATTTTTGTTTTATAAAACATGCTATTACTAGGTGCAGAGTGATGTCATTGAGTAGGCTGGTGCATTTGATGAGTGACCTCACCTGACTCTTGTGTTGCAGTAAGATGATTGCAAAAAGTCTTTGGCTGTGTGATGACTTGTTGCTTCCTATTTTGTCATTTTTTTATCTGTACAAACATAAACGCAGGGCTTGGTTTTGAGAATAACTGTGTTCTCTAAAAAATAGTCACTATGGCCTTTTGGAAGCACTAAAGCAGCTGTATATTTGTGAGGAGTCACAATTTAATCACAAAGTTCACACCCCTCGAGAACAGTGGAATGCTTTTTACTTTCTTTTTTCTCTTTCTTTCCTCACCCCGCCTAAAAAGGCAGGGCTTATGGTTTTGCTTATATAGCTTCACATTTCAAGTTCAACTCTGTTGAACAAACTGTCTGCCAGAAATGAGGGACTTCCTAAAAAACTTTCCCTTTAGGGAATTCAGTGTCTTTATCACCATCGTCGTCAGCTTTACTTATAATGTTTTACTTGACAGAGATGTGGTGTGCACTTGCATAGATGTATCTAAAGACTGCTGGATATACTTTTTTATGCCGGCGTGTATAATTTTTTCCTTAATACTTTGGACAGACAAGACATTACAAAGAACCTGCAACTACTATACATTTGTATGTTGCGAAAAACGACCTGATGAGCAGCAACGTGAACGACCTGATGAGCAGCAACGTGAACGACCTGATGAGCAGCAACGTGAACGACCTGTTGAGCAGCAACGTGAACGACCTGTTGAGCAGCAACGTGAACGACCTGATGAGCAGCAACATCAACAACAGAATATAAACTGCAGGGGAGCATTATGTGGTGTTTTCTTGAGTCGCCTTATCAAGGCACTTTGTGTTGGTGCGCTGTGGGTTATTTCTGTGCTCATCGATGGAGACTGGTATGTTTGCTGTCAGAATGATCATTCTGAAAAGCAATCACAGTTAGCCTGCAAAGATAAAACCAACATGACAGCTGAAGAAAATGTGGTCATCAGTACCCTGAAAAACAAATCAAGAGTGAGTTTTTTTCTTACTTTATTCATATCTTATAACGCTGTTCTGTCACAGCAAACATTGTTGAAGTCCCAGCATCATCTCATTATAATAGATCAAGCTACAAAAGAAATATATAATCAATTAAAATAGTCAACTGCTGCAACATTAAAAAGATATAAAAAAATCAGTGAATAATCAATAGTAATCCAATAATACCATGTATTTGATTCTAAAAAAGTGTCCTAAATACTTTTACTTTACTATGTGTGTTAAACCAAATTCTGAAAACACAACCTATGCACTGTTTTATCTACCTAAATTATAACTATTACTTGTAAGGGGGGGAGGCTAAATAGGTTACTTCCACTCTGCAAAATAAATATCCAGTGCAAAAATCATTTTTAAATTTTTGTGGACCACATTTTGCAGAAGACTTTCAATAGGACATACTGTACGGCTGCAAAGGGGCCTGAACATCCCCATCATCTCTGCTTACCTTTATGTAAAACTCACTAACACTGCAAGAAAGTCTAACAAGGGCATCTAAGTCACACTGACATTGCAAACTCACATCACTGTAATGCCCATGATGTTGGTTGAGTTTCTCTTTGGAACTATCTGGTTTTTAAGTGATGACATGATGAAACCTGCTTCCAAAAAACGTGAGCATTCATCCTCCAGCTTCACTGTGCAGTGTTGTCAACTCCTCAGTAAGGAAAATCGCTATTGGCTGTCCAAAAAATCACCAGAAGTCGCTAAATGATGTCATTGCCTAATTTGCATACTTGCTCCTGCCTATGTAATTGTAACAGATGCTGTAGGAGAGAGAAATACATAGTGGAAGAGACATAAAGTGAGTAAAAAACACCCTAAAAGCATTTAGAATATATTTATTCTAAATTCAATTTACAAATTGAATTTCTCTTTTCTATTGTCTTATTATTGTTTTCAATAATTCCAACCCTCCCTCTTTATCTGCACTTGGGACCGGGAAAGTGACCCGAAATAGGCACATTGGCGAAGTTACTTTTTTTGGTGTGTGTGTGTGTGTGTCTGCAAGGACATCTGATTTCTAAGTTTGCAGTGATTGGAATGATGTATTTTAGTGCATTGATTTAAGAATCAATGCACTAAGAAAAATGTACAGTTACTGCTGCTCCCACCCTGCGTTGCAGCGGCTTCACTCATGCGCAATTCATTTGCAGTTGTACGCGTAGGGGTGAATATCTCTTGCTCTGACATCAGCTGTGGGCAACTGCTGCGTAAGGACTACCTGCCGCCTGTGAGCATTTTCACATGGGCGAGGTGTCCACAGCAGCACCCGCTGCTTGTTAAAAGTAAGATTGATACGTGCGCTCATGTGAAAAAGTTGTCATACGTCTCCAATAACAACAGAAAAAGTTGCCAGATTTGCTAGTCGCTTTTTAGAAAAAAGTCGCTAAGGGGGTCTGAAAACTCGCTAAATATAGCGACAAAGTCGCTAAGTTGGCAACATTGTCACTGTGCTAATGTGTTTATAGCTGCGCAGAAAGCCACCATGTAGCACGTCATTATATACCAACTAGGCCAGGGGTGTCGAACTCCAGGCCTCGAGGGCCGGTGTCCGGCAGGTTTTAGATCTCACCCTAGATCAACACACATGAATCACGTGATCAGTTCCTTACCAGGCCTCTGGAGAACTTCAGGACATGTTGAGGAGCTAATTTAGCCATTAAATCAGCTGTGTTGGATCAAGGAAACATCTAAAACCTGCAGGGCACCGGCCCTCGAGGCCTGGAGTTCGACACCTGTGAACTAGGCCAACTTCAGTAACCCTACAAACGTCACTGCTGTTTAGTTTTCTGTCTTCATTTATGTCAGAACTGATAGCACAGCTGTACGTTTTACGTTTCAGTCAGAAGATGGTATATCATGTTTAGGTGGAAACAATACAATACAAATACAATACAACTTTATTTATATAACACATTTAAAAAACAACGGTACACCAAAGTGATTCAAAATAAAACAGCAGGTTAAAACATGATTAATATAAGACCATTAACAAAGTACTGAATATGCTAACAGGTCAATAGCACTAATTACACAAGATTAAAAGTGAATATCAAATCAAACTTGCTAAAAACATAGATAAAATAGGAATTAAGTATAAAATACAGGCATTAACTAACCAGGAAAGAAAGATTAAATAAGTGAGTTTTTAATCGTGATTTAAATGATTGGATGGAGTCAGATGCGCAAATAGCTATGGGAAGGTTGTTCCACAGGTTTAAGAAGCTAGCAAACTAACTTCCTGCTGGCTTCTAACTCCGTTAAATTTCATAAATTCTGTTTTCATGGATGTTAAGCTTAATTGTTGCACCTGGTAGAGCAGCCACACTGATCATTTTATTAAAGATGAAAGAATTTAATCAGTTTGTAAACCTCAGTGTTTGTTTGACATGGGACCTGAAGCAGAGTTTGGATCCAGAAATAGCTAATGATGTCAGACTTAAAGACTGGATTTTTACACATGTCCCAGCCAATGATTATGGAAAGTCAAAATGTTTGCTGGATTCTTATTTTAATCGATCAGCCTGTAATCAGCAGATGTTTTTATGTTTCTTTTTCAGTGTATAGGCTTCTCTGTGCTCTTGGCTATCATTGGTCTGGCAGCCCTGATGTCATTATGTGACCGGAGATGCTATTACAGCAGAAGACAAGTCTATGACAGCGTGATCCTGGAAGAAGGGGAAGATGTACTGAAAGACACTTTGAGAAAAGCAGCGAAAGAGGAGTTAATTAAAATGATCTCTGAAAAAATAAATGGAAATGAGAATAGGAATGGAGGTGGAAATGAGAACGAAGGAGGAAATGGAAATGGAGGAGGAAATGGAAACAGACATAGAAATGGAGGTGAGAATGGGAATGGGGGACAGGAAGCAAATGAAGGGGGTGGACAAGAAAATGGGAATGGAGTAGGAAACGTAGGTGGAAATGAGAACGAAGGAGGAAATGGAAACAGACATAGGAATGGAGGTGAGAATGGGAATGGGGGACAGGAAGGAAATGAAGGGGGTGGACAAGAAAATGGGAATGGAGTAGGAAACGTAGGTGGAAATGAGAACGAAGGAGGAAATGGAAACAGACATAGGAATGGAGGTGAGAATGGGAATGGGGGACAGGAAGCAAATGAAGGGGGTGGACAAGAAAATGGGAATGGAGTAGGAAACGTAGGTGGAAATGGGAATGAAGGAGGAAATGGTAAAGAGGGTGGAAATGGAAATGAGCATAAATGGATAGAATGTTTTGATGTTGCTGCACAAATGGTTAAAAACTCAAGCAAACCAAAACTTTCCAAAGAACAAAGACAGGAAAAAAATAGTAGTACAGATCCACAGTGAGATCTGTAACAGCAGCAGAAGTGACTGACTGTCAACATAAAATAAAAAATAGCCTTTAACGGCAATTTAAAGTCATTTTAAAATCATAAAACTCCACAAACTAATTCCACATGATTATTATTGTATTTTATATTTAAGTCTTTTTCTTATAAATGACTGTCCAACATTCAACTTACAGTTACATTAAAGTTGTTAAATGTGTAAGGAGATTATTTAGTGACTTTATATTTGTTTTCTTTTGTATGGGATGGATTTGGACAAATATAATATATAACAGGTTCTCCTGTTCCTGTATGGTGCTGCCCTTAATGTTTGCAGGTAACTGCCATTTTGTGGCATTGATGTAAAAAGCCAGTTTGAGTCTCATGTACACGGGTATTTTTGAAAACGAAGATTTTCTGTTTTCATTTTTTTTTTCCTGTCTAAATGCTGCCAGGAACATGCCAAAGCAACAGGTGGCGATATATTCCTAACCGTGTAGAAATGTAATGTTGGTTGACGCATGCACTCTATATTCATATATTTCTTTAACACACATATATACAATTGTCACAAGAGCAGTAAGCCAGATGCACAAAGCAGAACACCTTTTACTGTTTTACAAGAAAATCATTAATACATCATTAATGTCAAAGTTTTTTAAAGTGAATATAGTCGTGTTCTTCTTAGAACTCGTTATTCTAGAAGACCTTTTTTCTGAACAAACATGTTGACTCGTGATCTCCAATAAAAGAAATAAAAGCTTGGGAGTCCCTGTAGCAGCTTCAGTAACTAAGTCCAATAAAGTATCTACATTTGTGATTTTTCTGCTTTGGAATTTTAGGATCTGTGCTGTGAAAAAAGCTTTAATATTTAAATCTGATCACTTTTTAATACTTGCTGTTGGACTCTTTCACCTTTATGAGGTAATCACCAACATTTGTATGCTGCCTGCTCCATTCATGTCTCTGTATTTTTTGTGACTATTTTTTTGTTTGTGCCACTATCTATTCATTTACATGTCTTACTTGATTGATGTAATTTCTTTCTCATTTATTTCTCTTTGATTTTTTTTCCCCTTAAATTGCAATTTTGTGTTTCTGTCTTCTCTTTTCTTTGTTGTTGATGTGTTTGCCTTTCTGTTTTCTTCATTTCTTTGTGGTCACTTTGTAGATAGGGCACTGAAAATTAAAAAAAAAAATCAAATAATAAGTAAGTGGGGATGGGGATCAGTGTGAAATTCATCTAGTCTTAAGGTCTCTTTTAATTTAAAAAGAATATTAAACAATTAATATGAAACTTTTTTTATTATCTCAAGAACTTTAGTTGACCTGCTTATTTTAAAATAAGTGTATTCAGATGCATGAAATCAGATGATTGTTTCTCAAAATAATATTTATCTGTGTTTAAATAACAATAAATAACAGATTGTCAGATCAATTGAAATGACAGGGCAAAGAAATTGTTGAGCTCTTCTTTTAGTATGTGGCTGTTGTCAGGGGTTTGGGGTCCCTGGCCTTTGCAGCTGGTGAATAATCATTTGGATGTTATTAAAAAGAGTACCTTAAACTGCAGCATTCAGGCTTCTATTTTTCTCTTGTTTTTCTCTTGCTTCACTCTGGCGTCTCCTGCTGGATTAAGGCTCAAAGTGTAGGTGTATTTTCCTCACCAACCAGGAAACTTTGTTTCTTTTTATTTATTTATTTAATGTTTTGGGCTAAATCAACAAACAAATAGTAGGCTCTTCTTACTCCAGGTTTTGGAGCAGCATGTGTTCCCATCTACACATTAACCCACCTATTTCAGTAAATAATGTGTGATCCAGTGGCCTTGCTGCTGTCCTCACTTTTGTCCACTGAAACATTTAGCACATGATAAAATGGAACAATGTGGCAAAGGAGGCACAGAATTGATCAGCTAAAATATATAGATATTATAAATAAATAATTATAAAGCAAAAAACATTCCTTGCAAACACCAGTTGGCCTCCTTATTTAAAAGACTGTTAAAAGAAGAGCTGATGTCTCATAATAACAAACATGCTTCTGTTTTTCAGAATCAGAATACTTAAATAATCCCTGTGTTGTCTTCGTAGCGCTTGTTAAAAATAACACAGCATCCACTTATAACACAGCATCCACTTATGCCTTGCGAGCTACTGCTCCAAACATTTTATCAACACCATTCTTATGTCACACCACAGACCAGTCTTCTTTTATGTGCTCCCCTGGAGGCGTTCATGAGCTTTCTTAAATACACTGCCCCCTGCTGGAAAACCTTATCATTACACGAACATCTACATAACAACACGTCCCCTTTTCTCTGAATTATATACAACATAGGTCTTATAAACTAACATATACACATAATATTTTTTTTCATTAATATTTTTTCAGTTTTTTTAAACACCATCAGAATATAAGATAAAACAAATCCACTTCACTAGTCTTACAGATTAAGCCTAACTGGTCTTTTGACCTTACGCTCTGACCTCCTCAATACAGGTTCTGAAACAACTTCATTTTCTCTACATTCTCACGTCCATTTGATGGTTTCAAATCAGACACTTTCTCTGCATGTGACACATCAACATTTTCATCTTCCTCACCACATTGTTCCTCCTGAAATGTCTCTTTAATCTTCAGTAAGTTGTGACGGTTCCTTCTGAACACATGACCTTCTTCAGTTCTTACGTCATATGATCTCGGACCTGCTTCCAGAAGAACAATGGCTTTCCTGCTCCATGTATTCTGATCTTGGATTCTCACTACATCGTCCTTTGCAAGCAATCCAAGTGCTCTTGTTCCCTTGTCATGTTGCTGTTTTTGTTTCCATTTCAGATTCTCTTGCTTTTTTGTAATTTCTTCACTCTGCTTGCTTTCTGCATAGCAGGGCAAAGTTGTGTAGCTTACGACTCATCAGCAGTTCTGCAGGGGATAAACCACAGTCAAGAGGAGCAGTCCTGTAGCTCAGCAGGGCTAAATAAGGATCTGATTGACTGTCTGTAGCCTTCTTCAGAAGCTGCTTGATGATATGCACTCCTTTTTCAGCCTTGCCATTTGCCTGTGGATGTTGAGGACTCGATGTGACATGTTTAAAGCCATATTCTCTTGCAAAATTCTGCCATTCTTTGCAATTATAGCAACGACCATTGTCACAAATGACAGTGAAGACCATCTTTTCCATGCCTGGAAATTTTTTGGGGGGTTTAAAAGCCACAGAGACGCGGTGTTTAGAAAAAATGCGTCTCAACTATCCCGATGCTCCTGCCCCATAAGGGATCACTAAGGGTTTTGTTTAGTCAGCAGTTGTCCTTCTCTCCTGGATCGGCTGGAGCTTTCTTTAGGTGCCTTTCCAGCTTTGACAAAAGTCCAGCTGGGATAACCACGTTTACTCAGGGCCATGATGCCACAGTTATGCTTCACAGTACGAGAAACACACATGGAGAATTAGACTAAGACACGCAACTTGCCATGGGAAGACAATAGCATATACAGCAGACAAAGCCAAGAGACAGAGAGCGAGGGGGGGAACAACAGTGGCTGACACAAGCAAAGAAAACAAACATGAGACAGCAAGCGAACAAAGAGAACTGACTAAGTTAGACAATAACTAGAACTTAAGTTACAAAACTCAGAGGCAGCGAACATCAGAATCTCAATATTTTGCAAAAAATCACAACAAGCTTAACAAACTCAAAAATGATGATGACCCAGGACCATGACAGACGTGGGAAGTAAGTAGTAGCTAATGAATAATGTCTGCTGTTCAGCTTTGTTTCATCAGATGCCCCTTAAAACACAAGTTGACAGTTTCCTGGCAGTTTCAAGTGTAGTGACTCGAATAGATCACAGGGTGTCACTCTTGGCCTGCGTATAAACTGTAAATTCAAGCAATTTTGGGCATTTGTCCCCACAGGACATGGTAGTTTCTCATTTGCGTGGGCGCCGTCTTGACTCAGTGTGATTGCTTTGTAAGAAGGTGAGTACTGTTAGTGGCATCCCCCATGAGTTTCGTTTAAAATAAGTATTATACTTTGTAAAATGTTCAGTCAAATTATGTATACATCGAGTGCATTCAGATGTTCACGTACTGTCTTATGAGAGTGTGAGGAGTTTGTGGTTTTGTTTTGTTTGGAAATATCTGCTGTGATTTTGTGCTTTGTTTCCACGTGTTAACGGAGCGCTCATTCATGCAAAGTTTAGTAGTCTTTTATGTTCATTTTGTCTCACACGTGCACCTGAGATTGTTGTAAACGTTCCTTAATTACATGATTATATTTCGAACAATTTGCTTTTTTGTTGCACTTAACTATATTTTAATTTTTAAGCAAAGTGTTTACTGTAATTGCTTTGCACGGGTCAGCAGCAGAGATGAAGTGGTTTATGCCCTGGTGTCTAATTAAATGGCGCAATCCCAGCCACAAACTGAAAGCTTGTGTCCGACTGGTCTCTGTGCTGCACACATCAATCCAACACAAAACAACACAACGCAGAGTTTGGAGCGCAGGAAGGCTGCTGCACTGGTAGGGTTACACAAGTAGAGTTTCACTCAATGTTGTTAAACTGTTTTAAACCCTGATCTCTGCCTCACTACAGTTATGCCTCAGCCTATTGCCCTTATGGTGTAAAGAGTTTACATACTTTGCTGGAAAGATGCATTTTATTTATCTAAAGCCTAATTGCCCAGACAACTAAAAAACATATGTAATGTAAATAGAGGCCACTGGAGGTCACTGCTGTATCACTTTTTCTCTGTAACCTCTTGTTAGGTTGATGTTCCAGTTATTTTCCTACAGTAGTTCTGTTCAGGCATTTTTTTCTTTTTAATTTTCTTTTCCTTTTTTGCTTCTACATCTACATGATGATAACCTTTGCTTAAGTTCAGTGATTTCCTGGAGGACATTTTGCCATATTTGTTGTATCAGTGGTGGACGTTCATGTTCAAGTTTAAAGTCTCACTATATAAGCAATGCTTGTGAGTCAAAGCTCAAGAGATCCTCTCAGGTCATCTCAGGTGAGCACAGACACCCCACCCATCTGCTTGTTGTTGTGAATGGTATAATCAGAAGAAAGTTAATTTAAAGGAAACTTGGTCTTAAGGAAGGAGGAGTTAAAACAGCTTGTTTTACACAGAGGATGAACTGAGCAAAGAAAATCATTCTTCTTAAATGGTGTATCATGCTAGAATAAAAATATTGAGGTGGAAATGAACATTATAGAATAGTTTAAAGCTATAATATGTCATGTTGTTGATTAAACATAGTCTTCACAAAATTATATAATTTACATAATTTCCTCTCAAATGAGTAAAGTATTATGATTCTAAAAATGTATAGCCAGGTATGGGCTGCCCATATAATACCACCCTGTACAAGATGAAACAGAGTCTGTTCTGGGTCAATGACCCAGTGTTTTTGATTTTTGTACTCTTATTTTTGATATTATGAATTATGACAGTTTGTGTTTTGGTTTCCCAGAGTTTATTCTGTGCTCCCTTGTTTTCCGTCGTCCCTGCCTGTGTATCCCCTCCAGTGTAGTCAGGTCTCTGTGTTAAGCCCGCGTCTCTGAGTCTGTGTCTTTGCGTGTGTGTTTCCTGTTTTATTTTGAAGTTCCGTGTCTGATCTCAGTGTGTTCAGGTTACGCTTCCTTGTCTCGTCAGTTCTGATTTCCCCCAGCTGTGCTCTCCTGTGTCTCATTCCCGTCGTTACTTCCCAGTGTATTTAAACCCTGTGTTTCTCTGAGTCAGTGTCGTGTTGTCCCTCTTGCTGTGTGGATCGCCCTGTGTCTCCCTGTGAGTTTTAGTTTGTTGTTGCCCAGTTTTGTTTACTTTGTATACCCGTTTTTCTGTGACCAGCAAATAAAGCTGTGGCTTTGAGTTCATCCCTTGGGTCTGAGTCCTGCACTTTGAGTCCTCATCTCCTGCCTGCCACACGGCGTTTCATGACAGAGTCAGTGAAGTGTACCGTCAAAACCAACTTTACTGTCAGTTCTGTTCAAATAATTCATAGGATCAAAATGTGTGCAATCAAAGAGACGAGTTGTGAAAAAACAGAAAGCTGTTAAAGGATAACAATAATAACATGGAGTATGCAGGGATTATTAAATCATATACACATTATTGCAGTCTAATACGATCTGCCTCTACAGTAAAAACAGTAACCTGCTTTCAATCATATCGTAGAATAAGAGCAGAACGGTCAGGGCTCGCTATCATCCTACCACATTCTGCTGCACTTACATCCTCACATATCCTCATACACCATCTACAGTCTGCACTCACATCTCTCGCTGGACCACCTGCATCAGGTGAAGGCTGTGTCGCCCCAACAACCTGGGGTTGTGCAGCAGGCATCATGCATGTTAGCTGCTGGATGGTTTCTATACTGTAGCGCTACCTAGTGGTCATAGTCATATCATGATATCCATGTGCTGTAGAGATTAAAGATCACAAGGGATGGAAGTCACTACAAAACAATCACAACTCCTTCTAAAGTAAGGTATTTTACTTATTGTACCTTTAATTGAAAGTACCACCCTGGTTTCAGATAACACTGGTTCATTTTAACTCCTGAATATAAGAGACAATACCTACATTACCAGATAATCAATATTATAAAAATACAAAATTTTCTTTTCTCCTATTACTTCTGGTCTAATCAGCTGCTCTATTTTCTGCATCCTTTCTGTCTCTCTTTTGTTTCTTCTCTCCATCTTCTCCCCATGTCCCATTATGACACAGATGACAGTATGAGCGCTCCCTGTGTCATTAAGGGAAAGAATTAAAGTATTTTACTCGTGAGCCGAATTGCTTTCCAGCGCTGTGCTGAATTACCATAGAAACTAATGAAACAACTTCACAGGGAGCCGCTGAAGTCAGGAGCGCTGTAGTGCGCTCAGACTCCCCTGTCTGAGTCATTCAGTCATTTTGCCTTTATTGTTCATAAGGGAAATTTGGTTTGCAGACAGGCTTTGGAGGAAAAGCAGCTAATCGCACAGCATACAGAACATCAGCGAGGTAAACGACGGTGGATAAGAGCAGACGGGGAGAGCAGAGCAATAAGAAGCCACTGATGAAACAGACAGCCGTTAGAGAGACCTGCGAGGCGGCATCATTGCATGTACAAATGAAGGCGAGTGATTGCAGCGGGGACAAACAAGCCCGGAAGTCTTTTACCAAACAACACGCATGTTTTCAGTCTTTACAGAGGAAAGTCTCTGAGGTGAATCTGATCTGAGCTTTTAGGCTATACAAATAAACTTGACCTCTGACCTGCACTCATGCAGGCTGAGACGTATGATGTGGAGACAGGACTGATGAGGACCAACCAAAAAAGAGCTAAAGGGAAACCAAAAACCCAGCATCTCCTGAGATTCTTGCAGGAAGGGATGGAATGAACTCGTATTTGAGTTGTTTGTTTAATATTTCTCTTCTTGGCATCTTATCAAATGAACGCTGCCTTAGTTTAACGTCAGCGTAACAGGACAAACCTGAAAAACCACCCGTTACTCAGACTTCACAGTAAAAATGCTTTACTAAAGGTGGCCTCTGCAGACCTGTTACCTTTCTTGTTGTGTACAAAACAAATCTTCGCTGTAGTACAATACAAAGCAACATGTTAGAGTACTCAGATTACTTTTTTGTTATAAACAGTAGCAAAATCATTAGTGTTCAAAAAATGTGTTGTTTTGTTACTTTTATAAATAAAAGGAAATCCCGTCTGTATGCAGACAGTGTTCGTCAGGAGCTTCAGTGTTTTTACACCAGTGAGGCGAACACTACTTCGCTATTGAGCTATACTGGACCACCTTGGAAACATGGAAGCAGTGACTGGGGAGCTCACTGCACAGACTGCTACTCCTGTGGCCAAGACCCAGACAGACTCACTAGAAAACCAATGAACAGACGGATGAACGTGGCCTTAGAAAACAATTGTCAGGTCAATAAACTAACACAGATGTAACACATGACTATTGGTTGACATGAAAACTCAAAACTGTAGGTCTGTGTCAGGAGTATTGGAACAGTTGAGATGCATTTTTTTGAAACATGGGGTCTCTGTGGCTTTTAAACCCCAAAACACGCTGCGCCAAAAATTGGTCCACCCCAAGGATCGGGTCCCCCGACACAAACAGAGTAACATAGTGTAGCTGTTAAGTGCAGGAGGATTGGCAGGATTTATACATCGGGGAAACCAAACAACCTCTGGCGAAGCGGATGGCACAACATAAAAGAGCCACCTCGTCAGGCCAGGACTCTGCAGTCTATTCACACCTACAGGCCAGTGGACCCTCTTTCAATGATTACACATCCTGGACAGGGAGGAACGCTGGTTTGAGCGCAGAGTCAAGGAGGCCATTTACGTGAAAAGGGAAAGACCATCTCTGAATCGAGGAGGGGGCCTAAGGGTACATCTGTCACCATCTTACATGCTGTGATTGCAGCCATTCCCCAACTCTCTGTGAATGGGACTCATGGCCATTGATCAGTGGTTGTTGATCAATGGTCATGAGAATTTGCATAATTATGATTAAGGAACTGACCTCCCAGCCCATTGTTCCTTCAGTGGGCTGGTTTCAGTCATTATGCAAATGTACTGTTTATAAGAATTGGGGAATCCTGCAGTCAGCTGAGACTGAAGAAGTCACCTGGATGATGACGAAACGTTTCTCCCAGAAAACGCTACGTCCAGATGAACAGAATCAACTTTTGGGGACTCAAAACTGTAGCTCCACAGTGCCAAATGAGGCTGTCTCCAAAAGCATGTCAGTCCCCATCGACTGTGTTAAAATATCCAAGTTTACAGCATCACAAAGCATATTTACCGCGTGGTAGACAAACGTTTTTCCCCTCTATGTCTCGTCCATCTTTGGACTATTTCCTCCTTCGTAATATTTCAGAGTTATATGATTTTTTTTTAAATTAATAATCCATCTGGATAATTGAGTTAGGGGCACAACTGTTTTTCAGTGTTTGACGCAGGTAGCTAGTGTTGATCGGTTTATGTTAGGCCTCATCCACTAGTTCATGTTGTTAAACCTTTTCTACTGTTGGAGCATTTTTGAGTATTTTTGATGAACTGAATAATAGTTTATGGTTTTTCAGGGTGATGCAAACCACAAAACAAGTTTGTGCATCTGGTTTGATGAGCAAAATTCTAATATTTTAATGATTTGGCCCTATAAAAATAAAACTTACATGAATATATGAATTCAGCTAGCTCATAAAGCTAACTAACATTAGCTGATAAATTAGCATCACATGCATATAAGGTTGCTAATGGCTCCAAGAAGCATAGCAGCAGTCAGAACACTAAAAACCACTGGGTGGCATCATGGTTACTACTTTTTAAGGCTACTTTCTATAATACAGCAAAGATTCAGTCTAAAAAGGTGGAGCCATGGAAAGTGACACATATTATTTTAAAGTAGGAAGCTGTTAAAAAAGGAAAATAAGAATATAGAAAGACGGACGGGACAAAGTTCCTTTTATAGACACTTTAGGCTACAAAAGCAAGTCAGTGCCACAGACTCCCATGGTAAAATCTCCAGCTTTACAACTGATGATGTGATGCTCATGATGTGGATGTTATTCAGGCTTAAAGTCAGATGTGTGTCAGCTGACATGGGCAGAATCCAGCCAGGTTTTCCCTCGACTAACCTGAGTCGCTGAACCGGACCTCTCTGTGTGGTACAGAGCACTATTCATCAGACATGGAGGTTTGTGAAGTGATCAAGTTTGGGAGTGACTGAGATGGACAGCTCAGGTTGGAACGTTTGGAGTGCAAGAGGCAAGACTGGGAATGATTTAGCCACATCAGAGGAAACATAATGGATATACTGGGAAAAGTGTGTCGAAACCTTAGCTGCTAAAGAGGAAGACAAAAAAGGTTATATGAGAGAGGGCATGATGTGTGCAGGGTGAGATGGGGGCAGAGACCTCTAAAGGGAGCTGAAGAAGAAGGCCTGGGCACAGCTTCCTAATCGAGTTGCTAGCTGATAACAGCACTGCGCCCTCGTGCCCAAATATGGTTACTTCTGGTTCCCAAAGATGATTCCAGACTAAACACCAACACCAAGGCTTAAAAATGCAGAACCAAAACCAGTGAATGATATTGTAGTTGTTGCATAGCTAGCATATTAATGCTAGCGGGCAAAGTGCCACAACCAGCTAAAATATAATTAGATATTTAGTTTAAATGCAACATTTGTTTGAGAAACTACAGCAACACATTTCATCAAGTCTGATTATCACTATTATAATGTCATGTTGTTGTATAGGCCTTCCTGTTGTGACTTTGTTTCACTTTCCATTTTGTATTTGCTTCACACGATGACCACAAAAAACCGTTTGATTGTGAAGCTTTTTGTTTTTGTCTTTTTTTAATTGACAGTAAACAGCAGACCGCAGCAGCTAACAGCAAACACGGCCATCAGCTTTTCAAATTAGCTTTTTAGCTGCACATAAATGGCACCTCAGCTCTGAAAAATAACCTACAGCCACACCGCCACATCACCGTCTCCTGATATGAGAGTCGTGAACAGCAGAGTCTGTTTCTGTTCGTTTTATTTCTGTGGTGAGTGCTAATAAAGTTAGCGGGGTTAGCCTTCCCGGCTGTGTCCCAATAGGTTTTAATCCTGGTGCTGCTCATCTGACAGCTGGAGAGAAAAAAGATGTGGAAAATCAGTTTGTACAGCCCCACTGTGAAACACTGCTGATAGCCTCAAACACACACACCAAATAAACACACAGAGTTAAAGCCTGTGGCGTGCAGTCTAAGGGGGACCCATAACCTTGGACGAGGGGAATAGAAAGCGTATATGTACGCAAAAAATGTGTGTGTGTGTGTGTGGTAATGAGTGAGTGGGTGGATGCAGAAAAGGAAGTGGCGGCGAAGGTAGAAGTAAAGAGAGAACAACAGAAAGCAGCAGCAACAGATGAGAGAGACGGAAGAAGAGAACAGAGAAGAAGAAAGAAGAGGAGAGGAGGAGGAAGACCAGAAAGGCGGGAAGGAAGGATCGAAGGATACCGGGAATCTCTGAGAGGTGAGGAGGAGGAGGGGGGTGAAAACTTGGCAACCTGAGTGTGGCTGCAGTGTAGATATTTGTGATGGACATACTTATAACAGGAAAACAATATGAATGACAAACTTTTATCATACAAAGTTTATGCATCTTTACTGCTGGATGCTAAAAACGGAGGTAAATCTGTTGTAGTGCATGTAAAGTACTAATATAATATTTTATACATACATCTACTGAAAATAATATGTTCAGACTAAATATTACTTTTAGGTGTTGATTAAAAAATGATATAAATAAGATTCTTAAATAAAATGTTTATTCTTATAAATATGTCTTACACACATTGTGGAAAAATCAGGATAATAAAATTAAATGTTTAAAAGACCTGAAAAAATATACTGTAAAAAAAAAAGGTAGTGCATGAATTATTGTTATTATTTATTTAAGTTAATTTTACCCGAACAAACTTGTGCCTCGATTTCTGGAACAGCTGTTTGTGAAAACTGTGAGCGAACAGTGAAAACGACCAACAAAACTTTCACAAATATGCTTTAGATGTGGAGCGTCTTCTCCTCCCACTTTAAAGCAATTTCAACATTTTTAAAAACAAGCTGTTTTACAGAAATACTGAACCCGGCCACGACCGAGTGAATACATATTTCTGCTGATGTTAACTGTTTCAGATAACATCTTAAAAATCATGACTGTGATCTCGTTGCAAATATTGTTTTTTATTGGTAAAATGTGAAGTTGATCACAAAATGTCTTTACAAAAGCTCCTGCAGTAAAGTACAGTCACCTACCTGTACTAACTATAACTGCACCACTGCTGTTTATTCCCCACATTATATATACTGAATACAATAACATTACTGTATTAAGTGATGTTATCAATGTACAAGAAACCTTTATGGATCAATCTGGGTTCTAAATAGCTGTAAATAATCTTTCAGTGTTTTCACACTGAGTAAAGTGTTTTAATATTGGGGGGTGTTTCAGTTTGGGGGGGTACGTGCACCGTGGGTTCAGTATTTGGCTGTGTGATGTGATTCTTGGCCACTCGGCTTATTATGTCACCTGTAATAAATACAGATAAGTACCGAGGGGAAAATCCGACCCTCTCTTTAGTTTGATCTCTCCTCACCTGACAGCCAGCATGACAAAGGTAGCAACCACATCAGTAATGGTTAAGAAACTGTTGCTAATGGTTACCAATACTAGCCACGATAATTAAGACACACATTACAAACACAGAAAAGTGTTTGTCCTTTTTTTCCCTGTGCAGCCTTTATTCTTACGCTCAGTTACTAAATATCAACTCAAACCTGGAAGTCTTTTGGGTGAGTTGCGTTCGTTTGCTCTGGAAGCGCTCCAGAAACAGAATCATTAGTAAAACTCATTAACAGTTTTGTTTAATATCGTCACTCATCTTTGTGTTTATTGCACATTACTTGTTGCTATTGAACTGCAGACTTCAGCCCAGTATTTTCTCCAGTAACATATGACTCAGTTTGTTGTAGAGCATGCTTTCAAAAGCAAAAAAACATCTTGTACCATCGCAGGTAAAGAAACTTCTGCTGTGAGACTTTTCACACGCAGTATTTGTCGTTGTGAAAAGAGCACAGCTGGAAACTGCTGGTGGAAATTTGTACGTTTATGTAACTTGACTTTAAAAAAACATGCAAAACTAGAGAAATTTCAAATGGATGTTCATCAGTTTATCACTTTTACAGACTTGCTGACCAATCAGCTTCATTTATCGCACATCTCCACCTACAGCAACCACAAAGATAGATTTAAAGCCAGACTGTTATCGCTGTGAGGCAACAGGGCCTCATGGAGCTAATCGCTGCATCGCTGTGCTGCTAAAATACAAAACACGTCATTCAAACCTTTTTATATAACTCAAAGGAAGAAGCAGCAAAATGTATATTTTTGCACATTAACACCCAGAAGAAATGCTGCAAATATTTACCTTTTGCTTCTTGGTAACATGAAGTTTTCAGACATCTAAGAGCAACTTAAAGCCCAGTTATTAATCCTGCCTGTGTAGACTGCTCTGTTATTGCTCCTGAGTAAGTATAATATGAATATAATATAACATGGCATAGAACGATGGATGGATGGTATAAGACAGTATGAAAATACATAGTGTTTAACTTCTCTTAACAAAACATGATTGACATTGAGACGACAGTCTTGCATATTTTCATTAGCGCAGTGGTGACTGGCTGTGAGGGTTTGGTCATGAAGTCCCCGAGCATTCACGCCTTTAACTTCACTTAAATTCCACTTAGTGAAAGTGAAATTCAAGTCCCTTCCCTCTTATTGCTGCACAATATTAAAGTCCTAGATGCAGCTCCATCGTCGTGTTATTTTGGGGGGATATTAGGATGAGCATCAGCCCCTATTAGTTAAATGGAAGAATGCATCCATCACAAAAATAAAAGCAGCCATTTGTTTTTTAGCCAAAAGGAGAAAAGTTGCTGGAAGCTAAAATGAACTCTTTGATCTTCAACCTACTGAAAAGTCTCCAGATGAGTTTTACATGTTTCCAGGTGACTCAAATGTGGAGTTTATGGCTCCATAAATGATTTGTTACTGTTTTTAATATCCTAATATAGAATATGTAAAGTAATACGGCAAACTTCTCAGTCTTTGTTAGCAAGCGTGTAAAAGTTCAAGTAAATTTAGCTTCCACTTGTCTTTAGGCTCCAGTTACTATTTAACCATGAATGCAGGTTTTAGACGCGTCTGTAAGATTAATGCTAGGGTTTGTTTTGCTCTGTTAATTTCACAATATTTTCTAGAAAGCCTGATCCAACCCTTCTACTTGGATGTAGGAAGAATATCTTGAATATTAGAGATATATATTTCTGAAAGAAAACCAGCATTTTTGTGCTGACTTCAGTAAGTGTGGTGCAGCATAGATGCATACATTGCTTTTGTAACAAAGCAAACAGTCGCTGCTGATTCCCCTCTGCACTGATCCAGTCCCACATGCTCTCCACTTCAACAGGTGGAGTAAAATGCTTAGTATTACATTCTTTATTTCTCCAATTTAAAGTCATATTGAGATTAAAACGAATGACAGCAGCTCACAGTGTGCTGCTCTTCAGTAGGCTTCCAGAAAGAGCCCAGTCAGACGTGAGCTTTTAGGGAGATGGGAGATAAAGCAGGTGGCTCGAGTGGCGTTTCACGATAAAACACAATAAAAATGTTCTAAAGGAGCAGAAAGTCCTTTAAACAACGTCACACATTTGGGGTTCAAAGGTCCAAAGGACAGAATTTTCCGTTGTCGAGCGACGAGTGAAAAACAGTGTGGAGGTGTGAGGTTGAGTCAGTGTTTTCTCATAAAAAGGGTTGACTTTTAAGTTTCCTCTGTGGTAAATAGCCATCAGTGTCAGGGGGTGCAGGCTAATATTGCTGTTTGTTATGTTGCTGTTTTATATGAATGCGTGTTACATTAGTGCATGTTCCTGTACTGCTGCTGTTAGCGATGTGCTGTGTGATTTGACATGAATGATTCATGAGCAGCTGTTGCTGGTGTGTTAATAATCAACGCCCGGAGCATTTCACTCTTCCTCTCTTTCATTATCTCTCCATCTCTTTTTTCTTCTTTTTCTTTCTGACTAATTTTCCCTCTCACTCTTTCTCTCTCTCTCTCTTCCCTCAGGTCTCTCTGCCTCTCCCTCTCTACCTGCACACCTTAAACCAAGGTAATAACAGCCAGAAAAACAGGACAAGTCCATTCCTGCTGCTTCTTCTCTCTCTTTCACCTAATGTTCTGTTTTTTCTCCCTCGTTTACTATCACTTTCCCTCTGCGTTCGCTTGTTTCTTCTTGCCCCCGGTGTGTCAGTAAGTAATTAGTTTCATTTGAGGAAGGTGGGAAAGAGAGAGAACAAATGGGGAGCGCCCATTTATTCCAGTGCTAGTTAGCGATTTGCTGAGCTGCTGATTAGTTTATTAGTTGTGCGAGTAAAGTGAGCCGGAGCTTCAGTATCAGAGACGGATTTACATCTTACAGACCTGAATTACACAGAACATCATGGCTAAGAAACATCTGGTAAGCTTGATCAATTTAAGACATTCTTCTCTGCTTATCTCTGAAAACCTTCGATAAGTCTTTGATAACTGTCCCATGTTTTATCTCATGGGAACTAAAAAGATGAGTACTTTTACTATAAATATAACCCACAGCAACAAATTGTTTTAAATATGTTACATGAGTGTAATTAGAAGCTCGAGAGGATGCAGTGTTTCCAGGAAAATGTTGTGCACAACAAGCAACCTCCTGAAGATTTAGCGTTTGCTATGGCCAGGGGTGTGTCCAGGAGGGGGGGTGTGGTGTTCATGTGTGTGTGTGTATGTGTGTGGATTGTAGGACTAACATACAGTTAACCTTACAATCCTCGACATGATTGGCTGACAGAATGGATAGGACCAGCAGAGGAATGTCATGTAATACATCAGCATCTTTATGTTATGCACTTTTACTCCAATGTACTTCAAATATAAACAAAGAGCTTTGCACTCAATAACATTTATTTTAAAACTGCAGATTTTGAAATATAAATCAACTCTCATGTTATGCTGCATTCAAAATGTACCCAGAAGTATGGACGTAGTAAAATCACCTCCAGCTGCAACATTGAAGTTTTCTAGTTAGGTGACAGAAGAATCCCGATGTTTGCATGATTCAGCATAATAAGTTCATTTTGTCAGGAACCTGAAGATATGCAGTGCTGTGAAGTCGCCTCGCTGTTCCTGACTTTTTGCATATTCGTCACACGTTTCAGACGTTTCCTGACCTCTGTGACCTCGGTTCTTTAAACATTTATAAAAAGCACTTTGCGAGGAACAAACACGTGAATGCTGTCATCAAAGCTAGCTTCCTTCATCTCCAGCTACTCACAAAAATGAAATCTTTCTGCTGTTTCAGAGACTTTGAGAGCATTACCTGTGCGTTCATTTCACCTCGACTGTAAGAGTCTTTATTCAGGTGTCAGTCAGTCACTGCTTAGCCGACTGCAGCTGGTCCAAAACGCTGCGGGACAGTTATTAATTTTCAGATGCAAGCGAGACTTCACGTCCCCCATATTGGAGTTCCTCCACCAACTGCCAGAGTTTGCATGGGTTTGCACCGTCATGCCTCTGTGATCTTTTAAGTTTACACATTATGTCAAGATCCCCGAGGTCGGCTGAACAAATGCCCCAACTGTCCCGAGGTTCAGATTAAAGCACAGAGGAACAAATAACTCCTCACCTCAGGACCTCCCTAACATTAAACCCATGTTTTATATCTGTTATTTATTACAGATTATCCAGAATTACTTAAACCATAACCAAAGAGATAAGGTGCCTCTGCAGCATTTTTTTATTGTCAGTTTGCACTCTGGGGTTCTTATAACATTTACTGTTTTCTAGGTAAAAGCCCAAATGAGCCGTGCACAAAAAGAAAACAAAAATTCATCACAGCAAGACGAGAATGTTTGACATCCATGAAAATCTGGTGAAACTCGTCCATTTCCATCTAACTCCTATCTCGATTCTCTGTTAAACAGCACTTCTGAGAACTTCAACCAGTTCTGTGAATGAACAGATAATGTACGTGTTGATTTGTAATTCTGGTTTATTCCAGCCTGCTGTGTTTCCCATTAATGTGTCTATTGCGTCTCTGTGAATCATCCAAACTTTGCTAAGCTCGAGTTTTGACTCATGATCGAGTTGCAACAACAGCATCAAGCACAAACTCTCTGCAGCTTTCTAAAGAAACATATTTTGTAAAGTTCAATTCAGTCTAAAAAAATCTAAATAGTAATATATGTATGTCTGGCCTTTATGTTTGAGTCTATTGACTGAGGCGTGTGTTTGTATGAGTGCGTTGAGTAAGTGTGGGCGTGCTGACTTCCTGCTATGAGGAAACTCTCTTCCGATGGAGACACGCTGAAACGTTTCAGGTCCGAACTGATGTGGAAACACACTGAACAGTGACAACACACACACACACACAGACACAGACACACTTGTTTTCACGTCATCAGGGTTCAGGCAGGTTGAGTTTGCTACCAGCGCTCGTCGGGTCTCGTCTGCCGGGTGCTGATGGCAGATCTGTGCTGCGTCTGACGAGAGCGCTGCCTCATCATCGCATTAATAATTTGTTCAGCATGTCAGATGACAACAACGAACTGTCACGAGGGCTGTCAGCAGCGACACGTGGAGTGTGAGCTTCTTATTTTGTTTGGAAACTCCTGAATGACAAAACAGAACAGAAATTTAACCTCTTAAGCCCCAAGCCTACCTGATCTCCTGCTTTTTGCCCCCGTATCAGGGGGCGTTGGGGCTTAAGAGGTTAAGTTAAAGTGAAGCTGAGAAGCAACAGAGGAACAGAATGGTGAGTGCAAACACACTTTCTGTTTTTGCAAAACTGGCCACAACAAAAAGGCTTAGACTAAAAAATGTGTGACACAAAAAATCTCCAAAGTGCCGCTTTATTCAGTTTTTTGCACTGTAGCTTCTCTCATTTTATACAGTTGAGTCATGCAGTTGCACAGACACATGTTTCAGCACAGGGCTGTAACTGTCATTCATCTTCTGCTCCCTGCATTCTGCTGTAATAACAATGACAATACAGGGTCTCAGATATTATTGCTTGATTTTTCATACAGCTTGCACTGTTAGCTGTTATAAAAAGCAGTGGGAAATATCTGTTGTACTACAGGCCCATGAGTCATATTCAGTATTTTTCTCTTATGATGCATTCAGTTACTGTGACCATAATTACATGATAAAAGCTGCTAATGTCTTCGTATTCCTTCCTTCGTGCCTAGACTGGTGTTATCACTCAACCAGGTTGGTCTAAAGGCAAAATTGACCTGAATCTTTGCCAGACTAGAGCCAAGAATAACTCCTGCTGATCCAAAATGCACAGGAGCAGAACACTAACAGGCAAACAACAGAAGCATGATCATCTATTCAGAAATTCAATTAGTTATCAGGATGCATCCGTCTAATAGTAATAATGCACTAAGAGTGGATGTGAACTCACAGAAAGTCATTTATAAGCAAATTTAATAAAATGGGTTCACAGTTTGCATAAAAGTGGGCGATCGTGGCTCAAGAGTTGAGAGTTCGTCTTGTAATTGGAAGGTTGTCGGTTCGAGCCCCAGCTGGGACACTTCACCCGTTGCCTGCTGGTGGTGGTCAGAGGGCCCGGTGGCGCCAGTGTCCGGCAGCCTCGCCTCTGTCAGTGCGCCCCAGGGTGGCTGTGGCTACAATGTAGCTGCCATCACCAGTGTGTGAATGTGTGGATGACTGGATGTGTAAAGCGCTATACAAATACAGACCATTTACCAAATAACAGCTGAAATTCCAGCAAGGTTTATCTCACTGAGGCTGGTAAAGAGAGCCTCTGTCTTCTTCGTGGTTTATGTTCTGTGTCTCATATCAAAACACGCCATTTTTTACGCCACAGTCGAAAACAGAGGTTAAAACATGTTGCCGTTGCTTTAAACGTAATTCCCAGTCAGCAATCTTTCTCAATCTTTCTTACTTGTATTGGCAAGTCACTTAAGCCTGTTTTACATTTTTGTGTAGATCTCACCGGCTGATTTTACACTTGAACATCATCTTTGTGACGTCTTAATTTTTTGTGAAGCAGTTTTACACATTTACAGAAAAAACAAGAAAAAACCTCCAAAATCATTTATCTACAGTTTAGACTAAAAGTTAACTTCAGAAACAGTGTGTGCTTCTTTTCCCAGAGTTCAGCAGACTTTGGTGGGTGCAGTGACGCTTGAGCATGGTGGCTGCTGATTGGTCATCAGCAGCTCTGATTCGCTCTGCCAGCCTATCCTGCTTCCTGGTTACTGAAAAACTAAATGATGTGTTGATGTTAAAGCTCCTTCTCTCTCTGTACTGCAGCATGCTGTGGTGAGGCGCAGATAGGACAGGACCCAACCACTGAAATACACCTATACTCACCATGAGCATGTCAGCAGTGCACTCCGCCTCCCCTCCTGCTGAGGAACCAGTGACACCCCCACCCTTGACCACACCTCCTCGCAAAGCTTCAGTCCGGCTCCAGGAGAGGTGAGTGTTAACTATGCATAATCTTGCTTTCTAAAACCCTGAGTCCTCTAAAAATGTCATTTTTTAAATTTACACTTTTGTGACTAAAATGTGTAAAAACTCTGAATATATGTTTTCTTTAGTGAGTTTAAAGTTGCTATCAGTCATCTTTTTTCTCTTGAATGTTTTCTTATCTTGCAGGCGGGGCTCTAATCTGTCTCTCCTTTTGGATGTGAACACTTTGGGGGTGGAGACTGTCTGTTCTGTCTCCACCCCAAAGGAGGTGTGGCTTCAGCTGCTTCACACCTCCTCACGACCACTCACACACACGCTGCTGCAGGAAGCTGCCATTGACACAAATACGCTGAATGTAGAGTACCAGGTACACTCAAAACATCGCAAACATTCAACACATTGAAATTAAGCTGAGACAAAAGGGAAATATGAGGTGAAACAAACTAAATATCTGCAGGACTTGTTCCTGCTGTGCATGTAACACGTGCCAGCAGTAACTGCTGATTCTGGATTGAACGTGTTTTTAGGTCTTACAAGCAGCACTGTGTCAAAGTGGCCCAACTTTCATGTTGATGATGTCACTGCTGATGGCAGCCTGTTCTGCAGAAACAAAGCACAGTCCAAACGGCAGAATATTAGTCTTCACTGTAAAAGATCAACACCGCAGATGGCTCATCAGCTCAGGATGATGGGGTTCAGGTTTTGACACAGTGAAGCACAATCACGTTGTGTTGCACTTTGTACTGTCATGGACAATGGAAAAGCCCTCAAATTGCTCATATTGTAAAGTCTTTATTGGAGTCTTTTGCCCAAAACAGTTTATGAAACTCCAAAATTTGATTCTGTTCATCTGGACGTAGCGTTTTCTGGGAGAAACGTTTCGTCACGTTTCGTCACGTTTCGTCACGTTTCGTCACGTTTCGTCACGTTTCGTCACGTTTCGTCACGTTTCGTCACGTTTCGTCACGTTTCGTCACGTTTCGTCACGTTTCGTCACTCATCCAGGTGACTTCTTCAGTCTCAAACTGAAGAAGTCACCTGGATGAGTGACGAAACGTTTCTCCCAGAAAACGCTACATCCAGATGAACAGAATCAACTTTTGGAGATTTATTTTCCTGGATGATTGAGAATGCATCAAGACGAAATGTCTATGAAATCTTTTACCTTCCTCCTCTCATTCCTGTTTGTCTGACTGTATGTACCTGCAGTACAAAAGCAAAGCTATGATATCTAGAAAACATCAGATCCACCAATTACCTTAAAATCCTGAACATTTACTCCAGAATTAGTGCTTTCTAGCAGGTATGGGATAGCCTTTCTGTTAAACTCTCCAACTTTCAGGACAGTTTTAACATTCATTAATATTCCCGTCTCCCCAACAGAAGATCCCTCCGAACTTTGTGAACGCTGCTGACCTCGATGTTCCGGGACACATGATGAAAGACCGATACAAAACCATCCTCCCCAGTCAGTTCCTGCTTGTCTCACCTCAGTAGAAAAGCTCTTGATGTGTTTATTCCCATTTATCACCGCGCATTATTTGTATGTTTGTCTTTAGACCCTGAGAGCCGAGTGATCCTGAGGAACCCGGACGATGAACCTGGGCCTGATCGCTACATCAACGCCAACTACATCAGGGTAAGAGTCTAACAGTATTTCTTACCAAGTCAACTAACCCCACAGATTTCTGTCACCTCACACT
Organism: Neolamprologus multifasciatus; assembly: GCF_963576455.1. Classification (NCBI taxonomy): domain Eukaryota; kingdom Metazoa; phylum Chordata; class Actinopteri; order Cichliformes; family Cichlidae; genus Neolamprologus; species Neolamprologus multifasciatus. The sequence goes on along the minus strand of NC_140458.1, from coordinate 2,609,784 downwards.
CTATGTCAGGTGGGCCTTTCCCAGCGACCACATCAGGTCTCTGTAATCTCCTCTTTTGTCTCAGCACAAATGAGCATGTTGTGCTTTTGCTTGGTTTTAGTTGCTAATTTTAATGGTTTAATGAAAAGTGGGATATATTTTCTGGAACTAATATATTTTTTATTTAAATAAAAATTGATAGTATACACTCATCAGCAAACATCTAAGCCACAGGATCACAGCTCAAGGGATCTGGACATGTGGTGATCTGGTGAAGTTCATTCTGAGCATCAGAACAGGGAAGAAAGGTCATTTAAGTGAATTTGAATATGGCAGCTATTTCAGGAACTGCTGAGAAATACTGGGATTTTCACACAGAGAGTAAAAAAGAGTCATAAAAAGAGAAAACATCCAGTGAGTGGAAGTTCTCAGGGTGAAAGGTGAATGACCGGACTGGTTTGAGCTGATAGGAAGGCAACAGTAACTCAAATAACCACGTTTCAGCCAAGGTACGCAGAAGAGCATCTGCACAACATGTGGAAACCTGAAGCAGGTGGGCTACAGCAGCAGAAGACCACATTAAGTATTCTGAAAACAGAAGGTTGCCTGGTCTAATGAGACCGCCGACATGTTTCCTGCTGCAACATTTGGAGTGTTGTTCCTAAAAACAGAAAAAAAGACAGAAAGTGACGGTTAAGAGGCTTTTTAACTCAGGCTCATGGTGGTTTAAAAAGACGTGTCAGAGGTCCTTATCACACTGATCCTTGCCGTACCGCAGCAGAGAAACTGAATCCTGGACATTTCTCCGAACTCTAAAATTGTGCTGGGATGATTAGGAGCTTTTAAAGGCTTGCACTGTCAGAGTCTGGGCTGTCATCTTCTATGAGTATATTTATTATCTATACTTTATCAAATATACTGCAGATAAAGTTGTTTGAAAATAGCTACTGTCATTGAGATCTCAGGTTCAGTAACAATGTGTTTTCTTTCATTTGAGCCGTTTCATTTTGTTACTTAGTCCTGGATTAAATGAGTCAAGTGACAGAAAAGAAAATATGTTTCCTTCAGGGTTTTATTAAAAAGGAAACAAGCTGATAGAGTGTGTGACAGCGTTGTCACTCTGCGTGGGTGTCTTCTCGTTTGTGCGTGTGTGTGTGTGCGTGTGTGTGTTGGACAGCTAAACAAACAGAACATCAGATATGAGCCGTCGGTTTGTCAGCGTGGGAGTTTGCAACCAGGAAAACCACAGGAAGTGAGGGAGGAAGTGACATGTCCCCGACTCCCCCTCCCCCTGTCTTCCCTTGCGGCCCACGCATCCCTCACACTGTGCAGCCTCAGCTCAATTTGTGTGTGTTTGTGGAGTGTGCGCCTGTGTTGTTAATCACAAGCTTTTTGGCAGTTTTCGTAAAGCACCTGCTGCCTCTGCTGATGTGCAACAACAAGTAAAAAGTAGCATTCATTCATCTGCCGTTCGGTTAAACTCCTGTAATATTTGGTGGCGCGCTGGTTGGACACTTGACAGTTGTTATTGAATCTGAATCATTCACTTCCTGCCCTGTGAGGCCAGGGTGGTTTTAGACGTCTAGGGGATGATGAATGTGTGTGACAAAAACAACAAGTGACATTTCTTAATCTGCATTTGCATCTATTTATACCAACCTGAGAAATGAAACAACACGAAGAAAACGGTCAGAGTGCATCCAGCTCTGCTGGAAAATACCTCATCGTTGATTTGTGCAAGCCTAGATACAGGACATAATGAAAGTTTAAAAGCAAAAAAGGTTTATTGCAAACAAATGAACAAAGAATATACCAAGCACTTCCAGGTTGGAGAGAGAGCTGGTCTGGAAACACTCGGTCCACAAGTCAGCAAATGCGCTTGTCAGTCACCTGATCAGAGCTGAGATGGAAACAGAGAACACTAAAATAGAAATTAGGATGTAAAACATGCTTTAAACTGTGGCATGAAGGCTGGGTGAACTGTGCTTTGTCTCAAAGACACAACTGCTGCAGCTACGATGCTGCAAAGGTGTCCCCTAGATGTCTCTACCACAAGTACAGAACTCTGTGGACTTTCTCTTTATTTTATTTGACAACTAAAGTCTCCGTTTCCTCCAAAATATCATTAAATGTTTCCTTCCTCTACCTAAATTTTGGTATTGACCTCAGAGTAAAGCATTACACTGTGAGAAAGTTTACTGACCGATTGTTGTGAGATTTGATGCTCTTTATGTGGCAGGGCTACAAAGGGGCTCCCAGGGCCTACATCGCTACCCAGGGGCCCATGGTGCACACCGTGGGAGACTTCTGGGACATGGTGTGGCAGGAGAGGAGCAGTATCATCGTCATGGTTACGAGGCTGAAGGAGAACAACGAGGTGAGGAGACACAAGTGTTGTTTCATCCTTTTGTGTAATAGCTGTGCTGCACCGCAAATTTGTGGAAAAACAAACCCTCCTCTGCACTGCTGTCGCTCTTCAGACACTCCCTGGTTGTCCTCATTTCACTGGATCTCCTCCATTGTGTCAAAACTTCAACCTGAACTTTATTTTGGGGAGCAGGACGACCTCACAGGGCACCAAACCTGTCAGGTAGCCTGAGTGATGAGCAGCCAAGATTGCTGTGGACTGTCAGTGCACTGGGAGCCGTTGTATTTAAGTTCCACAGCAGCGCCTTTTCACCAATGTTCAAATTGATTAAAGTGACAACGTTAAAGAAGTCGCAGCTGAATTCGCTGTTGCACAACAACACAGATATCGCACAAAATAAAACCACAGTTCTAGTCTTGCATGTTTACTCACGCAGCTTCCTCTGTATTAAGAAATTCTGCGTGGGTGATGCAGGCCAGCTTTCATCAGTAAACATGATGTTGGAGTTTTGCTGTTGTGACAGATGATTGCAGAATTCAGTGTTGACAGAGTTGAGTGTGTAGTACAGAGTCCATTAAAGAAAGCTGCTTTTTATTATTATTTATTATATTTATGTTGTATATTTTCTACTCCATTTAATGTGACTTTATTCTTGTATTCTACTGAGCATTGAGCTGTGCATTCATGCTACATCCATCTGATTATGGATCTGAACACTTGGCTGTTTGTCTGTTTGAAGAAATGTGAGGTGTACTGGCCACAGCCGAGAGACAGGACGAAGAGGGTGAAGGAGGAGGACGAAGACACGGAGGAGAAGGACGGGCAGAGGGAGAAGGAAAATGAAGAGGAAGGAGAGACGAGACGAATCGGCAGATTCCTCATCAGAGTGAAAGACAGCCGAGAGAAAGACGGATTCACGGTCACAGATATGGAGATTCAGGTACAGTCGCAGATTTCACCTCCATGAGCCAGATGAAGCCATGTGTTAAATGTTTGTCATTTCTGAAGATCACTGTCTAAATGGATGACTGACGTTACTGCAGTCCTGCTCTACAAAGCTGCACTGCTTAAATGCTTTGTGGTTAAACAAAGATGGACCGATTAGACGTCTGCAGAGGTGTTTGGGGTTTTTTCTGGTGAAACCACTCTGATTACAGACTTATGAAATATTTCTTAGGCTTTTATCAGCTTCTTAAAGCTTCTAGAAGATGTTATTAGATTTGTACATTCATAGCAGTGAGTGGAAGTAGCTGAGCTAACTAAGGCAGAATCATGATCAGTGAAAATGAAATTACTTTTGTCATTGCTGTGCGCTGGTTAGGCTTTCAACAGAAGGTACAAATACTAATTCAGAGCGGTGATTATTAAAAATCTTCATCATTAACCCTTTAAAACCGGTCAGAGCAGCACGCTCCGTTTTGCGCAACTACTTTTAAATCCTTGTAGAACTGCAACCGCGTAAGCTAGCGCAATAATTTTTTTTGCATATGAAACGGGAGGAGTTGTACTTACATCTTATGCCATCAGCTTGTGCTAGGTCACGGTTTCCTTCCACATATAGCTTTGCAAAAACTGCATAAAAAGCGCTTGCAGCAACAAAAACATAATATTCCAGAAACACGCTTTGCCGATCCGATCAGCTTTTTTACCATCAAGGCCTCATGAGCCTATACTGGTGTTTTTAAAAGTTATCTTTGACTTTATGACTTTCTGTGTCGTTTCTGGGATGCTTAGGACTCATATTGCACTGCTGGAAATAGTTTATTTTGATGCATATGCTGCTTTTTTGCAAATTTGCACTATAATTTTTATTTTCATTTTTCTTGCAGTATATAAAAATTGGTGTATTTCAAAAATAAAACTATGAAGACACTCAAAATAAATTTCCTGTGGTAGGAAACTATTTTGTGCAACTTTTTTGTGTTTACAGTTTTGAGGGATAAGCCTCTTAAATTTCTCTAACTAGAAATATATGTTAAAAAACAAAAATGATTTTCAATTTTTTTGTAGTTTATTGCACTTTTTTGCAATTTATGTAATTTCTATGCACTTAATGCAGACATATTATTAAAATTTGGGCTATAACGGTTGTATTGATGTATAACAACTTGAAATGCTCCCAAAAATGGCTCCACAGCATGTGAAAATATAATATAAGCTCTGGCGGACTTGGTTCTATGGTAGGTCTTAAAGGGTTAAAAGTACTTTTTCTAAAATGTCTCCACAAACAAAAGTGAAAAGCATCACATTCCTCTGGGCGAAATTTGAACTCTGAGTGAGTTTGAACTAATCCAACATTCCCACATGGAAAAGATTTATATAAATCTTATAAAGTTTGCATCTGTCTTGTGTGAAACTTGTATGAAAAACATACAAGAGTGAAAACAGATATAAGAAAAATGTGAAAAATTATATAAATGAAACTTGTATGTTTTGGATACTTCCTAAAACAATATATGAAAGTAATGAGAAAGTGGCCACTTTCTTGAGTGAATCATATAAGTTTTACATGATTCACTACACGAAGTAGGCCACATCTTATGTAAGGCTTTTAAAGTTTTTACTGTTTCTTTTCCATATGGGTTTCCTTGTCAGTCTAACAAAAACATCTTTGTAACGAATAAAAAAAACAATTCATTCACATTTTGCTGATAAGTTTAGTTACTTAAGGTTTAAAAACTTTTTAAATTTTAGGAAGAAATAAAATAGTGCTTTATTATAAATGCACGTTTCCAAAATAAAACCAACAGAAACACCTGGTTTTGTTTGATAACTGTGTGTTTGTGTGCTTTCAGCTCCATTCAGAGTGTCGACACGTCAGACACTACTGGTTCACATCTTGGCCTGACCATCATATCCCACAATGCATAGCTCCATATCTAAGGCTGGTGGAAGAGGTGGAGACGTACAGCAAGTCCCTCGTGCCGCCCTCTAGCTCTCAGGAAGTCTCTGCGCCCGCCTCCAGCCCTGGACCAATCATCATCCACTGCAGGTCAGTTTTAGTTTTCCTTCAAAAAAATTGTGATTTCTCAAAATGGATAAAATTGGTTCTGGTTCGTTCACGTTACCTGACGAAACACAGACAGGTGTCATATCTTACTCAACTAAAGCATCACTTCTCTCGCTTCATTTTGCTCAAGTTAGCCAAATAAATAAAATCTGCTGTCCGGCTCCAGTGGCTACGACTCAATTCATTTGGTTTTTATTTAGTATATAGCACCAAATCACAACAACAGTCCCCTCAAGGTGCTTTACATAGTAAAGTAAAGACTATTTAATGATAGAGTGCAAACCCCAATAATCATATGATCCCCTCCAAGCAAGCACTTTGGCGACAGTGGGAAGGAAAAACTCCCTTTAACAGGAAGAAACTTCCAGCGGAAACAGGCTCAGGGAGGGGCGGGGCCATCTGCTGTGACTGGTTAGCAATGAGTGGAGGAAGACAAGACAAAGACAGGCTGGGGAAGAGAGACAGAGATTTATAATAATTTATGATTAAATGCAGAGAGGTGTATAAACACATAGTGAGTGAAGAAGAATCACTCAAAGCATCATGGGAATCCCCAGCAGGTCTATTGCAGTGTAACTGAGGGAGGATTCAGGGTCATCTGATCCAGCCCTAACTTTACGCTTCTGAAAAAAGGAAAGTTTTAAGTCTAATCTTTAAAGTAGAGATTGTGTCTGTGTCCTGAATCCAAACTGGGAGCTGGTTCTACAGACGAGGCCACTGGCCAATTAAATCTCATTATGAAAAGAGAACAGAACAGCTGTTTATGCTGTTTATGCATCAAAATGAAGAAGTTGATCATTGCACCATGTTTTTATAAACAACGTTGGTAAAAGAGAACTAAGTGCTAACCAGCTACAGTTTCATTTTTCTCCTGCACTGAAATAAACAACAAGTCACACCCTGGAAGGGCAAAAGAATTTTCAAAATAAAAGCTCGTGTGCAAAAAATTTAGCTTCAAATAAAGTCACAAAACAAAACTGATTTACAAAAATAACTTTACGTTTACTTGTGCTTGATGACGAGGCAGCTGTGTGACCATTCAGGAACATGTTTTTAAACTGAAGTATAGACGTCTTTGCACAAGAAGGTGCTTTGCAATAATCCAAAAAGAAAATAATACAGTAAAAATATAAAATACATTGTGTACATGAAGGAGAACAGAAGTTAAAACATGCATCAATAAACCACTCTTGAAATACATCCGCCGACAGCAGCGTGATGGTTACGGGTGAACAGACTGCGATGTGTCAAACCAGAGCCGCGGCCGATGTGTCGAAAGCTGCTTCCTGCCTGAGAGCAGGGATGGCTGCCTTGACTGAGCAGCCGACCACAGCAGAGAGGACAGATAAAAGTTTAAAGCGATGGGGCTGCGGTGACCTGACACACGTCTTTGAGCACCAATATGCTGCTGCACGCCTGAAGCACACAGAAACCAGAGATTCTGAGCAAAGAGTAAATAAATCTGCTGTGACTGAGTTCAAAGAAAAGTCAGCACAAAGGTCGTGGATCTTACCAACTTTTCTAGAAACTTTCCTATCATTTCCTCCACATTAGCCGCTTTTTAGCTGAATATCGTAGGACTGTCACAAGACAATCTTTGTAATTGTTCCAGTTCTCAAGTAAGAACTGCATCCAAAGGTGGAGCTCTAAAAACTTGATTATTATTTGATTGATCGAGATTTTGTTCTTTGTGTTGATGAGACAGATGGATGAGTCGATGAATACAATACTCATCCTAAATCTACACTGCTGTCCTCCTAACATCTCCCCCGTCCTCCCCTCTACAGTGCAGGTATCGGGCGGACAGGCTGTTTTATAGCCAGCACTATCGGCTGTCAGCAGCTCAGAGAAACCGGGCAAGCTGATGTCCTGGAGACAGTTTGTCAGCTTCGACTCGACAGGTGGGTGTTTTCCTCTCTCTTTCCTTTGCAGTCCGTCTTTAACATGCAGTTGCATGTTTAAAACCTGTGGTCTACTCATTTGCAGGGGCGGTATGATCCAGACCTCAGAGCAGTACCAGTTCTTGTACTCCACACTGGCCCAGTACAGCTCCCAGCTGCAGCAGAAACAGGTACAAAGCAGCACCCTGCCGAGACCGCTGCCTGTGGCCTTCAGCTCTGAGCCCAGTGGTTTATACAAATGTGTAAAAACAACAAACAGATCATTCAAAAAGTCGAGTTTTCTGATTTTCCTTCCTGTTTGTAGATTTATTGCACATTGAGTGGCAGCAACTATAAATACTCTTTTTGGGGGTCCTGGTGTTGTTGTCGGGTATGTGCCCTATGCCAGCGGTCCCCAACCCCCGGGCCTCGGACCAGTACTGGTCCGTGAGTCGTTTGGTACCGGGCCGCGAGAGTTGAGGCTCAGGTGTGAAATGTATGGTTTTCAGGGTTTTTATCGGTTTTCAGCGTTATTTTGTTATCGTTTTTATCATTAACTCGGTTTTCCTGGGTCTTTTCATGTGTGTTATGAATAAATCTTCTTTTTTTCGGTACCAGTACTAGTTTTATTTTGTTGTATTTATCCGCGACACCTTAAAGGCCGGTCTGTGAAAATATTGTCGGGCATAAACCGGTCCGTGGTACAAAAAAGGTTGGAGACCGCTGCCCTATGCGACAAATCATAGACTGTATATAAAAGATGGAGTCAATCATGGCAGTGTGACCCACTAGTTGTAGTGTGATGTCGTTAAAGGCCTCTGTGTTTTGGGCAGCACAACGGTGGGTTTTTAGAGACAAGAAGAAGAAGAAGAAGAATAGCCTTTATTGTCATTGTACAAAGTACAACGAAATTGGAGTGCCACTCCCTTGGTGCAAAATGCAATAATAAATATAAATGTAAAATATAAAAAGTACAATAAAACAACCGAAGTACTCAGACAATAATAAGTACGATATATACAGGATAGCAGCATAATATAGTGACAATGGCAAGTATGGTATAGTTAAGCAGGTTTAATTGTTTTGTGCTTATTTACTATGGTGATAGCTCTGGGAAAGAAGCTATCCCTGAATCTGTTTGTCCTGGTTTTATGTGACCTGTACCGTCACCCTGACGGTAATAGTTCACACAGTTGATTACTGGGGTAAGAGTAGTCCTTAATGATATTGCCAGCTCTGCTGAGGTATCGGGAGTTTGCAATGGCCTCCAGACTGGGCAGAGAGCAGCCAGTGATCTTCTGGGCTGTGTTGGTGTGAATGTGACAAATGTGAATGGGAGGGTGAAGAGCTAAATGAGAAGCTAAAGTTAGATTGGAAAGTTAGCTTAGAAATTGTTCAGGGTGCAAAGGCGCAGTTTTTTAAACTAGACCTGGGGAGTGTGCCTGAATCTAAGCATGATACTGAGGGACACTATAGGCTCACAGGCCTGTGAGCATACCCTACTTTAGCCTGTTTTTTAAGTGTAATTGCTACCACAAATTACATGATAAGTTGTACTGAGCTGTATTCAGTAAGTGCAAAGGGAGCCATAGTCCTGTAAACAACCAGAAATGCAGCTTTAAGGCGCTTCCACACTGACTCTGTTCATACAGTCTGTGGGGATTGGCACACTGTTAGAGCCTCGAGTGGCCATTATTGGCGCTGCAGCCACAGGTTGCTGCCTAGTGTTAATATACGCAGTCATTGCTGCACAGCGCTTTGCACCGAAATAGTTCGAACTTGGTGGGGACTGTTTTCATCAATAGTTGGTGCTGTGGTGCATGTCTGTGGGTGCAGGATGATGTGGTTGGAACTGAATCCAAATAAACAACAGTTTGCATGTTAGCAATGAAACATGTAACATCAGCCGCACCTTAATCACCTGAACCACAGCAGCCATCAGAGGACAGCTGCGTCTGTAATTTTTGGTTTGAGGTTGTAAACAGTGTACCAATTCTGAATATTTACAGAACCAGCCTGCCACACTGCCTCAGAGCCAGCAGAACCCAGAGGACCAGGTCAGCATACAGCTGCAGAACCTCGAGCTACACAGCAAACAGAACAGGAAGATCTCATAGAACCTGGATAACCAGCAGTGTCTTCGGAGAAGTCCAGGAGAAGCGAGGAGAAAGACGCCAGCAGCAGCAGAACTGATGCACCAGCAGGGGGACGGCTGGGGGAACGAGGAGGATCCTACAGGGGCCCCAAAGAACTGGTGTTTGGCTCCAATTTGACTGAACAAGCAGAGAATAGGAATAATTAGAAGATCAAAAGCATCATGTTCATGACAGACTGAGACTGAATCAGACTAATTAAATAAAAGAAGGCAGGAATATTCATTGGCTTGGCTGTGGTATTTTTCGAGCAGCTATTTACCACACACATTTATTTGTTTAACTCTAAATACGGCTGCTAAGTATGAAGACATGTTTTAATAGTCAGAACATTTGAGGGTATCAAAACAAATCACATAGGACAGTTTGTCCCATCAGCAGTGAGCATGTTTGACAATCAGAAATCATTGGATCACCATGTTTCTCTCTTATTATTTGACCCATTCTGTTAATTTATGAAACAAAAACACCTCTTGAGCCTTGTTGAAATCTGCTGTTTTTTGATCTCCTTCAGAGACTAATGTGTATAAAACAACCAGATCAATAAATTATGAATATAAATACTTTTTCACTCAGCAATTTTTAAAGGACACATTCAGCCGACCAGCTCTGCATTAATTTTGTTTTAAGCTTCCAATAAAGTCCTGTGAATAAGTAAGTACACCCTATGGAAATATCTGGACAGCAGGTAAACATGTAAGGACCCTTGTGTCCAGAGATGAGGGTGGTATGCTGAAGAAAAATGCTTCTTCAGCCCTTTGAGCAAAAATATTAAAAGATGTAACGTTCTTCTGTTCAAAAAGCGCACCTCCTGACATCAGAAATGATTTTCCGTTGGTGTTGCTGTCCATTCAAAATCAGAATCACGGGTCCATTCCAGGTTCAGGTTGAACTCTAAGATGAATGGCTTCATATTACTGGAATTATAACGATTTCACATGCAAGAAAGGAAACATACAATCATTTCAACAGTAAATGTGCAAAAGATGAATGTTCAAAGTGTTACTAATAATGCATTTATTACACAATCAATTATCAATAGCGTGAATATTGCAAAGAAAATTGGTAATAATGCAGACATGCACAGTGAGTAAGTGCTTCATATTAGCTTTAATTATTCCAGAAACAAAAACATTTATTTCACAGTGGTGACTGTCCTCGCACATAATGTGCAATAACTTGTACATTGTGTGAAAGTTATTGCACAAAACACATTAAATCATATTTATATGATTTAATCATATTTATATGATTTAACACAGAGCAATGAGAGAGAGAGATGGAAGAGAGAAGCTGACAGAGAGGTAGGTCAGAAGAAGAGAGAGACACGGATCATCGATGTCTGCTGAGGCCCATCATTGTTATACATCTTAGATAAAAAAAATTGTTGAAACCTGTTGTCCTTAATTAGATGGCCCCGTAGCAGCTGCCAGAGGGCAAGAGATGAAACAGGTTAAATCGAGGGTGAGAGGGGTCCTTCTAAACATTTTTGGCCTTTGCGAGGCAGCAAAGGTGTACAAGCCCTGCTGGGAGGGCAGAGAGCAGCCGACAGTCTTCTTTATAGAGGGGATGTAAAAGGTCAGCAGCTTTTGACTCAGGGTTTTCTTCCTGAGAACTCTCAGGATGTGCTTCTTCTTTTTTTAGCAGCCACTGTAGAGTCAGCAGGCCAGGACATATAGAAAGTTAATGTAAAGGCACGAGGGCACATAAAACTATAAGAAAAACTTATACAACAAAATACATATATCTGGTTTGTAGAACGTCATTTCTAGAGATGTGCCTTAAAATTTGATCTGAAATGACTCGTTATTCGTCATTGATAAGATATTACAATATTTACTTCCCTTTACTGCCAAATGTGTTTCACGAATGACGCACCTCACGGTGTCCCCTAGTGGTGGCCCTAGTGCCATTCCCGAGTCAGTCCTTTAGGAATTCATTTAAAGAAAGTGTTCCAAGTTAAATAATTATATAGCAAAGCAAACTTTTTTAAAATGAGAATGTGTGTTTTTCTAACATGATAAACTTCCATTATTATGAAGTTTAAACCAGAAAAAAAGAGAAAAATCTGTGTATTTTTTTTTAGCGTGAACAGCCGAAGGAGGGCAGTGTTTCACTCATACATACGTCTGACTCCTCTTTGCTTTGCTTTCTTCTTCATGTATCAGCCCCACCCGAACAGGAAGCAGCACCGATAACCCCCCCCCCCCTCCCAACACGTTAACTAACAATTTAAACGTACCTAATGAAAATTAAAAGTGTAGACTAAAACAGCTTTAATTTTATTTACTGTAGAGACCTTCTTGTATACATGTATACGTGCCCACGCTAAACGTTTGTTTAATTTAAGGTTTGAACATACGTTTTTTGTGTACTGTTTTATTTTGAAGGGTGCCACACCGGATGTGATGAGCTGCGTTACTTTCGTATTTGACATAGCCGTGAGTAAAAGGCGTAGCTAGTAAACACCACAGCAGACGTCCGAGGCTGAAAACACCGATTGATTAAACCCGTGCCCCGGTACATGCTAAGCCTACCGGTGTGTTTGGTTCTCCCGGTGCCGTCCGCGGTTGTCATAGTGACTGTCAGCCTCCAAAACACCAGAACTGTCGGGGCGTTAGCCAGCCAGCTAACAAGCTAGCATAGCCATCAAGACGTAGCAGCATCGGTCGCAGCTAGCATTAGCATTAGGAGCAGAAGACAAAGATGATAGCCCTTATCAACAAGCTGCTGGACTGGTTCAAGGCGCTCTTCTGGAAGGAGGAGATGGAGCTGACCCTAGTTGGGCTGCAGTACTCGGGGAAGACGACCTTCGTTAATGTGATAGCGGTAAGGCTAATTTTTAACTGCTAGCAGATGTGCCAGCTGTCAGTTAGCATCTGGTTGCATCCATTGTTGTCCTGCAGCGGTGAGGTCAGCGTGTCTCCAACAGGAGTCGATAAGGTGGCTGTTAAATCAGTTTCTGCACAGAGCTGCAGCCCGACTTCATCCCCCCGTGATAGAAGCTGCTAAGGCTTCGCATGAAGCCCATGATCGAGCGATAATTTATGACAACTGCTTTTACATTTGCACCGGTGGGCTTTGGACAGAAGTGAAGGCCACCCTTTGGGACTGGACTTAGTCCTGTTATCAGGGCCGCTGTTGAGACTTTCATGTCTAGCGATGATGCCCCCCCCCCCCCCCCCCCCAACAGCCCAACCCGACCCTGCCCAGCTCATGTCAGTGACCTACCCTGTCACACACTAGTCACCCCCCTGTCATACCTCATAAGCCTCCTGTGCTGCCCAGTAACATAGTTAATGATTGAGTGACCCACTAACATATATTGTCCTTAACTCAGTGAGGTTTCCTTGGTTGTCTTTTATTGATTTTGACACCATTATTGATTATTCTTATGGCTCATATTCTTTTATTGATTCACCATCAGTTTTCTGTGTGACCGATATTAGATCTGCACAGGTTTTCACTTCTATTATCTTTGAGTCTGAAGATGCTTTATAAAATATGCTTTTTTCTCATAAATGCTCGTCTTTCCCTTAAAAAACTAAGAGAACAATGTTCTGTTAAGTTTATATTTACAATTTATAGATGTTCTATGTAGTTTCACTGTAGTTTTTGTTTAGGTTTAGTGTTAGCTATGTTTGTTTGTTTGGGGGGGGGGTCAACTTTTTGGAAGCCAACTTTTGGCCTTCATGATTTCAGACTTTTCTGTGACCTGCCGATATTTTGCAGATTCAGATTTTCTTTCTACGAAACTATAACTGAAAACATATCAAAACAAAAATCAAGCTTCAATGGTGTTTTCATAACAACATAAATGATTAAACTTTATAATGGCCATGCTGCTGTAGCTGGCTCTGAGCTGTGGATATCCTTATTTTTCATATATATAGGTTCAAAGTAAGTGTTAAAATACAAAAGTAACACTTAGGATACTTCCTGTATGTTTTATTTTAGTGAGAACTCAATATTGTTTTTGTCTTTTCCAAAAATCTTATTTATATTGTGGTTATCTGAACGGTTGATTCACACATAGAGAGTAGCTAAACTTTCCAAATGAACTTTACCAGCCAGTGGATGATGTCAGAGTTACTCTCTGCACCTTTTATGATATAGTCTTTGTATAACTGTACGTTTCTTTGTGTTTTTCAGTCTGGTCAGTTCAGTGAAGACATGATTCCCACAGTCGGATTCAACATGAGGAAGATCACTAAAGGCAACGTCACCATCAAGGTTGGTAGCTCCGTTTGCTGCCTTTGTCATGTGTGCTTTGTGGATTCTTTTTTTTTTTTTTCTCAAACTAATTTGAAACAATAATCCATAAAACATGTATTTAGCATTATAAGGGATTAAATGAGATATTTAAGGTAATCTGTGGTTTACAATGGCAAAAATAATTTACATTAAAAAAGATTTTACAAAACAGCTGGGGATTTTTGTTGTTTGTGTTGGGGGGGAGGTTGTCCTCAATTTATAAATCATAGCAATCATTCTGGTACTTAGCATTATACACTACATGTGTCTCAGCTATTTCAGTAACCCTTTAAAAGCAGCAATTTTAACAAAAATAATAATATTGGCATTATTTTTACTTTTTTATCAATATTATTGCTTTTGCCTTTTAATTTGTAGTTTATGTTAAATTTGTAGTTCTCACTTAGTTTCTTCTTCCTTGTGTTTGTAGCTGTGGGATATCGGCGGTCAGCCTCGTTTCAGGAGCATGTGGGAGCGTTACTGTCGAGGAGTCAGCGCTATCGTGTAAGTCCTGGTTTCATTAACTGAGATATTCCTGACTATAGAAGCTCCTAAATGTAAAAAGAAAAAGTGCAAGCACTGAGCTGTATAACTGCTGTAGGTATGAGTGGTCAGATTAATGAACACATGTTAGAAAAACCCTTGAAACGCATCTTTAGAAATGCAGGCTTCTCGTATTAACCCAGTTGTGTTGTTGAGATGTGACAGGAGCGCTGCAGTGAATGTGGGTCAGATTTATGTAACAAGAAGCACCAACGTTGGTTTGCAAATGCAGCTGAGATGCAGTAACAGTGATACTGAAAGGCTCCCAAACATTTTCATCAACCTTGATATCTTCAAATGTGAAGTGAAGCAAATTTTATTTGTCAAGTTGATGACTTTTTACACAGGTTTTCCATATACTGTATATTAACCATGGACAGTCTTAGCAATTAGTCCTTTGTCATTTTGGAGTGTTTTAGTGAGCGTGTTTAGATCAGACGATGGAGTTCTTAGTTAACAGCTAATGCAAGCAATACATAAAGTGTCACATTTAACACAAAGATGCCCGAGATGCCCGCTGTCCTGTATTATTAGCAGATCATTGAAATAATAGAATTACTGCTGAACAGATTTTACTTCACATCAAGTCATGATATATGTCAAATAATTTCATTAAGGGCTGCTATAGGCACAAACAACAAAACATGGTCAAGAGGCTCATTTCAGACATTGGAATCAGTTGAAGCCCCTAATTATTCTTTCTGGACCTTGAGTTTCCTCTAGTGGACCTTAGAGGAACAAGAATTTTTCTCCCAATATTGAGTTGACTATTTTTCAGCCCTCGACCTTCCCACTTAATTTTGTCTTGCTTTTTGTTTTGTCCTGTTGCAGTTACATGGTGGATGCAGCAGACCCAGAGAAGATCGAAGCCTCCAAGAATGAACTCCACAACCTGCTGGACAAACCGCAGCTGCAGGGGATTCCTGTAAGAACAGCAAACCCAACTGACCCAAGCAGAGCCGAGCTTCCCCACTGAGCCCGACTTACACAAACACAAAGCTGATAGCGACACATGACATTGATGCACAACATGAAATGGGAAGCAGCTGAACCTAGCAGAAGCTAAACAGACATAAGAGCAGTTATGAAGCCACTAGAGGAAATGAGGGGAGAGCACGTTTAAGAATTAACCAGAGTTAACTGTTTGACTTAGATAAAGCTCAGGCCTTTTCCTTATTTACGCAGGTAGTCTGCTGTTTACAGCTGCCATTTAACAAGTAAAACTAAACATTGCAATATGTTCAGCTGATTTTGTTCCACCTGCGTCTCCAGGTTTTGGTTCTGGGGAATAAGAGAGACCTACCAGGAGCTTTGGATGAGAAGGAGCTCATAGAGAGGATGTAAGTCCACGCCAACACGCTGACTCTCACTTCTGACTCAGACCTCATGTTCCCCTGTGGACTCGTTTGGTGCATTGGCTGTAGTATCATCACACTCAGTGTCCAAAATTAACTTTTTCACTAAATGCCTAAAAAACATCCAGTGAGCAAACATTTTTTTTCTCAAGGCAAAACAACTTTTTGACATCATAGTTTTTTCTATTTCTGTACACTTTCATACATCAATATTTGATGAATTCTAGCTCGAAAAACGAAGTTAAATTCAAAATCCTTCTGAATGGAGTACGTTTTTCTTTGACCTTGTGTGTGTTTGTTTCTGATCAGGAACCTGTCAGCAATCCAGGACAGAGAGATCTGCTGCTACTCCATCTCCTGCAAAGAGAAAGACAACATTGGTACAACACAAACACACACACATGCTCATAAATTAAAAGAATTTATGTTCTTTGTGCATTAGCCCTAAAGTTACGTTCAGAACAGTATTGTTATTTTGTGGAAACAAAACAAACATATCATTACATTTCCATGCCAAATTGAAGTTTCTGGCAAATAAGTTAAAACCAGCATAAACCTAAAAGTCAACCAGCAAAACACTCAGTGTCTGTTAAATTGCACAAACACGTGTACGTGTGTTTGGCTGATAACTTTTGTCTCTGCTGGACGCAGTGAAGTCCCTGAGAAACATCAATGAGACCACAGAGACAAGAGGTTTGTTCAGGATACAGTGCAGATAGCAGATCCTTAACTTTGGTTTCCATTAAGACTCGTGCTATGCATGTGTGAACCACAGAAACAATAGCTTGTGATGGTAAGTTGTTAAAAATGTTTTGATTTTTCACTTTAAATAAACGAGTAAATTTCATTCATTTAACAAGAATTTATGTGGACGTCAAAGGATGTTGCAGTTACTTTCATAGTGCTGTTGGGCTATGGAAAAAAAGCACTATGAAAGAGTTTGTATAGACAATTATTACCAAAAAAAATAGAAAGACTGTCAGTATTAATGAATATAATATATTAATTATAGATCTTCATATTTAATTTATCCATCCATCAATCCCTTCTCTTACATTTATCCAGTTCAGGGTCGCGGGGCCACTGGAGCCCCTGTGTGAATGTGAGAGAAAGAAAGCTTTGACTTGTTATGAAAGCACTTTTCTCACAGTCCCATTAGCATCCCTGTAATATGTCTGACACACGTTTTTACATCTCAGTTATTAACTACGAAACATCAAGTGCTGAGAAGCATCATGAAACCAATTATTTCTTACTCATTTTGTAAATGATTTAGCAGTTGGTGATGAGTCTGTTTATCAAGCTAAGGTGGAGTCAGAACAACAAAAGAAAACACATGTAGGAAGAAAGCGACTGTGCAACAATGACATCATTGACAAGACAGGAAAACCTGTGAACAGCACTCAGAGAGCACTGCTGACTTCAGGCTGTAGGCTGTTTCAAAAACTCCAATATATTATCATCAAATATAATATATATTTGCACATTTACGTTTAACTTCAGATTAAACACCATTATAATCAAAAGAAGATTGATGGTCCCATCCACAGTCATTTATTTTCACCAGTATGGCTCATTAATGGGACACCCTTTCTGGCAACGGCCTGAATGGAGGAACTGGGGATGTAAAGCGGCTTGCAGATGAGCAGCTGTGGGCCGGCTGAAGCAGCTTAAGCAGCTCACTCTGTATATGAGATTTGTCAGCTTAGAAGAGCTGAGCCATCAACAGTCTGAGCTTACATCATGGCCAATTCAATTAGTGTTTACACGTATAAAACATGTTAAAGAAACGAGCTTCGAGCCAAGAGCTAAAACTGAAAGTTGCTCTTTACTTTTTCTTCTTCTCTGATTTCTGTTCACACGCCTCCATGCAATGCTGACGTCACATCTCTCTCTGCAGACATCACTCTTCAGTGGTTGATCCAACACTCCAGGACTAAGAGGAGTTCCTGAGAAATGACACATTCCCAACAGTACAGGCCAAGCCCACCTACCCCATATACCCCCCAGCTATCCTCTCTGTCATCTACCCCTCTTAATACCGCCTAACCCCAGTTACCTGATCCCTCCACACCTTTGGATGCACTGATACCTCTTTGTTTTTTGATGAAGTATCATAGCAGGTCGAACACATAAGAAACCAAAGCAAAGCCGTGGCTACAGAATTTCCCCGTGTGCACTGATGCAGCCAAAATCAGCACAAGCCCAAAAGGATCTAGATGGTCCAGTTCTGGTTCTTCAAAGCATTATTCAAAGAAGCATTATGTAGAGTAGCGACCTGTATCGTTCATGTATGAAGGCAGACACATTAAAACCTGTAAGTACTGTGCATGATTGCATGGTAAAAGTGGTATCTGTGCATCTTTGCAGATTCGCACAACAGCCGCCATCATTACCTGATTTTAAACGATCAAATGTTTTTCAGCCATTTTTAGTCTTAATGATCAGGAGAAGCGGTTATTTTTGATTAATGGCCATAAAGACACATGTTAAGCATTATTAGCCGGTTAATGAGCGGCTGTTGTGTGCATCTTCCCTAAAGATTTCCCATGAGCCTTTTCAGCCCCCTACAAATGCCATCACCACAAATCATTTATTTCTTCTCGCCTTTCTCCCATTTTCCCGTTCTACCTCCATATCTTCCATCCTTCGTATAATCCTGAGAACCTCCTCTTCTTCCTCCTTCGTCTGTTGCAAACTGCTTCTCCTCCACTGTATCCCCTCTCTGTTCTTTTCTTTTGGATGTTACCTTCGTTCTGTCCTTCCCTGTCACCAAGCCCCGCCCCTCGTCGTCTCCCTCTCTCTCTCTCTTGCGGAGCGAGGGGTTAAATACCTTTTTATTGCACTGTTAATTTTGTTTTTTGTAAGATATTAATAATGAGAATAATGTTAATAATCTTCTTATTGTGACATAACCTGATCTGTCCAGACTTAAGGAAATGGTACTTTAACTGAAGAAGTGTTTATGTTCATGTCTCTGTGATAAGCTTTTTATTTTGATTTGTTTTTTTGCTTCTTTTCTTTTTTTATTGTCACTTTTTTTTTACTTCATAAGTCGAATATGGTTGTCTAACTAGACTAGCGTTTACTGCTCTGAAATGTCTGCTGATTGGACAGCGGGGGTCATGTGATTACACGCAGCTATCACATCATGTTGGCCAAAATGAAACCGTGTAGTTTGCTTGACTTGGAGAAACCCTCACGGATCAGATTGATCAATTTACAAGTTTTTATACACATATTTATTCACCTTATTAATGCCTCACATCAGATTTGACGTGTTATTTGTAATCACCACAAGATGGCATCATAAGTATCTCCCATATTTGTTCATCTGACTGCAAATATGGATTAAAAATGATTTGTTGTTTTGTGCACAGAAAGGTCTGAAAATGATCAAATTCCATCAAATGAACAGAAACAGAATTGAACGAAAGTTTTCACCAGAAACTGGACATAACTGCCAGTTTTTATTATTTTAAAATCAATATTCCTGTTCACTTTTTTAATATCGTGTTCATAATTAGAATTAAGTCATTATACAAATGAACTGAAATCAGGACCTGGTCAAGAAAGTTAAAAATTCAGTTTACTCTTTATTTCCGAGTTTGGATCACACGTTTTGGAAATGAGTCTTTCACATTTACTTGCATAGTTATATTTTTGTCTTTTTGGTCATCGTTTTGCATATTAAGTCTTGAAATGGATGCTTTTTCTACAAATCATGCACACATCATTTCTTTTGACACTTGGGAGCCGTGAGCGTCTACATAAACTCTACAGCAAACGTTTGTATATATATTGAAAACTTTATTTTGGGTGTTGCTGGTGTCAAAATGATGCTACACAGATATCACTTTACTCTTATTTGTATAATTTATATTTATGCTCAGTTAGCTGGACTTGAGCTGCAGGCTAAAGTTGAACCTTTAGGCACAGTGTTGACAACAAGTTATCATATAATTATGTCAGGTCACAGAAGGTGGTTGGAAGGTCTCTCTCCCAAAATGGTTTCCATAACGTAGCACTGGAACACCCTTAACATTAATATTGTTTAGGCATGCCACGTCACCCGTTTGTCTCGTTTGGATTTCATTTTGGTCAACTCCTGTTGGATCACATGACATCCTGGTCCTGGCAGCAGCCAATCAGACAGGAAAAGGAAGAAGCATTACGTGTTTGTTCTGTAATTTGGTTGCTTTGCTTAAATGTGGTCAGACTGCTTTACACTGTCGCGACAAATACGGTTAGTCTGCCTTAAGATTTTAGGTAAAGCCTGTGTTCCTGTGACACAAACATATAGATCGTTAAATATTGTTGAAATTGGAAAAAAAACCAGGATTCAAAAAGCCCACTTTGCTAACATTTTCTTGGAAATCCAGCCAAACCTTTTTTAGATACCCTGCTAACAACCAACAACACAAACTAATCTTGTAGCAGTGCAGTCACAGCAGGTCAAGTGGTTCTCTTAAAAGTGCTTGATTCGTCCAAACATCAGTTTTAATTCAAAATATTCAATTTACAGTCTTAAATATCACCTTAAATGCTGATTGTTAAGAATGCTGTTGGCCCAGCTGAAAATCTCTTGAATGGAAGTTCCAACAATAAAAGATTGTGCTTCCAAGGAACTCCACAGATCATGTATGCTTCCAAGAGGTTTGCTTGGTAGACGTATGACACTGAACTCTTAAAAATGCAGACTCAGGAAATCGAGATTGAATGTCAGAGGGTGCAAGATGCATGCTCCCACGCCAAAAAGCAAAGACTGAACTCTAGTTTTTAGCAACTTTGTTCAAAAGCCCTGAGAAAATTAGCTAAGCTCTCTGCACTGGAGGCTTGAGATCCAAGCAACTCCGTGCAAAACTTAGAAGAATGTGAGGTTAAAGTTATACAGATATTATTACCAGCAGTTTGGCCTTCTTTATCCCGACAGTGAAAAGCTGCTGATTTCTTAACAACCGCCCAGAGCCAGCGATCTGAAGGAGCTGTGTTGGTGAGCTGGCAGCCCCAGTAGGTGCAGTATTTTCATAACCAACCAATAGTAAGCACAACCAGCGCTAGAAAAGAGAAAACTGAATCTCCCTCAGCCTCAGAAAGCTCTGTTTGCTCTCCAGCTGCTCCAGGTTTCAGGTTCTGGTGTTTTCTGAACCAGTCAACAGTTTCTGACTTTGTCCACTCGAGATCAAGCCAGCAAAGTCTTTTCTTCTTTTCTTTCGGTTTAGTTATCGGAGCCATCAGACAGACTTATCTGCAGAGGGGAATTTACAGTAGAGTCTCTCCGTCTTTTACTTTTTATTTGGGAAAATGGACAGTCTATACCTGAACAGTGGAGATTCATCGTTTCAGTTCCACCTCGGCTCGTAAACTCTGACATTCACCAGCCACTTTGACTAGTTTACCAGCCTGCCAAGAGTCCATTAAGGCAGATCAGCACCATTCAACAACAGCTGTTGGTTCTTTTTTGTCCTTGTTATTCTGAATGTGTGAAACTTGAAATCCCCCCGCAGGTCTGCTCTGATTGGCTCTGGCCTCTTCTGTTTGCATGCTAAGGACAGGAATTATATATCTGTGGGACCTGATGATGTAAATGCATATTCTGGTGTAACTTTACCATAAAATGGCCTTAATCCAGTGTGTCAACTTGAGTATTACCGTCAGAAAAGTAATGCAAGTGCACAAGGGGAAATGAAGGTAAAACAGTGCAATAAAGTATTGACATGTGCTTAAATATTGTGTTTTTATGACTGAGGAGAATCACACAAAGCTTGCAGTGCTTTTCCTACAGGTGAATACACTGGAATATGGTCACTGGGATAGAAAGTTTGACCTGATTTTTGCTTTTTTTTGTTTTTTTATATATGGCAGATAATCTAGTGAAGACCAGTGATCCTGCATGTGCAAAACAATTGTGCAGGATGTGTTGTAAAATGTTTCATGGTCATCCTGTGCGCTTACGTTCAGAAAGCTGTCAAGATTTTTGCATAAATCAGCAGCAAAAACCTGAGAAATCCACACCCTAAACATGTAAATAGTAACAGTGTTGCACTTTTCAAACCAAGCTTTTTGTTCATCTTTCAAAAATTACTGCAGATACTCTCAATTTGTCATTACGTGTGCACCCAGTACTGCAAATCCTTTTCATCAGGTTTATAATTTTACATTTTTTTCGTAACTTATTGATTTATTATAAGTGAAACAGCTTTCACACCACTTCAACCACTTTAAGAGTTAACATTGTAACCTTCAAGAAAGAGAAACGTACCAAAACAAAGTAAACTAAAATTAAGCGATGCCCTAAGGTTTTGGTTTTAAGTGAAGCCGACTCTAAAGAACAAAACCCGAAGCGTCTCTGCTCTGATGCTGACTGGATTCTTTGTGCTCATGCTGCTGATTCTGTGGTTTTGTGTGTCAGAGTTTGCACATGCAGGATGATCACAGTGAGACAGCCTGTCATTTTGAACCTGTTTGTACATTATTGGTTAATTAAGTTGATATAATGTGTTTTAATAGAAACATGCTTGTGTATGATACTAATTAAAAACTATGGCGAAAAGTGATACATTACTTATTTTTTTTAACCAGGTTTTATTATATTTGTTTGTAGATAGATAGATCCAACTATAAATAAGTATCCATAGAATAAGTAATCCTCTAGGTCTGCCTTGAGTTTGCTCACGGTGCAATCAGACATTGTCTGAGCAAAGGTAATTAAATATCGAGCTTTAAGGGAAGCATTACTTTTTTCTTTATTTTGTAATTATTTATTAGCCTAAACAGGTACAAAGTACGGCGTAACTGTAAAAGTAAAAAACTTTTACTACACAGTCGACTGAGAGCTTCAGACTATAAACAAACTGTCAAATTCAGAACTGACTGAGCCAATCAGGGAGCAGCATTGTCTGTGACATGTTGGAAGAAACCAGTATGTCTGATGGAAATCGATGTGAAATTCAGCTGCAGTATTACTGATGAGACAGCAGGGGGCAGTGTGTCCTGTCAGTTAGTGTATGTGTGTGTTAGGTCAGCTTTCAGGCCAAATTCAGACTAATTTGTCACTTGAGCAGCAGCAGCTGAGCTCAGCTGCTCTATGACAAGCATGATTGCAGTGAGACTGAGGCTGTTCTGCTCTGAGGCTGCGGACCACAGAGAAACAACCGAAAACAGCAGTCAGACAGCAGATGTTGGCACAACTGATGTGAAATGTATCTGCTGCTGTATTTGTACAATGAGACAGTTCCCGCGATAAAATAACTGACTTGTGGTCAACACTCATTATAAATAACATACTGGAGGTATCGGAGATTTATAGCAGTTAAGGTGATTAATGATTAAAAAGACATTAATGATTAATCCAGAGGAAAAATGTGATATGGTGTAACTGCCAGAAGATGTTTTGTAGGTTTGCTGTAGTACCCTCTACTGCCACCAGGTGATGCCACTTACTGTTTAATAAGACAGCAATAAAGGGAATTTTACTGGTAAATAGCTGCTGTCAATGAAGTTAAACATCTTTATTTTTCTCTGTTTTGGACTTCTCTTTTTTACTTTAGTTTTGAATGATCGAAACTAACTGAAAGTCACTCACTTGACTTTCAGTGGACTAATGACAGCTAACGCTAGCTTTCCCATTAGAGCAGATACATTCCTAAATATCTTATGTAGAAAATTCCTGTGTTAAGAGCACAGACAACATAAAACATCTGGGTTGGAAAAATGAAGCCATCGAGGAAGTGCCTTAAACTTGCTTTCTATCCTTAACCCTGCATTCTCCGTGATGGCCAGCAGAGGGCGACTCCCCTGGTTGCAGACAGTTTTATAGACGTCTATGCTCATTGTCCTAAATAAACACTTTCCTTGCGAGATTATGGGTTCCAGCTCTAGTTTGAACATGAAGTTCATTTTATAAATTATTGTATGATGGATGGACATTCAACAAAGCTCTTAGTTTGAAGCATGTCGAATCCCTCCAGCACGGCCTCCCGAGGAATGTATGGTTGCATCACGCCAGCAACTCTCTTTCCATTCAGGGTTGTATTTTGGTGGGTAAGTGACAGTTTAGAGGAGAGAAAAAGCAGTGTGGAGCTCCGTTTTCTCAGCGATTCAAAAGCAGACGGACAAAAAAAGCAGAAGAAAAGAAGCTGAAAGGGAAAAAAGGAAAACGCTGGTCATTTGGTCATTTGGTTGTGACGTGATCGCACTGATAAAAACTCCCAACTAAGTCTAACCTTATCCTCATTTCTCCTTCTCTGCATCCATCCATTCCTCTCTCCGCAGACCCTCCCTCCATTTTTTTTCTCTGAGCTACTTGTCGACAAGTGGGCAAAACTTCTCTTTCATAGTGTGAAGTGTGTGTGTGTGTGTGTGTGTGTGTGCGTGTAACTACTTTTATACCAATCGACAAAGAAGCAGGCCTCACAGTTTCCTGTCTGCAGTACAAGGTGGTCCCACCAGTGTGTGTGTGTGTATGTGCATGTATTTGTTTCCAGTGAGAGTCAACCTAGCTCTCCATCGGGGACCCCGTCCTTGTAGCCATGGCAACGGTATTCCCCTCCTCCTCTTAACTCCTTTCCTCATCAGTTTTCCCACAGAACAAAACCAACATTGTGCTCCTGGTTTTGTGTGTGTGTGTGTGTGTGTGTGCATGAGACATTCAGGTCAGATTAGTTTGTGTTCATTGAGCTTGGACTCGAAGACACACAAATGAACGCACACATCCTCACACATACACACTTGTTGCTCTTCATTCACTCGGCCTCATCTTGGCGATAAGAGGGCCAAGATTCACACACACTTTTCCAGAGAAGTTCTCCATATCAGTGGATTTCACACGGGGAGCGCGAGGTTGCCTTTTCAGATGCAAAGTAATGAGGACGACAGAGAAACCTTTTTATGCTACATGCACCAAACCGATCGAGCATTTTTTACGTTTGTTTCCAAAACTCTAAATTTATGAGTCAGCTCAATACCTGAGAGTGATTAGTGACCAATAATGAACTGCAGGACATTTATCCTATCATGTGGAGCTTCTGAATTCTGCTGCAAACACTTATGTTTATGCTGTTTAAAAGGTCCACTGTGAGGGCTCAGAGCTTTATCATGAGCCGTATACACTGCTGGGCCAGAAAAAAAAGCATTGATATTTTATTGGCATGCATTCATGTTGGCGTTGTTTAAATAAGCTCATGCAATGTCACAATATTTAATTCTGTCCAGTGTTTCTTTCATTTTTCACTGAGAGCTTGTATTGATAGTAGCAGGGGTCAGATCACTGCTTCACGTTTCTCCAGCGCGTCTCAAAGATTGTCAGCAGGGTTACGGTTACTCTGTCGACTGGTGGCCAGTCACTGTGTAAAAAAACTGATATCTTACTAGCTGTGACACTTCATCAGTGTTTCTTCTTCTTATCCAAGGATGCCCATCACTCTGGAAGAGAGTAAATCATCAGACCTGGTGACCCTTCTGAATTACTCCAGAGTTCAGTCTTTATGCTCCCTGACAAGTCGAAGCCATTTTTTTTATCATTAGCCATTCTTTGTCTCATTATGTGTGAAAATGCTTTTATTTTCGCTTTGAGACTGAGCTGTGAGTTCTACTGTTGATTTGTTATCGTCTGATTTTCCTCAAACGTTTAAGTGATCATGTTTACTGAAGATTCTGGCGTGTGATGGTTCACTGTCATCCTTCCAGGTTTTAATAATGCTTTGGACCATTTTTAACCCTGCGTTACTAGCAGAGGTGTGGACTTGAGTCAGACTCGAATCATTAATTTTATGACTTTAGACTTGACTTGAAAAAATGTTCTAAGACTTGTGACTTGACTTGTGACTTGCAAATCAATGACTTGGTCCCACCTCTGGTTACTAGTGTCAAACATCTGCTTAGTTTTTTACTTTGTAAATATTTTTATGCTCACGAAACAAAGTAGCATCTTTTCTGACACCACAAGATTAGACGCCTTCAATGGAGTGATGAATTTTGTTGTTTTGGTTTGGATTCATTTAAAGTAAATGTGGCCAAGCTAATGGGAGCCTTTGTTTTTGGATTAGAAGACTAAACATTAAGATATGAAGTACCAGGTGTGTGTGTGCAAAAGGCTCCAACAGTGCTAGCACAGTTGAGAGGTCCAGTTTGGTGGAGCTGAGCCCAGCAGACACTGATCTGCTAAAACTCCCCATCTCAACATCTGGCAACCAAAGAGAAGTAATTCCTGACGCCATCATCCAGATGAGTGTGATACAGGAAACCTCCCACAGTTGTTATAAAGAAGGAAACTAGCCATAGTTTTTAACACTGTAAAGTTGGGTGTGTTGACATGATTTGTGGGGTCAAGGTCTCCCAATGAGCTTTATCCTTAGGATCTGTGTTTAAAGCAGTTTGAATTTGAATTCATTTATTTTAAAGGGACAGTGCAGTTTAACATAGTCCAAGTACAAAACACGAAACTGATGTAACGCACAGAAGTTTATAGCTTATGTGAAAATTAGCATATATAGCTTATATGCTAATTGTCAACAATTGTCCTTTGTTGGGTTTACAATCAAAATAGATACATTTTACAATAAAACAAAACCAAAATACATCATAAATATAATTACAATTAATAGACAGTAAATTAAAATAAAATTAAAAATGATTTCCCTTTAACCAGACTTTAACCTTCAATGTAAAGGATCTGATATCTGTGTGTTCCACTGATGTCAGGCCTTTATGGAAAATGCTGACTGACCAAATGTAGATCTGCGATATGATATCTTGCAGTTGCCGTTCACCTTACTCCTAGTAACACGATTACTATCTTGTCTCTGGATGTATCTATTGAGACACTCCTGGGCCATCCTATTTATACATTTAAAAACTAATTTAAGAAAACACAAATGATTAAAACTAAGTAGATTATAGTTGTTCTTTAAAATGTGACAGTGATGCCAACGAACAGATTTTTTATCCATTATTTTTAAAGATTGGTTATATAAGGACACCACAGGCTGTAGATGGTGCTGCTTGGGTCCAAACTGTCATACAATATGAAAAATAAGAGAATATCATAGAATGCATAAATATCTGAGCTGCTGAAGCGGGTATATAGTGCCGAATTAACTTAAATCAATTCAGATTAGCGTTGACCGTCTTAGAAATCGTTTGTCTTTACATGCTCGTCAAATTTAAGATGTGAATCTAAAATTATTCCTAAAAACTCAAAATCTTTGACCTTCTTTATTTCTTCGTTCCTTAACTTGATTTTAAAATCATCAGATGAACTTCGTTTCCTAATAGAAAAACACATAGAAACTGTTTTTTTTTTTTTAAATTCAATACAAGATGATTATGATTATTATGATTATTATTATTATTATTATTATTATTATTATTATTATTATGTTCCAGCCATTGTTAGACATCATTTAGATGTGCCGTTAAGGCAGGGGTAGGCAACTCCAGGCCTTGAGTGCCGGTGTCCTGCAGGTTTTAGATCGCACCCTGGGTCAACACACCTGAATCAAATGATTAGTTCATTATCAGGCCTCTGGAGAACTTTAAGAAATGCTGAGGAGTCATTTAGCCCTTTAAATCAGCTGTGATGGATCATGGACACATCTAAAACCTCCAGGACACTGGCACTCGAGGCCTGGAGTTGCCTACCCTTGCATTAAGGTGTCTGCTGCCTCGCCGGGTGACTTAGCTGGTACATGTATAACTGCATCATATGCACAAAGTTGGCAGCTAGCTTTTGGACAACTGGCAGGCAAATCATTTATAAACAAACTGAACAGCAATGGGCCAAGAACAGATGCTTGGGGAAAACCCATTCTGTTTTCCAACATGGACGAGTTTTCTTTATCAACCCTCACACGCTGTTCTCTTTTGTGAAGATGGGACTCAAACCAATCAACTGCCTGCTTTGAAAATGTCATGTCATGGCTGACAGTGTCAAAAGCCTTTATTAGGTCAAGGAACACTGCACCCACAACATTACCATTATCCAAATTACACTTAATATTTTCAACATAATAGCAATTTGCCATTTCTGTGGAATTTTTTTTTTTTATCTAAAACCGAACTGCATTGGATGAATGAGCTGATTAGTCTCTAAGTAATTGATTAACTGTGCTGCTACAACCTTCTCAAGCACCTTGGAAATAATAAATGATCATAGTAATTGTTAGCTTGTTAGCATTACTAGTATGACACATAATACAAACACAAAATAAGCATTGGCAAAAAAATAATAATTTATGATCAAAAACCAGATTACCTCATGAAGATGTGCAGAAATCGGTATTTGTCCCTGTTTGGATGGCTGCTCATGTCATTAAATGTTAAAAAAAAAAAGTCTCAGATATTCTTTACCACTCGTATTTATTTACTTATGTTTTGTGTTAATTCTTCCAAAACCCAAAGATGTATTATTTATAATGACATAATCTTTACATTTTACTGCTAATCCTAGTTTGTTTGTTTTTCTGTGCTTTCTTTGAAACATAATAACAGTTATTAAACTGATGGCAGGCTAATCATAATACACATATAAGAGTATTATTGTCTCGGCTTGTTCTCCATTGTGCTGCTAAACAGAAAAGTTATTACATTACAACTAAAACTGTGAACATGAGGTTACAGTCATGAAATCCCAAACTTTAGTTTAATCATATAAAAGAAAACGAGGTTATAAACTGCATTTAGAAATGTAGCAGTAAACACACACCAACCTCGACTACCGATGTGGGGCTCGAACCTGTGACCTTCCTGTTATGCAACTGCAGCCAGTTGGTTCCCATCCAGTCTGTCCCAGTGACACTTTCGCATGACCAATGGAGGTCTAGTCGCCCCTGTGTGTGCGTTCATTAGTGAACAGAGGCGGTTTGTTCACCAGTTTGGATCACAGGGGCGAGCTCTCATCACTGCTAATGAGAACAACATCTCCAGCCTCCTGAAACACTCTGTTCCTCCAACTCTGACTCAGTCTCCCTGTTTCTCCACCTCGTTCCACTCTTTCATCCACGATTCATAAGCAGATTTTAGAGGCGCTCAAATTACATAAACATACCAAATTACATAAAGATTAGCACCTCAAGTCTCTGTTTTTATTGGTTGATAATTGGATCAGATATTGGTCCAGTCCTGACTCAGAAAGCTGGATTGGGTGCTTACGACAGTTTTGTAATTTACACGTACATTTGATGAACTGTTATTTTTAGAAGCATTCCCCTTTTACATGTTAAATAGAGTTCACAGCCAATATTTAATCCAACTTTAAGAAGCTTTGAAAAAACAAAATATATTTTGAAAAATTACAGCTTTTTTTGTGGTGAAAATTGTTAATTGGTGGTGATAATCCATCCGTTGGGTTGATTAGATGACTATGGATGATGTGTGTCCTTACATATAGCCTATTTTGGGGGGTTTATCCTCCGTCTTCGTGTCCGTTTGTCCGTCTACAGGACGTTTACATTTTTAAATAACCTTCATTGGTTGCTCGGAGTAACCAGGCAAAGACAGGGCAGGAAAGACGCTCACACAGATTACAAAAGTTTGAGTTTCGAGATTAACAGAACTGTGCGTGTGTGTGCGCGTGTGTGTGCGTGCGTGCGTGCGTGCGCGTGCGTGCGTGCGTGCGTGCGTGCGTGTGTGTGTGCGTGTGTGTGTGTGTGTGTGTGAGGGAGAGTTTGGGCTTGTATCCCATGGAGACAGGACAGTAGTGAGGTCATTGACATGCAGAGCAGCAGCGGCTCTGCTGAAGGAAAATCCTCCTCACTATTAGGCTCTTCTCAGAGAGAGGATCCCTGTACTCCATTTAAAACAGCATGTTGGACAAATGCTTTAAAAGCTTTAATGAGACCCTCAAACCAAGAACTCAGAGAGGAACCAAGAAGCTACAATTAGGACCTTTAAATACCTGTTTCATTCATTTATATTTACCAAAATACGAAGATTTTCTATGAAAACCAATCAAAGAATGCATAAATGATTTGACACATACATAAATGTATTACTAATTTGAGCTAAAGTGATGAGTCATTTCACTTTTTACTTGATTATTTGGCTGTTCCAGTGCATATATGGGATTTGTTGCTTTTATTTGCTTCACATTGTATAAATTTTAATGTTTAGTTAAAAGAAAATCCTAAACTTAGGAGGACTTGAGTTTTTTCAGTGTTGAAATTTAAAACAGCTGTTGAATCCCAACAAGAATGAAAAACAGGCTCACTGACTGAACGCTACATTTAAGAATTCTACAGCCGTGATCTTCAACAGACCTGTGAATATTACATGTAAGTTGATGTTTCTGAAATTTAGCATCACAAAAAAACACCTCGACCAGTCAGGCTCTGTGGAACCAACAGCATGTTGCAACAAAAAGGACACGGTTAAAAGGGGAAGTGAGAAGGACCTCAAACAGTCTTTCTGACAACTGTGGAAACAACGAGATGGATTTTCAGCTGCTGGACGAGGCTCTGGAAACTACCTCTCTCTTTTTAATCTTCTCAGGACCTTATAGTTGTAGTTCTCGGGACCTTGTAGTTGTAGTTCTCGGGACCTTGTAGTTGTAGTTCTCGGGACCTTGTAGTTGTAGTTCTCGGGACCTTGTAGTTGTAGTTCTCGGGACCTTGTAGTTGTAGCTCTCAGGACCTTATAGTTGTAGTTCTCAGGACCTTGTAGTTCTCAGGACCTTGTAGTTGTAGTTCTCAGGACCTTGTAGTTCTCAGGACCTTGTAGTTGTAGTTCTCGGGACCTTATAGTTGTAGTTCTCAGGACCTTGTAGTTGTAGTTCTCAGGACCTTGTAGTTCTCAGGACCTTGTAGTTCTCAGGACCTTGTAGTTGTAGTTCTCAGGACCTTGTAGTTCTCAGGACCTTGTAGTTGTAGTTCTCAGGACCTTGTAGTTGTAGTTCTCGGGACCTTGTAGTTCTCGGGACCTTGTAGTTCTCGGGACCTTATAGTTGTAGTTCTCAGGACCTTACAGTTGTAGTTCTCAGGACCTTGTAGTTCTCAGGACCTTGTAGTTGTAGTTCTCAGGACCTTATAATTGCAGGACCTTCTCAGGAAGGTCCTGGAACTATAAGAGATATACAGCAGGGGAAGAACAGTACATTTGTATTTTGTAAAGTCCTGTTTTAAAAGCTTTGTTGCCCTGTCAGCAGTAATGTTGTCTGTCCACTTGTTCCCAGATCTTACAGTTTCTCCAATGTGTTCACACTTATTTAATTGCTCTATGCCTCACCTAATTGAGTTTACGGGACAGCAAACCTTGTATAATATAAAACACAATCTACAGCAGTTTAAAGTTGACATTTTTGTGGTTTTGGTTAGATATAATATGTCAAATGAACTGAAGTCAATATGGAAAATCACATTTATTTTTGCAACATGAAGAATGAGTCTATGAAAGAACAAGTGGTGGTACTGTCACTCCAAAAAGAAACCTGCAGCACCCACCGGGTGGTGTTTTAGTCTGTTTCCTATAGTGTGACATATTTAAAAAGCACTGGCTAAATGACCAGACTTTGCTTTCCAGCTGCACGGATTCAAAAGTTCAAACAAACTGTGAGAGATAAACTCTTGTAGCATAACTGTTGTCCCGCCTGCTGTCGGTTAGCCCTCTTGGTAAAGTTGTATTTTACAGATTCATGAAACAGACTTGAGGAATTTTTTTAATTCAGTTTTATTTATATAACACCAAATCATGACAACAGTCACCTCAAGGAGCTTTATAATGTAAGTTAAAGACCCTGCAATGATACAGAGAAATTTCCAGAAGAAATTCTAATTTACATGCAGGTGGCTGCAGGAAGCAAACCTGTGAGTTTCTATTGGTAAAGTTGCTTATTGTGATTTTATTTTTTGAAAGGATTCCAGTCTCCATTTCATGGCATCACAAGAACAAACTAAGTGTAGATTTAGATTCTCTCTAACAAACATAAAGTACAACTAAATTAATTTCTTGAAACGTCCACGGTAAAGTTTAAACTGGATGCAGCTTTATTTCATCATCCTCTCATTGCTTAGCAACCCTTGGTGAATCCAAAACTTTCTTTTTCATTTATCAAAAAAACACGACTCCAACAACTGCTCATCAGTAGCACAACGACATGGAAAAGACCAAAAAGAAGTATAAATGGTATTTAATCTTTCACTTTATCTCACTTTATCTCACTTTCGATTTTTGATGCGGTGCAACAGTTTCTACCTTTGTTTCTAATGTTCATCCACATTTCTCTTCTGTTCTAACAGATAACACAAAATTATGGCTCCAAATATCAAATTCCAGAGTTTGGACCGAGGTATTGAAACAAACTGTCAGCTTTTAGCAATTTAAATGTTGAGTTCGAAACTCTTTGTTTTGGTACCAATCCAATAGCAGTCATACTACTGAGGAGTCAAAACATTATCACCACCTGCCTAGCTGCACTCCACAGATGGAGTTATACTCTGTTACAGACATGGACACATGAGTGGTAGGCATGTAGAGCTTCTCCCACTCTGTATCTGAAGACAACTTTACGTCATTTAGACCCAAGCAGATTGTAGTATACTTTTTTATACTTCTGCCTACAAGGTTTCAATGACTCTCCAACTCATCTGTGCGGCCATGGTCATTTCTTCCATATCAAATGTGTAGTAACATCTTTTTACCACATATTAGACCTTGTTACCACAAAGTCAACTTGATCAACATCATCGGTGTCAACAATTTTGAGTTGTAGCAGAGCAGATCTTTTTTTTCCCTCCAGGTTTAATTTGCAGATTTGAAATAGTGACTAAAAAGCACTTGTTTAAAGGCTGTTCTGCAAATCTTAAAATAAGGCAGTCAACATTTTGCAAAGTTAGTATGACTAGTTTTTACTGGCACTTTGTTGTTTCAGACACTTAGAGCCCTTTTCCACTAGTACGGATCTGCTCGGTTCAGTTTAACTCGGTGTTTAGGGCTTCCCCTGGCGTGTGGTATTAACAGGTACCAGGTATTTTTTAGTATCTACTTGGCTGCCGTTCCAAGTCCAATCCAAAAAACTGTCAACAGACTGTACCCCACCAATTGGCTAGTCAATGGCGTCATGAGAGTGACTCATTCACGAAAATCAAAACTGCCATTTTTGAAACCCAGCAACGAGGGAAATGGCTCCACAGAAAGCGACACCGTGGTCCCGGAGTCTGACAACAACTTTTAAACTGAGCAGCAGGTATACCATCGCCCCAACACCCTGTTTGTTTCACATCCAAGTAGGGATGCACCGATACCGATACTGGTATCGGGGCCGATACTGTAAAATGTGTGTGTACTCATACTCGTAAAAGTTGACCGATACCATGAACCGATACCAACTTATTTCATTAATCAGAGGGTGGCTGGTCATTTCTGTTGTAGTTTTTTAGATTGGCCACTAGGGGGACATCCCGCGCTAAACAGGCTAAACAGGGTTTGACGAGTGAGACTGGCGGCTCCAGATAAAAAAGAGAAACTGGAGGCTGCTGTAGCTAGGCTAAACAAAATGTCAGCAGTGTGGAACAGCCAACTTTAACTCAGGTTTTGGAAAAGCGATGAAAAATGTCAAGAGAAAATCCACGGGCATTTTAAATAACAGAGGCTCTGACTCATTTTATCGCTCTGGATGACCAGCCAATGCCGGTCGTGGAAAACAGAGGATTCTTCTCAGCATACTCGAGCTGCGATATGAAATTCCCAGCCACCCACACATCAGGGAGATAATGGTGCCAAAACTTTCTGAAGAGGTAAAGACAAGCAGTGTGTGTGCGATGTCAGTCCTTGGTTTAACGGCACAGTGGACTGATGATCCACGGGCAGATGGGGAGTTTGTTTGTCAATGCCAAATACTTTCGGGTTTGTTTTTTTTTTGTGGTAATTTTTATTAAGATATTATTTATTATCGGCAGAGAATAAAATAAAACCTGTCTTCCAATTCATTGCATTTGTGTGCGTGTGTGTGTCTGGTAGAAGTATCGGTATCGTATCGGTTTGAAAAAATTGGTATCGTTGCATCCCTACATCCAAGTGTCATCACGGGACGTTTGACCCCATTGCTATACAGACCCTATGCACACTAGGGAGTATCCAATTGTAATGGAAAATAACCAAAAGTCGAGTTGACTAGGTATTAGTGGAAAAGGGCTTTTACAGTCAGGGCTCTGGGCAGGGAAACAATAAGGCACCATCTGCTGAGCCAATGGTCAGAAATTCACCATGGTGACATCAAATATTACAAATGCATTCTTGTGACATACAAAAAACTAATAACTCATTTCCTGCCATACAAATATGTAATTAGTTACACATCTAGCATTAAAAATAAGCTACATTCATGGTTCTATTTCTTCTTTTGTTCTAGTTGTTTGAGATTGACGGTCTGAGTGAAAGCACTGTGTTAAATACAGATTACATCTCTTAAAACTACACAGTAGAACCTCCTGTACAAACAGAGCACCTCAGTATTGAGAGGGTGAGAGTCCTGTTCAAAAACTCTTCAGATATCCTCCCCGTTTCACCACGTTCTTCATCTTATTGCTTCAGGATGGGTTTGTGGCCTCACGAAGCACCACATCCTTTCCCAAAAACAGAACCCATAGAAATAACTTTAAACACATCCTGATTTTCCTTCCACAAGTGCATATTATGCATATATGAGCTGCACAGTTCAATACAATTCTTCCCTGGTTGTTGCTGAACAGATGCTGCAAACATTGCTGAAAGGCAGCACTGCACTGGAGGCAGAAATAATCGAACCCGAACCCTTTCTAAAAAATGTAGAAGCAAAAACTCTCAAGATAAATGGTAAATGTTTGTTGTCAACTTTTAGGAATTTTAGGGTGACCGTGGGAAGCGTATCTGTAACCGTAAGGTCGCTGGTTCGATCCCTGGGGTCTCTGTCCTGGTCGTTGTGTCCTTGGGCAAGACCCTTCACCTACCGCCTACTGGTGTTGGCCAGAGGGGCCGATGGCGCGATATGGCAGCCTCGCCTCTGTCAGTCTGCCCCAGGGCAGCTGTGGCTACAACCGTAGCTGCCTCCACCAGTGTGTGAATGAATAGTAGCATTGTAAAACGCTTTGGGTGCCTTGAAAAGCGCTATATAAATCCAATCCATCAACTTTTAGGAATTTCCATTGATTTCCATCAAAGTTCTTGGAATTTTCTGGTTTTCAAAGAAAAATAAACTTATTTACTTTTGGTTGAAATGTTCAAACATTTCTAAAAGCATTTTTAAACACTTACTCTGTACACAAAGAGCAAAGTTATGTGAATATGAGCAGCTCATCATCCCACCCATAAACGAACTGTTCCAAAGTTTGTTTGGGACCAGAATAAAACCACCTGTAAAGGTCCTTGTTGTGTTGGTTCATCACTGTAGTCACACCCAGATCATTCATATTGAGAATCAGATTTAACTGAATTAAAAGTGCAGGTGTGAGTGCACTCTAAATTAGATTTGGGAAGCTAAAGTTAACCCTCTGTACGTTAGCATTATTTTTCCACTGGAGAAACTAACATGCAAACACAAACTAGTTCATAGCCAGAAACTGTTGATAAAGAAAAAGTAAAATGTACATCCAGGATAACTTGTCTCCCATTTTACAGGAAAGGATTTCACAGGATTATTTCTGCCTCAACAGCAACATTTGTTTAACTAATGTGAAGCTGTTTCGGGCTGGTCTGTGTCAATGAAACGTTTCAGTTCAATCAGTTCCAGAAGTTTTTCATTTTATATTTAAGCAAATCAAATGTTTATATTAAAATGTCATACTAATTTCAAATTTATGCTCAGCCCTCTATAGAGTTCACCTCTTATCACAGCAGGAAACTTCTATGCTTTGCACCAAACTAATGTTGCATATAAATGAGTTTAAATTAATGTTCCAAAAAACCACAACAAACTCGAGCCTCACAGCATCGATCTAAGGAGCGTAACCAAGGAAGACTTTCAAGACATTTCCATATATTGTGCAGCAGGAGGCCAGAGAGATGAGTTCTTTCAGAGTCCTGAAACAGGCTCCTGCATTTATAACAACTGGTTGTGCAAGTACACCATCTTCTTCTAATCTTGCTACAGATTAAACATGACTTCCTGCACTGACAGGAAGCTGAAGGGGGTAACTCTGAGTCCACATGGGAGTATCATACAAACGATATTCCGGTAGAAGAAAAGAGAACAGACAGAAAGTTGAAAAATATTTTCAAAATAGGGAAAAATGGAAACAATGTGTAGAAGGAGACGATGGGTATACAGGTAATGTTGTAGAAAGGAGCAAAGGAGGAAAAACTAAGAGATGATCTACAGTCAGAGACAGACTTGTTGCTCTAGCTAGAGATGGACAAAATGGCTGAGGTGTCTTTAGCCTTATCAAAGAAGATGGACGTCTCATTGGCCCCCTTGAGTTTGACCTGGGGAGGTCCTGGAGAGCCTTGGGCTCCGGTTGGCTGACACTCCTGACAGCAGCAGCAGCAGCAGTCCATAAAGGCTTGGCCAAGAGCCTGAAATGCAGACGATGCACAACTTTGGTAAGTGACAACTATACGTACAAAATCAAACACAATACTCCAGTGGACCAATCTGCGATGAGTTCAACCTTTTCAACCATCTGCTGTTTCTCTAAGTGGGTAATGGACAGCAGGTGGTGAATTCTCTGCTTGGCAAAAGGCTTCAGCTGTACTGAGAACACCTTATAGCTCGGTGGCAACCTACCTTACACAGGCACAGCAGCAGCACCGGCGTCACTGATGACTTGAAGAACAACAGGAAGTGATGTAACAGCACCAGCATGGTGGCGGTGTCTTCGGAGATGGTGATGTGCGTGTAGGCCAGCGTGATGTTGCAGACATGCTCGGGGAGAGCACACACGCCATACACGACAGCTAGAGCGAGTAGAGTGCAGTTCAGCTGTCGCTCCAAGGTTTGGTGTTGTTGACGCTTCTGGTTGGAGCGTTCGTCGAGGTTACGCTGCTTTTGGGTGGCGCTGGAGTCGCTGTTGACATTCCGGGTGGCCATTTGGCAAAGGATGGTGAAGAGGACAGGGAGGCAGAAGTAGCAGCCAAAACACCACCACATACGACCCTGAAGCACAGAGGTTAAAACAGTAAAAGCTGAAGGAGGAGAACTTTGGGAACATTCTGGTTTTATCTGGGCAAAAAAAGCCACAACAGCTTTTCTCCACAGCTAAATGGGCCTTTCAGGAACTCAGATCTTACTGCTTTTACCTAAAATGTTCGAGACAAACCCATGATATCTCTGTCCTTACTAAATCCTTACTCATTAATTCAATAAACCAGAAAACAAACAGAAATGCTTCATGTTCTTTACTTTCATTTGAGCTCCTACTGGTGCTCTTTTGACGGTGTCCAATTGGTGTCCATTTCCTCAGTGCTAGTGTACACAACATGTGGACGGCCACCAGTTAAAGGGAGAAGCACCATTATATAAGATCTAGGTCCAGATCTACATGTTCCATGTCACCCAATCAACACGCTGATACTATGTGTTGGTCAGTTCAGTGCGTACGTCTGCTTTGGTCTCACCTGGTGATACCTGAGCAGCAGGGAGTGAAGGGAATCAGGCAGGTAGAGGGACAGAGGAGAGGAGGGCGTGATGGTGCAAGAGTCGACCAGCCGGCCGGTGGATGGAGACACGGCCTGGCTGAGCTGCCATAGGAAGATTTCAGGGCTGGACAGCAGCAGAGCTGAGAGCCACACCAGCACCATCTTCATCAGCACTGAGCGACAGCGCTCCACCCGCCGAGCCTTTGGCTGGGAGGACGAGGTGGCAGCGTGGAAGCGATCGATACCCAGAGCGCACAAAGTGAAGGAGGTGATGCCCAGAGACACAACCTGCAGGGAAGAGGAGGGTAACAACAGCAGTAAGTCAATGTGGCAGAGAAGGAAACTGTGCCAAAAAGTAAAACAGTTTACTGTAAAACTGCTAAATCCTCTTTTATTGAGTTCATGTTGCTATTTCTGAAATCAGTCTATTACCTTATCTCACGTAGCTCAGCTGATGACAAAGATTCAGTATGTCACATGTTCAAGTCCATATCATAAATATATATGATGATGGTTACTATGACATCACCAATAGGCTATGAAGCCTCAAGCTGAGCGTTTTGATTGTCTCCATCCTGGTGCTTTGCAAACAAGCTAACAATGCATGCTCAGTGGCTAATGACTTCTCATGGAGCATAACCCACAGATCATCTCTTCTAAATCTAACACTGATCATAATGAACAGCATCAGTATTCTGTTTCATTTAGTCACCCTGGAATGGTCAGTAGACCCTATTAATTAAAAATGTTTACAGAGGTCAAAGTGTAACACAGCTGAGGATTGTTTTCCCATATGCTTCTATACAAAATAGTCTTTTTATTAATGTTATACTGTTAATATATCTGTGTGTAGTTTGCATGTTCTCCCCGTGTTTGTGGTGGTTCTCTTCGGGTCTGGCTTCCTCCCACAGTCCAAAGACAGTTATTGGGGTCAATTGGTGATGTTAAACTGCCCATAGATGTAAATGTGAGTGTCATTTTTAAAAACTGAAGAAAAAAAGTTTGGTGGTTTGTTAGATTTTTCAGAAGGAAACACGATGGCATCTCTGTGCCTCTGTGATGTGAGTAGCATAGATTTGAACAATGAGTGTACCTACAACAGCAATCAGTACCTCCGAAGCTGCTTGATTCTATAGACGATGGACAGAGAGCCGGCAGTGTCGGCCATAGGAAGGCACTTAATCATACAAACACATTTTAAAGTTTTTTTTTTTGTTTAACTGCAAGCTGTAGCAGGAAGTTGTAGAGCAAATCTTAACCACACTGTTTCCTATGACCATTCCAACCATTTTCTGTGTGATGGACCAAAAAACTGATACTCTAGTAGTGTAATATATGTAATACGCAGTTGTTTGGGTGTTTCAAAGAGCCAGCGAGCACATTTCAGTGTGGCTGTCCTGCAGCACCATCTTTAATGAACAAATCATTAATAAAGCTGCCAGTAAACTAATCTAGTAACAGACTTACATTTTGGACAATCAGTAACAAAATAACATAAAAACATGAATCACTCACAAGGTCTTAAATAATCAGGCCCCATCTTATCTTAATGACCTTGTAGTACCATATCACCCTATTAGAGCACTTCGCTCTCGCTCTGCAGGCCTACTTGTTGTTCCTAGAGTATTTAAAAGTAGAATGGGAGGCAGAGCCTTCAGTTTTCAGGCCCCTCTTCTGTGGAACCAGCTTCCAGTTTGGATTCAGGAGACAGACACTATCTCTACTTTCAAGATTAGGCTTCAAACTTTCCTTTTTGCTAAAGCATATAGTTAGGGCTGGACCAGGTGACCCTGAATCCTCCCTTAGTTATGCTGCAATAGATGTAGGCTGCCGGGGGATTCCCATGATGCATTGAGTTTTTCCTTTCCAGTCACCTTTCTCACTCACTATGTGTTAACAGACCTCTCTGTGTTGAATCATATCTGTTATTAATCTCTGTCTCTCTTCCACAGCATGTCTTTATCCTGTCTTCCTTCTCTCACCCCAACCAATCACAGCAGATGGCCCCGCCCCTCCCTGAGCCTGGTTCTGCTGGAGGTTTCTTCCTGTTAAAAGGGAGTTTTTCCTTCCCACTGTCACCAAAGTGCTGCTCATAGGGGCTCATATGATTGTTGGGTTTTTCTCTGTATGTATTATTGTAGGCTCTACCTTACAATATAAAGCGCCTTGAGGTGACTGTTGTTGTGATTTGGCGCTATATAAATTAAATTGAATTGAATTAATCATCATTTCTTCTTTAATACTATCTACAGCTATTAGTCTCATTAAGATTAGAAATGTAAAATAATAAAATTGAGGTCAGTTGCTGCTATTATAATGATTATTACAGAACTAGCACATACCTGTAATTTTGGAAAGTTTTTTTTATATTTTTTGTCATTTTACACAGTTGTAAAGGGAATCTTAATCTTTGGATCTGCTGATGTTTTCTACATCAGCAGTTTGGATAAGATTTCTGCTTCACATGTGTATTTATACAGCCTGCTGTCCAACAGCAGATGTGTACTCCTTTAAGACTTCATATGACAAAACAAATTATGTCATTACACTGACTTCCTGCTTTTTTAACATAAGCCACACCCACCTCCATATAAGGCACCATGCGACAGGTGATGTCACCTAGGATCCTCCTATGGGATAGCTGGTTGAGGACCACCACAGGAAGGCACAGAACCAGAACCAGGAAGTCCCAAAATGCCATGCTGGCCAGTAGGTAGTTCCAGGCTGACCTCATGTAATAGTTGTTCCAGACAATGCACATGACTGCCATGTTTCCTACTACGCCCACTGCCAGCACCAGGCCGGCCAGGAACAGGATGGCGTAGGCTGCATATGAGCTCTCCATCAGGGGGTAAAAGGGGTTGAAAAGTCCTGGAGCATCATGGTCAGTGTTGGAGCTGTTTGTGTGGAGGTTATCATCTTCATGAGCCACTGTAGCCGTTTTATTGCTG
Source organism: Neolamprologus multifasciatus (assembly GCF_963576455.1). Lineage (NCBI taxonomy): Eukaryota > Metazoa > Chordata > Actinopteri > Cichliformes > Cichlidae > Neolamprologus > Neolamprologus multifasciatus. Next base: position 2,569,751 of record NC_140458.1, on the reverse strand, counting down.
AACTCAGTAACTTGAGGCGCTGTAACCCATTCATTTTCAAAGGAATCACCAAAGGTGGACTGTTGCTCCTCCTCATCCGCACCACGGGCTTGGCGGCGGTTACGGTCAAGGTCCAGGTCCAGCACCTCGGGTAGGGGGAGGCTCTTGTCAAGGACGTGAGATTCATCCTGGGTTTTGACCGGTTTGCCAATCCAAAGGGGCTTTGGTTCGACAGGGGAGGAAGGTTTATCATTATTGCTGTGCTGCCCGTCATGTTGCCCAACACTCTTTGCATCAGTAAGCAGCAGCAACAGATACAGACACAGCCACAGACCGACTGACAGAGCCATGATGCAAAACTTAATATGACAGTTTCCTTTTAAACTCAAACCAGAAGAGTTCAGGACGACCTGTTGCTACGAAATCTGTAAATAATTCAGTTAAAATCCAGAAATGTTCCCAGAAATTTCCAATCCACTGAAAACAACAATTTGTATGTTGGCAAAGTTTCCAATAAATTTCAATTAGATAGAGCAAGTCCAGAAATCCATAAAATTGCGTGTGGGGGGACGGGGGTCAGAAATCAACTAAAAAGAAATGCTAAGATTACTTCGAAATTGTTTCATAAGACTCTGCCCAGTTTAAAAATATTTCCAGTTATAGAAAAAGCCTGTTTCTGAAGATAGCCAGTCAGTTTTTCTACAAGTTTGAGGTCCAGGATAGAGGGGTCCTCTGTTATCTCTTCTCTTCAAACTGCAAACACCCCCAATTTACTCACTTTAAAACTTCCCTCTGTTTTTCCCATCCATTAATAATCCAAACAGGTGTTCCAGGAGAAGCGGGATGGTGGGGGCAGCAGCAGGGTGTGTGTCCGTGTCTGGGCTGCTGTGTCTTGGCTGCAGGCAGCGCAGAGACTGGGCGTCCTGGAGCTCTGAGGATCTCTGGGAACGAGCAGCCCTCTGCAGCACGGCTGGATGGAGCCTTTGTCGGGACACACAAGCATACAAACAAGGCTGGCACACACACAAATACACACATTTGTCTGCACGATCATGCACACATACTTTCTTTTGCTCTTTTTGTCTCACCTTCTCTCACACACGCATTTTTAACAAATTCTCAGTTCTGCTGCCCCCTGGTGGTGGTGGGTGTACTTGGGAAGCAGGTGAGTTGACTGAGAAAGCGTGTTGATGAAACTGCTTCTCTTTTTGAGTTTGTACTTGTCTAACCTTAACAATATCATCAAAGACTGACTGTATGATTCTATAATGACACTTTCTATCCTGCTAAAGTGTTTTTTCTTCTCTCTTTTACCTGGTAGAGCTCCCACAGTTACACCAGTTAATACATCCATTATTTCATCTAGACTAGCAGCTATCATCTAGTAGCTATTTTAAAACATTTCAGGATATGTGTTTGTTCAGTCCTTCTGCAGCATTGTCTAAGTTGGTCATCTGTCAAATCTGATAGAAAACCTTTAAAAATTGACTTTGTCCAAGAATAAAGTTTTATAAAGGTTTTTTTCTACTGGAAGTTGTACTTCTACTGCTATCATTGATTTCAATGTAAAAATCTTTCTCTGCCATGTTTTTATGGAGGGCTATACTCTCGTGTCACCTGTGCACACCTATAAACAGTGACTTAGCTGTGAGTGATCTCCCCAATGACAGCCATTGTACAACATACACGTGCATGCGTCCATGCACATATTAACTTAACTGGATGAAAAAGGTATTCTCTAATAAGACTAAATATCTTATGATGCTTTATTATATATTATATATTATATATCAATTATATATTTATTAATTGTAATCCCTGCATTTTCCCATTTGATTTGATCACTGAAAACTAAAGTTACAACTTCAGCACTCTGTAGGTGTAGGTAGGCAAAACTATTTTCTTGTTTTCAGTTTAAAAAAACATTATCTAAAAAAAAATCAATAGAAAGCATAAATGTATGCAAGCAGGACAGACATCCATCCATCCATCCATCCATCCATCCATTGTCTTCCACTTATCCGGGGTCGGGTCCCGGGGGCAGCAGCCCAAGCAGAGAAGCCCAGACCTCCCTCTCCCCAGCCACCCCCTCCAGCTCATCCAGGGGAACACCAAGGCGTTCCCAGGCCAGCCGAGAGATATAATCTCTCCAGCGTGTCCTGCGTCTGCCCCGGGGCCTCCGCCTAGTGGGACATGCCTGGGAAACCTCGCCCAGGAGGCATCCTTGTCAGATGCCCAAACCACCACATCTGGCTCCTTTTGATGTGGAGCAGCAGCGGCTCTACTCTGAGCCCGTCCCGGATGGCTGAACTTCTCACCCTTCAGAGGAAGCCCATTTCCACTGCTTGTATTCGCGATCTCGTTCTTTTGGTCACTACCCACAGCTCGTGACCATAGGTGAGTGTAGGGACGTAGATCGACCGGTAAATTGAGAACTTTGCTTTTACACTCTTCACCACAACAGACCGGTACCAATCCGTCTGTCGATCTCCGGCTCCCTTCTCCCATCACTTATGAACAAGACCCCGAGATACTTAAACTCCTCCACCTGGGGCAGGGTCTCGTCCCTGACCCGGAGTGGGCACTCCACCCGCCTTAGTTCATGGGGCCCAGCTGGGCACAGCCCAAAAGAAGGATATGGGCCCATCTTCTTGCAAGCCCACCACCCACAGGAGGCACCGTAGAGGTCGGGTGCAATGTGAGTCGGGCGGCGGCCAGGAGTGGAGGTCCTGGCGGACCGATTCCTCCAGTTGGTTAGAAATCAGTTACTGGCTTTTGGGCTCATGTGGTATTGATCTGTGGTAATAACTGCTCAGCTGAGGTTTGATACACAGATCGATTTTGTGTATCAGAGGTCGATATCGCTCCGTCTTAGCAAAGTCAACTAACGCACACCTCCTCCAGTTCTTGGAGTGCTGATCAACATTCAGTCTGCACCTATGATGGAGCCTCCTGCAGTTCTCACTGATTCCCTCTAATGAAGATAAATAACATCTACGACAGTTTAAACTCTGACTGTGAGTCAGTGCAGGTGTGAACAACCAGGGAAAAATTTGGATTAATTAAGCAAGGATGGTTGAAAAAAGATGCCTGAAAGAGTTTACTCCTGTGCTCTTGGTTTTCTGCCGATTCATTTCACTGAAAATCATCTTGGATTTTGTTTCACTGGTTTAAATTTGCACACAGTGATATGGGGGATATGGGGCATTACGTTGTTTAAACTTTTGATATGAACCGTGCCAGTAAATGTTTGAGCACCACTGCCCTCGAGTTTTAGGAGTACATGGGAATTTGATTAAATGCCAAATGATGATAAAGAAAATGAAACTTGATTCTCCCACAGAAGCTTGTTTCTCTGAAGAAGTCTGTTCATAGGTCAAACCCAGCACTGCGAGTTATACACAAAGATCGGAAGGTTCTCATCCAGAAGTCCTTGTGGTCTTTATTTATTTAACCCCTTTAGATTAATGTGCATATTAGGAGGAATTTGTCTTGCTTTATGATTTAGAATATAAAGTTTCTGATTAGTGGACTAAATAAACTCTTTGTGTGTGAGTGTGACTCACTCTGTCTCTATAAAATGGTAATCCATGGAAATAAGTGACATGTTCTCATTATGTTATTGATATACATATTTGATCTTCTGAGGCCTTCTGCACTAACCTAAATCTAACCACAACCCTGAACCCGAGTGTGAACCTCAAACTGTGACGATGTGATTAAGGGCAATGCAGGAACATCTTCAGTGTGATGGACTGTGAAAAGACACACCTACGATCTCTGATTGCTTTTGAAAGGAGCGCAGCAGTAATAGTAATAATTAATAATAATAAAGCATTTCCTACTGACCGTCTGGTTGCTCCAGTTCAACCAGCTGCAGGTGGAGTCAGCACTGTGACAGGCTGCAGGTGCCGTAGGTCCTCACAGAGGCAGCCATCAGGTGAGTCCAGGAGCTGCATGTGGACTCGCTGTCCTACTTTGTCCTCTCTGCTCCTGCAGCTCTATATAAGGCTGTCAGTCTCTCCAGTGGAAAGACATGGAGGGCAGCACGGGTCAGCGGACACACACACATGCAAACCTTATATGGGAGAGAAAGTCGGTGGAAAATGTTGGTGTGAAATAACGGAGCATGAAATTCCTCCTTTCCTTAAATCCCATTTAAATCTCCCAGGCTGACAGTCATGTTTGGCTTGGAGTGAAGCATCCTGCAGCTGACCTCAAGTATTTAAAAAACATACAATCTGTCCTAATTAATACACTGTCCCTGTTTACCAGCACCGCCAGCGCCATATGTCCATCCTCAGGGGGAGAGACCACATTCATCATGAAGATGCACGACGCCGGCCGATTGTCACGCACTGAAACGTTCTGGAGAAGCTTAAAGCCCAGATGTTTGTTCCACAAAGTCCTGATGGGAATGATACCGTACACATCTGCCCAGTCCGTGCTCCTCTGGCAGCCTCGGGATTCTGTGGAAGCCCAACTTTTTCCACCTGTGTTCAAAATCCCAATGTGCTTTTGGGATTTTAGGGTTAAACTTAAATTTAAAGATTCATATTCAGTTACTGTTGTTTCTTTGTTTCCATAAGCTAAGCACAGCTTATCGTTGCTTCAGTGCATCATTCAGGGTTTGATTTCTGTGGTCTGCCAACTACAGCTAAATGTTCTGTACAGAAGACAAAGAGTGTACTGATGTCGTGTCTGATTTACTTCATTCGCAATCTCTTTATTTGGAAATGAGCCTGATGGACCAAACCTCTGCTGTTTGTCCATCAGCTGTGCTAAGACCCTTTGGAGGAGGTGACTCGACAACCACGTGAACACTGCCAGGTATACTTTGTATTCTGGGATGCAACCGAGTACCACAGGAGGAGTACATTATTAACATCATGCACTGGTCCAAACACAGCAGCTTCTTCCTGTCTGGCTCCTGCCCCGAACACACCTGACTTGTATGAGGACTGAATGTTCTCACATGGTTTGCAGTAACATCTTTTGGTTCACCTGGAGTTTGTTTGGAGCTTTATCTGTGAAAAGAAACCAAACGGGGGAAAAACTACAAGTTTACTAACTCATCAGCAGATTATAGCCACAGTAAATTAACTAGAGGTGTAGGAAATGCCCCAAATTACAGCTAGAGAACCGGTTTGACCCCCGGCTCCTTCAGTCTGCATGCTCCAGTGTTCATGGTTGAAAAGTACTTAACAGCACAGAAGAAAGTGCTGCATGGACTCACTCTTACAACAGAGTAAAGTGATTAGTGATGCAGAACTATAAAAATATCAGCTGTTCACCAAAATAACGTTAATGTGCTTTATGAAACAAACTTCACACAGCACACATCTGGCCACATTTCAGCCAAAAAACTGAAACACAATTCAAAGTCATGCTTAATCATATCATCAACTACAATATTCGGAGTTTATTCGTCATGTAAACAGCTATTAATCTAATTGGCGCCGTTAAACCAAAGCAATGAGGTTTAATGGACACAAAGAAAGTTCTCCACTCAGCTCATGTTTTTCTTGACTCCTTTTCTCCCAGTTTGGGGTGAAGTCATGTGATTCCTGTCCACGTATTCTCTGTGTCTAATCTTTTTCACTCAGTTTTTCGTTTAAGCCTTACCAGCATCCAAATGGATGAACTATTTTTAATTCACTCCCCATACAGTGAATATGAAGGGGGTAATTAGCTATAGAGACCAAAGGTTTCGCAGCTGAGTGATTTAACGTGTGAGTCTGTGGTGATTCGCTCATGTTGAGTGTCCATTAGAAGAATTGTGGGATTTAGCGCTTCTGCACAGGCTTCATTTTTCAGCCCCGGGGATTATCGCCTGTTTGGTGCTTCACTTCATCCTTTCCTGTGATTGAAACTGTTTCTGACAGAAGTCTTTGACGAGCTTGCCTTTTCAGTCTTATGAGAATAACGATTAAACACCTTTTCTATTTACTACTTTTTTTCAACTTTAACACATAATTGTTGTTTTGTCTTTTCTTTCCTTTGCTTTACCAAAAGTGGCTCAGACTCTGACCCCGAAACTGAGGATTTTGTGCACCGAAATACACCGGCTCTAAACTGCAACGAGGCTTTTCTGAACTTTTACCTCGTCTTCTTCTGGAGTTTTTCAGTTCTCCTCCCTCCCTTTGCCCCAGATAAGCACCCACGTCTGGGTTCATAACCTCCAGAGAGGAGAGTGGCGTGTTTTCAGGTTCAGATGGAAAGTTTTTTTCTCTATTTAAACAGATGTCATTTTCTAAATCTGTCCACCCTACATCACTTCAAATGGTCAACACAACTATGTCACAAACACACACAGAAAGCTCATTTTTGGGGGGCATCCACAAATTGGGAGGTTGTTGGCTTGGATGTTTGCTTCTCCCTGACGGCTGACATTTGAAAACAAAGGAGCTAAAAACAGGATTCAGTCATTGCAGACATTTGGACATGTTGGGGAGGAACGACCGAACACCACAGTTTGACTGAATCGTGTCTCTGTGAGGTGAGTTTTTGTCTCTCTGAGAGAACCTTCGTTTTATTTAAGGACGACAGACGCTGCCAGGTGTCACAAACACACCCGGCGTCTTTTTGTTTTCTTTACTTCATTGACTTCCTTTCATCACAATGTGACCTTAAACCAAACTTTGAATCGAAACCAGGATTTCACCCTGAAACCAAAAGATTCTCGAGGACTTGCTGTTTGCCCCTAAACGTAGTCTAGTTGTGTTCCAATGGGAGAAGAAAGAAAAGCATTGTTGGCCTTATTTTTTCAGTCACCACAGAGACCACGTGACCACGGAAACTCACATGTTGTTATAAATCTGTAAATGGAGAGGAAGAGGCGGCGTGAGTGGACTACTGATTACTATTATTGTGTTCAGCTGCGGTTTCCCTTGCATTTACAGCACATGGAGGGATAGCTGCCTCTGAAACTGCAACTATTAATCCATCCAAAAAGCCTTTAAACAAAACACAAAAGGAACAAAACATGTTGAGTAAAGCAACAACACCTATGGACGTGACAACCATCAATGCTGCATTTTCAGGGAAAGTCCTGCACATTTGAGCTGAACAATGCTAAACTGCATCTATTACAACATCGTGGCTTCACAAAGATGGGACCAGTTCCTCAGCTGGCCTGCCCGCATTCCAGACTTCTCACCAAACATTTGGTGCATCATGAAATGAAAAACACACCAAAGAAAAGTCAGAACTGCTGATCAACTAAAATATTCTATCAGTATATCAGTATATCTATATCCCGCACCTTTACAGTCTGCTGTTAAAGGAAGATTAGATGCTCCACAGCAGGGAACATGACCCTGTCACAACTTTTTTTAAGACATAAAGAAGCGAATATTTTTCTTAAAATGGAGATTTGTCTTCGTTTAAACATATGATATATTTTCTGTTTTCAATTGTGAATAAAATATGAGTTATGAGGTTTCTCTCTTTTTATTTAAACTGTCTCGACTTTTTTGGGACACGCATGCGTCACCATCTTTTTATTTTTAATATATCCAACTTTGCACGGGAGTGGAGCCTTTGCAGCTGCAGCAATTTGCAAATAATCACTTGTGAGTCTATGCTAGATTTCTGCCATTAAAGTGGACCAAAGCAGTCATACTGGAGGCCTAAAATGTGCCTAATTAACTATTAGCAGTTGTTGTCGTGGATGTACAGGCAAAAGCTGAAAACATGACGCCTCAGTTGATCCACTGATCCTCTGAAACGAGCCATTCGGGCTCATGTCTCTTTAAGGCCCCCTGGCTTAAAGTCCATTTTATTCTGACTGGCCGGCTTCCAGATGCCAGTAGAGGGGTGGGACACAGGGCTGCTCGTGCCTCCTTGTTTGTGTTGTGCCTACAACACGTGACTGTATAAAAACAAATATAAAAAGTTTTTGGTAGCAGAGTCTAAAGCCTGAGCTTTTTGTTCACATGGATTAAATATATAAATCTGTTGAGCAATAATGCATGAAAACAGCTCTTTGACCTAGTGGTCACTTGTGGTATTGCATCCCAATCACCAACATAAAAAAACACCAGTGTGCAGTCAGCTCATTGCGATTAGATTTTCTTAAATTACAACCACAGACATGAGGCATGCGTTTTAATCCTGGATGCATTTTAAGGGCTAATATTAAAGTTTGTTTTTTAAAGCATTGTTCATTCGAGTTCTTCACTCATGTCTTCATGTGTTATTTACACTTCCAGGTATGACACTGTGCATTTCTATATTACTCAACAGAATCATTTAAATCCCTGAAACACAGATGTGGGCACCAGTTCAGTGGTCTGGAACCAATATTTGTGCCGCCTCAGTGTAGCGTGTCACACCTTCCAGCCAATCAGGAACAAGACTGTCTTTCGCCCTGCTTGTTTTCCTCTTTTCTTTACAGAGCTAGACTGAGTCAAGCCTACAGACAGCTGTCATTTCATATCATTTTGATCTGTTTTCTTATGTAAATACTTGAGGTGTTCCACAGAGCTTCTGTGATGTTTACTGGAGCATAGCTGAAGTGCATCAGCTTGTTACCTGCTCATTTAACAGTTAAAAGAAGAACTCTGCTCAGCAGGACTCCACAGACACACTCAGCCTGCACATCTGTGGGGTAAAAGCACGGCTTCTGGGTGTTTCTGTTTTGTGACGGAAAATTGTGGTTTACAATAGCAAACCACAAACTTCTGCATTTCACATCTTTGAGAGCAACAAGTTGTCATGGTTTACATTTCAGTCGCATAACAATGATGGTGAAATCAAGTTCTGATTGACAAAAGAAAAAACATTTTAGTAATTTCTCAGATGCTGGAAAACTTCAGGATGATTTGAAAGGAATTTAAAAAGATCCCTGTAAATATTTAGAAGTCTATAAAACAGCAGTGGGCTCTAGAGAAACATGGCTGGTTCGAGTTAAGTGAGCAGGAAAATTTGGAGACTGAGGATTGAAAACTGCAATGTCTCTAATGTCCACTTGAGGAACTCTGAAACCCAGAAATAAGTTTGCACTTCATGCATGTTCTTGCTTGGATACCAGAAATTATACCTGCAGTTGACATTTTCGCATTTTCTTCTACAATATATGAAAAATCAGAAACTCGTGGATTTTGTTGCTTTTACAAAGACTTTTTTCTAACAGGTGATTAAAATTGTCCAGAACATCGAGCATCATAACCCGACTTCCGGTTGCTGGTGATGACGTTTGTTTATTGCCAACATTTTTTTAAATATAGTAACTTCTTTTACACTTTAAAAAACATAAAACATAACATGTGAATCGTGCCATTTTTGTATCCTCAGATTCTTTCCTGTTGATGCTCAAGCTCGGGAAAAGCGGTTAATGCTAAACACATCTAAAACCCACCCCATGCTACTTTACATTATATGATTTATACAGCACCAAACCACAATAACAGTCCCCTAAAGGTGCTTTATAATGTAAGGTAGACCCTACGATAATACATACAGAGAAAACCTAGACAATAATGACAGTGGGAAGGAAAAACTCCCTTTTAACAGGAAGAAACCTCCGTCAGAACCAGGCTGTGTTAGAGACCCAGAGATGAATAATAATTGCAGAGCAATGTATAAGCACATAGTGAGTGAGAAAGGTGACTGTAGAAGAAACAGCCAGTGCATTATGGGAATCCCCCAGCAGTCTATTGCAGCATAACTAAGGGAGGATTCAGGGTCACCTGGTCCAGCCCTAACTATATGCTTTAGCAAAAAGGAAAGTTTGAAGCCTAATCTTGAAAGTAGAGATAGTGTCTGTCTCCAGTTTGAGATGATCTGAGCTTCGTGACACGGTGCTTTATCCTGCTGGAAGCAGCCATCAAGACCAACCTAGTCGTCAACAATGGTCCTGTAGGCTGTGCTATTTAAATGAGGCCCATTTGTTGCTAAGAGACTAAAAGTGTAGGCCTTCTGTCAGTTCACCCCTGTGAAGTGTAGCCTCAGTTTCCTGTTCTTCGCTGACAGGAGTGGCAGCTGGTGTGGTCTTCTGTTGTAGCCCATCTGATCTACTGCACTGTGCTCTTCTGCATATTTGTGTTCATAGAAGGTTGAACTGGTGTACCTAATGAAGTGGCGGGTGAATTCTAAATGTATTATAAAGCTTTACTTATTTGTTCAAATGTGAGCCTGTACTATACCAGATATGTTAGATAAGATTCTGAATTTTACTTGCATTTACAGTTTAAATATAAACATTTTATTGATTGCGAAATAACATCTGAACTCTGTGCAGCCTTTTTACATGCGGTGGCTGCACAGAGTTACACAAGAGCTCCAGTTTATCTGTACCTTTTTTCCTCGCTGTTTTTATGATCAAATATTCGGACCGATTTTTGATTTGAACCGTTTCTGTCATGTCACTAAACTCGGGAGCGCACGGACACGTCCTGCAGGCAGCAAGTGCGCGCGTCACACCGGCCTCCGAGCTCGCGCTGCGTTCACTACACCCGTGTGTGTGTGTGTGTGCATTTTTTCTTCCTTGAAGCCGTCTGTCAGCCTTATCAACGCCTTAACTCACTTCCTGGTTTTTAGTACCCGAGTCTTCGGCGTGAGCGCGCGAGCGTGCACATCACCACACACACACACTGAGAGGGAGGGACGCAGCAGGTTCGCGTTGCGTGTCTGCGCCTCTGTGTGAACACTTTAACCTGCGGCACGATCTCCACACAGATGTTTCCTCCGCTGCTCCGCGCGGCCTCTCAGCACACTCAGGTACGGATCAGCGCTGGGCCCCCGTTGCGCTCCTGTTGTAAAAAGTTTGCGAGCTCCTTCAGAGTGTTTTTCTTCCACAGTTCGCTGTCATGCAGCAGCAGCCGCCGGCGAGTCCTTGAAGGCGGCAGGACTGAAGCGGGGTGAATGTAAAGAGGTTCTCCTGAACTCTCAGGACTGCAGCCGCTGCATGCGAGGAGGAAACTTTGACTTTCTTCGCTGCTTCTGAACTTCCACACACGGAGAGGAGAGGACAGGAGGGGGGAGAAAGTTCCTCTCTCTCGGCTCTACCTGCGCGTTCCTCTCGCTGTTGAAATAAATCAGCTGCAGAATGTCTGACTCTGCATCCAGCTTCCTCCACATCGGGGATATTGTATCCCTGTATGCCGAGGGCACCGTGAACGGCTTCATCAGCACGCTGGGGTGAGTGTACCGTCACTGTCATGTGCTCTGTGTGCTCTGTGTGCACTTGTGCGCTGTGGAAATGACTGTGAACACCTCCATTGTACTTCTGTGTGCACACATCCGTTACCAGCCTGAGCGAAGCCCCGAGCTTCATTAAAACCTGAAGATGAGGAGTTTAAACTGGGTTCTGTAGATCGACACGTGGCTTCAGGTGTCAGCACTCAGCGCTGAGCCGACACAGTGTTGAATGATTAGTTGTTGACTATCCGTCCCTGTGAGGAAGAGACTGGGAAGCATTCTTCCATCAAACAACATCAGACTTTTGTTTTCTTAACTTTGTAAAATAAAACATAACAAACAAACACATGGAAGTAAAATAAAGTTAAAGGGTTTATATTTACTGGCACAACAACCCAAAACAGGAAAAAGATAAATAATAATGGATTGCATTTATATAGTTGTATTATATTAACAATATATTAATTTTACAATTCCACCATTAATTCACACTCCGCCCTGCGGCAGACTGACAGAGGCGAGGCTGCCATATCGCGCCATCGGCAGTAGGTGAAGTGTCTTGCCCAAGGACACAATGACCGAGACTGTCCGAGCCGGGGCTCGAACCGGTAACCTTCCGATTACAAGACGAACTCCCAACTCTTGAGCCACGATCGAATATTGTTAAAATAATGACGAAATATTATTATTATTTTTCTTTTTTTTGAGCGGATTTATGTGCACTAGTCTCATCTCAGTTCAGTCTGATAATATAACTGACAGCAGCCTCCTTACAAGCTTTAAACAGAGAGAGGGTTGTAATGGGAGTGGAGCATCTCAGTGCTCACTCGCCTGACCATAATTTGGCACTTATGTTTTTTAAAAAAAAGGATGCAATACCAGACATGAAATAAGTCCAAACTAACTCTCCTGATAGCAACAGGTGCACTGCTGCTGATGCATGTAAAAACACAGAGCACCATGCAACACAATTCAAGGGAATTAAATATTATAGCTAGTTGGCCACTTGTCACCATAACCATTACAGCTTTTTAAGAGAGGACTGGACCGATATCTGATACACTGTTCCTTAGTTGTGTACCTGGCTTTTAGGATGTGTAGTTCAACCTTGTCTAATATAGTAATAACAGTTTACTGTTTGCAGTAAGGGCTGTTATATAGAAACTCTGACATGTATCAAGACAACGCTATGATGTCATTGTGTAAATACGCAGTCATTGCTATACATGTATGTTTCACAAATTATTGTGTTTTTGATATTTGCCCTGTTGAAGTGAATTAGTTGTGGATTATTAAATAGTTTGATTAAACTGTGAGTGTACTGTCAGCGCCGGTTTCCTCCTCAGATCCACATCAATGCTTCTGACTACCAGGAGTATCATGAATTTAACCTCTTGTTTGTCTCTTCGCTGTAGTGGAACTATTTGATAAAGTCATATTATGGTTAAAATATGACTGATATATATGATATACTGCCCACCACTGATTGTGAATAATATCCATAAAGAGACATTAAAAAAGCCTGAAACAGAGGAGTTATTATAGGTCTACGTGCATCAGGAGCAGCTGCTTTAATGCAGAAAGCCTGCAGTTAAAGAAAAAAGAGCAAAGACAATATTTGCATTTGCAAAGTTTCACAGGTGATGGAAAAATAGTCCGTGCAATGAACTGCTTTATCCAGAAGTCCAGAGACGATAGACCGACTCTGAGGTGAAGAAGTGTACAGGCTCGTCAGGGTTTTGAAAGAAGGAAGGAGACATATGTGCATTTTTTGTTTTTGTGGAGAAGCTTCTGTGTGTGCTTTTCCCTGCAAACAAAGTGTGTTTGTGAAAACATACCAGACTTTGTCCTGTGCTGAGAGAACTTGTTGAACATATTTTTTAAATGAAGGATTGGCTTTGAAGCTTTTGGTTTTAGAACCACTGAAAGCAGGTGGTGCAGGTCAACAGTGGTGCACTGTGCACCCACTGAGTGTATGTTATGGATGGACTTTGCTTTCAGGTCTGAATAGTTAAGCCAAGTTAGAAGTGCTGTAAACCTGAAGTCTTTCTAATGGCCTTAATGTCTGCTTTGATGGAGGTTAATATGAAAGCAGCCTTCCTGCTCTGGGACTTGTGTAGCGTTAGCATCACCACTACAGCAGTAATAGTACACTTTATTATAAAGTGGCATAATCACATCACTGAATCTAAATGGATCAAACTGGACCCTTTTTTCACCTTATTTCAGGGGGAAGGAAATCCCCACGGTCACTCAGTGATACCTTACATCTATTCAATTCAATTCAATTCAATTTTATTTTATTTATATAGCGCCAAATCACAACAAAAGTCGCCTCAAGGCGCTGTAAGGCGACACATGAACAAAACAGTCTGGATGAGAGACCCCGTTAAGATCCCTATCGCCAGGGCACCGTGAGATCCCACCTACTCAAAAGTCAGATGGTTAATAATAATGATACTGATGTCGCCGAACCTGTTTTAAAGCTTTAACTCACATACTTGATCAAATTTGATGCAACAGTAATGCTGGCTCATTTAAGTCCTAATGATGCTCTAGAAATGCCTAAAAATTCAGCAGCCACCATCGGACCTGTGGGACACTCCAGCAGGACCACCTTCAGTATCTCTGCCTGACCTGACAAGTCTGTCTTTCTGTTGCTTTAGCAAGCAAGTTGATGACTCGACATTTGCTAGAAGTCATTATTCAGCTTCAGTTACCTGCAAGAGTTAGTTGTCCTGGTGTGAGGCCCCTTGAGGGGTGCCGGTTTTAGGCTTTTGGACAGACTGAAAGAAATAAACACATGCTATTATGCAGAAGAGATGCAGTTATAGTATTTTGCAGAAGTCATGAGCAACCTACTATTTACGATGATTCCACTCTGTCTCAATAATGTTGAGATCCAGGCTCTGGGGAGGCCACTCAGTGTTTTCCATGGTGTTTTTTAAATGCAGATATGCTTTAACTGTACTGGCAGTGCAATTGGAATCACTGTCATGCTGAAAAATGAAGCTGTTGCCAATCAGATGCTTTCCAGTAGGTATTGCATGGTGCCTCAAAATCTGATGGTACTGATAGTAAGTTCATAATCCCATCAGTTCTGAAAAAGATCTCCAACACCACTGGTTGACCTGTAGCCCCAAACCATAGCAGAGCCTACATTGGTTTACAGATGGTTGCGGATGGCGGTTGTACTTTCCTGTTGACGTCCTCCATACATATCGATGACAATTTGAACTAAAAACTTCAAATTTAGATTCATGAGTCCTTAAAAGGTGTTGTTACCGATGTTCAGTTTAGTTGTTGTCACAGTAACTGGCATACCTCAGCCTTGGTTTGCTTCCTTAAGAATGGCTTCCTGACAGCCAACCTTCGCCCGAGACCACTTGAAGAGGCTTCAGCAAACAGTAGGTAGAACTGGATCAACTCTAGAGCCAGAAGCCAACATGCACCACTGTGTTTTTATTGTGTTGAGAGCTACCCTAAGTATCAGGCTCACCTTCTGTGTGATCAGCTATAGATAGATCTTCAGTGCTGCCACTTCTTTGGTCCTCCACTTGTCCACTTTCCAGCTAACAGCTCTGTGGGGATTTCCTCGTTGGTGCAAAAATACTATTCTAATCACTGTCAAACAGTTCTTCTCAGTTCTTGAATCTACAAAAACTTTTTTCACCGTACTGAAAATGAGTGAAATTAATCAGAAAAACAAATAAACCCCCAAATAGGGATGGGTATCGTTTAGGTTTTATCCGATACCGGTGCCAAACCGGTACTTTTGAAACCGTGCCGGTGCTTAAACGGTGCTCAAACCGGTGCTTAAAGAATGGAAAACACAAAATTGGTCCAAAAACCTCTCATGTTCAGCTGTTTTTTTGTAAAAAGATAACAATGTTAGCCTTTTCTGCAGCTATGGGGCATATATGGTATCACTCTTGGCTGGAAGCAGCTTAAACAATGGAAAAAACACAAACTTTGTCCAAAAACCTCTCATGTTTAACTGTTTTCCACTTTTTCTTTGGTCATTTTAGCCTTTTTGGCCAGGGTGAAGGGAGTATCTGCCATCAAACAAGAAGACAGCCGCATGTAGCTATGATGGTGTTTGCTAGTTCACCTTACATGCATTAATGTAATAACGTGGTTAGCCTACTCAACGTAAATTACACACGAACAACATGAAGCTACTCACGCAGAGAAGAACGGCTGCTGCTGCATCATCATCCTCATCATTTCTGCTACACTGGCAGGGCTAGGGGCCAGGACTCTCCTCTTCGGGTTTTTGGGGGATGTTGCTAACTCCGGGTCGATAACAGGCACCACACCCGCAGTAGATGTGCTCGGTGTGAGGTCTCGCAGCAAGCTATCAAATATGGCGCATTTCTCTGCTTTTAACAAAATGCTATACATCGCCAGGTGTTTCATCAGATTTGAGGTGTTACCTCCTTTGACAGTATCACAGTATCAGCTTAAAGCACTTGT
Organism: Neolamprologus multifasciatus; assembly: GCF_963576455.1. NCBI lineage: Eukaryota > Metazoa > Chordata > Actinopteri > Cichliformes > Cichlidae > Neolamprologus > Neolamprologus multifasciatus. The sequence continues at coordinate 2,554,154 of NC_140458.1, read as the reverse complement.
TGCAACTGCTGAGTTTGCATCTTTTGCTGTGAAGTACAGCCAGACTTTTGACCGCTTCGCCTTGGGCATTTTAATCTTTAGCTCTGCTCTAAAAGAACGTACGTACCTGGGCCCGCCTACTATCCTCGGAAACGTAAAACGATTGGCTAGAATTCAAAGTGTATGACATCTCAGGAAAAAAAGCACCGAAATAAAGCACCAAAATGTGCGCTGCTTTTCTGTCTGGTTACTACCGTTTATGTCAGAACCGGTGCCATCATGGCACCGGATACCGGTACCCATCCCTACCCCCAAATTACATTAAATTATATTTCTATAAGCGATTTCAACAATCAGTGCGTCCCTGTTATGAACCAAAATGTTTCTGCAGCATATCAGAGTATTGACTATGAAGTGTGTCAAGCATCTTGTCTTTGCCAAAAGGGTTTCAGCTAGAGTCCACTAAAGCCCTTTGTAGGTCGAAAGTCTTAATAAGTTACAGGGAGAATGGTCGTGCATGAAGGCTGCTTCAGAGTTAATGCACTCATTACACACCTACCAGCTTTTCTGCTTGTATGTTATCAACGAGATCAGAAGAGGAGTGCAACCAGGAAAACATTACTTTATGTTTTAGTGGTTTCTGATTTTTACTAACTTTCTCTTACATGTGTTATTTCAATAAAATTCAAAAATTACAGAAGATTGAAGTAAAGAAACGAGAACAAGTTCAACAGATCATCTTTTTCCTAATATTGTCCAGAGTCTTCTGGAATTGCTGATGTTTCACTATCTCCAGCACAAACTAGTGGCAGCGCTGTCTGATTGCTTGGCAGGAAAAGGAAGTGGTACTCGGCATGTCCAAGAGAGATTTCCATTGCCAGTTTGTGCATTTGTCCCTGCTGTTGTTAATGTTCGCTTTATGAGGACTTTGTGTCTGGTCAAAACTTTGTTTAGGTTCAGATTTGTTTTTCAGGTTAAGATTAGAATCAGTGTTCAGTAACAATAGGGAGGCTTTCATTTCTGCGTTATGGTCTTGAGAATGTGTTATGTCACAGAGTCCTCACAAAGATATATGTACCAGCGTTTGTGTGTGTTTCCTGTACCATGGTCTTACACGCACTCCTTTGAATTGGACTCCGTCTTGACCTTTACAGCTTTATTCAATGACTGCCACACTGATCTGAACAAATACAATAAAAACTATAGGTCACCCTTTAATAATTATGGTGACGTCACAGGCAAGAGTCATGTTTTGCCCACCGATTCGCAAGGGGAGCTAGACAAAATTAGGCAGGTGGTTTGAACATTGTAAGGGGTCTACCTCTATTCTTCAGGGCTGAAAGGAAGCCAAATAGGAAGTGCAACAGAAAAAACTTCACTTTCTTCAATGGCAGTTGAAGAAAGAAAGTTGAGGCAGGGTCTAAAAAAGAAAATCCCCATATAGTCCCAGATGAAAACATCCATCTTTACAGTGTTAAAAAGAACGTTTATAACCTGGTACAACATACTGTTTTGGTGTTATCTGTATCTATAACCCTCAACTGTACAGGCTTTTTTGAACTGACAGGTTTTTCAGCACAGGCAGTTGTAACTGCTTATTATCTGATGGCTTTCCCTTTCCAGGAGTGAGTCAGATAGCATATTTGTGTTGCTGGTGCCTTTTAAAGCATTTGAAGCGTTCAGGTAAAGTTCTCTGGAAACAAACATGGCCTGCTGTGAAGTACAGTTTGTCTACAAATTCAGTTTAGGTGAGCAAAATTCTTACATGTTATTAGTACTCTACAGTTTCAGTGTTAACATTATGGGCTGGCAGCAGTCTATTCTCTCATTCAAATATGGTTCTGGCTTCAAATAGTCAACACAACAGCAGTCAACACTGAGACTTCACCAACCAACACATATGGTCCATATAGTCTAAGCATGAACATGGGGACTCTAGTGAACTCTGCACCTTTCCTTTCATACAGGTCCAAATTCACATTCTATCATTTTAATAGCTAGCAGGGGGTGGTGTTGAGTATAGGGGTGCAACGATACACAAAATTCACGTTTCGGTTCGATACTTTGGTGTCACAGTTCAATACTTTTTCGATACAAAGAAAAATGTTCATGCCTTTATAATTTGTCATTTATTAAAATTATAAATATATATTTTAACTCAAAAGTACAGTTTTTAAATTTAATGTTGCTGAAACAACAAAATAATAAAATAAAATAAATCTATCTGATGGAGAAATCACTCATCTTTGGAAAAGAGAGTTTATTACAGAGAAATGTCTCTTTCCAAAATAAAAGCTATACTATACGCTTCTTCTGGGCTATATTCTCAGCAGCATATTAAACATATCAGGTCCCCATAAGGAGAATCATGTGCTAACGGCTGTCTAAATGACTCGGTAAAGATTGTAGCATGCGTGCTTGTTGTTTTTGTCTGCTTCCACTTGTCTTTGCACGAGGATGATGTCGGAGTAAATGTGCAGTCATATTCGTTGTGTTCCTACTAGTGCTGTCAGCGTTAATCTCGTTAAAATGACTTTAACGCCATAACGCGGCAAATGCGGAGTAGTCGAACGCAGATCCACTGAGCGCTCAACACAGACAGCATCGTCAGAAGAAAAGTTGATAAAATAAATTGAAAATTTTGTATTGTTCGATACATATGCGTACCGAACCGAAAGCACTGTATCGAACGGTTCAATACTGTATTGTTGCACCCCTAGTAGAGTAATAATAATAATAATAATGGATTGCATTTATATAGCATTTTTTGGGACCCCTCAAAGCACTATTCGCACACACATTCACACACTGGTGGAGGCAGCTACAGTTGTAGCCACAGCTGCCCTGGGGCAGACTGACAGAGGCGAGGCTGCCATATTGCGCCATTGGCCCCTCTGGCCAACACCAGTAGGCGGTAGGTGAAGTGTCTTGCCCAAGGACACAACGACCGAGACTGTCCGAGCCGGAGCTCGAACCAGCAACCTTCCGATTACAAGACGAACACACAACTCTCGAGCCACGATCACCCCAGAGTAGGTCATCTACTGATCAAAAGGTTGGTGGTTTGATCCCGGGCTCCTCCAGTCTGCATGCTAAGTATCCTTGGACAAGATGCAAACCCTAAGTTGCTCTCCGATTCATCCAGTATGAATGTTAGCTAGGAAGCTAAAAGCTTAGAAGGAAGTGTTGGTGTGACTGGGTGAGTGTAGCATATTGTTTAGAGTGCTTTGCGTACTTCGGGAGAGTAGAAAGGCGCTATATAAGAATCAGTCCATTTACCAGAAGGCTTCATTAACTCAGATTTTAAAATCTCCACATCAGGAATTCCAGACATTTCATGCAAGTCACCATATTCAGACTTATACACAAAACATTTATGAAAAAATGCCTTCAACTATCTGTATTCAAGACCCCCAACATGTTTAGTTTATTGCATTATAAAACAACCAAAGTCAACAAATGTTCAGGTTTGTGCAGGTGGAAGATGAGAGTGTTGAGACTTTATTTTATCACCAATGAAGGTGACTCTAGTATACATTCAAAAAGTTAGAATTTTACTTACACACTAATTTTCCACAGTAATGTGAAATTCCTTTTATTGCCACTTATCCTAGTGTCCACTTACAGTACTGTAACAAAGAAATCTCCTGGGCCCAAATAAAACATTTTTAGTAGAGTCCCACACTATAAAATATACATCTGTAAAAATGTAACCACAACAATCATCCATATTTTCATTCTACGTAACCTTTATATCAAAACAATATCAATGATGTCAAGTCCCCAAACGTCTGTGGTTTGGATAAGCATTACACACTAACGTCGACATGCTAACTGCTCAGTAGTTTGCCCACGCTAGCATCTTAGACAAGAGAAAAGTAAATATTTCTGCACTTCCTCCACCCTTTAATCAAACAAAAGGAACCTGACCTACTTCAAAGTCTTGCAGTGAAAGAGAACAAAAACACGGTCAGAGTTGAACATTTATCCGTTTGATGGAGGGTTTAACCCACATTTCACATTTTATTGAACTATTATTTAAACAGGAACTCCTTTAAGATTAAAATCTCTCTCCGGGGAGACGTGGCCAGGAAAGCATAGAAGGAAAATGATAGAGATTGACCAGAACAAAAACAGACATGGGACAATAAAACATAAAAATAAATAAATAACCAAATAGAGAAATATGAGCATGTAATACATTATTAGAATAACAGTTGCACTTTACAGAACATTTGAACTTAAGAAAACAAAATCATTTAGTTTTAGTGTCTTCTGACCAGTTTCTGAGCAATTTGTGGCAGCAGTTTCTTTCTCTACACTCCATTAGTTTCTGTATTTCTGATATCTGAAACATTTTATCCCGTGTGTGGAACAACTTGAGTGGGCTTCAGTGAGCACCAACTTTAAACCCATTCAGCATCTTTATGATAAAATAAAAGGCCACCTGGTTCCCATCATGGTTCCCATCCACTAAGGTGGATGTAGTCACCATGGTGCCAACCATTCATTACTGAGGTCCCATTATGAAGCTGTTGTCATATACATATACTAAGGGAATCAATCAAAAGCAGGATTATTTTCCCCATGAACCGAGATGGGGATGGTGCTGTTTTGTTTTCTGCAAGTATTTGCATGAAAATGACAAAGAGCACAAAGGCCTAATCTAATCTCCTTTCATGTCACTCATAAGCCAAATGTGGCACAGTTGTTGATTTCTTTGTTTTATATACCTTAAGGGCCACATTTTGATGTTTTGGCATGTGTGTGGCTTCTGTTCACTCTTTACTTTGAGACATTTGAATAGGGAGTTCCTGCCAGGTGAGACAGTGAGTGAAGTATGAGTGGATGAACCTACTGGTTTCCCTACAGTCAAATTCAGCTGGATCAACACAAACAGGATTCAAACAGAAGCACTGAGCTGCTGAGGTAGTAAAGTACAACTTCTAACAACACACTGCAGACACATGTCATCTTCGCGTTCTCAGAGAGATTAGTTAGCTGTCTCCTTCCCAGAAAAAAGATCTACTAAATAAACATTGTGAGAGCGACGTGTCAGCCTGCGATCATGTGATGGTCACAGGGGAACGCTACGTAAATGTTGAAACATCTCCTCCCTGCACACTAATTCAAAGCAGGTGGTGAGTAATGAGAACAATGAGCTGAAACATCATGAAGAAACTAGAATTTTTCTGGTATGCAAAACAACAATGGAAATGACAGGGGCACTCCCTACTACAAGAATAGTTGAAGGACACATGCAGAGATGCTTCAGGCTGTTTTTGAGTGTTTTAGACCATTTTTTGGTAAAATACCCGTTCTTACCTTTTACAGAAGCAGAAACTGCAGTTTCATCGTGGTTACATTTTAATTTCAGTTATGGGTTCCAGCAAAAATAAAAAAATGGAATAAAAGATGTTTTTGAATTGAATCCCATTTTATTTACATATCGCCAAATCACAACAACAGTCACCTTAAGGCCCTTTATATTGTAAGTTAAAGACCCTTCAAAATAGAGAGAAAACCCAACAAGGATCTGGTCTCCTCGGTTCAAAAACTAAAAGGCGTAACTGAGATTTGAGTTGTCACTCAGCATCATTGAAATCTGTGGCCTGCCAGTTCATTTGCTGTTTTCTGGGAGGGAAACATGGAAAACATCTGTGTTCATTCAAACACCTGGATCCATATTTAAATGTCTCCTCCTGCAGCAGAAGAAGAAGGGGCAGAAAAACAAAACAAAAAACAACGATTGCCTTGAGATAAATACTGTTAAAACTACTGCATTTAAAATTTTCTCCATCTCAAAGAAGTTAAAAAGGACGTTTATCTATCAAACCATCTCCACGCCTGACTGGGTGCAGTCGAAGCAGAACCACCCAGAGCTCCATCCGGCCGCTGCCTCCAGTTCTGCTGGCGTTCCAAAGGGGAAATCTCTGGGATGGAAGGAAGCCTGAAATGAATTCAGTTTTATGAAGTATTATGATAGTGAGCGGTATTTAGGTCAGTGAATCGTTTTCGTGGAGTTTTTGTTTTCTTTATTTTTTTTACTTTCTTCATGTTTCATATTTTGATGGAGTTTGACATGAAAACATGCAGGCATATGGATGCTGTTTTTTTCTTTTCTTTTGGTTAAAAAGAAGAAAAAGCTTGAAAATAAAGCTCTCAATTTCTGTTCCTACTCTGACCTATGGCTGCGAGTGTGACTGATGAAATAAGATTGACACAAACAGGAGAAATGCAGCACTCAGCATTCGATTGGCCGAGGGCCTTGGTCATTAATAAGAGCTCAGAATAGAGATGCAGTTGTGGTGGTTCAAGCACCAGGATGTGTGCTGGGTGCCCTCTAGATGAGGTGTTTCAGACATATCCAACTGGGAAAAGGCCTCATGGCTCTTGCGAGATGGGGTCTAGTCTGCTCAGACTGCTGCTCCTTTAAATAAATAGCTCTTATTTCAGTTTCAGATCAATGAACTTCATTAATCAACATCTCTGATCTACTGCTGTTGGGCGCACCTGCAGATTTCTGACTTTCTACCATCATAATATACAATTTATACCCATTTTATCCTATTTACACTGTAAGCAAATTAAAAGTGAATCTCTTAATAGCAGCAAGCTAACGAAATTGGGGGTTTATTTAGATAGACTGTGTGAAGGCCTTTGTATGTCAGTCCTGAAATTGTTGTTTCTTAAAATGTGGTCACTTGTAGGGGTGCAGAGCGTTTCAGTGGCTGAGTCAACACACCTGAGTTTGTGTGAATGGAGCAATCAAGAGCACAAACGTCCTGAAAGACACGCACACACCTGACAGGCAGACAAAGGGACTCGCCGTTCCTCTTCCTCTGTTTTTCTTTCCCTCCCTCTTTTTCTCCATTTCCCTTCCCCCAGTCATGTCTGTCCCGTATGTAACAACTGAAAATAAAATAAAATAAACAATAAAAACAAAGGTCAATCAAATGGACCAGTACGGCAAGGCCGGGATGGTGCACTTGGTAAAGTAAATCCGCTGGGCATCTTTCTCGGCTTTTAGACAACAATTCTGATGACAAAACAACCAAACGGGACAGGCGGGCAAAAAAAAAGACAAAGGGACTGATTGGCTGTTTTTGTAGCTACGCTGGTAGCTAAAATCCACCTCAAGAGTAGAAAGAAACATAAAGAGGATGTCTGGAAATCACAGGAAGTAGATGCGGCAGAGGGAAAAAAGGGAGAAAAGAAAACAAAAAGGGAGGATTTTTTCAAAACTAGGGAAAATGCCAGCAGAAAGAGAGATGGAAAGAAAAGACAAAGGAAAGGAAGGAAAAATGCAAAATGAAAAGGAAGAGGACAATGATAAAACAGAGGAAGGAAAAGAGGGAAAGACAGAAGCAGGAAAACCGAATTTACTAAGAAAAACTAAGAAAAGGTTTTGCTTCTTTCTGCTTTACCTCTGGCTTTGTCAGCTAAGGGTGAATAAACCTTTGCTAGTGTGAACTAAACCTGATTTGTGTACCTGCCCACTGGCATCCAGCCGAGTAAACAAATGAATGAACGAACATGACAGTAGCCTCCGCACACCATCCATCCCTCCTCAGTTTGATTGTTTGTTTGAAGTGAGCTTATAAAAGCAGCTTTGTGACTGATGAGCCACAAATACGTGCACGTCGGAGCTTTTCACACTCATTTTGCGGACACCTGATTTGTCTACAGGTTGTGGTTTAGTTTGCACCGCAATGCAAAATATTATTCAGATAACGATGGTCGCTATGAGAGCGCTTCAAAACAAGCTTCTTTTATACACTCAGTATAATAATGCACAACAATGATGAGTGTGTCATTTTATGGAGTCACGATAAAGGTGAGATCACCTTTTCAAGAGTTTCCTTCAGATCAAAGACAAGCAGACGGAGAATCAGTGAGTCAGTGTGTTACACGTGTAGACATGTTTCCATCGCTGCAGGGGACATTTCCTGCAGACTTAACTTAAAATGAACCTTAAACCAGGTATTCATTCTTAAATGGAGTGATTACATTAACGGGAATTGCTTTTAATCTCCACAAAGGAGTCAATAGATGTGTGACACACTGGTATCCTGCTGAAAGTAGTTAAAGTGCAAAAGTAATCCCGCTGTGCGCAGCCTCAGGGCATGAAAGTGTGTGTGTGTGTGTGTGTGTGTGTTTTGTAGTCACATAAATCTGTTTACACAGATTAAATGAAGCAATTTTCATAAAGTAAATTCAAAGATTTCATTGTTAAGGATTTATAATTGAAGGTGAAGATAATTTTATTTTATAAGCTGAAATGAAGTTTTGGAAATACAAGTGTGTGTTTGCATGTGCGTGTGTGTGTGTCAGACTGCCGCAGGTCTTTGTACGTCTGTCTCCTGGTGTTTCCTAAGCAGCAATAATAACAGGGATTTACTCTAATGAGCACACGCACACGCGCAGTCATGCTCTGAACAGTCAGCTGTCAGCGGCAGATCCTTAAATAGTCATATTTAACACAAAAATCACCAAAAACAGAGAAGACAGACCCAACGGATGAAGCTGTATTTGGTTATGGAAAGTTAGAGCTCCATCACCTTACTTAGTGAGGTTTTGTAATCTGCTGAAACTTCAAGGAAGGTTGAAATATGTTGCAGAGGGTTTTTTGTTTTGGTACGTATGCAAGATGGATGTCACGACACCATGACATCCATCTTGGATTTGGTTGTGAGTACTGCTTTTATTGAAACTCACTGCCAGAGTAAATGAGTCAAAGTCATTTCATGTATTATAAAACTTAACGGTGGAGATATATTAGGGAGTAAGTCAATATTTTGTAACTGGGTCAGAGCAGCTACACACCTGCAGCTCTTGTGGGGTGTTCCCAGTCTGCAGTGGGAAGAAATAGTGTTGAACCAGTGACACGGTCACGGAGGACCAAGGCTCACTGATGCCGATGGGGAGCAAAGACAGGCCGGTGTGGTTTGATCTGACAGACAAACTATAGTAGCTCAAATACTCAAGAAGTTAATGTTGGTTCTGATAGAACGGTGTCTGAATACACAGTGCAGCACGCTCTGTTGTGCAGGAGGCTGTACAGCTACAGACCAGTCGGGGTGCTCGTGCTGACTAGGGCTGCCACAAACCATTATTTTGATAGTCGACTAATCAGATCATCATCCATTGGACGTACAGCTTATTGCACCAGCAGCATCTGCTCTTATATAACTATCATTAGCTTACAGCTCTAAGTGTTTAAGGTGCTAACTAAAAATAAAGACAAGATGATAGTTTATTAAATTTTAATGAAATTTGCAGATTGTTTCGGTGAAGTTTAATAAACTCAGCCGTCTGCTCCTTGCTATCTAAAATATAACGGGACACCGGAGTAAATTCTCGAGCATCTCACACTTTTAACGTTTATTCAGCTGTGTAAAAACTATAACTTTAATCTCAGCCAAACCGATTTACTCAGGAACAAATAAAACATTGAAAAATGCCAAACAATAACATTTTTAAGTTATCTAAGTGACTTATATATATTTAACCTGAGTAGTGAAAGACGGCAGTGGGTTTGAAAACGATTTGCGACTCTAGTTAGCCTAGCCCCCGGCTAGCTATCGAGCTAGTGGGTAACAGACGTCTCCGAAAACGTCGGAGCGCTTTTGAAAATATGTGGTGTCTTGATAAACTGAGCAGATATTTGAGGTTTACACAGCTACATTCTCACCTGAAAACATGTTAAACGTTTATTTTGTGACCCAGAAAGAATAATAAGAGTAATATTAAAACTAACTAGCTGCCGCCATTGTTGGAAACTGAGCTGGGCTGCACTATGAATTCTGGGACACAGCTTCTTCTTCTTTGGGGTTTAACGGCAGCTGGCATCCTTGTACATGCAGTGCTGCCATCTTCTGTTTCAGTCCGTTATTACACTCTTAAATCCTACTACTTATTCCTGCGTCTTTCGTGATCTTACAAAGCTTCAAACGACACGTCGACTATTAAATTAGTCGTCTACGATTAATTTAATAGTCGACTAATCGTGATTAGTCGACTAATCATGGCAGCCCTAGTGCTGACCCCGGTCCATGGTTGAAAGCAGCAATAATGGGCACGTAACCATCAGGACTAGACCACAGAGCAGTGGAAGAAAGTGGGCTGGTCTGATGAATCATGTTTTATTTTTCATCGCGTGGATGGTCAAGTGTGTGCGTTACCAGGTGTTGGGTGCTGGGAAACTTTGGGTCCTGCCATTCATGTGGATGTCACTTTGACACGCAGCTTCTACCAATGTATTGTAGACCACGCACATGCTTTTGCCTTCCCTGGTGGGTGTGGCATTTTTCAGTGGGACAATGCGTACTGCAACAAAACAAACATGGTTCCAGAATGCTTTGAGGAAGAAAAATCTGCATTTCAGGTGTTGACTTGTCCTCCATATTCTACAGATTTCAGTCCAAGTAAGCATCTGTGGAATGCGCTGGACGAACAAGTCCAGTCCATGGATGCCCCACCTCCCAACTTACAGGATTTAAAGAATCTGTTGCTAACATGTTGGTGACAGGTAACACAGCACACCTTAGAGATCTAGTTGATGCCTCGATAAGTCAGGCCTGTTTTGGCAGCAAATACACACAGACACAGTGTAATATGTCGCTCGACTAATGGGCAGCACGCGCTGATATTGTTGCCCTGCACTTTGGTCTTCACATGTTAACACTGTGGTGCGTTTAGGCTCATTATCTTGTTGCAATTTGAATCCCTCACCACAAAGATGCAAACCAGAGGGTGGAGCATGTCTCTGAAGAAATCAGTGCTGCTTTTTAATGGATAGGGTGAACTCCATTCACTGCAAGTTTAGAGCTCCATAGCTACAACCCCCAAGGCTTAATATATACCAACCCCCCCCCCCACCCCACTCCTTCCAAATGTTTCTTTAGCAGCCCCCTTCTCTTTCTGTTCTGCATGTCTTAGCCTATCCAAGTATTTCATCCTGCTGGTGCAATAAGCTGTACGTTTTACGACCAATGGATGATGATCTGATTAGTCGACTATCAAAATAATCGTTTGTGGCAGCCCTATGCACAAATAAATACCAGTCAGCTACTTCAGATTGATAGTTGTTTCACACATACAAAAATAATATTTATGATGACTGACCAGAAGTAGTCCGGAGTGGTTTCATGTGTTAAGAAAATGCCACAATATTCTCCACGCAAATGTATTCCAACATCAGACCGTGCAATGCTCAGAGACAACACAAAACCCAAGAGATAAAACACAGACAGACCTGAATTAGCACGTTAGATGTTAAAGTTTATCTCAGTACAATTAGAAAAAGACTGAACAAATATGGCCTGTTTCTCTGGAACAAATTAATCCTCTAATACTTGTATAGAAATGTTCTCACACTGCACAAAAAACAGTGTGCATGTAAAATTACTGATGAAGCACCATTCTGTGTTGTTCTTACCACTGTGCACATGCTAATCTAAACCAACATGTTTGCCCATTCTGCATCAACATACTGTTTAAACATACAGAAAGTGCAACTGAAGAAACTGAAACAACAGCGTCAGAGAGGAGGAGAAAGCAGACTCCTTTTCATTTAGTATCTTTTTCTTTACGTGCAAGTTAATCTTTTGTTTTTATTTTTTGAATTTTAATTCTTACCACTTTTTAAAAAATTGCAGTTAAGAATTAAAAATCACTCCTGTGTATTCCTACATATTCTAAATGTGAGGCATCTGTCCAAACGCTAAATCTTGGCACAAAGTGAGTGATGAAGCAGAATAATGATCCCAAGCACAGCAGCTGAAAATGAAAAGAAGAAGGTGTTGCAGTGGCCCAGTCAGATGTCCAGACCTCAACCTTAAGAGAGCTGTGTTTAAACAACTGCCCACAAACATCAAGAGATCTTTGTAAAGGAGAGAAGAGGGCTAAAGTTCTTCCACAACACTACGAGAGACTGTCAAACAGAAAAAGAGAACTTCTTGCTAAAGGTGCTGAGCGCTGAATCATCGCTCTTATTCACAAAACTGCACTGCTGAACTGAGTCCTATGAAACTTTCTGTTTCACGTCACTGTAGACACATATAAGAAGTGTGACTGTTAGCGTGGTCAGCCCCAGCATTGTTATTCTTCTGTTTGGTTCTAAAAACAGATGTTGCTAACTGTTTGGTTCTATCATCTAAGCTGACTATTATTTCTAGGTTAATGTCAGGAAACTAACAGAAAACAATGCAGGGCTGTAAAGTGCTCTCAGATGTTTTGAACTGAACGCGCTGTCGATCAGTTTAATCTGTAGTGATGGGGGCAGAGTCCCCGCTCACAGCTTGTGTTCTTGGCAGCTCTGGTTGAAAACCTCCAACCTGTTTAATGAGAAAAGTTGTCTAAAAATAGATGCAGAGTTACCACAAACGTCTTCACGAGACTGCAGAGTGTTGCTTCCTGTCATCTCTTAAAATGACTGTGCTTCTGCTGTTTAACATACCAACAAGACATTTCACACCCTACTTACAACTTTCCAAATGAGACCATCTGTGGGAGAAGAAGCTTTAATCAGTGACCTGTCACCAAATGCTACCGGCTGTTTTGTCAGATTTCACTGGAAACCAGTTTATGGGCATTGATCTCTGCATAGCTTCACTGACAAGTGTTATATTGATTTATTTCATTTATTTAGTTCCATTGTACTTCTAAGGTTTCGTTAACAGGATTGTATTGGACTGTTTTTTTAAACATTTTTAAGATACAAAGTAAATGCCACGTATAGTTAGTCAATTATTATAATTATTTTTAATTATTTTCTCCAAGTTTGTTTGTAATTAATTATTTTAAAAAGATATAAATTTGAAAAGCATTACAACAAAACCCCAAAGTACTGTTCTTCAGCCCGACTGTCATTTCAGCTTGTTAGGTCATGTGACTCTCTACAGTATCTACAATGTTGACTCTACAACCTTCAAACTACAGAGCTGCATGTTTCTGAAACTAAAAAACCTACAGCCTGAGTCACACAGGTCAGCGACGCCCTCAGCAACCTCTGGTCACCAGGAAAGAAAAGGATGTTTATTCATTAACTGGAAAAAGTGCCAGAAACTGAAAGCAGGCGAGTGTTTGGGAGTGGGCACCTCCCATGGCAGGGTGGTACAGGTGATCGTGGCAAACTTCTAGTGACCAATCACAAGAAGGTTTTTGGTGCAGGACTGCATGCCTCTTTATGGCCAGCAACCTTCTGCAACCCCCGGCTAACCAGTTAGAGAATACAGTTTTTTCCCCAGTGACTTGGGCAACTCACAGCAACAGACATCAAACTCACTTTCTTGGGGATTTTTCCCATAACACGCAGCGGTTACCTGGCTGCTGCTGACTGCTCTCTAAGTCTAAGGCCCTGACTTTTTGCCTTGTCATCAGGTTCCTGACATGAATTTTAAAGGGTGATTTTTCATCAGCAGAGCACCTGAGCGCCTAAAACACAAGATTTTAGTTCATGTTTTTTTCTTTTTGAGTCCCACTTAATGTCACGTCTTAATACGTGGTGATTTTTTTTATGTGGGATCTGGTGAAAACTCATGTTTACCTGGATGGTAAGAAAGGTTAATGTGCTTGTTTCAGACAAAGGATGAACTGAAGGGCCTCACCTGGTGTAAGATAAAGGATTTTTCTGAACTGTGAATCACACAAAACGACTTTAATTGCTTTACATGTATATAATTGCTGTATAACATGGAGCTAGAAATAAGCATAAGAAAAGTATGTAATATTTACTTGTTGTGATGTTGTTGGGCTCTCAGTAATTCACCCCAAACTGTGGGTGAATCTGTTAACTCTCCCTCTGAGTGACGCCATCGTTGACGGCATGTTTCCTGTTCTTCGTCTGTCTGCAGGTTGGTGGATGACCGATGTGTGGTTGAGCCAGCTGCTGGAGATTTGGACAACCCCCCAAAGAAATTCAGGGGTAAGAATGACTGCTGTCGTGTTGCTGTGTTTTGGAGCAGTGATGGTATTCTGGTATTTATTTAATTTGGTATAAATGTCTGCTGCTCTATTTAAGTGATAAACAGATTCATGACGATGGGACCGAGTGAAGCAAACCTCCAGTGTGTTTTATGAGATATAAATGGAGTGCGTGTGATGTTAGTCCAGCTATGATCATCAGAGACCATCGGAGGAGAAGTTTTCCACCAGCTGCTCTCTGATGGTTTCTCTCTCTTATAAACTTACTTCACCATCTGCTCTCATTGAGCAGCTGAACCAGTTTATAAGTGGACCACAAACAGTGACTGACAGCAAAAAGTTAAAAAAGTTAAAATCCAGAACAGATGGCGGCTCCAGCGTCTGATGATCAAACTTATGAAATTGTTAAATTGCTTTTAAACATCTCACACATTTCCTCAGCATTACTGGTGGCTGACAAGACAGTCCACATGGAAAACATAAGAAGAATAAGAATAAAGGTCATCTTATCTTATCTTACCATCTGATAGCAAAACAAAGAAGACATAAGAGCAGTGTTAAGACTTAACAGGTAGACTGATGGACTGAAGGTCACTGTGCTGACTGTTTAAACTAATTTTACAAATAAATAATCTCTCTCTTTATCATAAGTCTTTGCCCTCGTGAACTATGTTCCTTTTTTATTTAAAATTTGAAATCTTGGCATTAAGTAGGTCACACTGTTAGCAGCTCTGACACATAAAAACTATTTCAAAAACTCTACAAAATGTATGAGAAAGTTCATAAAAGTCAATAAGGCACAAAGGAGAGTGGATGCACTGTTAAAGGTGCAGGAACACAACAATAGTGAGTAAATGCATTAATTTATTAAGAAAAACCTGCATTATTTGAAGTAAGAACACAGTAATGATGATATATAATAATGAATATAATTTGAATTATTAGATAAAATAAATAAAGCCATGTTCTGAAATATAAACGTTGAAGCTGTTTCTCCAAATGTTTTAACCCAATTTTTATATCAACTAAAAAAATCAACGGCCGTCCAAAAGTCATCGTTGTTCCTTCAATTACACCTAATTAAATACTCTATGATTTCTCTATGGTTGTTTCAAAGCTCAGTACTCTACGTTAAGCTGATTTTTACAACATTCATATCCTAGTAATGTTACACACAGCGATTACACACAGGCAAATTCTGTTTGCTGTACAAACACACAGTTGGAGCAGCGTGAAAACATACAGGATCTGCTGGAGGAGAGTCAATATTTGCCCGTCTTTTGTGCTCTTGCATCACTTTGCTCCAACTGTATCAGTTTTACTGAACGCTGCTCTCTCCAGCAGTCTTTTAATTGCTTATTTATCTTGTCTAATTAAACGAAGTCTGTCTGTCTTCTGTGCACTCATATTGACGTTTCACTCATTCATCGTGCCCACATCATGAATCCTAACCGCCATGGCGATGCCTCACTTTTTCAATGTGCACAAACAAGTGGCTTGAAGTCACACAATTCTTTTTGGCTTGTGTTTAAATAGCAGCATGATTGGTCGATTTCTGGAAGCCTGCCAAAAGGAAACACTCAGTGCAAAATAATATTTTTGTTACTAATTAACCTTTTCAATATTTTTATTAACCCTTACATGTCATAAAACAAGACAAATGTCCATCAGATTTTATCTGGGTATGTTATGAAATCCTTTGGGATTTAATAATGATGATCTTCAGGGTTTTATGATATGCTGGGGCGATCGTGGCTCAAGAGTTGGGAGTTCGTCTTGTAATCGGAAGGTTGCCAGTTCGAGCCCCGGCTCGGACAGTCTCGGTCGTTGTGTCCTTGGGCAAGACACTTCACCCGTTTCCTACTGGTGGTGGTCAGAGGGCCACCGGCAGCCTCGCCTCTGTCAGTGCACCCCAGGGTGGCTGTGCCTACAATGTAGCTGCCATCACCAGTGTGTGAATGGCGCTATACAGGCCATTTACCATTTTACTTCAAATGAAGTCACTTATTACTCTGCTTAAATATGACCTAAAAAATAATAACTAAATGTTTTTTTTTAAAAAGTCATCAGCATAACACAGATTGAGACCAGCATCTTGGTGAAACTGATAAATAGTAGTGACATATAGACAGTAAGAAGTGAAGCTCCCCTGGTGGGCAGGCAGTGCATGTGCAGGGGGCTGAGTTTGAGTTGACCCCAAACCCTTTCATTCTGAGCATATCTTGTATATATTAAAGACTCAAAGTCAATCTTCCTAAAAAAAAACATTTTAGGTCCTAAAATGAATCATTGGGAAATCCCACATGTTGTTTTAGCTTCTGTGGCTATTTTAAGCCCATAAACAGGCAGCACCCAGCATAAGGATTCGTTTACATTATTTTCAGTATTGATTCACAATCCATCAGATATTCCTGCTTCAATATGACATTAAGTTTTTTTGTTATGTGTGTTGACTATACGGTGCATCTCTATATATAATTCCTTCCCATTCTGCAGGCGGTCTTGTGATGTAATAACAAAGAAAGTCTTCTTCTTCTTCTTCATCTTGCAGACTGCCTGTTTAAGGTTTGTCCTATGAGTCGGTACTCGGCTCAGAAGCAGTTCTGGAAAGCAAAACAAGCCAAACATGAGAAGGACAAGATTGGTGATGTGGTTCTGCTACAAAAACTACAGGTAACACACATTTCAGCAGAAGCATGAGCGCATGGATGAAGCTAGGCTAGCTAACCCACGAGGACATCATTACTAAATCTTAGATTTTCTTGGGCACCATTGCACATCGACAGAGAAATATGACTACAGACTTGCTGTTGGTGGTTTGTTATTTGTCAAATGATACATCAGCCTGAGAGAGGGCTCATTGGCAGACGTTTAATTAGATTGAGCTGTGTTTAATTGGATTGAACTGTGTCTGTTGCAGCATGCATCAAATCTGGAGCAGAAGCAGAACGAGACAGAAAACAAGAAAGTCCATGGAGACGTGGTCAAATATGGAACTGTCATACAGGTAAATTAATTATTTCTCATTCAAATGAAGTGGAGCACAAAGATTTGTAGACTATTTATGTGATTATAGAGCAAACACAGACAATAATGAACATTTAGTATGATTGATTGGTCACAGTCTTTCATGAATAAGCAGATATTCTCCAATACACTGCTTGTTCTCATTTTCATTGATTAATGGAGTCGTCCAGTTCATTTATATGTATTTTGACTAAATGACTCCAGGAGGAAACCCTCCACAGAGAAATGCAAAACCACAAAACAAAGGAGGCAGAAAAAGGGCAGAAACATACGCCCACACGCCAAAATTATTTAAAAAAGACAAGAGAGAAGACAGAAAACTGCCACATAGAAATATGTAATCAATAAAGAAGGAAATGGAGCCCAGAATCATGTTGCCTCATGATTCGCTCATGACTGAAGGTAAACAACGTTTGCACTTGTTTCCTTTACCTGCGTCTGACTCATCGATTTCTTTTCACTGTTAATGTTTTTTCATTGCAACCAACCCAAAGACGAAACATGTCAGACTGTCAGTCAACATCATGCGCCCTCTGGATGTATTTACTTTTCCCTGTAAGCTTCCTGCTATGAGCACATGCTGTGTCAGTGAAGTTCACACATTTCCTTTTTCACTTTTCACATAAACTATTCAGCTAAAATTTGAGACGGGAATGTTCAATGACGAGGACCATAAAGATGTCGTTGTTTGACGCGACCTGACTGCAGCTTGACTGATATGGGCACAGAAAACGTAGAAACAACTCATTTTATGCTCTTGTATTTAGATATGACTCAAAAAGCAGTCTTGATGTGTCAACTTGCCTCAGCTTTATGGAACTTTAGGTTGAAGTGCAGTGGAAATAACAAAAGCTGGAAAATGTTTTAGTTCTTGTAACTTGAAAGAAGCCCTAATGACTCAATCAAACAGAGCGAATCGTAGGTTTCCCTTCTTTAGGTAGGCCTAACCATGATTTTAAAGAAATGGATTCACCAATGCTGGAAATTCCCTTTGCAACATGCAGGATATAAATCCCTTGATCCAGAAGAATATCTGAACGTTTATTTTTCTTCTTTTGAGTGAGCACATGACAGAGTGTCAGATAGATTTGCCCTTTTTGTCGTAAAGACCGGTGACCAACCAGCCACATATTTTTCTGATAGTGTGCTGATCCAGCTGCACTGGCTCCCCGTTAAATTCAGAATCCAGTTTAAGGTTTTGACCTTGACTTTCAGGGCTCTGCATGGACAAGCACCAACATATATAAGTGAACTTTTACATTCATACATTCCCAGCAGGTCCCTGAGGTCATGTGACCAGGGCTTGCTTGCTGTCCAACACACGAGGCTGAAAACAAAAGGCGACAAAGCTTTTGTGACTGTGGCCCCCAGATTGTGGAAGTCTCTCCCTTTGAGCCTGAGATCTGTGGACTCAGTGGTCGCTTTTAAAAAACAGCTAAAAACTTTTTATTTTTAAACTTGCTTTTGGTTGATTTTTATTTTTAGGTTTTAGCTTCTGTGAAGCACTTTGTGATTTTTATCTTGAAAGGTGCTGTTTAAATAAAGTTTTACTTACTTACTTCTTATTTTGAGTGAGCACATGACAGAGTGTCAGATAGATTTGCCCTTTTTGTCGTAAAGACCGGTGACCAACCAGCCACATAAACTCTTTGTTTAAAGTAATAATGCTGCCTTAAGGGCCCGTGCCCACTCGCAGTATTGTTAACAGGAAGCGTGCATGACCTCGTTTTCACAGCGCTCCTATGAGCCTCCTGTTAGTAGGTCATACTGCTGTTTTCTTCAGTTTCAGATGGTTGGTGAGAGAGAAGTGACATTTAACTGACACTGGAGAAATGGAAAAGTGAGATTTTAGCCAATGACTGAACACCATCATAAGATTATTATAGCAAAAACTTTCAGTGGTAGCTTCTAAGTTAGCCAACAGTTTGCTTCCCTCCCAGAACATCTCTGATGGCCCAGTCATTTTAATTTTATTTAACACATTGCTAAAAACTCTTTACTACTTTGTCTATCAGTTGGTCTGATTGAGTTAATGTGTTATGCTATTTTTTTTCCATTCTGTGTTTTTATCCCTTTTCATTTTAGCTAAACGCACCACGTCGGCTGAATATTGATACTAATAAAATAAAAGACATTTGCCAGTATCCATGCTTGAAATTCATTTTCACGCATATTTGGTAATAAAGGTTTTTTCAACCCTTGTAGGGAAAGAATTACACTAAAAATAAGCACAAAACAAACTAACAGATGGTGTGTCTGTAATGTAACGTTAATGTCCTTTGTGTGCAGCAGCTGCAGTTTAAAGAAATCTTAACACATTATCTATAACAATTTTTTCCCGCCACCCAGCAGAGGCCAAAATCCAACTTACTGCACATTTCAAAAGAATCAAAGCTGCAGGTCAGTGCAGATGTTTTTAAACCTCACTGTGGTGATGTTAGACGGCACTCACAGGCTACACGTCTGAACACGCCTGCATATAAGAACACGCCTGCAGAGTTGCATTGTCTATCAGGACTTCCTGCTCTGAAGCCAACCAGTGTCTGCACTGTGACGGCTGCTCTTTGCTAGCAGGGCGACATCAGTTGCCATGATAACCAGGTGATTCACACGCCTCCGCTCCCCTTTTTACAGCTGTAATCGACCCTGCTGGTGTTTGTATGATCATTTACACACACACACACACACACACACACACACACACACACACACACACACACACACACACACACACACACACACAGCAGCACTGCTTTAGTGAGTGTGTACATGCTGTTATCTGTTAGTGTCAATATTAACCTCCTCCTCAAGGTTGAAGACCTCTTTTCATTACTCTCCCTCGCTCTCTTACTCTCTCTCTCTCACACACACACACACACACACACACACACACATTTCCCACAGAACAATCTGAATAAGATTCAGTCAGACGATACCACACCCAATGTGTGTGTGTGTGTGTGTGTGTTTGTTTTTAAGGTTTTCACAGGTTTAAACACAATCAGCCATGAAATGAAAAATGAAAAGTGTGTCTATTAAGTTTATTAACTAAACAACACACAGAAGCAAAAATTCACTCCAATCATTTCTGTTGTTTATTTGTGTCTGTGACGCCACGAGTGCAGCGAGTTTCTAGGTTGATGACTAACTCGGTGTTAGTGAACTACAAACAAACAAAACAACAACAAAAAATTATTAAACATAAAAATCATTTTAGTTACACTGATCTAATCCTAATGAAGAAGTGAAAAAGTCAGTGTTTTCCTTCAAATGTAATCAAATGTACAGTAGTGTCTCTTTTAAATACCAGAGCAGCAAAAAATCTGTGAGGTTGTTTTGATTTGTGTTCACTTTTTCACAGTATGTTAAAAAAAAAGACAAAGTAAAGATCTTGGTTCCAGAACAGTTGCTGAGTCACAAATATCCCAGAAACCTTTTAAAAACCTTTCAGGTGTAATCGAGAGCAAAATAAGAACAAAAACAAAACAACAACACAGGCTCTGTTCTTCCCTAAAACAACTGCTCACTACATTGGGGACTATTTTAGTGGCGCATTAATTAGCATTTGGTTATATAATGCCCTAGTGACATATTTTAAATGCTGTCTATGTGACATACGGTGCAATGATGTACATGTGTCTGCAGCTGCTCCACATGAAGAGTAATAAATACCTGACGGTGAACAAACGGCTGCCGGCTCTGCTGGAGAAGAACGCCATGCGAGTCACTCTGGACGGGACGGGAAACGAAGGCTCCTGGCTCTTCATCCAGCCGTTCTGGAAGCTGCGTGCCAACGGAGACAATGTAAATGCACATTACAGGAAAATCTGCGCTCATGGGAACAGCCTGACCTTTCGTTCTTAGTGCAGAGCATCCAAATATATACAATAGATCCAGAGTTGCAGATTATTCAGTCTGCTCTCTGCTGCAGGTGGTGGTGGGAGATAAAGTGATCCTGAACCCGGTGAACGCTGGTCAGCCGCTGCATGCTTCAAACTACGAACTGACCGACCACCCGGGATGCAAAGAGGTGAGAAAGTGACGATCAGAAAACTGACAGAAATATTCAGCATTTGTCATTTCCCTGAAATTGGCGCCCTCTTGTTTTAGAGATGACATGCAGGTTATTCTCTGTGTCATTTCCCATGATGACAGGAAAATACACGACTTGCACTTTACTCATTTTACACCAAACACAAATAGTAAATGGACTGATTCTTGTACAGCACTTTTCTATCCTGAGACCTCAAAACTCAGTTATCTTTAATTATTGCTCATTAAACATGGCGTCGCTGCTGGATGCTGTGATATAATTGTTACTGTGAGCAGAGTCTGCAGTTATTTATTTAAATGATAAGACTGAGGCTTCTGGAAAATTATTAACACATTAAAGTTAATGATTTCTTAAAACAAACAGTTTAAAACCAATAAAAAGAAAGAAAAGCAGCGTGTTCTTTGGATATATAGAAATATTTTTCACGTGAGGAAACTGCTGACTGTTTAGTACCTCGAGTGGCCCGTGGGTTTCTGTTAGTCTAATGAATTTCACAGTAAAGTGACTCACAAATGACTACAGAGAGACAAAATGATCCTAAAATCTGGAAATTCCATAGTTACAGTTTGTAAAAATAATCACAATAAACCTGTAATGTAGCACAAATAGGTAGAATTTCATATAGCTAAATAAATATAATGCAACATGACAAAATAGATATTTTAATAATGTGAAAACAAATCTGAAATGAGAATAAATGTGATTCTATGAGGCAAGAAATAACACAAGTATTACCCTAGAAAGAGATTCAAATTCACACTGCCTCTACTGCGCTCCCCACACCCTAACCAGAGCATGTTTGCGCCCTCTGCAGGTGAACTCTGTGAACTGCAACACCAGCTGGAAGATCAACCTGTTCATGATGTTCAACGATCACAGAGAGGAAGTCCTCAAAGGAGTGAGTGAGCTCACAGGGAAGCAGCACTGCACACAGTATAAGTGCACTAGAAATGCAGACATTAGTGTTTTAAAAGGAAGTCGTGTTTAGTGCCACAGATAGATTTAAAATTTTCACGTGCATATATTCAAATTAGACATCAAAACGACATCTGAACAATAACTTCAGTAATTTAAAGTCTTTTTTCCTGTTTTTCCTTTGTGGAGGTCTTCACCTTTGCCTTTTCCTACTTTTAGTTTCCATTTCTCAATAAACATCGTTACTTTTTCTTTATTTGTTGGAATATTTGCAGCTCCAGGCCGTCTCCTGGGATCTTTTTAAACTCTTTGCATAGTAAAGTTCTGTGACTGCATGTTTTATGCTGAAATTCACCCCAAAGGTCACAGTTATTGTCAGTAAGTCAAAGAGCCAGCAGGAGCGCTGTTTGTCACCGACATTGTTTCAGAGATAAACGATAAATGCCCGGAGAGGCTCAGGATTTGCAGACGAACCCAAATTGTCCTTCAGTCCTCCTTTAAGATCTTCCTGTCTCTGTCAGGGCGACGTGGTGCGTTTGTTTCACGCTGAGCAGGAAAAGTTTCTGACCTGCGATGAATACAAGAGCAAACTTCACGTTTTCCTCCGAACCACGCTGAGGCAGTCAGCAACGTCAGCGACCAGCTCCAACGCCCTCTGGGAGGTTGAGGTACACAAACAAACACAAGTACACAAATTCTCTAGAATTTCCTCTAAACTTGCACTTATGTTAAACTTTTTCTCTATGTGCTGATTGGTTTGACAGGTTGTCCATCATGATCCGTGCCGCGGAGGGGCGGGACATTGGAACAGTCTCTACCGTTTCAAACACCTGGCCACTGGAAACTACCTGGCTGCTGAGGTAACAGATCAAGCTGGTGGACTAAAGAAGCAGTCCATGAATGAAGTTTGACTGTTAAAGCAAATACCAAACACCTCGCTATGGCAGTGGTTTTACTACAACAGATGCAGTTTCATAGATGTAGATGCTAACTGATAATTATTTATCTATAAATAATATATAAGTAATGAATTGTTGGAAGGAAAGGAAAGAGCTGCTATCCAATAAATTCATTGTTGACCTCTCATTTGTGTCGTTGTCGTTGTTGTAGGAGAACCCGGGTTATAAAGGAGACAATGTGGAGCTGTCTTCCTCGGTGAGTCTCTTGCATGACACATAAGATATAAGGCATCGGTAAGTCAGAGCAGGTGTCCAGGTTTTATTTTGAAAGGGCTATAATCAGACTCTGCAGGAGACGGGACACTTTGTGTCTGACTTTTCTCTGATGACGTTTACGTTCAGGTATTTAAGGCAAAGACATTTTCATTTCAAAATTTTCAGGAAAAATGAAACATTGTTTCCAGGAAGTGCCTCAATACTTTTGCCTCATTTTGATGCGTTTTTCAAGTTGATCAAAGATCGATGCAGCCAGAAACAGCAAGAAAAAATCCTGTTGGAGAAACAGCCTCTTCTGAATGAAGTCCACGCTGATTAGGAATCTAACCCCTTTACATCCTATACATGACCTCTGACCTTTCTGTAGATGGACGGTAGCCGTAGCAACAAGCGGTCCCACGGAGAGAGGATCAAGTACAAGCTGGTCGCGGTGCCTCATGGGAGCGACATCGCCTCGCTGTTCGAGCTCGACCCGACTACGCTGCAGAAAACCGACTCCTTCGTACCACGGTAGGAACACACGAGTCCTTTAACTTCCTGCAGATGTTTCACAGTAAAAGACTTTAGAGGACAGGGGCATTATGGGAGCGAGGTGCACTTTTGCTTCAGATGGTAAGAAACTGAAGAGTGTACTGGTTGTGTGTCTGACTTTGGGAAACCATTTTAATTATGTAGGTCATAACATTTTGAGATAGTTTGAAGTCGTAATTGACTGAATGTCATTTTAATGAATCTGTTTTGCACTTCAACTAAATACACAATGACTGTTTGTCTAAAAAAAGAGAATTATTTCACTCACAGAAAAAAGGGAAAATTAAAAAACAAGATTTAAGAAAATCTTGCAAAAAAAACCAAAACAAATCTTTTAAATCACCTGATAAAGTGTTTTTGTCGTTATATTGCTGTTATATGCTGCTGTTTCTTTATATCTTATTGTCTTCTCATTAACTTTCCCCTAAAAATATCCAATAACTGTTATATTTTTATGGGGAACTCTCATTTCAGATTATTTGTTTTTACAGGGAAACTATTAAAAGTGAATTATAAAAACGTTTGTGAAACTGATCTACATATATTGAATAAATAATATATAAGACAATGGTTGACAATGATTCTTAAGCTGCATTTGTATGACAGACGTTAGTTTTCTTTAACGAGGAGCCCACAGACTTCAGAATAAAGTTGAAGGGATTAAAACGGGGGGCTGTGTATCTTTCAGAAACTCATACGTGCGACTGAGGCATCTTTGCACGAACACCTGGATCCAGAGCACCAACGTCCCCATCGATATCGATGAGGAGCGACCTATCAGGCTCATGGTGAGGTCTTAGTTTTGATCAGGTTTGCTGCTAAAAGGTGCTGATTTAGTCTTCCATTGAATTTAATTTAAGGAACTAAGATTACAAAAACATTTGTATGATGTAGTGACTGCAAATACTTGATTGTTTGGTGTTCTCAAATCTGACAAAGGAATATTTGGGACTTTTAAGATGGTGGTCAAACAAAACAAAAGAAGTTTGTTCGACCAGTTCAAACAGACATGTTCTCTTGTTTCCTGGTTAATAGTCTACATGATCAATTATTTTTAATCATTATTAAACTAATAGCCATTGCGTCAAAACCAACAATCAAGAATAATTAACCATTCATCCAAACCATCAATTAAAAAATGCACAAAAACATGATTTTCTTTTCTTTTTTTTTACCATAAATAAGATGAAGTTACTCTTTGAAGCGTCTGTTTAATATTAATTTAAGTTCTTTTGCAGTTGGGGACATGTCCCACAAAAGAGGACAAAGAAGCGTTCGCTATTGTTTCCGTTCCTGTGATGGAAATCAGAGATCTGGACTTTGCCAACGATGCCAGCGCCATGCTGAGCACTGTGGTGGACCAGTTCAGCCAGGGCTTCATCAGTCAGAACGACCGCAAGTAATGAGCCACGTTGAAAAGGAAGTTGACTTTCTTTGTCGGCGCTCAGGAGGAGTTAATGCTTTCTGGTGTTTCTGTTGGTCAGGTATGCCGTCAAGCTGCTGGAAGATGTGGTTTTCTTTGTGGCTGACGTCATCAACAGCGGGCAGCCTGTCCTGGATGTAGTCATGACCAAACCTAACCGAGAGAGACAAAAGCTCATGAGAGAACAGAACATCCTCAAACAGGTCTGATCCTAAAAATACTCACACACCTTTTCCAGTAAAATTGTACAAGGGCTGGTTTGGAACCTGTGTTTCCTCCGACTCCTTCTGAGTGCAACATCAGATAATACAAACACACTGCCCTAAAGGACTTCCAGCTCTCTGAAAGTGTGTGCTTGTGTGTTTTCATCAGATCTTCGGCATCCTGAAGGCCCCCTTTAAGGACCGGCCAGGAGGGGAAGGTCCTCTGCTGTGTCTGGAGGAGCTGGCTGACCAGAAGAATGCTCCCTACCAGTACATGCTCAGACTCAGCTACAGAGTCCTCCGGCACTCTCAGGATGACTACCGCAAGAACCAGGTGAGGGGGCGATGACATTCATACTAGTTTTTATTGTTTCAAATCTTTATAAGCTTTATAAAGTTGAGACCTTTAAGAGTTTGGAGCTGTCCTGGTGTTTTCTTCGTTAAGCCAAAAGCTCTTATTTTCAATCACTTTGTGAAAGCAGAATGACAAATCAGCTGCTAAATGCTAAAAATGACACAACTTTGATGCCTGATAAAGCTCTTAATGGTAGAACAGCTGAAGATAACAGTGATCACAGAGACTCAAAATTCACCCCTCTCCAGGAGTATATAGCGAAGCAGTTCGGTGTGATGCAGAGTCAGATTGGGTACGACATCCTGGCTGAGGACACCATCACTGCCCTGCTGCACAATAACCGCAAACTGCTGGAGAAACACATCACCAAGACCGAGGTGGAGACTTTTGTCAGTCTGGTCCGCAAGAACCGAGAACCCAGGTACGCACGGAGACAGTAACAATCCCGAGTACATGATAAGTGCAGATTAGACTCCAGGATTTTGAATCTTCAATCCAAAGACACAAACTGAAGCGATTAAAATTGCTAACACCAAGGCACCAGTGGTTCCTGACTTTCTAATAAGGACGATGGCAAAATTTTCTATTGCTTATCCCCTGCAGAAGTCAAAATCCTCAAATTCCTGCAGTCTGCTTTTGATATGGATGTTTGCATTTTTTGGGCAAATCCAAGCAGTGATATAGTCCAAAGTTATAGCTTTTACTTTTGAAAGTGGTAATAAAGTGCTATTCTGTTATATTCTGTTTTACTACTTGACTTGGTGTTTCCTGGACTTTGCAGGTTTTTGGACTACCTGTCAGACCTGTGTGTGTCCAACAACGTGGCCATCCCCGTCACACAGGAGCTCATCTGTAAATGTGTCCTGGACCCCAAAAACCAGGACATCCTCATTAAGACAGAGTGAGGCGGGAGGGAATAAAGATCACTTTACCCATCTCACTTTACCTTACCCTGTGGGCACTGCAGTAAAACTTAGTTTGGTTTCGGAGAATGAGCTTTTTCAGTTTGCACCCCCACCAACAAACAAAGAGTAAAAATCAAGGAGTGTGTGTAATTGGTCTTTACATATCTATCTATCTACATGAGATAGTTTTTGATAGTTTCATGAAAATCTACATTAAAATTCTCACCTATAACTTTTAGTCTAATTGTTTACCATGATCTACTTTACTACTTTTTAAAATTACTTTCAGGCGCCGCGTTCCAAAGGAGGCGCCCTCTGGTGGTGTTCAAGGAGACTACATGGCAATGGATGACTTTGGAGATGAGGATGAGGTATGTTTGTCTGTATATTTGTAAATCGTTACCATAGATATAAAAGACGGATGTAGTCTTGTTTACGCCACCCATTTGTTAGTGAAGTCACACGCTGAGTGTTTTCACTGCAACCATTTTGGTGTTTATATAGGACATTGCACACTCATTATGTGGTAAAGCTGCTTTATCATGCTTTATTAAATTAAAGGGGACCGTAATTTTCAAAGTCAATTTCATTTAGTAATTCAGTAAGAGCAGAAACCAATAGAAGAGAATAACACTAATTACTTAGGTCATAGACCAAGTGAACATTTTTTCTTTAGACTTATGTATAGTGGGACGTGTTTTTGAAACTAGAGCCATAGTCACTGCCTACTGGTTATGAGAAATAATGCAGGGCACTTCTGGAATGGCTTTATGTATCAGAAATGGAAACTTTGTCCATCTTTTGTGGTCATTACCACAATACATTGAACCAATTCAAAATCCTGTTTCCCAAGACACAGAAAACTTTGATTTTCAAAACTTCAGTCGGCTGTTGTGTATGTCTAGAATACTGATTGGTTAAAAAAGTTCACACCAAAAGTTGCAACAATTACAAAATTAATTAATTTTTTCCACATTGTGGACTGAATACAATATCTGATAGCAAAACCACATGTGACTAGGTAGTAGTATTTCTAGAAAATGGTGTAATGGGCAAACATCTCATATCTAAACAAATCACTCACTTTCATGAAAGGTTCATTACATTTGAAGAAGACTAAACACTTAATGATGACCAAATTACTTTGGTCTTTGCTGCAGTCATGTTCTTACTTTTTAGATGGCTGGTATTACGAAAATGTCTGTTCTACTCTTCCTGCAGGTGTGGCTGATGTGGACAGACAAAGCTAATGAGAAACAGGAGAAAAGCATCAGACAGCTGGCTCAGGAGGCAAGACAAGGAAATGCTCATGATGAGAACGTCCTCACTTACTATAGGTACAGCCAAACAAAAACAGCCATTCACTTCAAATCTCATAAAAATCCAACAGACTTTTGTAAAGTGATCCAAGAATGCGATAAAAAGAAGCAAAGCTGATAGAGCCTGCCTCTGTGGACTTCCTTAGGTATCAGCTGAAGCTGTTTGCCCGTATGTGTTTGGACCGTCAGTATCTTGCAATAGATGAGATCTCCAAACAGCTGGATGTGGAGCTGATCTTCCTGTGCATGATGGATGAGACTCTTCCCTTTGACCTCCGGGCATCCTTCTGCCGCCTCATGCTCCATGCTCACGTAGACCGAGACCCTCAGGAACTGGTGACTCCTGTCAAATTCGCCCGGCTCTGGACTGAGATTCCAACCTCCATCTCCATCAAAGAGTAAGACGATTTTAGTAAAGCAGTAATACGTTTCTGGAGAAGTTGTGATAGGGCTGTCTTGTGGTAGCTTTGTGCTTTGATTCACTCTGACTCAGAAAGAGGAAGGGAACAAAAATACAAAACGCTGTTAAGGAAATTATAGTTTTTATAAGATGTGGTTTAAACATAAAGCAGCACAACCCCCCCCCCCCACCCCGCACAAACACGTCCTCCAACCACACACACCCATGTTTTGTTTTCAAACTCCATTGCGGTTTATACACGCCTCAAACAATTAAACGAATAAAAGTGAACTGCAATAAATTACTGGTAGTAATAAAATGCACTACTAACTCTTTTACGCTACGTCCACACCTACACGGGTATTTTTAAAAACGCAGCTGTTTCTATGCATTTGGGGCTTTTGTTCACACGTAAACGGCGTTTCAAATCACCGAAAACAGAGATTTTTTAAAACTCAGTTTTTGCGTTTACGTGTGGACGAGGAATACAGAGTTCGTCACGCAACGTCAAAGATATGTGCCTTTTTTCACGTCACGCTGTGCACCACGTTATTGTTTACATGAGATGAATTTTTACAATGGCAGATAGAGACAAAATACTGTTAATCTTACCATCTTCACTTTTTACACTTACGCTTACATACACACACATAGTTACTGTCTCTCCATTTAGAAAGGCAGAGGCGTCAAGGTGTGATTATTTTATGTGTAGTTGTTTTTCTTGTTTAATAATATTCAACATTGCTATCAATAGTGTGCAAAATATCTCTGTGCAAAATGGGTTTAAAAGCATTAACAACTGTGGGATACTGTTAGTCTGTGATTAGAACCAGGGGAAATATTTACGTAGGGTCAGCCTGATACTATTTGTATTTCGCTGTAACTTTACTGTATGAATAACTAACATCTCTAAAATGTCAGGAGTAGTTAGTCGTTACAAGAAGTGTTTTAAAAATTAAAAATGTGGGATACTGTATCTCTGTGATTTGGAGGGCCCAGAGCGTACTCCCTGCATAAGGAAAACTAATTCTGTTGAAGAGACCTACCTTGGCACTTGTGCAGGTGAAGCCAAAGGAAACATATGTTTCACCATATTTTCTAGTCTTTGGCTTGGAAGGAGGTTGGTTTGGATACGTATTTGGTGATGCTTCATCTCCTACTTTGGCGTCTTTGTGACCCTGTGTTTTCAGAAAGGTTGATAATGACTATGCTAATTCACTTTTGAAAGGTGTTCAGTCGAATATTTGTGACAGCATTTTAAACTGACCTTTTTGAAGCTCTTGTGCTCAGGCTTTAGCGTCACAGTTGAATTAATTGACAGAGCCTGGATAGCTCAGTCGGTAGAGCATCAGACTTTTAATCTGAGGGTCCAGGGTTCAAGTCCCTGTTCAGGCGTTGTGTCTGTTTGCACCCCAAGGTAAGCACACTTCTTAACATTTAGTGGAGACTTTGCGTAAACCATGGTCTTGTTCCAGCCAGGTTGAAGACACAAATCAGCTTTACTACGTACCACAAATGGTCAAAAAGACTGGAAATGATCCGTGCTGACAGTAAGTGAGAGACTGTGACCCTGTGGTTATCAGTTCCAGAGTTCCTACCTGACAAACTGTTGTGTATCCAAAACCCATCTTTCATTCCATTGCTTAGGTGACACACCACACAAGAGTAGGCACCTTCACATTGCAGCGTATTGACATGCTAATGTCACAAATTCCTTGCTTTCAGAAAAGGTGTAAAAGGTCCTCTTATTTATTATCTGAATGGCGTTTCGACAGTGTTCCAACACTGAAATGTAGTTTACACATAAATATGGTGTTTGGCCTGTAGACTTGGCCTAGACATTTCTGGCAATGGCTGGGATAACTCAGTTGGAGGAGCTTCAGACATTTCATCGTGCATCTTCTTTTTGTAACTTGGAGAGCACAGCGTGGCCAGTGAGCTAGGTTGAAGACACAAGTCAGCTTTACTACGTGCCACAAATGGTCAAAAAGACTGTGGAAATGATCCGTGCTGACAGTAAGTGAGAGACAGTGTCCCCAGGGATGTGACCCTGTGTTTCCAGAAAGGTTGATAATGACTTTGCTACTTCACTTTTGAAAGATGGTGAGAAGAGTAGTTGTGACGCCATTTTAAACTGACCTTTTTGAAGCCCTTGTGCTCAGGCTTTAGCGTCACAGTTGAATTAATTGACAGAGCCTGGATAGCTCAGTCGGTAGAGCATCAGACTTTTAATCTGAGAGTCCAGGGTTCAAGTCCCTGTTCAGGCGTTGTGTCTGTTTACACCCCAAGGTAAGCACACTTCTTAACATTTGGTGGAGACTTTGTGTAAACCATGGTCTTGGTCCAGCTAGGTTGAAAACACAAGTCAGCTTTACTACGTGCCACAAATGGTCAAAAAGACTGTGGAAATGATCCGTGCTGACAGTAAGTGAGAGACAGTGTCCCCAGGGTTGTGACCCTGTGTTTTCAGAAAGGTTGATAATGACTATGCTACTTCACTTTTGAAAGGTCTTGAGTAGAGTAGTTGTGACGCCATTTTAAACTGACCTTTTTGAAGCCCTTGTGCTCAGGCTTTAGCGTCACCGTTGAATTAATAGACAGAGCCTGGATAGCTCAGTCGGTAGAGCATCAGACTTTTAATCTGAGAGTCCAGGGTTCAAGTCCCTGTTCAGGCGTTCTGTCTGTTTGCACCCCAAGGTAAGCACACTTCTTGACATTTGGTGGAGACTTTGTGTAAACCATGGTCTTGGTCCAGCTAGGTTGAAGACACAAGTCAGCTTTACTACGTGCCACAAATGGTGACACACCACACAAGAGTAGGCTCCTTGACATTGCAGCGTATTGACATGCTAATGTCACAAATTCCTTGCTTTCAGAAAAGGTGAAAACGATCCTCTCATTTATTATCTGAATTGCGTTTCGACAGTGTTCCAACACTGAAATGTAGTTTACACATAAATATGGTATTTGGCCTGTAGATTTGGCCTAGACATTTCTGGCCATGGCCGGGATAACTCAGTTGGAGGAGCTTCAGACATTTCATCGTGCATCTTCGTTTTGTAACTTGGAGAGCACAGCGTGGCCAGTGAGCTCGGTTGAAGACACAAGTCAGCTTTACTACGTGCCACAAATGGTCAAAAAGACTGTGGAAATGATCCGTGCTGACAGTAAGTGAGAGACAGTGTCCCCAGGGTTGTGACCCTGTGTTTTCAGAAAGGTTGATAATGACTATGCTACTTCACTTTTGAAAGGTGTTGAGTAGAGTAGTTGTGACGCCATTTTAAACTGACCTTTTTGAAGCCCTTGTGCTCAGGCTTTAGCGTCACAGTTGAATTAATTGACAGAGCCTGGATAGCTCAGTCGGTAGAGCATCAGACTTTTAATCTGAGAGTCCAGGGTTCAAGTGTCTGTTTGCACCCCAAGGCAAGCACACTTCTTAACATTTGGTGGAGACTTTGTGTAAACCATGGTCTTGGTCCAGCTAGGTTGAAAACACAAGTCAGCTTTACTACGTGCCACAAATGGTCAAAAAGACTGGAAATGATCCGTGCTGACAGTAAGTGAGAGACAGTGACCCTGTGTTTTCAGAAAGGTTGATAATGACTATGCTACTTCACTTTTGAAAGGTCTTGAGTAGAGTAGTTGTGACGCCATTTTAAACTGACCTTTTTGAAGCCCTTGTGCTCAGGCTTTAGCGTCACCGTTGAATTAATAGACAGAGCCTGGATAGCTCAGTCGGTAGAGCATCAGACTTTTAATCTGAGGGTCCAGGGTCCAAGTCCCTGTTCAGGCGTTGTGTCTGTTTACACCCCAAGGTAAGCACACTTCTTAACATTTGGTGGAGACTTTGCTTAAACCATGGTCTTGGTCATCAGTTCCAGAGTTCCTACCTGACAAACTGTTGTGTATCCAAAACCCATCTTTCTTTCCATTGCTTAGGTGACACACCACACAAGAGTAGGCACCTTCACATTGCAGCGTATTGACATGCTAATGTCACAAATTCCTTGCTTTCAGAAAAGGTGAAAACGATCCTCTCATTTATTATCTGAATTGCGTTTCGACAGTGTTCCAACACTGAAATGTAGTTTACACATAAATATGGTATTTGGCTTGTAGATTTGGCCTAGACATTTCTGGCAATGGCCGGGATAACTCAGTTGGAGGAGCTTCAGACATTTCATCGTACATCTTCTTTTTGTAACTTGGAGAGCACAGCGTGGCCAGTGAGCTCGGTTGAAGACGCAAGTCAGCTTTACTACGTGCCTCAAATGGTCAAAAAGACTGTGGAAATGATCTGTGCTGACAGTAAGTGAGACACAGTGTCCCCAGGGTTGTGACCCTGTGTTTTCAGAAAGGTTGATAATGACTATGCTACTTCACTTTTGAAAGGTCTTGAGTAGAGTAGTTGTGACGCCATTTTAAACTGACCTTTTTGAAGCCGTTGTGCTCATGGTTTAGCGTCACAGTTGAGCTAATTGACAGACCCTGGATAGCTCAGTCGGTAGAGCATCAGACTTTTAATCTGAGGGTCCAGGGTTCAAGTCCCTGTTCAGGCGTTGTGTCTGTTTACACCCCAAGGTAAGCACACTTCTTAACATTTGGTGGAGACTTTGTGTAAACCATGGTCTTGGTCCAGCTAGGTTGAAGACACAAGTCAGCTTTACTACGTGCCACAAATGGTCAAAAAGACTGTGGAAATGATCCGTGCTGACAGTAAGTGAGAGACTGTGACCCTGTGGTCATCAGTTCCAGAGTTCCTACCTGACAAACTGTAGTGTATCCAAAACCCAGCTTTCATTCCATTGCTTAGGTGACACACCACACAAGAGTAGGCTCCTTCACATTGCAGCGTATTGACATGCTAATGTCACAAATTCCTTGCTTTCAGAAAAGGTGAAAACGATCCTCTTATTTATTATCTGAATGGCGTTTCGACAGTGTTCCAACACTGAAATGTAGTTTACACATAAATATGGTATTTGGCTTGTAGATTTGGCCTAGACATTTCTGGCCATGGCCGGGATAACTCAGTTGGAGGAGCTTCAGACATTTCATCGTGCATCTTCGTTTTGTAACTTGGAGAGCACAGCGTGGCCAGTGAGCTCGGTTGAAGACACAAGTCAGCTTTACTACGTGCCACAAATGGTCAAAAAGACTGGAAATGATCCGTGCTGACAGTAAGTGAGAGACAGTGACCCTGTGTTTTCAGAAAGGTTGATAATGACTATGCTACTTCACTTTTGAAAGGTCTTGAGTAGAGTAGTTGTGACGCCATTTTAAACTGACCTTTTTGAAGCCCTTGTGCTCAGGGTTTAGCGTCACAGTTGAGCTAATTGACAGAGCCTGGATAGCTCAGTCGGTAGAGCATCAGACTTTTAATCTGAGAGTCCAGGGTTCAAGTCCCTGTTCAGGCGTTCTGTCTGTTTGCACCCCAAGGTAAGCACACTTCTTAACATTTGGTGGAGACTTTGCGTAAACCATGGTCTTGGTCCAGCTAGGTTGAAGACACAAGTAAGCTTTACTACGTGCCACAAATGGTCAAAAAGACTGTGGAAGTGATCCGTGCTGACACTAAGTGAGAGACAGTATCCCCAGGGTTGTGACCCTGTGTTTTCAGAAAGGTTGATAATGACTATGCTACTTCACTTTTGAAAGGTGTTGAGTAGAGTAGTTGTGACGCCATTTTAAACTGACCTTTTTGAAGCCCTTGTGCTCAGGCTTTAGCGTCACAGTTGAATTAATTGACAGAGCCTGGATAGCTCAGTCGGTAGAGCATCAGACTTTTAATCTGAGAGTCCAGGGTTCAAGTGTCTGTTTGCACCCCAAGGTAAGCACACTTCTTAACATTTGGTGGAGACTTTGTGTAAACCATGGTCTTGGTCCAGCTAGGTTGAAAACACAAGTAAGCTTTACTACGTGCCACAAATGGTCAAAAAGACTGGAAATGATCCGTGCTGACAGTAAGTGAGAGACAGTGACCCTGTGTTTTCAGAAAGGTTGATAATGACTATGCTACTTCACTTTTGAAAGGTCTTGAGTAGAGTAGTTGTGACGCCATTTTAAACTGACCATTTTGAAGCCCTTGTGCTCAGGCTTTAGCGTCACAGTTGAGCTAATTGACAGAGCCAATTAGCTCAGTCGGTAGAGCATCAGACTTTTAATCTGAGAGTCCAGGGTTCAAGTCCCTGTTCAGGCGTTCCGTCTGTTTGCACCCCAAGGTAAGCACACTTCTTAACATTTGGTGGAGACTTTGCTTAAACCATGGTCTTGGTCATCAGTTCCAGAGTTCCTACCTGACAAACTGTTGTGTATCCAAAACCCATCTTTCATTCCATTGCTTAGGTGACACACCACACAAGAGTAGGCACCTTCACATTGCAGCGTATTGACATGCTAATGTCACAAATTCCTTGCTTTCAGAAAAGGTGTAAAAGGTCCTCTTATTTATTATCTGAATGGCGTTTCGACAGTGTTCCAACACTGAAATGTAGTTTACACATAAATATGGTGTTTGGCCTGTAGACTTGGCCTAGACATTTCTGGCAATGGCTGGGATAACTCAGTTGGAGGAGCTTCAGACATTTCATCGTGCATCTTCTTTTTGTAACTTGGAGAGCACAGCGTGGCCAGTGAGCTAGGTTGAAGACACAAGTCAGCTTTACTACGTGGCACAAATGTTCAAAAAGACTGTGGAAATGATCCGTGCTGACAGTAAGTGAGAGACAGTGTCCCCAGGGATGTGACCCTGTGTTTCCAGAAAGGTTGATAATGACTTTGCTACTTCACTTTTGAAAGATGGTGAGAAGAGTAGTTGTGACGCCATTTTAAACTGACCTTTTTGAAGCCCTTGTGCTCAGGGTTTAGCGTCACAGTTGAGCTAGTTGACAGAGCCTGAATAGCTCAGTCGGTAGAGCATCAGACTTTTAATCTGAGAGTCCAGGGTTCAAGTCCCTGTTCAGGCGTTGTGTCTGTTTACACCCCAAGGTAAGCACACTTCTTAACATTTAGTGGAGACTTTGTGTAAACCATGGTCTTGGTCCAGCTAGGTTGAAAACACAAGTCAGCTTTACTACGTGCCACAAATGGTCAAAAAGACTGGAAATGATCCGTGCTGACAGTAAGTGAGAGACAGTGACCCTGTGTTTTCAGAAAGGTTGATAATGACTATGCTACTTCACTTTTGAAAGGTCTTGAGTAGAGTAGTTGTGACGCCATTTTAAACTGACCTTTTTGAAGCCCTTGTGCTCAGGGTTTAGCGTCACAGTTGAGCTAATTGACAGAGCCTGGATAGCTCAGTCGGTAGAGCATCAGACTTTTAATCTGAGAGTCCAGGGTTCAAGTCCCTGTTCAGGCGTTCTGTCTGTTTGCACCCCAAGGTAAGCACACTTCTTAACATTTGGTGGAGACTTTGCGTAAACCATGGTCTTGGTCCAGCTAGGTTGAAGACACAAGTAAGCTTTACTACGTGCCACAAATGGTCAAAAAGACTGTGGAAGTGATCCGTGCTGACACTAAGTGAGAGACAGTGTCCCCAGGGTTGTGACCCTGTGTTTTCAGAAAGGTTGATAATGACTATGCTACTTCACTTTTGAAAGGTGTTGAGTAGAGTAGTTGTGACGCCATTTTAAACTGACCTTTTTGAAGCCCTTGTGCTCAGGCTTTAGCGTCACAGTTGAATTAATTGACAGAGCCTGGATAGCTCAGTCGGTAGAGCATCAGACTTTTAATCTGAGAGTCCAGGGTTCAAGTGTCTGTTTGCACCCCAAGGTAAGCACACTTCTTAACATTTGGTGGAGACTTTGTGTAAACCATGGTCTTGGTCCAGCTAGGTTGAAAACACAAGTCAGCTTTACTACGTGCCACAAATGGTCAAAAAGACTGGAAATGATCCGTGCTGACAGTAAGTGAGAGACAGTGACCCTGTGTTTTCAGAAAGGTTGATAATGACTATGCTACTTCACTTTTGAAAGGTCTTGAGTAGAGTAGTTGTGACGCCATTTTAAACTGACCATTTTGAAGCCCTTGTGCTCAGGCTTTAGCGTCACAGTTGAGCTAATTGACAGAGCCTGGATAGCTCAGTCGGTAGAGCATCAGACTTTTAATCTGAGAGTCCAGGGTTCAAGTCCCTGTTCAGGCGTTCCGTCTGTTTGCACCCCAAGGTAAGCACACTTCTTAACATTTGGTGGAGACTTTGCTTAAACCATGGTCTTGGTCATCAGTTCCAGAGTTCCTACCTGACAAACTGTTGTGTATCCAAAACCCATCTTTCATTCCATTGCTTAGGTGACACACCACACAAGAGTAGGCACCTTCACATTGCAGCGTATTGACATGCTAATGTCACAAATTCCTTGCTTTCAGAAAAGGTGTAAAAGGTCCTCTTATTTATTATCTGAATGGCGTTTCGACAGTGTTCCAACACTGAAATGTAGTTTACACATAAATATGGTGTTTGGCCTGTAGACTTGGCCTAGACATTTCTGGCAATGGCTGGGATAACTCAGTTGGAGGAGCTTCAGACATTTCATCGTGCATCTTCTTTTTGTAACTTGGAGAGCACAGCGTGGCCAGTGAGCTAGGTTGAAGACACAAGTCAGCTTTACTACGTGGCACAAATGTTCAAAAAGACTGTGGAAATGATCCGTGCTGACAGTAAGTGAGAGACAGTGTCCCCAGGGATGTGACCCTGTGTTTCCAGAAAGGTTGATAATGACTTTGCTACTTCACTTTTGAAAGATGGTGAGAAGAGTAGTTGTGACGCCATTTTAAACTGACCTTTTTGAAGCCCTTGTGCTCAGGGTTTAGCGTCACAGTTGAGCTAGTTGACAGAGCCTGAATAGCTCAGTCGGTAGAGCATCAGACTTTTAATCTGAGAGTCCAGGGTTCAAGTCCCTGTTCAGGCGTTGTGTCTGTTTACACCCCAAGGTAAGCACACTTCTTAACATTTGGTGGAGACTTTGTGTAAACCATGGTCTTGGTCCAGCTAGGTTGAAAACACAAGTCAGCTTTACTACGTGCCACAAATGGTCAAAAAGACTGGAAATGATCCGTGCTGACAGTAAGTGAGAGACAGTGACCCTGTGTTTTCAGAAAGGTTGATAATGACTATGCTACTTCACTTCTGAAAGGTCTTGAGTAGAGTAGTTGTGACGCCATTTTAAACTGACCTTTTTGAAGCCCTTGTGCTCAGGGTTTAGCGTCACAGTTGAGCTAATTGACAGAGCCTGGATAGCTCAGTCGGTAGAGCATCAGACTTTTAATCTGAGAGTCCAGGGTTCAAGTCCCTGTTCAGGCGTTCTGTCTGTTTGCACCCCAAGGTAAGCACACTTCTTAACATTTGGTGGAGACTTTGCGTAAACCATGGTCTTGGTCCAGCTAGGTTGAAGACACAAGTAAGCTTTACTACGTGCCACAAATGGTCAAAAAGACTGTGGAAGTGATCCGTGCTGACACTAAGTGAGAGACAGTGTCCCCAGGGTTGTGACCCTGTGTTTTCAGAAAGGTTGATAATGACTATGCTACTTCACTTTTGAAAGGTGTTGAGTAGAGTAGTTGTGACGCCATTTTAAACTGACCTTTTTGAAGCCCTTGTGCTCAGGCTTTAGCGTCACCGTTGAATTAATAGACAGAGCCTGGATAGCTCAGTCGGTAGAGCATCAGACTTTTAATCTGAGGGTCCAGGGTTCAAGTCCCTGTTCAGGCGTTGTGTCTGTTTACACCCCAAGGTAAGCACACTTCTTAACATTTGGTGGAGACTTTGCTTAAACCATGGTCTTGGTCATCAGTTCCAGAGTTCCTACCTGACAAACTGTTGTGTATCCAAAACCCATCTTTCTTTCCATTGCTTAGGTGACACACCACACAAGAGTAGGCTCCTTCACATTGCAGCGTATTGACATGCTAATGTCACAAATTCCTTGCTTTCAGAAAAGGTGTAAAAGGTCCTCTTATTTATTATCTGAATGGCGTTTCGACAGTGTTCCAACACTGAAATGTAGTTTACACATAAATATGGTGTTTGGCCTGTAGACTTGGCCTAGACATTTCTGGCAATGGCTGGGATAACTCAGTTGGAGGAGCTTCAGACATTTCATCGTGCATCTTCTTTTTGTAACTTGGAGAGCACAGCGTGGCCAGTGAGCTAGGTTGAAGACACAAGTCAGCTTTACTACGTGCCACAAATGGTCAAAAAGACTGTGGAAATGATCCGTGCTGACAGTAAGTGAGAGACAGTGTCCCCAGGGTTGTGACCCTGTGTTTTCAGAAAGGTTGATAATGACTATGCTACTTCACTTTTGAAAGGTCTTGAGTAGAGTAGTTGTGACGCCATTTTAAACTGACCTTTTTGAAGCCCTTGTGCTCAGGCTTTAGCGTCACCGTTGAATTAATAGACAGAGCCTGGATAGCTCAGTCGGTAGAGCATCAGACTTTTAATCTGAGGTTCCAGGGTTCAAGTCCCTGTTCAGGCGTTCTGTCTGTTTGCACCCCAAGGTAAGCACACTTCTTAACATTTGGTGGAGACTTTGTGTAAACCATGGTCTTGGTCCAGCTAGGTTGAAGACACAAGTCAGCTTTACTACGTGCCACAAATGGTGACACACCACACAAGAGTAGGCTCCTTCACATTGCAGCGTATTGACATGCTAATGTCACAAATTCCTTGCTTTCAGAAAAGGTGAAAACGATCCTCTCATTTATTATCTGAATTGCGTTTCGACAGTGTTCCAACACTGAAATGTAGTTTACACATAAATATGGTATTTGGCCTGTAGATTTGGCCTAGACATTTCTGGCCATGGCCGGGATAACTCAGTTGGAGGAGCTTCAGACATTTCATCGTGCATCTTCGTTTTGTAACTTGGAGAGCACAGCGTGGCCAGTGAGCTCGGTTTGAAGACACAAGTCAGCTTTACTACGTGCCACAAATGGTCAAAAAGACTGTGGAAATGATCCGTGCTGACAGTAAGTGAGAGACAGTGTCCCCAGGGTTGTGACCCTGTGTTTTCAGAAAGGTTGATAATGACTATGCTACTTCACTTTTGAAAGGTGTTGAGTAGAGTAGTTGTGACGCCATTTTAAACTGACCTTTTTGAAGCCCTTGTGCTCAGGCTTTAGCGTCACAGTTGAGCTAATTGACAGAGCCTGGATAGCTCAGTCGGTAGAGCATCAGACTTTTAATCTGAGAGTCCAGGGTTCAAGTCCCTGTTCAGGCGTTCTGTCTGTTTGCACCCCAAGGTAAGCACACTTCTTAACATTTGGTGGAGACTTTGCGTAAACCATGGTCTTGGTCCAGCTAGGTTGAAGACACAAGTCAGCTTTACTACGTGCCACAAATGGTCAAAAAGACTGGAAATGATCCGTGCTGACAGTAAGTGAGAGACAGTGTCCCCAGGGTTGTGACCCTGTGTTTTCAGAAAGGTTGATAATGACTATGCTACTTCCCTTTTGAAAGGTGTTGACTAGTTGTGACGCCATTTTAAACTGACCTTTTTGAAGCCCTTGTGCTCAGGCTTTAGCGTCACAGTTGAGTTAATTGACAGAGCCTGGATAGCTCAGTCGGTAGAGCATCAGACTTTTAATCTGAGGGTCCAGGGTTCAAGTCCCTGTTCAGGTGTTGTGTCTGTTTACACCCCAAGGTAAGCACACTTCTTAACATTTGGTGGAGACTTTGCGTAAACCATGGTCTTGGTCCAGCTAGGTTGAAGACACAAGTCAGCTTTACTACGTGCCACAAATGGTGACACACCACACAAGAGTAGGCTCCTTCACATTGCAGCGTATTGACATGCTAATGTCACAAATTCCTTGCTTTCAGAAAAGGTGAAAA
This sequence comes from Neolamprologus multifasciatus, assembly GCF_963576455.1. NCBI lineage: Eukaryota > Metazoa > Chordata > Actinopteri > Cichliformes > Cichlidae > Neolamprologus > Neolamprologus multifasciatus. Next base: position 2,514,112 of record NC_140458.1, on the reverse strand, counting down.
CGATCCTCTCATTTATTATCTGAATTGCGTTTCGACAGTGTTCCAACACTGAAATGTAGTTTACACATAAATATGGTATTTGGCTTGTAGATTTGGCCTAGACATTTCTGGCAATGGCCGGGATAACTCAGTTGGAGGAGCTTCAGACATTTCATCGTACATCTTCTTTTTGTAACTTGGAGAGCACAGCGTGGCCAGTGAGCTCGGTTGAAGACGCAAGTCAGCTTTACTACGTGCCTCAAATGGTCAAAAAGACTGTGGAAATGATCCGTGCTGACAGTAAGTGAGACACAGTGTCCCCAGGGTTGTGACCCTGTGTTTTCAGAAAGGTTGATAATGACTATGCTACTTCACTTTTGAAAGGTCTTGAGTAGAGTAGTTGTGACGCCATTTTAAACTGACCTTTTTGAAGCCGTTGTGCTCATGGTTTAGCGTCACAGTTGAGCTAATTGACAGACCCTGGATAGCTCAGTCGGTAGAGCATCAGACTTTTAATCTGAGGGTCCAGGGTTCAAGTCCCTGTTCAGGCGTTGTGTCTGTTTACACCCCAAGGTAAGCACACTTCTTAACATTTGGTGGAGACTTTGTGTAAACCATGGTCTTGGTCCAGCTAGGTTGAAGACACAAGTCAGCTTTACTACGTGCCACAAATGGTCAAAAAGACTGTGGAAATGATCCGTGCTGACAGTAAGTGAGAGACTGTGACCCTGTGGTCATCAGTTCCAGAGTTCCTACCTGACAAACTGTAGTGTATCCAAAACCCAGCTTTCATTCCATTGCTTAGGTGACACACCACACAAGAGTAGGCTCCTTCACATTGCAGCGTATTGACATGCTAATGTCACAAATTCCTTGCTTTCAGAAAAGGTGAAAACGATCCTCTTATTTATTATCTGAATGGCGTTTCGACAGTGTTCCAACACTGAAATGTAGTTTACACATAAATATGGTGTTTGGCCTGTAGACTTGGCCTAGACATTTCTGGCAATGGCCGGGATAACTCAGTTGGAGGAGCTTCAGACATTTCATCGTGCATCTTCGTTTTGTAACTTGGAGAGCACAGCGTGGCCAGTGAGCTCGGTTGAAGACACAAGTCAGCTTTACTACGTGCCACAAATGGTCAAAAAGACTGGAAATGATCCGTGCTGACAGTAAGTGAGAGACAGTGTCCCCAGGGTTGTGACCCTGTGTTTCCAGAAAGGTTGATAATGACTATGCTACTTCACTTTTGAAAGGTGTTGAGTAGAGTAGTTGTGACGCCATTTTAAACTGACCTTTTTGAAGCCCTTGTGCTCAGGCTTTAGCGTCACAGTTGAGCTAATTGACAGAGCCTGGATAGCTCAGTCGGTAGAGCATCAGACTTTTAATCTGAGGGTCCAGGGTTCAAGTCCCTGTTCAGGCGTTGTGTCTGTTTACACCCCAAGGTAAGCACACTTCTTAACATTTGGTGTAGACTTTGTGTAAACCATGGTCTTGGTCCAGCTAGGTTGAAGACACAAGTCAGCTTTACTATGTGCCACAAATGGTCAAAAAGACTGGAAATGATCCGTGCTGACAGTAAGTGAGAGACAGTGTCCCCAGGGTTGTGACCCTGTCTTTTCAGAAAGGTTGATAATGACTATGCTACTTCACTTTTGAAAGGTCTTGAGTAGAGTAGTTGTGACGCCATTTTAAACTGACCATTTTGAAGCCCTTGTGCTCAGGCTTTAGCGTCACAGTTGAGCTAATTGACAGAGCCTGGATAGCTCAGTCGGTAGAGCATCAGACTTTTAATCTGAGAGTCCAGGGTTCAAGTCCCTGTTCAGGCATTCCGTCTGTTTGCACCCCAAGGTAAGCACACTTCTTAACATTTGGTGGAGACTTTGCTTAAACCATGGTCTTGGTCATCAGTTCCAGAGTTCCTACCTGACAAACTGTTGTGTATCCAAAACCCATCTTTCATTCCATTGCTTAGGTGACACACCACACAAGAGTAGGCACCTTCACATTGCAGCGTATTGACATGCTAATGTCACAAATTCCTTGCTTTCAGAAAAGGTGTAAAAGGTCCTCTCATTTATTATCTGAATGGCGTTTCGACAGTGTTCCAACACTGAAATGTAGTTTACACATAAATATGGTGTTTGGCCTGTAGACTTGGCCTAGACATTTCTGGCCATGGCTGGGATAACTCAGTTGGAGGAGCTTCAGACATTTCATCGTGCATCTTCTTTTTGTAACTTGGAGAGCACAGCGTGGCCAGTGAGCTAGGTTGAAGACACAAGTCAGCTTTACTACGTGGCACAAATGTTCAAAAAGACTGTGGAAATGATCCGTGCTGACAGTAAGTGAGAGACAGTGTCCCCAGGGATGTGACCCTGTGTTTCCAGAAAGGTTGATAATGACTTTGCTACTTCACTTTTGAAAGATGGTGAGAAGAGTAGTTGTGACGCCATTTTAAACTGACCTTTTTGAAGCCCTTGTGCTCAGGGTTTAGCGTCACAGTTGAGCTAGTTGACAGAGCCTGAATAGCTCAGTCGGTAGAGCATCAGACTTTTAATCTGAGAGTCCAGGGTTCAAGTCCCTGTTCAGGCGTTGTGTCTGTTTACACCCCAAGGTAAGCACACTTCTTAACATTTGGTGGAGACTTTGTGTAAACCATGGTCTTGGTCCAGCTAGGTTGAAGACACAAGTCAGCTTTACTACGTGCCACAAATGGTCAAAAAGACTGTGGAAATGATCCGTGCTGACAGTAAGTGAGAGACAGTGTCCCCAGGGTTGTGACCCTGTGTTTTCAGAAAGGTTGATAATGACTATGCTACTTCACTTTTGAAAGGTCTTGAGTAGAGTAGTTGTGACGCCATTTTAAACTGACCTTTTTGAAGCCCTTGTGCTCAGGCTTTAGCGTCACCGTTGAATTAATAGACAGAGCCTGGATAGCTCAGTCGGTAGAGCATCAGACTTTTAATCTGAGAGTCCAGGGTTCAAGTCCCTGTTCAGGCGTTCTGTCTGTTTGCACCCCAAGGTAAGCACAGTTCTTAACATTTGGTGGAGACTTTGCTTAAACCATGGTCTTGGTCATCAGTTCCAGAGTTCCTACCTGACAAACTGTTGTGTATCCAAAACCCATCTTTCATTCCATTGCTTAGGTGACACACCACACAAGAGTAGGCACCTTCACATTGCAGCGTATTGACATGCTAATGTCACAAATTCCTTGCTTTCAGAAAAGGTGTAAAAGGTCCTCTTATTTATTATCTGAATGGCGTTTCGACAGTGTTCCAACACTGAAATGTAGTTTACACATAAATATGGTGTTTGGCCTGTAGACTTGGCCTAGACATTTCTGGCAATGGCTGGGATAACTCAGTTGGAGGAGCTTCAGACATTTCATCGTGCATCTTCTTTTTGTAACTTGGAGAGCACAGCGTGGCCAGTGAGCTAGGTTGAAGACACAAGTCAGCTTTACTACGTGGCACAAATGTTCAAAAAGACTGTGGAAATGATCCGTGCTGACAGTAAGTGAGAGACAGTGTCCCCAGGGATGTGACCCTGTGTTTCCAGAAAGGTTGATAATGACTTTGCTACTTCACTTTTGAAAGATGGTGAGAAGAGTAGTTGTGACGCCATTTTAAACTGACCTTTTTGAAGCCCTTGTGCTCAGGGTTTAGCGTCACAGTTGAGCTAGTTGACAGAGCCTGAATAGCTCAGTCGGTAGAGCATCAGACTTTTAATCTGAGAGTCCAGGGTTCAAGTCCCTGTTCAGGCGTTGTGTCTGTTTACACCCCAAGGTAAGCACACTTCTTAACATTTGGTGGAGACTTTGTGTAAACCATGGTCTTGGTCCAGCTAGGTTGAAAACACAAGTCAGCTTTACTACGTGCCACAAATGGTCAAAAAGACTGGAAATGATCCGTGCTGACAGTAAGTGAGAGACAGTGACCCTGTGTTTTCAGAAAGGTTGATAATGACTATGCTACTTCACTTCTGAAAGGTCTTGAGTAGAGTAGTTGTGACGCCATTTTAAACTGACCTTTTTGAAGCCCTTGTGCTCAGGGTTTAGCGTCACAGTTGAGCTAATTGACAGAGCCTGGATAGCTCAGTCGGTAGAGCATCAGACTTTTAATCTGAGAGTCCAGGGTTCAAGTCCCTGTTCAGGCGTTCTGTCTGTTTGCACCCCAAGGTAAGCACACTTCTTAACATTTGGTGGAGACTTTGCGTAAACCATGGTCTTGGTCCAGCTAGGTTGAAGACACAAGTAAGCTTTACTACGTGCCACAAATGGTCAAAAAGACTGTGGAAGTGATCCGTGCTGACACTAAGTGAGAGACAGTGTCCCCAGGGTTGTGACCCTGTGTTTTCAGAAAGGTTGATAATGACTATGCTACTTCACTTTTGAAAGGTCTTGAGTAGAGTAGTTGTGACGCCATTTTAAACTGACCTTTTTGAAGCCCTTGTGCTCAGGCTTTAGCGTCACCGTTGAATTAATAGACAGAGCCTGGATAGCTCAGTCGGTAGAGCATCAGACTTTTAATCTGAGGGTCCAGGGTTCAAGTCCCTGTTCAGGCGTTGTGTCTGTTTACACCCCAAGGTAAGCACACTTCTTAACATTTGGTGGAGACTTTGCTTAAACCATGGTCTTGGTCATCAGTTCCAGAGTTCCTACCTGACAAACTGTTGTGTATCCAAAACCCATCTTTCTTTCCATTGCTTAGGTGACACACCACACAAGAGTAGGCACCTTCACATTGCAGCGTATTGACATGCTAATGTCACAAATTCCTTGCTTTCAGAAAAGGTGTAAAAGGTCCTCTTATTTATTATCTGAATGGCGTTTCGACAGTGTTCCAACACTGAAATGTAGTTTACACATAAATATGGTGTTTGGCCTGTAGACTTGGCCTAGACATTTCTGGCAATGGCTGGGATAACTCAGTTGGAGGAGCTTCAGACATTTCATCGTGCATCTTCTTTTTGTAACTTGGAGAGCACAGCGTGGCCAGTGAGCTAGGTTGAAGACACAAGTCAGCTTTACTACGTGCCACAAATGGTCAAAAAGACTGTGGAAATGATCCGTGCTGACAGTAAGTGAGAGACAGTGTCCCCAGGGTTGTGACCCTGTGTTTTCAGAAAGGTTGATAATGACTATGCTACTTCACTTTTGAAAGGTCTTGAGTAGAGTAGTTGTGACGCCATTTTAAACTGACCTTTTTGAAGCCCTTGTGCTCAGGCTTTAGCGTCACCGTTGAATTAATAGACAGAGCCTGGATAGCTCAGTCGGTAGAGCATCAGACTTTTAATCTGAGGTTCCAGGGTTCAAGTCCCTGTTCAGGCGTTCTGTCTGTTTACACCCCAAGGTAAGCACACTTCTTAACATTTGGTGGAGACTTTGTGTAAACCATGGTCTTGGTCCAGTTAGGTTGAAGACACAAGTCAGCTTTACTACGTGCCACAAATGGTGACACACCACACAAGAGTAGGCTCCTTCACATTGCAGCGTATTGACATGCTAATGTCACAAATTCCTTGCTTTCAGAAAAGGTGAAAACGATCCTCTCATTTATTATCTGAATTGCGTTTCGACAGTGTTCCAACACTGAAATGTAGTTTACACATAAATATGGTGTTTGGCCTGTAGATTTGGCCTAGACATTTCTGGCCATGGCCGGGATAACTCAGTTGGAGGAGCTTCAGACATTTCATCGTGCATCTTCGTTTTGTAACTTGGAGAGCACAGCGTGGCCAGTGAGCTCGGTTGAAGACACAAGTCAGCTTTACTACGTGCCACAAATGGTCAAAAAGACTGTGGAAATGATCCGTGCTGACAGTAAGTGAGAGACAGTGTCCCCAGGGATGTGACCCTGTGTTTTCAGAAAGGTTGATAATGACTATGCTACTTCACTTTTGAAAGGTGTTGAGTAGAGTAGTTGTGACGCCATTTTAAACTGACCTTTTTGAAGCCCTTGTGCTCAGGCTTTAGCGTCACAGTTGAGCTAATTGACAGAGCCTGGATAGCTCAGTCGGTAGAGCATCAGACTTTTAATCTGAGAGTCCAGGGTTCAAGTCCCTGTTCAGGCGTTCTGTCTGTTTGCACCCCAAGGTAAGCACACTTCTTAACATTTGGTGGAGACTTTGCGTAAACCATGGTCTTGGTCCAGCTAGGTTGAAGACACAAGTCAGCTTTACTACGTGCCACAAATGGTCAAAAAGACTGGAAATGATCCGTGCTGACAGTAAGTGAGAGACAGTGTCCCCAGGGTTGTGACCCTGTGTTTTCAGAAAGGTTGATAATGACTATGCTACTTCCCTTTTGAAAGGTGTTGACTAGTTGTGACGCCATTTTAAACTGACCTTTTTGAAGCTCTTGTGCTCAGGCTTTAGCGTCACAGTTGAGTTAATTGACAGAGCCTGGATAGCTCAGTCGGTAGAGCATCAGACTTTTAATCTGAGGGTCCAGGGTTCAAGTCCCTGTTCAGGTGTTGTGTCTGTTTACACCCCAAGGTAAGCACACTTCTTAACATTTGGTGGAGACTTTGCGTAAACCATGGTCTTGGTCCAGCTAGGTTGAAGACACAAGTCAGCTTTACTACGTGCCACAAATGGTGACACACCACACAAGAGTAGGCTCCTTCACATTGCAGCGTATTGACATGCTAATGTCACAAATTCCTTGCTTTCAGAAAAGGTGAAAACGATCCTCTCATTTATTATCTGAATTGCGTTTCGACAGTGTTCCAACACTGAAATGTAGTTTACACATAAATATGGTATTTGGCTTGTAGATTTGGCCTAGACATTTCTGGCCATGGCCGGGATAACTCAGTTGGAGGAGCTTCAGACATTTCATCGTACATCTTCTTTTTGTAACTTGGAGAGCACAGCGTGGCCAGTGAGCTCGGTTGAAGACGCAAGTCAGCTTTACTACGTGCCACAAATGGTCAAAAAGACTGTGGAAATGATCTGTGCTGACAGTAAGTGAGACACAGTGTCCCCAGGGTTGTGACCCTGTGTTTTCAGAAAGGTTGATAATGACTATGCTACTTCACTTTTGAAAGGTCTTGAGTAGAGTAGTTGTGACGCCATTTTAAACTGACCTTTTTGAAGCCGTTGTGCTCATGGTTTAGCGTCACAGTTGAGCTAATTGACAGAGCCTGGATAGCTCAGTCGGTAGAGCATCAGACTTTTAATCTGAGGGTCCAGGGTTCAAGTCCCTGTTCAGGCGTTGTGTCTGTTTACACCCCAAGGTAAGCACACTTCTTAACATTTGGTGGAGACTTTGTGTAAACCATGGTCTTGGTCCAGCTAGGTTGAAGACACAAGTCAGCTTTACTACGTGCCACAAATGGTCAAAAAGACTGTGGAAATGATCCGTGCTGACAGTAAGTGAGAGACAGTGACCCTGTGGTCATCAGTTCCAGAGTTCCTACCTGACAAACTGTAGTGTATCCAAAACCCAGCTTTCATTCCATTGCTTAGGTGACACACCACACAAGAGTAGGCTCCTTCACATTGCAGCGTATTGACATGCTAATGTCACAAATTCCTTGCTTTCAGAAAAGGTGAAAACGATCCTCTTATTTATTATCTGAATGGCGTTTCGACAGTGTTCCAACACTGAAATGTAGTTTACACATAAATATGGTGTTTGGCCTGTAGACTTGGCCTAGACATTTCTGGCCATGGCCGGGATAACTCAGTTGGAGGAGCTTCAGACATTTCATCGTGCATCTTCGTTTTGTAACTTGGAGAGCACAGCGTGGCCAGTGAGCTCGGTTGAAGACACAAGTCAGCTTTACTATGTGCCACAAATGGTCAAAAAGACTGGAAATGATCCGTGCTGACAGTAAGTGAGAGACAGTGTCCCCAGGGTTGTGACCCTGTGTTTCCAGAAAGGTTGATAATGACTATGCTACTTCACTTTTGAAAGGTGTTGAGTAGAGTAGTTGTGACGCCATTTTAAACTGACCGTTTTGATGCCTTTGTGCTCAGGGTTTAGCGTCACAGTTGAATTAATGGACAGAGCCTGGATAGCTCAGTCGGTAGAGCATCAGACTTTTAATGTCATGGTCCAGGGTTCAAGTCCCTGTTCAGGCATTGTTTGTTTGCACCTGTAAGATTCACGTGCAAATGTCACCAACTTCTTGCTTTCAGAAAAGTTGATCCTCTTATTTATTATCTGAAAGGCGTTTCGACAGTGTTCCAAAAGTCTTGACAGTCATCTTCATCCCAATATAGGTAATGTCCCCAGTAGTCATAGCTGCTTTTCTACGTGGCACAAATTATCAAAAGGATTGTGGAACGTTCTGACAGTAAGTGAGAGGGAATCCGCAGGTGCAACACAAAGAGGGATACCACATATGTGCCTCTTTCTTGGCGACATATATTTTAGACAGGATCATGAACCACTTATTTAAAGTTGAGTATTGTCATAAAGAGTTTCCTGACAATTTTCCAACACTGTCATGAGATTGAATCTACATAGGTCCTTCAATTCAATGTAATACTTTTCATCTTACGTTCCAGTAAGTATTTTGGGGCCTTGCTTTTTTCACAACAGATCTTTTTCCACAAAACATTATTACAAAGATTGTGGTGTTTCTCTTTCTTCATCATTAGTTATGACTCTAACATGGACGACAGCAGGGACAACAAGAAGAACCGCTTCTCCAGTACTATGGCCTTCATGGAAGAGTATCTTAACAACGTCCTTAATGATGACATGCCATTCCATGACGAGGAGAAAAACAAGCTCACATATGAGGTCTGGTTCTGCTCCCTAGTCTTACAACTTCACTATAAAGTTCTACTACTACTGTCTGTTATTACTTCTTCCATTTCCCTTCTTCCTTCAGGTGGTGAGTTTGGCCAGACATTTGATCTACTTTGGCTTCTACAGTTTTTTTGAGTTGCTCAGACTCACAAGGACCCTGCTGGGCATCATTGACTGCAGACTCAATCCAGGACACGCTGGTCTCGTATTCAATGATGATGCATCAGGTGACTTAAAATACCATAACAAGCTAAGACATTCAATTGTTTAACAACAACAGGTTTGCTGCCAAGTTTAACTTTAGTTTTTATCTTCAATTACTTACTTGTAATGGGTCCTGTTTGTTTGTATGCCTGTTTGTTAGCAGTTTAGATTCCACAATTTTAAGATATCATCTTCAGATTTTGTGTGATAGTAGATACTAACAAGAGCCCAAACTGTAATTGTTGTGAAAATCAGTTCAAGGTCAAGTTCGCACCGATCTCTGAATGCGCTTGTTCTATTTAGTCCAATGAAAGTCCATTAAAAGTCAAATGAAACAAACAAAAACAAACATTTATCTTTGATACCTTGATAACTTATTAATCTATTATAATGTTAAAGCTCACTAAAGCTCAGTTGTTCCTTGTCTTTTTGTGTGCATGTATAACTGTTATTGACTTTATTTTGAATATTGTCGGGTTAATTACACTGACATGCTTTTTTTCTTCTCTCTGTTAAGGCAAGAACGTGAAGCGCTCTATACACGGGATGGGTCAGATGATGTCGACCATGGTCCTCAACAGGAAACAGTCCATATTTGGAGGTGCAGTTTCCAGAGGGGCAGGAATGGGGCCAGCGCTTGTGCTTGAAGGACAAAGAGGCAGTAAAGATAGTCTCGACAACATGGACTTGACAGTGATGGATACTAAGCTGAAGATACTGGAGATATTACAGGTAATATACAATAATTTTAACTCATTTTACACTCAGTGGCCACTTTTTTGTTTTTAGGTACATCCATCCAATGCAGTACAATATTTAAAATGAAATTTATTAGATATCGATTAGACAACATTGCAAGAAATAAAACACTGCCCAACCAGTGTTTCGCAAAAGGGCCTGCTCACAAAACACCTTTAGTTTGTAAGCAAAGTTATAAGAATGACATTCAAACCCTATATGTAAAATTATGTTATTGTAACTGAATTCCACTTTCCTTTTCATCAGTTCATCCTGAATGTCCGTCTGGACTACCGCCTCTCCTTCCTCCTGTCTGTATTTAAGAAGGAGTTTGTGGACGTTTATCCCATGGCTGACGCTGACGCTACCACTAATATGGAGCATGCAGGTAGAAACACAGCTGGTGCAAATAAACTCATTCAATTCATTTTAACTCTAACATGCATAAACTATATATAAAAAGTTGTCTTCTGCTTCTCTATGCATGCATGTGCATGTGTGTGGTAGTTGGTAGTTTAATTTTAGAAATGCTGTATTTTGATTAAAATAGAATAGAAAGCCTTTATACACATGTATCTCATCATCACATCTATTGCATACATGTGTGTGTGTGGGGGGGGGGGTAAAGTGCACAGTTCTGCAGCACTATATACATTTGAACAGTATTCAAAAATATACAATGTACAAATATGCAAGTCAGGAATACAAATAGTGTCATATATTTACGGTGTAGTTTATTGCACGTAAATTAGGTATTGCACAGTGATGATGTGTGTTCTGTTTATGGAGGGAAGTGCTTGGATTGGGGGGGTGGAACTGTGTTTTCAGTGCATGTGTGACTTCAGCGTGGTTATGGTTTTTGGGAATAAATTATTCTTGAGTTTGTCGGTCTTTGTGCTGATGCACCTGTAGCACTTCCCTGAGGGAAGAATTAGTTTCCAACATATATCTAAATACCTAAAAACACAATTCAAATAATCTGGGACCTGTTATGTTTTTCCTTATTTTCTGAAATCCATATACTGTTATAATGGTGGATTTTTTCATGGACAACTCTTCAAGTAATGAGGTCATTACTCGCACTACTGTTCACTGTGAGTCATAAGCTGCACAGCTTTTTCCTTTTTTCCTTCCTCAAAATTTTTGTTTGCTTAATAGTAGTACAGCCAGGGCTGCACCAAGGCCAACTATAAGATAAATATAGATTTTTATTAGTTTTAAACTGTCATGAACTGTGTGTGGCAGGCAGGATTGGACCCAGACGCAGACTCTTAGACAGGACTTTAACACAAAATCCAGCTTTTTTGTTGAAACAAGTCAATAGAGAAAACTAAATTAGAATTAAAACACACAGCTTGGTACGAGGGAGACGCTGAAATAGATACACGGAAAGATAACGAGGAAAGTGAGAACACTCAGGGAACGCAGCTGACACGAATTAACATGACGCCACAGGGGAAGCAAAACAGGACACACCGAACATGGAAACACGAGACCTTCACAATAAATGAGGAGTGGAGGAAAGGCAGACGAGCGGGGGGACAGAGAGGAGACATGAGGGGCTGGAGAAACACAGAGTGGAACACAAGGAGGGAAACAAGACGCGAGGGCTCACCACATATATACACACAGACACACCGCGAGAGACACAGAGGGCAAAGACACAAGAGGGAATCTAATAATCAAGAATCTAAACAGAATAAAAGAAGCTCACAATGGAATAACTAAGACTATAAATGAACCTGAACATAAAACATAATAACATAACAAAATATTACTAGAACACAAGAAACTCAAAATGCTGGGTCCAGGTAATGACATAAACTGTGAGGTTGTTCTACTAGGATCCAGAAATAAAAATATGTATATGGAAAGAGGTAGACAGGTCCCGTTAAAATATGATAAATCTAAGAATTGAATATTTAACAAAACTTTAATGAGATGGGATAAATTTACACGGATTTTAGAAAAACTTTTGCGTGTTGTCTACCTGAACATCCATCCTGCAGTTTTTCTTACGGTGCTTGTGTTACTTGTCTCCCTATGCTTCAGATGTGCCGGTTAACATGGACATGACAGGTAGTGCATAGATAAGCTCATATTAGAGGCAAAGAAGACCCTACAGAGAGCACATGCCACATTTCTTCACCAGTTTACGTCATTTTATTATTGTAACACAAATTACTGCGCAAAAGTCTTTAACCCTATTTCTTAATAGTTGGTGCACGACTTAGATTGGAATGTCTTGATGCTCAATCATCCAGGTAAGTAAAGTGTTCATCTGGACGAAGCGTTTTCAGTGGGTGAAACGTTTCATTACTTATCCAGGTGATTTCCTTTAGTCTCAGCTGACTGCAGGTTTCCAACCTTATAAACAGAAACATTTGCACATGACTGAAACTAGCACCACTGAAAGAACACTTTTCACGTAAATGGGAAAGCATCTCTGAATCGAGGAGGGGGCTAAAGGGGACGTCTTTCACCATCTTACAATGCTGTGATTGCAGCCATTCCCCAACTCTCTGGTACTCATGACCATCGATCAGTGGTCTTTGACCTCACAGCCCGTTGTTCATTCAGCGTCCAGATGAACAGAACTTAGATTGAAAGATTTCCACAATGTGAAGCAGTGTGGGATCATCTTGAAAGAGAACAGAACAAGCTAACCGATCCAAAGAGGAGGTTTGGACTGTTCAAGAAAACTGGAAATTATTGCTAAAGAATAATTAAAGGAATTTGACGATAGCTTACCTAAGAGAGTTAAATAAGAGGGAGTTCAGGTTGTGTTGAAGAATAAATCTAGTCATATTAAATATTGACTTTCAAGCTTATTAGAATGATCCATACTGTTTGTATTTCTATCTATGCTTGCACATGTTGTCCATCTTCCTAGCAGAGCATCAAGAAATGAGGGTTGGCTCAAGACTTTTGCACAGTAATGGGTAACATTTAGAGTGAACCGTATGAGCAACTTGGTGTGAAACCATGAATAATTAATTTCAGTTCTGCCTTTTTGTCCCTACTCAGCCACCATCAACCTGCAGTTCATTGGAGAGCAGGCAGAGGCCATGTTTGGAGTTGGGTGTGTATCGCTGGACATGCATTCATGCACAGGTTTTATTAATACAACATACACACATCTTAAGTACTTTGTGTGTTTGTGTGCAGAAAAGGGAACAGTATCCTGGAGGTGGACGATGAAGGTGGTCGCATGTTCCTGCGGGTGTTGATCCACCTCACAATGCATGACTACGCTCCTCTGGTGTCTGCAGCCCTGCAGCTGCTTTTCAGACACTTCAGCCAGCGACAGGAGATGTTACATACCTTCAAACAGGTGACACAGACATGCAAAATCTACATAAATAAGCACAAAACAAATCCAGTGTCTCTTAACTAAAATGCTGACCCCTTAAAATGTAATAAAAAGCAGAAGTACAGTCATGAGAATCAGTGTACACAACACTAGCTAAGACCAGCAATTCTTCATTAAACTTGTCATAATTAACTTCAAATGGTCTATTTTTTTGTATTCACTGAATTTTTCAAATCTTCCTGGAGATCTGTGGCCCTGAGGGGTGTAGTGCAAAGTTCAGTATATCCAGGCTTTCTTTGCGTTAGCTAGTTTAATAAAACCTCAAACATAACGGTGCTTTCTTTGCTAACTCAGGCTTTCTGCTACAGTCTTCTGTGGGAACTCAGAACAGGAAAAATATTGCAGAATATTCATGTTAATCCTCCAAGTTGTGACTGCAGGTCCAGTTGCTGATCTCCGCTCAGGATGTGGAGAACTACAAGCTGATTAAGGCAGATCTGGATCGTCTCAGGACGTTGGTGGAGAAATCTGAACTGTGGGTGGAGAAGAAAAGCTCAGGAGGAGGAGAAGGGAAGAAGGACAAGAAAGACAAGAAGGAAAAAACAGAGGTAAGGACTAATGAGATAAGAATAAGATAAGGGCATCCTTGCAAAAGAGATTTTCTAATCTCTGTGGATTTTTTCCCTGTTTAAATAAAACATTTTTAAATTGTATTGTGATACTGAGTGTGTGAAAGCTAAAGCTTTGAGAATGCAGGAGCCCATGATGAGAAATTATGAAGAAACTTTTCAAATCAAAGGTTTTAAATGTACGTAAGTTAGGTCTTATGTAGACGTGTAATACAAAGCCTGCATAGCTCAGCTGGTGAGAGTCTTAGTGCTGTGGACACAAACACAGACAGCTGCAGACAGCTTCATTGTTAACCAGCATCCTCAAGAGCAAAGCCACGTAGGACTTTCAAACTGAAAAATCTCAGATGAGTTCGAATATCAGGGTCAGAGGTCAAGTCTTCTGAAAATCTTGTGAATGTGATAAGCTGAGAATAAGGTGATGTAGGATAGTGCTGCCAGTATTTTTTAATTCAGTGGTCATAATTTTTAATTGACTATATGACCAATAAACCAATTATAATCAAATTCATGAAATATGAAAGTATGAGGTTTTATTTTAACAGAGTTAGTTTTAAAATACCAAGAGGTCGGTTTTTGTCTAAGTATTCATGCCGAGGAGCTAAGGCCATTTTTCTTCATAAATATTATCTTGTTATTGTGTCCTTTGTCTTTAAAGTCTATAATACTGGCTCAAACCTTCCCATATCTAAATAACAACAGTACATATGTACTAGGCTGGCTGAGAGGAGAATCCCAGAATAAGTCTGGCTTTTAGAGGCTGTTTTAAAGGGTTTTTAAAGATTAGCTGAAGTCAGTGTTACTTTGTTTTGTATGTTCTCTAAACTGCTTTTAAGATTTCAATTTTTTTCAGAACCAACAGGATCTTTGTGTCTCGGTGGCTGATTGGCATCATAAACTTTTGTCAATATAACAACTAACCAATTTATTAACCACCGACTAACTAACCAACTACCCCATTCAGTCACTATTTAAAACAACATATTATTAAAAATCTAAATGCTACTAATAAAACTAAAGTACTAAACAAAAACAAATAAAAATATCTTTTGAACTTTTGCATCCTGGTTTTTAAACTCACTTCCTGTTGGTGTTGGGCTTCCTGGTGTATCATGTGGATATAAGGTTTATATGTGGCATGGCACTTTCACTGCATGGCATCTCTCCTTCTTTCATTCTTTCTTTCTTGTTGTTTATACTTTGAAATGCAGAAACTCAAACTCTCAAATGTTTTCTAGAACTAGTTTCTTGTTGTCATGCATCTTATACACTCACACTGCATGTTAAAAAAAAACCCAACCAGCTAGTCGTGCTTTGTTAAAATGTTAGCTTGATAATGAAAACAACCAATCGCATTAACATGAGAAGTTGTTTTTGTAATAAAAATTTAATGTAAAGAAAGAGCTTCATCCTCTTTCTGACTTCACTCCGTATGTTTCACAACTTCTCATAGAGAAAAATGTGGTTCCACCAGCGAGGGAACTTCTAAACCTGCCAATCTGGGTGCTGTTGGAGTTTAAAAATAGTTTAAAAACCAGTAACCTTCCAGAAGAGATGGCAACGTTTTAAGAAATACTGGAATAAACAATAACCAGTTTGCAGTACGCAAACTGTTTGTTTTTGGCTCCGATACTGGTGCAAGCCTCCAGTACACTTCCTAGAGAAACTAGATGTGCTGGTGTGTTTGCAGACATTACATCTGCCCACACACTTATTCTACCCTGCTACCCATGTCTGCTTAGTGATATATTTGCTCCTTAACCTCTGGTAACCCATCTAGGATTAGGATTGGGGTTAGGTCCACGCCTTTCTTTTAATGCGATTTGTGGCTATTTGGAGCACCTAAATCAAAACGATTATAAGGGAAACGGCTGCAATATGAGACTTTATTTGGAATATAATATCTTCCAGTTTCTTGAAGTTTGCCTTTTTAGCATGTGGCTAAAACAAAACCTAACACTAACCAAGCTAGTTTGCTAGTGAGCTGGTAAATGTTGAGGTTAACAAGTGAATCTGAATATTGACTAGGATCAGAAATGTAGTGTAAAGTCCTCAGTGAGGATGAGTGTGGTGCCATACCCGGAGAGAACTGCATATGCTGTCTGACCCTCTGCATCCTGCAGGGGGCATCACAAGAGGCAACACCCAAGAAGGAGAAACTGAAGGAGGGTAACGAGAACTACCAGAAAGTCAAAGAGGTGAGAGCGCCCGTTCGTTAATGTTTCTTCAACATGTGATCAGTTTTTCTTTTTGATTTGTCTCTGTCTGTTGGGTTTTCTGGAACGTTCTTCCAAAAAATCATCTATTAACTAATCAACAAGGGCACAGCTGTGATCTCTCTGTTGAAAACGTCCTGCACGTGGTGATCTTATCTCTTATCTCTCCAGCGATGGTGGTTTTTCTCTGCTCAGGATAATTCCATCATTATTCTCTCCTACTAGTTTCTCTGGTGAACGACACCTGCAGAATGTCACAAATGGAAACGAAGATGAAAATTAAAGGATAGATTTAAGTCCTTATTTGGTATAAAATTATATTCCAAATTCAACCAATCAAAACCTTCCTTCTGTTCTGGTAAATTTTAGCTTCCAAATGTTCGGTTGTTGCCACGATGACTTCAAATTATCTTGTATTTCTTCAGTGTTTTGAAAGAGATTAGGTTTGGTACGATTTCTAATCACGACCTTTGTCAATGAATCACTCTTTCCACATTGGAACGTCATTAATAATCAATATTTATGTGATTTATTATTTGTTTTATGTCATGCGCTACAAAATCACAAAATGCTAATCTGACGATTCACTTAATATTTTATTAATTAAATGAACGAAAGTAAACTGAAATAACATCAGTTGGCTTTTTTGTGAGTAAGACTCATTTGTAGATGTGCTTAGTTTCTACAAGTCAAAGTTTTTAAAAGTTCATAAGGTTATTGATTTTAATATAGCTTAAACATGATCTACACACCTGCGCCACCTGAGAATAAAACACACACATTTTTGAAAACACCGTATATTTAAAGAAATAGTAATGGGCCCCTAATTGAGTCTTGGGGAAAACTGTCAGTATTATCCAAGTATGTCTTTAAATTAAACGCTCGGGAAACAATGAATGAATAAACATGCGTTTTATTCACAAATAAGATTCATTTTAGCGTTTTCAGAAATGAAAAAAATGTCTTATCACTTAGAATATGTGTGAAAAAGCCCTGAGCCCAACACGGCACCTACTCTAGTTGTTCTAAAGATAATTCTACAGACACATTGTGTAAAAGTAATGAATGTGTTACATTGTGTGTGTTACGTAATGTATTTTATGTTAAAATCTTTAGTTCAATTCAATTCAATTCAATTTTATTTATATAGCGCCAAATCACAACAAATGTCGCCTCAAGGCGCTTCATAGATACAGAGAAAAGCCCAACAATCATATGACCCCCTATGAGCAGCACTTTGGCGACAGTGGGAAGGAAAAACTCCCTTTTAACAGGAAGAAACCTCCGGCAGAACCAGGCTCAGGGAGGGGCGGGGCCATCTGCTGTGACCGGTTGGGGTGAGAGAAGGAAGACAGGATAAAGACATGCTGTGGAAGAGAGACAGAGATTAATAACAGATACGATTCAATACAGAGAGGTCTGTTAACACATAGTGAGTGAGAAAGGTGACTGGAAAGGAAAAACTCAATGCATCATGGGAATCCCCGGCAGCCTACATCTATTGCAGCATAACTAAGGGAGGATTCAGGGTCACCTGGTCCAGCCCTAACTATATGCTTTAGCAAAAAGGAAAGTTTTAAGCCTAATCTTAAAAGTAGAGATAGTGTCTGTCTCCTGAATCCAAACTGGAAGCTGGTTCCACAGAAGAGGGGCCTGAAAACTGAAGGCTCTGCCTCCCATTCTACTTTTAAATACTCTAGGAACAACAAGTAGGCCTGCAGAGCGAGAGCGAAGTGCTCTAATAGGGTGATATGGTACTACAAGGTCCCATAGTGTGTAAAGAAATCTTCTTTTCCTAAATGTGGAATGGCTTTATGAAAGACTTTTTTACACAGTGCATCCTTTCTTTGGGGGAAAACTTTAATTGCTAAAAATGCAAATTAAACTAATTTCTTAGCATATACAGCCCATCAGAGATACTATCGTTAATTAAAACTAAGCTAAAATACACAGTGGGATACTTAGAGCTTAGAAAAAATGTACAAAAATATAATTGCAGGCTCTACAGTACCATGCAACAGTCTTCAGCCAAACCTCATCATATTTTATTCTCATGGAGCCAGACTTGGAATTTTTTCAGTGCTTATTGTTTCAAAGGAGCTTGCAAAGAAAAGCGTCTGGACTTCTTTAAGTTGCTTGAAGACGTTTCACCTTCATCCGAGAAGCTTCTTCAGTTCTAAGGTCAAATGGTGGAGAGTCCCAGATTTAAACCCAGTGCTTATTGTTTATTAAGCTCAATGCAAACCTAAGAATCATTCAAGGATAAAAAGACACATAACTCAAGAGATAAACCTGTGTTGTGTCTCCACGTAGCAGACAGCTTAGCAAAGAATCAGTTGTAAAATATAAACACAGTGCCAGTGCAGTAAAAGCAAAGAAAAACACAATCGGCCATGGATTGACCCCCCCACCCCCTGGAGCCTGGACCTCAACATTATTGAAGCCGCGTGGGACCAAGAACGGAACAAAAAAAGCAGCAAACATCCGAAGAAGAGCTTCCGATGTCCCACAAGCCTAAGAAGTATTCCTGAAGACTTTGTTGTTGTTGAAATGTTGAGAAAAATATTCAGGCTGTGTTGAAGAATGAAGGTGGTGATACCAAATACTGACTTTCAAGCTTGTTGTAAACTGTATCACATATATTTGCACATATTTCAATAAAACAGTGCACCTATTTCCCCTTTTACTAACAAAATATAAAAAATGAAGGGTGTCCTTGCACTCTGATATCTGCTTTACCCATGAAAATAACGCTCATAAAAACAAACTAACATTGACACTAGAAAACTAAATTGAAATGAAGTATTTCAACCAATGAAAGTTAAACTGACCATCATCTGTCTAACTGCATGACTCCACTGTCTGCCATCTCGCTCCTCCCCCCTGCAGATCCTGGAGAGGTTGAATAAGATGTGCAGCAGCGGAGTTTGGAAGAAGCAGCAGAGGCTGCTAAAAAACATGGGTGCTCATAAAGTGATGCTGGACCTGCTGCAGGTCTCCTACGACAAGGTAAGACAGGACAGCCCAAATGAAAAGCACCTTAGCAGGCTTAATTAAGCAGGTCAATTCAAATAGTGCTGCACTTGAAGCCACGCAGCCTTTTTTTACATGACATTGAAATCTCACAGTGGAGTTTTTCATCAATAACCTATTACAGATGTTCTTTCTTTTTCCAGTCTTCTTTTCATTTTGAACTGTGGAGTAGTTATAATAATGTAATACTTATCAAACAGGCTGAGATTTGTTATTTAACAGCCATTCATATTTATTGTAACTTTTGCCCCTGGTGTTCGTGGATTTCTTTCGTTCGATTAAAATATATGTGTATATTCAAATAGTCTGGCTGTAGCCAGATTTGAGAGGAGAGTTCAGCTCAACCAAGACTAACCATCGTGTTTGTCTGTGTGTGTGCAGAATGATGTGAAGATGCAGGAGATCATCAAGTATACTCACCTGTTCCTGCAGAAGTTCTGTATGGGCAACCAAGAGAATCAGGCTCTGTTGCACAAAAACCTCAACTTGTTTCTCAACCCGGGGGTAAGCTGCTTCACAAATGTGCCAAAGTTATACACAATGCTTATTTAGTTCATAAATCTGAGTGGACGTTCAGAACGCTTTAAGGGTGGTTGATTTGGTTACATGTTCAGACGTCTTTGTGAGGACAGAAATTGTGATGCTACGATACCTGTGGGGACCAAGAGTCACTTATGGGGACAAGATGTGCGTCGCCAATGAGTTTGGAGGCGTGTTTGGGACTCAAAATGTGGTTTTAGTGTGAGGGTTACAGCTAGGTTATGGTTAGGTTTAGGGCAGCGGTCCCCAAGCCCCGGGCCTCGGACCGGTACCGGTCCGTGAGTCATTTGGTACCGGGCCGCGAGAGTTGAGGCTCAGGTGTGAAATGTATAGTTTTTATTGGTTTTCAGCGTTATTTTGTTATCGTTTTTATTGTTAACTCGGTTTTCCTGGGTCTTTTCACGTGTGTTATGATTAAATCTTCTTTTTTTCGGTACCGGTACTAGTTTTATTTTGTTGTATTTATCCGCGACACGCGACAAGGCCGGTCCGTGAAATATTGTCGGCCATAAACCAGTCTGTGGAGCAAAAAAGGTTGGAGACCGCTGGTTTAGGGTATCCGTTAGGCATTATGTCAATGAGATGTCCTCACTAAGATATGAAAACGAGTGTGTGTGTGTGTGTGTTTCTTTTTCTTTAGGAATATGTCAAGTGAGACAACAGTCTCAATATCTTATCTCCTGCACCACACTCATAAGTTTAAATTTCTGACACTTGACTCCAATTAGCCAATTACCTCCGTTTATAAACCCAGCCTACATTTAGAGACACTCGTTGCCAGATTCTCTTTAAATGCAGTGTAGTCAAACCTTTCCGTTTTAGTTTTCTATCACTTTTAATTATCTTTACCTTTCATTTCTGTCAGCTCTGAAGCTAAATAAGCCAAAATCAGAAATCTTTGTACAGTTGGATTTTCTTCTACATAAAACACCTGATCAAGTTACTTCTGTTTAAACAGCTTTCATTTATTTTACTTTAGCTAATCAACTTTTGCTCGTTTAAAGAAAATGCTGGTTGTCTCTGGGTTTTCTAAAGTGATTTGAGTGGCTGGTAGAGAGAAACCTCTCTGACAACTCTAATGCTCGGTGTACTGAAGGGGACTTGAATGAAAATTAATCAGCTAGAGAAAGAATATCAACCTCCCAACACCTGAACTCTTCCACGTCATGCATTTTTCATTTCTCTGATATTTGGGCTGACTGGGACCTGATGAATGTAAAAACAAAGAATTACCAGATTTTGTTTTTTTTACCTGATTTTTGTTTCTCAGAAAAATGAGAGCCACATACGAGGACACTCGTTTTAAATGTTGATAGAACAGTGGCCGTATGATGTCCTCGTAAATGTCACAGGGACATAGTGACATAGTGAAAACAAATTCCCAACATTTTCCAACATTCAGGAGGCAGTTGGGGGTTTTGTAATGAAAAAGTCAAAACTAGTCTTCTCTAAATAAACATCAGTGTTGATGTGACTGACCTGAAACCTTTTTGATTTCTAAACTTTCCTTTGTTCATGTCCAGCTCCTGGAGGCGGAGACAGTGCAGCACATCTTCAGTAATAACTACCAACTGTGCAGCGAGATCTCCGAGAGCGTGCTGCATCACTTCATCCACTGCCTGGCAACGCACGGCCGCCATGTCCAGTACCTCAACTTCCTCCACACCATCATCAAGGCCGAGGGCAAGTACGTCAAGAAGTGTCAGGACATGATCATGACCGAGGTGAGGATGAGACGCACCGCTTCGCTTCTACTAAAACATCAACCCGTGTTTTCATGCTGATGCGTTCAAGTTTTCCTTTCGTGTCTTCTTGTAGTTAACAAACGCCGGTGAGGACGTGGTCGTCTTTTACAACGACAAAAACTCGTTTAAAGTCATGCTGGAGCTGATGGCAGAGAGCAGGGAGGGCGTCGGTGAGACCAGCCCACTCAGGTAACCAAGGCAGCGATGATGATGATTTTATTAATCCATCTTCATAAAACCTGATACTAACCATAACGCGGTCATTTAAGAAATGACAGGATTCTATTTTATTTGTTAAATGACTGAAAGCTTCGAGCTGGAGACAATAACAGGATAAAATGATCCTATAACAGGATATAAAAGGAAACAGCATGTAGCTCTGCATGTTTAACATTTTTTATGCCATATATGTCCTTCCTGATTCAATCAAAAAGGAATTTGTGTCTCCTCTGATCTTGAACCAGCTACTTAAAATTTTTATTACATTTCTAAACATGTTTTCTTGAGAAGTTCTTGCAGTGATTGTGAACTTATAGTTATACAATTGTTGTAATGCACTATCTGACGTGATGGTGGCAGTGCTGTGTCACTGTTCTAATACCAAAACCCAGACACAATGATGCAGTGTGTCAGTATGGCTCTGTGCGCGTAGCTGCATATTAAGCTACAGATGATGTCGAGGAGTTCATTTGTTTCATCAGTCAAAAAAAGAAGAAGCAGAGCAGAAGTTTGTACCACCTTAACTCTGCTGCTATAAACACAAGTCGGAGCTCTTCTGATGAAGATCCGAGCAAGTGGAAACCACGAGCCTTCAGCTGATGTGGCCACAGCTGCAAAACAGGAGACACGAGTCATGACTTGTTAAAATGGACTGAATGTTTATCAATCTTTAGTTTTTCCAGAATATCAGAACTGATTTAATTTTTTAAAAATGTAATTGACAGATTTGGTTCTGGCAGATTTTGCCCTATAAGAAGTCACATCTGTTTTCAAGTATATATACGTGTGGGTGCATATATATTTTACTTGAGTCTAAATACTGTGTGGACAACAAAGTTTTTCAAGTTACCATCAGGTGCTTTTATTTCCCATCCCAAACATGCTGTCGTGTTTCCGTCTGAGACCTGAATGTGAAATCATTTCCCCCCCGCAGGTACCACATCTCTCTGGTGGAGCTTCTGGCTGCTTGTGCAGAGGGGAAGAACGTGTACACGGAGATTAAATGCACCTCCCTGCTGCCCCTGGAGGATGTGGTCAGAGTGGTGACCCATGAGGACTGCATTACTGAGGTTCTCACCGCGTTTGTGTGGTTTAAGGTTTTTAAACTGCTTTGATTGAACCAGAAAGCTAACTTGACTTCCTGTGTGTCTCCAGGTGAAAGTTGCCTATGTGAACTTTGTGAATCACTGCTATGTGGACACGGAGGTGGAGATGAAGGAGATCTACACATCCAACCACATCTGGAATCTGTTTGAGGACTTCACTGTGGACATGGCTCGGGTAGGAACAGCACCACAGTTTATCATCATAACTGATAAACTATTGTAAATCTTTACCTCATTATTTAAAACTACACCCAGGTTTAACACAAGCATCCAGCTTTGTAACATTATATGTACAATAATGTGCAGAGTCTTTCTTTATATTTTTCCCTTTTTTTTGTTAAACCTCACCTAAAAACCTCCTAATTCAACAGATGAACCAGTGCTGCCTTCACATAACAGACAATTTAGTAAAGAACCAATTTGAAATTTAGTCTCGTCCTGTTCCTTTAGTTCAGGGGTGGGCATCTCCAGGCCTCAAGGGTTTAGATGTGTCCTTGATCCAACACAGCTGATTTAAACGGCTAAATGACCTCCTCAACATGTCCTGAAGTTCTCCAGAGGCCTGATAACGAACTAATCATTTGATTCAGGTGTGTTGACCCAGGGTGAGATCTAAAACCTGCAGGACACCGGCCCTTGAGGCCTGGAGTTTGCCACCCCTGGTTTAGTTGGATAACAGAGTTTGGCATAAAACATTTTTACACCAACAAGGTGTTACGTTCCCCTAAAAAGGTTCGGGGGTGAGGGAAAGTAACAAAAGGTGTCCAGGTTGAAAAAGGGAGACAGGGAGGCAAAATAGTTAAATCAACAGGTTTATTAATGTTTCCATTAATAACTTACCTAAAAGAGACGGACAAGCTGCTGTCACCTTTTAAAGAAAGAAAACAATAAACTGAAAATATGCCAAAAAGGGTTAGTACCAAAACACACTCCACGCAGCAGGGGCAATCCACCTCCAAACACACACACAGCTTACTAGCTGCAGCCCAACATGGCTCTCTGGCACTACAGCTCACAATGGTCGTGTCCAAATTCATGGGCTGCATCCTCCTGAGGACCCGGCCTTCGCGGTCTACGTGGGCCGGGTCCTCAGGAGGTCGGGTAGGCCGGAAGTAAACGGCTATGGAATTGGACGGTCTAGCCTTCTCGATCTACTCCCGCCCTTAATTCAGAGTATTTCCGGTTGTCAGCGCCACGGCACGAAAATCGAAAATGGACCCCAAAATCTTTCTGCGTTTTTTGTGTTCAGCTGGTGGGGTGACAGACGTCACCGAAAACGTCGAAGCACTTTTGCAAATATGTCATATCTTGACAAACCGAGCAGATATTTGAAGTTTACACACCCACATTCTCGCCTGAAAATATGTTTAAAGTTTATTTTGTGGCCCAGAAAGATTAGATAGAGTAATTTTAAAACTTAGTAGCGGCCGCCATTGCCGGAAACTGGAGCTTGGCTGGGCCGCGCTATGAATTCTGGGATAGGTTGGGCCAAGAAGGACACACCCGACCCATCCTTCAAATTCGGGGAAAAGGAGGACGCATTTGTCGGCTGCATTTGGAGGAGTCTACGAATTTGGACAGCCTTCGGCGCGTCGCTGTGACGTAATCGGTCTACAAATGCGGCCTCAGGAGGAAGCAGCCCATGAATTTGGACACGACCAATCTCTGGCCTTAAGAATTCTTAATTAATAATTGTTGATGGGAGTCAGCTGTACAAAAAAGGCGGCACCAAAGGCAGGAGATATGGCCGGACAACACCGGTCGCGACAGATGGCCCCGCCCCTCCCTGAGCCTGGTTCTGCCGGAGGTTTCTTCCTGTTAAAAGGGAGTTTTTCCTTCCCACTGTTGCCAAAGTGCTGCTCATAGGGGGTTATATCAGCGGTCTCCAACCTTTTTTGCGCCACGGACCGGTTTATGCCCGACAATATTTTCACGGACCGGCCTTTAAGGTGTCGCAGATAAATACAACAAAATAAAACTAGTACCGGTACCGAAAAAAAGATTTATTCATAACACACGTGAAAAGACCCATGAAAACCGAGTTAATGATAAAAACTATAACAAAATAACGCTGAAAACTATACATTTCACACATGAGCCTCAACTCTCGTGGCCCGGTACCAAACGACTCACAGACCGGTACTGGTCCAAGGCCCGAATGTTGGGGACCGCTGGGTTATATGATTGTTGGGTTTTTCTCTGTATGTGTTACTGTAGGGTCTACCTTAAAATATAAAGCACCTTGAAGTGACTGTTGTTGTGATTTGGCGCCGTGTAAATAAAATTGAATTGAATTGACACACCCACACAAGGTCAATTTTAGGACGAGGCCCTGGTAGGCATATACCAGCATTGTGTGGGGAGTATCCTTAAAAAATATCTGAGGAAATTGAAGAATAGGAGGTCAAAAAGGTGACAAGCCTAAAAAAACTATCTACAGCAAACAACAGATAAACAGTTTCTGAGAGTCGTATCCATAAGAAAGTAGACAAAAACAACCTGACGTGACATGGTGCTGATGTTCGGGGTTTTTCCCTCTCTGCAGGTCTGTAATAAACGGGAAAAGCGTCTTTCCGATCCCGTTCTGGAGAAATACATCATCGGCGTGGTTTTTGACACCATCAACGCCTTCTTCAGCTCCCCTTTCTCTGAAAACAGCACTTCTCTGCAGGTGAAGGAAATGCTTCACCTTGGTGATATAAAACCGTTTAGGTGTGGTTCCAGCTGATCGCTTCTCTGTCTCTGTCAGACTCATCACACCATCGTGACTCAGCTGCTTCAGTCGTCTGTCAGGTTGCTGGACTGTCCCTGGTTGCAGCAGCAGCACAGAGGGCAGGTGGAGGCGTGCATCAAGACACTCGCTGTGACAGGTAACAAACCTGGCACCGCATTACGTCTGAGCCATGATTCCCAAAGTTTTCTCTCACATTCCCACTTAAAAAAGGCTGACTAAGTCTTGTGGATTCTGAACATTAAATAAAGTTCTCTCTCTGTGCAGCTAAGAGTCGCTCCATCTCTGTGCCTTTGGAACTGGAGGCTCAGATCAACACCATGCTGTCCACTTCAGCTTTGAACTCTTTGTCGCGCACCAATCCAAACTACAAATCCTCCTCCCGCCACGTCCGCCCTAGCGCTCCTACCAACCCCTGGGACTACAAGAACATCATCGAGAAGCTGCAGGTGCACAAGGGCACACCGAAAAAAACCCTTTTCTTTATTTACATTAACTTGCAGTAAACTGTATTTAACCTTGTTCCCTCTGTATCTTCCTCAGGACATCATAAACACTCTGGAGGAGCGTCTGAAGCCACTGGTGAACGCTGAGCTTTCGGTGTTGGTGGATGTCCTCCATCAGCCGGAGCTGCTGTTCCCTGAAGGAACCGACATCCGACAGCGCTGTGAGTCCGGAGGATTCATTTCCAAGTAGGTCATCTGAGTCTAAAGCATGCTTGAGCACTGACACTAGAGGGATGAGGGGAATTATGATGTTCGTGTGCTGACCAGGTTGATCCAGCACACCAAGGCGCTGATGTCTTCAGAGGAGAAGCTGTGCATCAAAGTCCTAAAGACTCTGCAGGAGATGCTCATCAGGACTCTGGACTTTGATGAAAAGGTGAGTTAATAGTAGCTGAACTACCACAATCAGCCTGTTTAACTTAAATCAAAACCATTATAATCACGGTTGAACAACAAAGGCAGGTCCTTGAGAAATACAGTATATTAAAAAAACACAGTGTTGTTGTGGTCATTCTTCTTTGGTGGTTTTGTAGCTTCCAGAGGTCCTTTTGCAGTTTATTCCATATTTATGCTTATTTTATTTGAGACATATTTTATTTATTCCCCTTTCGCTGAGTCATCTTCACCTGTTTGTGTTTGCGTTCCCCACCCTCTCTCGGCTTTTCCCCATTCTTCAGCCTCTGCCAGGCCTTGTTGCTGCCACTGATCATGAATGAAGCTTTCCCCGATCTGAAATCTCTGGCTTATTTCTTGGTTTTGTTTCAGTTAAATGTAACAGGATGGAGACTGAATGGACTTCCTGTTGATTTGTTTCAGGGACTAGTGCTGCGGAAAGTTTTACTGCAAAACTACTTGTTTCCAAACAAGAAGACCAACCAGAAGAATGACTTGGCTGAACTTGGAGTTCCAGGTAAACTGCTTCATACGAACACTGTTCAGAGGAAATAATAAACACTGCTCAAATAAAATGCAGGAGACATTTGATCATAACAGTGTAACATAGTCAGATAAGTTCAGGAATGTCGTTGTGTTCAGTGAAGAACAAAACATCCGAAATCCGTTTCACCTGCTTTGTTAAATTCAATTGTAGACTGGACACGAACCCAAAAAGAGGATGACTTTGCAGGTGGTGGCTTCATTTCTCTGTCTTTATCCTTCCTTACTGATATTTCTCTAGTGCTGCTTTTTGCTGCACCGGTAGTCCAGCTCCTTCGTGATGACCGGTGTTGGTCAAGTTACTTGAAAAAAGTAATCAGTAACTAATTACTGATTACTTCCCCCAAAAGTAATCCCGTTACTTTACTGATTACTTATTTTCAAAAGTAATTAATGACTTAGTTAGTTAGTTACTTTTTAAAAACACGATTTACAACCTGAATAGGTGATAAAGTGATAGATCTTTCAGCCCAATTCTACTTTTTCTACATCATCATCATACAAAATGTAATCAAATGGAAAAGTCTCTTTTTAAAACTTGTTTTATTAGTTTTAATCTTTTAACTTTATGCATCAAGCAAAAACTTAATTATCTGCAACATTCTCTGACTGGAAGAAATTTGTTTAATATTTAAACCTATTTTCTGCACATTCCAGCACATAAAATATTTATTTTTGTTTGTTTACACTCAGTCTTTCAAATAGATGCAAGTAAAACACAGCAGAAAATAAATAAAGTCAAAGACTAGCGGTCCTGTTGCTCTATTTTCACCTGTAAAGCAGGAGTGGGGTAGGCGGAGGGTTACCCTGGTGCAGGTGTGCAGCGGTCAGTGGAAGAATCCGCGAGTTTCTCTGTGAGTTTCCCATTACGTCGTAGCTACTCGGTGCTTGTTTGGAAGTTTAGGGGTTTTTTCGCTGTAAAAAGAAGTTTTCTTCCCACGCACAACGGACACTAATGTTTTTGTCACTTTTTATGGAATCAAACTCAAAGTAAGGTCAGTACTTCCACGCTTTAAACGCTGCACGCTCATACTCTCTCTGCACTCGATATATGATCCATTGTTGATCTGCACACAGCTGTTGTCACGAACGTCGCACTCGCTTACGTCACTGTCATGAGACATTCTCGCAAAAAATCACGGTTTTAGTAACGCAGTAACGCAGCGTTCCTACGGGAAAGTAACGGTAATCTAATTACCGTTTTTGCAATAGTAATCCCTTACTTATTACTTGAAAAAAGTAATCGGATTACAGTAACGCGTTACTGCCCATCTCTGGTGATGACACATCCATATTTGACATTGATAGGTTTGTTGTCTCATGTATATCCATAGATGGTGGCAATAACCTCCATGTGCGGGCCAGCAGTATTCTGACTGCTGTTAGGTACCAGGACGAAATCCTCAGACCCACCCATCATGTTTATGTTGCTGTAGCGGACCCTGGGTTAAAGGCTTTTGGTGTGTTTATATAGTTACTAAGAAGGAATTGAATTCCCCAGGCTTGGATTTAATTTATAACCTGTTGGACGTTATGTGTCGGTGCGTTCAGTGTTGCTAATTCAAACCACTGAGCTCACTGATCCAAGTCTGGGGGGAGATTCCCCAGGACACCATTTATTTAACATGATTTACGTAACACAATAATAGCAGTCCAATGTGTTTATGATGCTATAATCTATATTGTCTGTGCACAAGCTGCTATATTATGCTGCATTTTTCTTTCTGTGGGTTAGGCGGTGAACAGGAGCGGGACTGGGCGGCAGTGGCAGCAATCCAGTGTCGTCTGGATCGTGAAGGAGGAACGAAGCTGTTCACAGATCTGGTGATGAGCACCAAGAATGATAAGATCTTCCAGGAGAGCATCCAGCTGGCCATCTGTCTGCTGGAGGGAGGAAACACTGAGATACAGGTAGCAGACAGGAGAAGTTTCTTTGCTCATTTAAGTCACTGTTATGAAATTACAGAGCCAAGTCCATTCTAAAACCAAATAATGCATCAAACATGTAGAAACAATAGATCTGAGACAAGAATGGTCACTTTTTTTTTGAATAGTGTAGTTTAGTTTTCTCCAACATAGCTGATCCAGAGATCACAAGATGTGGTACTGGCAATGGGACCATTTTAATGAAAGAAGTTGGTTCTTGGTTAGAGGTGGTTGTACGCTGGGTTTAGTTTTGACCATCTGTTATATATTGTTTTAGAACAAAGACTGCTTCAGAGCTGGTTTTGATTCATTTTAGGCATGGTTTTAGACTGGGATGGTTTTCAAGCTTGCTTTTGGTCCCGTGTTAAACTGGTGTGTTGACTCTGTCCACTTCTTATGCAGAACTCCTTCTACAAACTGATGATGGGTGACAACAAGTCAGAGAAGTTCTTTAAAGTGTTTAATGACAGAATGAAAGAAGCTCAGGCCGACATTAAAGCAACGGTTTCTGTTAATGTTGGAGAGGTGACACACAAGGCCAACGAGAAGCTGGAGAACGGTGAGAGTCATCTGAAAATAGTTTATGAGGACAAATCTGTGCAATCCCATTATTCTATAGTTTCAATGTACGTCCATATTTAGGGTTCCTTAGATTTATTTGAGGATGATATGATCAAACCCCATTTTGTAACCAATAGTTTGGCATCACTCATTGGAAGTTTGATCAGGTTTAGACATTTGATATAATGTTTTAAATGGTTAATTAACAAACAATTATGTATTATGTCTCTGAAGGTTCTCAGTCATCCAGGTCATCGTAGTCTAAGGAGCTTGGAAAGAAAAGCTTCTGGACTTCTTTAAGTTGCATGAAGACGTTTCACCTCTCATCCGAGAAGCTTCTTCAGTTCTAAGGTCAAATGGTGGAGAGTCCCAGATTTAAAGCTAGTGGGAGTTTCCCCCCACAGAGGGACAAAAGGACCCCCTGATGATCCTCTAATCGCCTGAGCCAAGGTGTGAAACTGGGTGTGGGTCCCAATCAGCCAATCGGTTTCGGGTGAGCTCATTGTGAAACCTGGCCCCACCTTATCATGTGATTTCCTGAGGTCAGATGGCCCAGGATGTGAGTGGGCGTTAAGGCGTCTGGGGAGGGAACTCAAAACTGGATTATAGATGGCAGAGAGTTGGTGTCGTAAACCACCGCCTCTGTTCAAAGATGGTCGCTCACAGTGGACATAGATGCTTCTTTCACTCCTCTTTCAAACCATCTGTCCTCTCTGTCCAAAATGTGAACATTGGCATCCTCAAAAGAGTGACCTTTGACCTTTAGATGCAGATGGACTGCTGAATCTTGTCCCGTGGAGGTGGCTCTTCTGTGTTGTGCCATGCGCTTGTGAAGTGGCTGTTTGGTCTCTCCACCATTTGACCTTAGAACTGAAGAAGCTTCTCGGATGAGAAGTGAAACGTCTTCATGCAACTTAAAGAAGTCCAGACGCTTTTCTTTCCAAGCTCCCTAGACAATTATGTATTATGCACCATTGTGAAGGGAAAAATAAGACTGAAAAAGTTTGAGTTCTGAAAGATGTTTGTAATAATATTTTATGGTTTAAAGGTGGCTCCACCACAATGGGTGTACTTCCGGGTACAGGGGGTCATCCACTGTTGGTACCAGGGGCGCCCATTGCCCCAGGCACCTCCACCCTGCCAGCTCAACCTATTGAAGAACAGAAGGAGGTGGAGACAGAGATGGGACCAGCTGTTACCATCATGAAGCCGATCTTGAGGTTCCTACAGCTGCTTTGTGAGAACCACAACAACGACCTACAGGTCAGTTCCTGCTAACTACTGAACAGTGTTGAGCCTTTTTTACAGATTGTATAGCATTAAACATGTGACAAAAAGTTAATATCTACTACCTATATTTTAGAGACAAGTTGGATGTTTTTCTCTCCACTTTTACCACCGTCTGTTAGAGGCCAGTACAGGAAGTAAAGCTATCTGTTTGTCCCAGCATCTTCTTCATGTAAGCACACATACAGAAAATGTAAGGCTCAAGTTTGTGACTTTGTGTTTCCAGAACTTCCTGCGTTGTCAGAATAACAAAGCCAACTACAACCTCGTGTGTGAGACACTTCAGTTCCTGGACATCATGTGTGGTAGTACGACGGGTGGCCTGGGCCTGCTGGGCTTGTACATCAATGAATCAAATGTCCACCTCATCATTCAGACCCTGGAAACACTTACAGAGTACTGCCAAGGACCCTGCCAAGAGAACCAGGTACATGAGAACAACAGGGTGGAAATAATGGTTTCTACTTTTCTGTGACAGTACAGGTGCCAAGGTGGTGCAGCGGTTAACACTGCAGCATCACTGTAAGAAGGCTGTAGGTTCAAACCTGCAGCTGGAAGTTGAGTGTTCTCACTCTGCTTGTGTGGATTTCCTTCCTCCAACAGTCCACAGACATGCTTGTTAGGTTAACTGTCCCTCGTCAGTAGTGATGCATTTGTGGTAAAGCAGATGATTACATTATTAACATTCATGGGGACCTTCTTGGGGTAACTACTCACTATCGTGGCGATCGTGGCTCAAGAGTTGGGTGTTCGTCTTGTAATCGGAAGGTTGCCGGTTCGAGCCCCGGATCGGACAGTCTTGGTCGTTGTGTCCTTGGGCAAGACACTTCACCTACCGCCTACTGGTGTTGGCCAGAGGGGCCGATGGCGCGATATAGCAGCCTCGCCTCTGTCAGTCTGTCCCCAGGGCAGCTGTGGCTACAACTGTAGCTGCCTCCACCAGTGTGTGAATGTGAGAGTGAATGAATAGTGGAATTGTAAAGCGCTTTGAGGGCCCTGAAAAGCGCTATATAAATGCAATCCATTATTATTATTACTAAGGAGTGGCCAGTGATCTCCATTTCCTAGTCTGGGCAGACTGATATAGCTGCATGTGACACAAAGCCAGTGGTTAGTAATGCAAGACGATAGAAACATGAGGAAGTTGAGGATATCAACAGTCGCTTTGTTCAGTGCTATTGGTAATGTCTGCTACCAGACAAGAAAGGTACATCCATTGAAAAAAAACTGGCACCAGCACCCAGAAACCTCAAAACGTGGGCTCAAAAGGCACCAAAGAACCACGAGTGCCAGCACAACAGATGAAGAGACCTGATGTTATCCTCTAGTTTTTAATTTTCAAGACCTTCTAAAGGTGTCCTTCGTTTACTGCACTGTCTTACATTTGTTTTCTGTGTTTCAGACATGTATCGTGACTCACGAGTCCAATGGCATCGACATCATAACGGCTCTGATCCTGAATGACATCAGTCCTCTATGTCGCTATCAGATGGAGATGGTGCTGCAGCTGAAGGTAAAACGGAGTCACCTCTTTCATTTAGACAGAGTTCGGTGTAGCGACACCATAGTGGCAAAAGTGCAGAAATCTTTCTTATTTTCATATTTCTGTGCATTAAAAGAAGCACAGGAAATCTAACACTGCTTGAAATGTAATTATGTTTAAACATGTCATCTGGGGCGCGGTGTAGGAGCTGATAAAATAACCAAACACTATCATTTATCTCTCACTCTTTTAGGTTAATGTGTGGGTTTGTTTGCAGGTTTTTAAGTCAGCATTTCCACAAATATCATTCCTGTCTGTGTAAAGATAGAACTCATTGTCTCTAGTACTTGACAGTCCATTTGTTTGACTGCTGTTCGACAGGACAATGCCTCCAAGCTGCTGTTGGCTCTTATGGAGAGTCGTCACGACAGTGAGAACGCAGAGAGGATTCTGCTGAACCTGCGGCCACGAGAGCTGGTCAGACCCTGAACCACATGTCCATAAAGCAGCTGTTAAAGATCTTATTGAAAAGCAAGAAAAATCTAAGTGTGTACATGTCCACTCTGCCAGGTGGAGGTGATAAACAAGGCCTACAACCAGGAGAGTGAATGTGAAGGTGTGGAGGTGGAAGCTTCTCCTCGGGAGGTGGGGCACAACATCTACATCCTGGCTCAGCAGGTGACTAAACTCAATTTCCTATTGGCTATCGGGAAGAGCTCATGATATTTTGTGGTTGGTTGGGTCAAAATAAAGTTCTTGATGTGTTTTTGCAGCTGGCGAGACACAACAAAGTCCTTCACAACCTCCTAAAACCTCAAAAGAACAATAAAGAGGGAGAGGAGGGCATTTCCTCAATGGTAAACATCCATCTATCCATCCATGTCAAGTTGTAATCATCTAAAACTGACACCATGCTGCTGTTTGTGTGTCTGCAGCTGAACCTGAACAACCGACCTCTGTCCCAGATGTTGAAGTCCTCGGCTCCAGCTCCTGTGGTGGAGCAGGACCCGCTGGAGTACTACGAGCAGCTAACTTCACAGATAGAGGTATTACTGCTATTAAAATAAAGATCTTTATCCTGAGCCATCGATACTGTAATACTTTGTGGTTTTGTTATCAAATAGCACAAAATGGCATTTGATCGTTTGGGTAAAACGTAACTTTTTCAAATTGTTTATTTAACAAGCATCTCTGTTCCTCGGTTACACAACTCTGTCCTGGTCTGAGTCACAACAATCAGAGATGCTCCCCCCCCTCGTTCCAGCCACCACCAGGAAGTAGAATTCATGGTTCAGTCACTGACCATATGCTTTATGGCAAGGCAGCAGTAGGCCCGGGTTCGAGTCCGACCTGCGGCCCTTTGCTACATGTCTTCCTCTCTCTTTCCTGTCTGTCTACACCAGCGGTCTCCAACCTTTTTTGCGCCACGGACCGGTTTATGCCCGACAATATTTTCACGGACCGGCCTTTAAGGTGTCGCGGATAAATACAACAAAATAAAACCAGTACTGGTACCGAAATAAAGAAAATCTATATATAACACACGTGAAAAGACCCAGGAAAACCGAGTAAACGATAAAAACGGTAACAAAATAACGCTGAAAACCGATAAAAACCCTGAAAACTATACATTTCACACCTGAGCCTCAACTCTCGCGGCCCGGTACCAAACGACTCACGGACCGGTACTGGTCCGAGGCCCGGGGGTTGGGGACCGCTGGTCTACACCATCCATAACCCAAAAAGGGCAAAAGAAACCCCGTAAATTCTGAAAATGTGCTTTGAGTTTGTCAACTTCATCTCTACATTCGAGAGGATCAAGCTTCTATCATCTGTGTAGAAGACGTTGTCTAAACTACGTATCTGTCTGTGCCCAGATTGTTCGCGAGGACCGCAGCATGGAGCAGATTGTGTTTCCCGTTCATCCCATCTGTGAGTTTCTGACAGAGGAGTCAAAGATCAGGGTGTTCAACACCACCGAGCTGGACGAGCAGGGATCCAAAGTCACACATTTCTTCGAGCAAACATCCTTCCTGCACGGAGAAATGGAGTGGCAGAAGAAGCTGAGGAGTGAGTACTCAGACTCAGTGTGATCTGTAAAGGTTTCGTTCGTGTGAGCCAGCTGCTCACATCAATTCTACTTTTGCTCAACATAAAAACCCAACAGCGTGTTCAAGCTCAACATGTATGTGTTTGTGCAGGTATGCCAGTGTTGTACTGGTTCTCCAGAAGGATGACTCTGTGGGGAACAATCTCCTTTAAACTTGCCCTCTTCGTCAACCTCATCATCGCTTTCTTCTACCCCTACGACTCCGGACAAGGTACTACTGCAAGTACTGATAGATCTGAAAATACGACTAAACACATGAACACTGTCATTTAATTTTTGCCATCATCTGTAGAAAGTGTGGAGGACTGGTCGAGGTGAGGATGTGGTGCTTAAAACGATGCTCTTCTCCTCTGTAGGTGCGATCGACGACTCTCTGTTGTTGATGCTGTTCTGGGTCCTGGTCGGTCTCTCCTTCCTGGGTTTGTTCTCTCAGCGTGCTCTCACGCCGTTCACCGTCGCTCTGATCCTCAGGTCCATCTACCACCTCGGCATTGGCAACACGCTAATAGTGCTGGGAACACTTAATGTGAGAAAACACCACATTACACATCTGCACCCTGGGTTTGATTAGCTTAGCATGGCTCGGTGCCTGTTTTAAATATTTAAACTCTTGATTCACAGTTTACATTTCTAGGTTTTATTCAGAGTTGATGAAGATTTTTTCTTTTTAAAAATCAAAATGATGATTTCGTGTTTTTTTTAGTTAAGTTTGGTGATCAGTGAACTGGTCAGTTGAAAAATATAAACTGTGAAGACACTGAATACACTTATCAGATGTGACTGTGACTAAAAGGAAAATATTCTCCTGTTCTTTTTGAGCTCTAGATTTGAATTGTGGTTCTAGAGTAGAACATCCTAGATCAGAGGTGTCAAACATATGGCCCGAGGGCCGGAATCAGGCCTTGGTTTATTATTAAAGGCCGGTCTGGGCAATGAGCTAGCACTCTTTGGTAACAACACCTCCAGCCTGATCATCCACTGTGCTGTCCATGTTTTGTCCATTTCCAGCTCATCAATAAAGTGGTGTTTGTGGTGAGTTTTGTGGGAAACAACGGCACATTTATTATGGGGTACAAGGCCATGGTGATGGATGTGGAGTTCCTCTATCACCTGGCATACGTCCTGACGTCCACACTGGGACTCTTCGTTCACGAGCTCTTCTACAGCATCCTGGTAAACAGCAGCCACAGTGACCTGTCAGGTGTTTGTGCCGTTTGTGGTAGGAAGGAAAATCTAAGTGTCTGTGTTCATTTCGGGCAGCTTTTTGACCTGATCTACAGGGAGGAGACCCTGTTAAATGTGATAAACAGCGTGACGCGTAACGGGCGCTCCATCCTGCTCACGGCACTGCTCGCCCTCATCCTCGTGTACCTCTTCTCCATTGTGGGCTTCCTCTTCCTGAAGGAGGACTTCATTATGGAGGTCGACCCGCTGGCACAGATTGCTGCAGGTAAATTCACAGCTGTTAAAATTAACCCTCATACCAAAACCTTAATCGTTACTAGTTACTGTCTCCTGTTCAGCTTCTCAAAATAGTGAAGCCTCTCAGGATTTCCTCAAGTCGTGCTCTGCAGACGGAGTCAGCTGCACTGCAGAGACCAACACTGAAGAGGAAGGTAAGAGACAGACACATCACTAGATGGTTACTGACAGTAGTCAGTTTTTGCAACATGTATTAGAAAACAACTCTTTTAGCTAACTAAAATAGATACAATTATCCAATTTCCACCACTTACTGGAGTCCCAGTATAGACAGGGAGCTAAATATCTCCAACTAGATAATTGACAGTTTAAAATGTTCTTTATCCACAGTTGCAAATACAAAAATATGTTTTGGAGCTGTTAAACGGTAAATGGGCGTGTTCTCATATGGCGCTTTTTTTACTCTACTGGAGCAAAGTTTCGTAAAGCTGGTGAGGATGCAATACCAGCGTTAAGATGCATTAAGTCATCATGTGGTTTGGATTTGAGGAGGATGTAGAACAAAATGGGGTAAATTGCAAAACATGCCGAAAAGTCATCCACTGCAAAATTAAGACTGTTTTTAACTCTGCATGTGAACATCTCCCCACGCCAAAAGCTATCGGCGAGAGAAACGGAGGAAAATGGTTAAGGTTACTTTATTTATAGCCAGAGGTAAATTTGCTTTACAGAAAAATGATAGCACAGGGTTAGTGGCATGTGCAAGTCTGATTCCATGTTAATGCTTATCGAATGTGAAGCATATTTGTAGCTGGTTCAGTGAAATTTGGTCGAAGTGTGATGAAACTTGCAGTTCTGGAATCTGTGAGGTCTCAGCTTTTAGACACTGTGCCGTTTGTTTGGTTACATGAAGTCGAGTGAGTTCATGGCTTTGTCATTTGTGTTATTCATATTTCACGACGTTACTTTAATGCTCTTTTAATTGTTTGTTGTTTTGGCTGTTTGGTGGTTGTAGAAATGGTGTTTATGAGCTTTAGATCAGATTCTGAGGTTTTCGTGGTGTTTTTATATAAAAACCTTGACTTCAGGGAGGGTATCACGATATCCCAAAAAATATTGCAATATTAGATGTTCCTCATGTCGCCAGCCCTAGTGGAAGCCACCATGAAACTGACAATGACCTGGCTAAACATCAATATCAGCTGCATATAAGCTAACATTGTGCCAGCTAATTTTAGCTGAGTGTTCAAAACTAAAAAAATGAAATAAAATAAAAATCACACTCAAAACTCGTTTGATTATATTTTCACATCATACAAAAAGTTATTCAGAAAGAGACCAACAATGTTAGATCCACTTCACGGACAGCCAGCTAACAACAGCTAACAGGGGCAGATATCACTTAAATCTTCAACATATCCTCAATAACTCACGTAGTATCGCTGTCATTGGTCAGAAGTGAGCTTCACTCACTTACAGACTCATATCACAAAGTTTTTAAAGGCTAGAGTAAATGTGAATGCTTCTTATGCGGCACTGACAGCTGAGGTAAACCGGGCACTGACAGCCTCTAAAAAAAGAATCTCTGGGCTGGATACAGATCCACTCCAAACAGCAGTAGAAATATGCCAGGAAGGCAGTTATGTTTAAATACTAAGTTTAATATTTTTGGTCTCTTTTGTTCCACTAAAACATGTTTGTGCTATAACAGCCACCATAGCTGGGATTATACACTAAACAGAACTAGTGGTGAAAGTTTTTACACACCATAACTTTACATTTATTATGCTGCCCTCACAACACGTGACCATGTGAAGCTAGACAGCTAGCGAACAAAATAGAGGAGATCTTCCACACAAGGCTTGCTTTTCTTGCTTTTAATGAAGATCCTTTAAAGCCTTATCCTCTCTCAAGGCTTCTCCTTGCTATTTCTTATTTGTAACTGAAATATACAGAAAGTGAAAATAAATTGCTAGCTAATACACATCTTAATGACAAACTTAGCCTAGCTTAACACGTGCGTT
This sequence comes from Neolamprologus multifasciatus, assembly GCF_963576455.1. Taxonomy (NCBI): domain Eukaryota; kingdom Metazoa; phylum Chordata; class Actinopteri; order Cichliformes; family Cichlidae; genus Neolamprologus; species Neolamprologus multifasciatus. The sequence goes on along the minus strand of NC_140458.1, from coordinate 2,476,634 downwards.
ACATTAGCATCACAGTTCACTCCATGTAAACACATATAAAAGTTATTTCTGAACATATTAATACTCACAAAGACGAACGTTTCCCAAGGTACAAGCGTGTAGGGCACTCTCAGCGTGTACATGAACTCGTTCACTCTTTTAATACTGCCGAAGCACTTTTCACAGCATCAACGGAGAAAATACTTCAAAGATAGGTTAATGATCAGAGCGCTCCCTCGCTCCCATTTCCGCACATACAATACAAAGATCGCTTGTGATAACGATGTCTCACTCTGAGCAAATTTCGAACCCAGACATTTTAACTGTTTTTAGCATGAATTACTTATAATATTTCTTAACTCTGAATGTATTCATCACCTTGCTTATGTAACTTAATCAGACTATGCACTAACTACTGACTTCTGACCAAAAGGCATAACATTTATACCGTCTTTGTATTTGATCATTGTTAAATGTCCTTGATGAGTCTTTGTGTGTGTGTGTGTGTGTGTGTGTGTGTGTGTGTGTGTTTCAGAGGAGCCAGACTCTGAGCGAGCATGCGACACTCTGTTGATGTGTATCGTTACTGTGCTGAACCACGGACTAAGGAATGGAGGAGGAGTGGGAGACGTCCTCCGCAAACCATCTAAGAACGTACGAGACAGTTTTTACCTGAATGCTGCTCTCCGATAACAAAATGCACAGCCTACATCTTTGGCTTTTATCTGACGTTTTCTTTAGCATGTGGAAATATTCTGCCACAGAAAGGTGCAGTTTTTAAATTTGCTGTTACTGAAAAAATGATCTTAAACTGCAGGACTATAAATGCTAGCTGCTCTGAAGATTATGTTTTAAAATAGATAAAAGATCAGCAGGTAAGAAGTTAGTGCAGAGTGAAGGCTAAATTCCTTTCCTGGGTCTGTGTTCAGGAGCCACTGTTTCCCGCTCGCGTTGTGTATGACCTGCTGTTCTACTTCATCGTCATCATCATCGTCCTCAACTTGATCTTCGGTGTCATCATCGACACGTTTGCGGACTTGAGGAGTGAGAAGCAGAAGAAGGAAGAGATTCTGAAAACAACATGTTTCATTTGCGGTTTGTAGACGTTCTTCACAACGTGACTAACAAACCAATCAGCTGACAGTAGGTTTGTTGAAGAAGCTTTGTCTTCTTTGTTCTGCTGCAGGCCTCGAGAGAGACAAGTTTGACAATAAGACGGTGTCTTTCGAAGAGCACATCAAACTGGAGCACAATATCTGGAACTACCTCTACTTTATCGTTTTGGTGCGTGAGAAAAACAAGACAGACTACACAGGACCGGAGAGCTACGTGGCTCACATGATCAAGGTGGGAAACGTTAAAGGAAGAAAAGTGACACGGCTGCGATTTCAGGTTCATAAATAAACTGCTTCTTCTTCTGCTGCTTCAGAACAACAACCTGGACTGGTTTCCACGGATGCAGGCCATGTCACTGGTGGTAACAGACAGCGATGGCGAGCAGAACGAGATGAGGCAGTTACAGGACAAACTGGTATCGACCATGAAGGTGGTCACAACCCTGACCGCCCAGCTGACGGAGCTCAAAGAGCAGGTGTTTGCACACAAAGTGACATATGCACTGACAATAACAAAGTTGACTTTGATTTGACAAATTACAGCTCGCTTTAACTTTTTTAAGCTTTACTTTTATCAGCCAAGGCTAACTGGTTACCAGTCGGGTCAGCTACAAGAGTTTGGATGAAATAGTCAATCATATGCAATCATTACCAAGTATGGGGTATAGGGATGCACCAATACCACTTTTTTGGAAACGAGTACGAGTACTTGCATTTCAGTACTCGCCGATACCGATACCGAGTACTTAATAAAAACATGATTTAAATTTGCAGGTAACAGCTTTAATCCTATAATTTAACAAAAAACAAACAAACGAGGGACTAGTTTGGAATTAAGAACATTTATTTAAAATGAAAAGCATGTTGTATGCAACATATTACAGAATAAATAATTATAAAAAAACAAAATTTAATTTTAAATTTGTTCGTCTGTTTCTCTGTTTAGAAGTCTCACTAGCACAGTCACAGCTGGGATGACATCAGAGGCTAGTGCGTCGTAGCTGCTCACTTTTTTAGTTAGTTCCTCAAAGGGGGCGAGGACGGCAACAGTCGTCTCCATAAGAGCCCATTGGCACTCGGGGCCTGGGGGCGGGCTTCGGGGCCTGGGGGCGGGCACTCGGCACCTGTGAATAACCCCTTACATGCCGCTCAAACATAGACAGGTCTCAGACCGTGGTATCGGTCCCCGGTATCGGGGGACTTTTAACGAGTACGAGTACTTTAGAAAATGTGGTATCGAGGCCGATACCTGATACCGGTATCGGTGCATCCCTAATGGGGTATGTTTTCCATCTCAAGTTATGTTACAGCTACCTCAGACAATCAAAAAGTCCCTGATAGGTCAAAATATCAGGGTTAACATGTGAAAAAGTGTTGGTGCACTATGAATATTCTGCCCCACGACATGCTGGAAGATCCCAAATCAAGTAAATGCCGACTATACTTTTATTCATTCATTAAAAGCAGAAATTCATCGATCAGCAGCTGATCTTTCAACTGCTTTCACAGTTAGCAGGACAACATTTTTAATGCACCACATTAGTGGCACCATAACTGAGGAGCAAAGCTCTGATCACAGCAGCACAAACACACTGAATCACAGCTTGGGTGGCGTTTAGTGACTCTGTGTGTGTGTGTGTGTGTGTGTGTGTGTGTGTGTGTGTGCGCGCAGATGACGGAGCAGAGGAAGAGGAGGCAGAGGATGGGCTTTGTCGACGTCCAGGCCGGAGCGAGCGGCGCGGTGCCTCCCAGCGCCGCAGGAGGAAACCATCAGATCTACAAAACATAAAGACATTCGACACATCGGCACACAGATGGATTTGATGTTCACTACATGGTCATCTGTAGATCTGTAAGCCATCCAGCTGGACTGATGGACACAAAGACAGAAACACTAGAACAGCTGAAGCACATGCAGCGTTCACACAGTTTCATATCCAACAGATTAACATTCTGACTGTCAGCAGTTTGCTGGTTGACAATAATAATCGGAACAGCTGATCTGCATCTCTTAAACCTGCAGCTTCGTCCCTGCTCAGGTCACAGGACAAATTTAGCCCTAAATTTTCCCATTCCAGCTGTTCTTCACGGCCCAGGTTAAAAAAATAAAAATAAAGCAGTTGTGGTTTTCTTTGTGCAGCAGAAGTTTGTGGATTCTTTCAATTTTAAATTAAGTGTATTTTATTAAGCTTACTTCTTGTGGAAACAGCACATATTAAAGGTTTATGGCTTCAACTGAAAAATACATGTGTGAAAGAAATTAGCCGGCACATGGCTATTTTATTTATGCAGTGCATTGCACAGCATGTCCAAAAATATAATTCCTAAAGTAATTCCTTGTTTGCTAAACTAACACGAAGCTGTCTGAAAACAGCCCACAAGTAAGTTCAGAGAGGAAAACACAGCTAAACTGTTTTAAATCAGATCTGGAGGCTTTCACAACCAGGGTGAAAAGAAAAGCCCAAATGTGAGTGTAAGACCCGGCAAAATCCCCATAATAGTATTATTATTATTATTAATAATATTCACCTCAATGAAAACATTAGGGATGGTTATCATTTTTCAACACATTAATTAAAAAAATGTAATAATAAAAATGTATGTTTGGTGCTCTGATACTACCAGAGGTAGCTGTAATGCACTAAAGTCATCGCCAGCAACAACCAAACAACAAAAGTAGAAGAAAAAGTGAGTTGCTAACCAATGTTTGACCAATGAAATGAAGCGAGATTAAAATGAGCCTCTGCTGCACAAACAGGGAAACACAAAGCCAAAGATGGACGCAGCTGTCAACATTCTTTCTTATTCAAAGAAATATTGATATAATAACTGGCTAGCACGTGAGTCTGAGGAGCTTGGAGAGAAAAGTGTCTGGACTTTTAGACGTTTCACCTCTCATCGAGAAGCTTCTTCAGTTCTGAGGTCAAATGGTGGAGAGTCCCAGATTTTTAAGCTCTTAGCTTTCGAGGTGAAACATGTAACTTAAAGAAGTCCAGACGCTTTTCCCTCCAAGCTCCTTCGACTACGATGACCTAGATGACTGAGAACCTTCACAGATGTAGCTAGCACAAGTCTGCCACAGTTCTACAAGTCATTTCAGATCAGTGTGGGCTGGGTGACTGTCTTAAAAATGAAATATGAAACACAAGGCGATTACGCTCTGACACAAACATCTGGAGACGGAATAGTTCATTCCTGTCAGGCTTCAAGTCTTCCTGAAGGTCGCGGGTAACTTATAAATTCTCAAGCCTCTGAAGATGACGACAAAAAAAACCATGTAGGCACGTGGACATCTGTGAACCTCTCGCTCGCCCGCTCATGTAAAACTTCCACTGATCAGACCCAAGTGGACCCACAGATGCACAAACTATAACACACAAATGTACCTGGTTTGAAGAAATGTACTTAGAAATGTCTAATTTATCATCTAGCTTCTTAGTTGTTAATATTTCAGAAATCTGTACTTGAATACAGATATTAGTTGTCATTAATGAGCAACTCGTTTCACGAGAAATAAGCTGTAGATGCCGGCATCCACACAGTAGGGGGCGCTGTAGGGAGCAGTTCGTGCATTTTGTGTGACATCTTTGGGTTTTTAAGATGCAGTCAGACAAAAATGGGAGGTCACGGTGCAGCTGGAAAACCTCAGTTTTGGTTTTTTTTTGCTTCTTTTTATCTAAACAGAAAATGAGTTCAGTTTAAATTATTACTTAGACAAAATGTTTGATGGCTTTAGTGATAAAGAGAAAGAGCAAAAAGACTTCCTGTTTTGGGGTGAGCTCAAGTTTCTACCAAGTTTAATAAAAACTGCTAACGTGTGCAAATGTGTGTTTGTAAAACTAACTTTCAACTCACTTTAATAACTTTAAGAAAATGTAAATAGAAAGAAACATGCAGCTTGTGTTTGCCAATTTCATTTGTGCTTCTGTTTGTAAAGCGAGCTGAACACAGATGTGTGTTTTTGTTTTTTTTAAATTGTACATCTGGGAAACTTGTAGGATTTAAGGTTTATGTGAGATCAGACAGAAGATGTGGTTTGTTTTTCTTTAACGCTGTAACAGACGCTGGATGATGGATTTATGAGTAGAAATGTCATTTAGCTTTTTCATTGAGAAACAGACGAGTGAGAAGTATGAAGACGAAAATCCACGTTTTCTCACGTTTACATTGAATGAACTGTATTTAATGCAAACAATTCAGTTTTAGATTTAAAATGCAAATATTAAAGTTAAATGGTTTCACTTTAAGTTTGGGTCTCCGGGTCATAATTCTTATTACTCCAGCTGCTATTTTGAAAACTGTTTGGAGAACAGGAAGACAAGTCTGAAAGGACTCACAGATAATAAGAAGGGAAACGAAAACTCCGTCAGTTCTTTTCAGCAGTCAGTTGAAAATGCACAAAACTAAAAAGATCTGACAATGTCAACGATAAAGAGAAAGAAAAAACATATTTTGACCCATCAGATGCAAAAGAATGACACCATCAGCATTCTGAAAAATATAATTTCATTAAATGTAAACTGTTAAAGACCGTGATTCAGAGAAATTTTTTAATTCACATACAGCACAGGTGTTAAACTCCAGGCCTCGAGGGTCGGTGTCCTGCAGGTTTTAGATGTTTCCATGATCCATCACAGCTGATTTAAAGGCTAAATGACCTCCTCAATATGTCCTGAAGTTCTCCAGAGGCCTGATAATGAACTGATCACGTGATTGAGGTGTGTTGACCCAGGGTGAGATCTAAAACCTGCAGGACACCGGCCCTCGAGGCCTGGCGTTCGACACCTCTGACATACAGGAAAACCTTTCACAGTACGGCGTGCAACAACCTGTGTGATGACGAGTGACTGAAGATGAACGCGGGAGCAACACGGAGAAAAATGGGAAACTAATTTTAGCTTAGTTTTGGTTTTTGTTAAGCCACGAGCTGTTTCAGTGTATTCACCCCTAATTTTTGAGGCTCGTCTCTCAAACGGCCCGACTGTGTCCTAAACTGAATCACAGCCAGTTTTTCTTTAACATTAACAGGAAGTGGAACGGCAGCTCTCCATAAAGCCAAAACTCCACCATCAGCTTCCTTTTAGATGCAACATGTGACCCGTGGATCTGTACACAGCACACACACAGTGAGATTGTGTCTGTGCAGGCTATAAATAGTGTTTACTGTTCTCAGTCCATTCGGCTCTGTGTGTGAGAGAGTCGTGCGTGTACAGTGCTGTGCAATATCTGGCATTTAAATAATATTTATGGTTAGATACATTGTTTCTATAACAACAGGTAATCTCCTCGTCTGCAGTGGTGATGTGTGTCTTTCAGTGTGTGTGAGAGAGTGAAGGATTACTGAGCTTTGGTGTGGAGCCTCAGAGGAATGTTGACCACAGTTGTTGCCTGACTGTGTGTGTGTGTGTGTGTGTGTGTGTGTGTGTGTGTGTGTGTGTGTGTGTGTGTGTGTGTGTGTGTGACTTCCTTACATCTGTCTGTCATTGTGAAGTTCTCTAAGGTGATGTGAGATTGTTGTGTGTGCGTCTGTGACCTCAGGTCAAGGTCATTTCTGAACTGTTTCGGATACATTTGCGGTCTGGCTAATCTCATCTTTTGATTGGATCGATCCCCTCCAGCTGTTTACTGTCAGGCCGCAGCAGCTGCTGGCTAATTCGGCTTCAAAGAATCACAGAAAACGAACCAGCAAAGAAGCTGAAATTATTTTACAGGAAACTAAGCAACAGACACGTCAGCAGATTGTCTCATTTTTACAACGCGGGGGTGTAAAGGTGCCCTGGATTATATCGGTCGTGCTCTGTTCTGTGATATTTTACTCAATGTGTCCCACGGTTACAAGTACATGACTGCATTAGGCTGTGTTACGCAGAGAGCTGTAGTGTGGAAAACAGCAGACTGTTAGACACGTCCCCGATCCTCCTGATCCACAAACTGTACAGTGACTTTTCTAAGCCATTTTATAAACAGAAACTGCTTCACACGTGTACAACAAATCAGAAATCAGCATAGAAACATGGCTTAAGTCAAATGTGACCCAAGAATCCACAGAACAACAAAACTTTGAACATAAATCTAATATTTTTCCAACTTTTTCAGGCTGGATGATGAAAAATTATATAAAGAATACAGCTTAGGATTGTGAGTCATGTACAACATGAGCATCAGCACACTGCTGCTGCGTTTTCATTCTAACCACTGCAGTTAGTTTGGCTTTTAATAAAAAAGAGGTTTAATATATAAATGGTAAATGGCCTGCATTTGTACAGCACTTTACTCGGTCACTGAGGACCCCAAAGCGCTTTACACTACATTCAGTCTAAGGAGCTTGCAAAGAAAAGCGTCTGGGCTTCTTTAAGTTGTTTGAAGACGTTTCACCTTCATCCGAGAAGCTTCTTCAGTTCTAAGGTCAAATGGTGGAGAGTCCCAGATATAAACCTAGTGGGAGTTTCCCCCCACAGAGGGACAAAAGGACCCCCTGATGATCCTCTAATCGCCTGAGCCAAGGTGTGAAAGCGGGTGTGGGTCCCAATCAGCCAGAGTTTCGGGTGAGTTCATTGTGAAACCTGGCCCCACATTATCATGAGATTTCCTGAGGTCAGATGGCCCAGGGTGTGAGTGGGCGTTAAGGCGTCTGGGAAGGATCTCAAAACTGGATTATAGATGGCAGAGAGTTGGTGTCATAAACCACCGCCTCTGTTCAAAGATGGTCGCTCTTCTGTGTTGTGCCATGCGCTTGTGAAGTGGCTGTTTGGTCTCTCTACATTGGAGAGACCAAACAGCCACTTCACAAGCGCATGGCACAACACAGAAGAGCCACCTCCACAGGACAAGACTCAGCTGTCCATCTGCATCTTAAGGTCAAAGGTCACTCTTTAGAGGATGCCAATGTTCACTTTTGGACAGAGAGGACAGATGGTTTGAAAGAGGAGTGAAAGAAGCATCTATGTCCACTGTGAGCGACCATCTTTGAACAGAGGCGGTGGTTTACGACACCAACTCTCTGCCATCTATAATCCAGGTTTGAGATCCTCCCCAGACGCCTTAACGCCCACTCACATCCTGGGTCATCTGACCTCAGGAAATCACATGATAAGGTGGGGCCAGGTTTCACAATGAACTCACCCGAAACTCTGGCTGATTGGGACCCACACCCAGTTTCACACCTTGGCTCAGGCGATTAGAGGATCATCAGGGGGTCCTTTTGTCCCTCTGTGGGGGGACACTCCCACTAGGTTTAAATCTGGGACTCTCCACCATTTGACCTTAGACCTCCAAGCTCCTTAGATTACGATGACCTGGATGACTGAGAACCTTCACAGACACATCCACACACTGGTGATGGCAGCTACCTTGTAGCCACAGCCACCCTGGGGTGCACTGACAGAGGCGAGGCTGCCGGACACTGGCGCCACCGGGCCCTCTGACCACCACCAGTAGGCAAACATGGGGTTAGTATCTTGCCCAAGGATATTTAACATGCAGCCAGGAGGCAGCCTGGGATCGAACCACCGACCTTCTGATTAGTGCTCTGCCACCTGAGCTACAGCCACCCCATAGATATAGCCACATATAGATCTCTCTCTCTATAGATATATATATAGATCTATATGTCTCTCTCTATATATCCATATACATATATGGGGTCATTTGGAGTGACAGTGAGGGATTGGGGGGACTAGCTCGGGGTTCCCATGGCGTCTCTGTGTTCCCAAACTAAAATAAGTTTATAGCATCCACCCATTGTTCTGGGATACACTGGGCTGTACGTGGGAGACGAGATGAGAGCGCTGTGGTTGGTCTGACAGCTGTTTAAGTCTGTGCTTACAGACTTTAGTGTATCATGCAGGCATCAACACTATGCACGAATGCTATGTGCCAATGTGCATATAAAAGTTAAACTACAATCGAAATGGTCCATAAAAACATAGCTGTTAACTTTATCTGGGTTGCTTCGACTGCATGTTTTGGGCCACTGTCCATATAAACTGCAAAGCACCATCCAGGGAATCATCTGCTTCATTTTTATGCATAGATACCTTAACAATAGTGACAGCTAATGCTATGACTTTGTTCAACCCTTTTCATTAAAGTCGAGAGTCTGAACTTCAGCGGGTTCTGGATCGTTCCACTTCAAATCAGTTTGCAGTACATTAAATTGTCTCTGAATAGTGAGGGCAGTGGAAAGGCCAGAGCAGCGATGCATGCCAGCCACTCGCTCTGTGTATTTATCAGACTATCACCTGTGCTATTTGCACCTTAGCACAATGCGTCGCTCTGGCTTTTTACGAGGGGAGCTGGCAGGTGAAAGACCAGTCGCGTGTTTTGGAAACGTCTCCAGTCATTTTGCAGCTTAAGTGATGAAGAAACAATAACCCACACCAGTCTATGAAACAGCTTTTGAGTCAATTTTGAACAAAACACTGTTATTACAGGAATGTAAGTCCTAAACCTTTATCCAGATTGAGATGTTTTGTTGTTTTCTTTGGCCTCAAATAGGCCTGGTGGTGATGGTGACATGAATAACGTCAAATAGAAGCTAAAGTTTAACCCAAAATAAAATTGCATTACTTTTCCACTATGTGCAATATGATCCTCTCCCTTAGATCATATTTTTAAAGTTCTTTCTGAGTCCATCAGTTCAGCAGGGAGCAAAAAAACAAAACAGAATTTTTAAATAGAATTCAGAGTCAGTGGTTCAGTGTGTTTGTGTGTGAGCGGAGCATTTGCAGGGATTTATTGCGGTTGTGTGAGTCAGTAAATAGGCTTCACACAAACTTGTCCTGGTTTAGAGCGTATTAACTGGAGAGAGAAAGAGAGAGCATCGAGATGGATGAAAAAACGTAAAACTTAAAAGGTGGTTGGGACGGGAGAGGAAGGATGGTTCAGGTAAAAAGAGAACGGACACAACAGAGAGAGAAAGTCATGAATTCGGCCGGCGTCTTAGTCATTTCCAAGAAAACGTCAAAGCACTCCGGAAAATGAACTATTAGTTATTCCCTCTCTCCTCTGTCAGACAGCTGAGGGATGGAGGGATGAAGGCGAGAGAGACAGCTGGTAGGAATGGTTGAATGGGTGGATGTGTGCAGGGCTTACATAGATATGTGTGGTGTTATCAGCAGTACGTCTGTGCGTAAACCTTTATTTATAAAAGGGTCACAAAAGGCTCAGCCAACAGGACGGCAACAAGACAGGAACCCTGACAGGATGACAGTGAACCAAACACCATAAGACGGACTTCTCTCTGCGCTGAAGTCAACGCAACATTTTGTTTGATATGATACACAAAAAACAATACGACACAAAGATAAATATCAGTGTTTCTGCTCTTTCTGAAAGCTCACTTGCTAACATGGCCATCGTTGTTGTCCATCTGTCTATCCATAGATCGATCGTCAATCCATTCATCCATCATGTAACCATCCACCTACACTAAACTGCTAAACGTATTCACTCACCCATCCAAACACTAAATTGAGCTGTTTCAGTCACTTCCATGTTCATAGGTGTCAAGCACCTAGGCATGCAGACCACTTCTACAAACATCTCAGGAGCTCAGGAAGCATGGTACAGTGATAGGACGTCACAAGTCCAGTCAGGAAATGTCCTTGCTACTGAATATTACACAGTGAACTGGTGTCATAAAAAGGTGGAAGTGATTTGGGAAAGACAGCCATTCAGCCACAAAGTGGTAGACACATAAAATCACAGAGAACATGGTGTGCAGAGGTCCAAAATCATGTGGCTTTCAGATTAGCTCAAAACCAGTAAACAGAGAACTTCATGAAATGGGTTTCCATAGTCCAGCAGCTGCATCCAAGCCTTACATCACCAAAGCATGGGCAGTGGTGTACGGCACGCTGCCACTGGACTAGAGAGGAGTGGAGACGTGTTCTCTGTCTGACAATCCGATGGATGAGTCTGGGTTTGGTGGTTGCAGAGGCAACGGTACTTATCTGACTGCATTGTGCCAAGTGTAAAGTCTCAGGTGGGGTTCAGGAGTTGGGCTCGGGGCCTTAGTTTCAGTGAAAGGAACTCGTATAACTTCAACATACCAAGACATTTTGGACAACTTCATGCTCCAGACTTTCTGGGAACAGTTTGGGGATGGGCTCTTCCTGTTCCAACCAGTGCACAAAGAAAGGTTCATAAAGACATGGATGAGGGAGTTTGATGTGGAAGAACTTGACTGGCCTGCACAGAGTTGTGACCTCAACCCAACAGAAGACATTTGGGATGAATTAGAACAGAGACTGCAGCCAACCTTCGAGTCTGACGTCACATGCTTTTCTTAAAGAATGGTCCAAAATTCCCATAAACACTCCTAAACCTTGAGGAAAGCCGAGAAGAGCTGACGCTACTAGAGCTGCAAAATGTGGGCCGACGTCATATTAAATCTATCTGCCACAGTACTGCTGGGCTCAAAGCTGGACCCATGGACAGTAGCTCTGGGAGCAGCCTGCAGATTCCTTTGGTAATCTTTATAATATGACTGCCCCAACTTACACCACCTAATGCTATGTGATTTTCAGTTCCCCTGCCTGTTGATATGTGAGCTGGTCCTCAAAAACCAGCCGAACAGTGGAGCGAGCTGAGTTTTCACGAGATTAAAGAGGCAGCAGAAGGCTGGTTGTTCTCGGTGTAAAAATAGCACGATATCAAAGCTGAAAGCCGCGAGTTTAATCCCCACTGCAGATCTATTCAACTCTGCACAGAGAAATCTAATGTCAAAATCCACTGCGGTCCAAATCCTGCCTGGACTCGCTCAGTGTGTTATCAGTCAGTGAAACATGATGTGCATCATTGTCTTATTTATTACTGTCAGTGACTGATGGGGAAAACAGAGGATGATGGGAGCTTAAAAGCAGCTTCTAAGGCTGGTGTTTGCTTGAAAAGACAATCACAGTTTATTAGAGTGAATCTTTTCTATTATTAACAGATAAAGAAGCCAAAACTCAGAAGACCAATGCCATTATTTTCTAATTAAATTAGTGGTAGGTAGTTCATGGGTTTCCAGTTAGCATAGCATTAGCTGAATGTGGTTACAAAGTATTTTATGTGGGGAAGCAATTATAAACATTCAAAAAAGAAAGAAAGAAAGTGAACTGCTCATTTGTTTCCATTTTAGAAACTGCAATGATTTAAATTTTAACAGATAAATGAATTTATAGCTGCTCAAGCTGCTGATATAAGTTAGCATAGCTCGCATCTATATAACTAATTATTCAGACTTTATTAAATTACATCTTTGCTTTCAATGTTATTGTGAATGAATATTCTATGAATAGAAGCAGATACTGAAAACTAACTACTGAAGACACGAATGACTTTCACCCATCAAAAATCTGAGTCCTAGCACTGTGCTGTCATTAAAGCCAGTAAATATAAGAATTTTTGTTAACAGGTGGGCTATAAGAAAAAAAAAGTTGAAGAATAAACAGGAAATTTCTGTGAATTAATATTTTTTTAAAAAGTCTGTTTACCTTTAGAGATTTTAGAGCCTGAGGAGCAATGCTGACAGGTTTCTCTGATTTACCACATCAGCAGTTCATTGACAGCTTGGCTTAAGTTTGACGCCACAGGGTTAAATAAAGAATAATTGGGAGATAGCCTGGATGGGATACATGTCAGAAAGATGGAACAAAACACGGATGGGCAGAAGCACAGAGGGAAAGTCAGCAGTGGACAGTCAGTCTCCATAGATAGACCGGGATGCAGTGGGAGAAAACTGGGATGAGGAGGGAGCAGATGGGGCTTTGGTTCTGCTTTAGTTTGGTATTCTATCCTGACCACAGCAGGCCTTTTATGACCGTCCAGCAGACCAGTCTGCCCAGTCAGCTGCAGGGGAGGGGGTCACATGCTGCAGTGACCTTCACAGTGAGGTTATAAAGCAAAGTGATGCTCTTTGAGTTGCGCTATTGTGTTTTTCTGCACATCCTCAAAGATCTTCAAAACAGAGCCACCCAGCACAGTAAGTACGAGGCCCCCATGATGTATGCTTTGATATTTGAGATGACTGTCATAGATCCTAAGATGAGTTTTATTTGTACACAGCAACTTGTGTAACCGAGTTTTTAATACAAAAAGTGCAAAAATTTAAAGGATTCAAATTTCCCAGCAACCATCTGAAGGTGTTACCCAGTAACTGTATGAGTCCAGCAACACTGTGTGACACTCATCTAGTGAACTTTAGTTTAGTGCAAGTTTGCTACTGAACTGAGGACAAGATGCACGGCTAATAGACTTACTAACTTAGACTTAGATCCTCCCGCGCCGATCGGCGCATTAGGCGACAAGAGAACGCCATCGAACTCAGTCTATCGCAGCAGTTGTTGCTTCATCCCATGTCATCCCATGTCATCCCATGACACGGCTAATGGCTAACACCATTATTATCTGCTCCTTGGTAACAGCTGTAGAATTGTGACGCAGTGATGAAGTTACCTGTTTACTAATGTCCTACAAAAAAAATTGTTTTATATGTTTTACTTTGTTTCATTTTGCCAAAATTGCACGTTATTTTCTGTTGCATCCCCACTGGCTGCAGTCAGATCGTGAGATGGTCATCCTAATTTTCAGAAACACAATTGTGTCCCTGCTTATTCACTAATGTCATTTTGTATTAGCTGATCTTAAATTGTATTTAAAAGACCTGGAGAGTTCGTTTCAAATCTGCTTCATTTTTAATGAAATAAGGTGAAAATTGAGCTTCATGAGTAGGGATGGGTATTGATAAGATTTTCACGATTCCGATTCCATTTTCGATTCTGTTTAACGATTCGATTCTTTATCGATTTTTTTTTAAAAAAGGAGAACACTAAGGTCTAATAGCTTAGAACTTTGTTTTATATCTTCTCTTTGAACAAGATAGAAATTTAGGAGTAACATGGCCTTACAAACCCAACAGTGACATCTTAAGAGATCCACAGCCTACGGCTTTTCAATGGGGCGTCACAGGGTCCCCAGGAAAAAAAAAATGTAAATGTAAAATAATAAAATAAATATTCTTCTGTAGCAATAACAAAGTATAACATCAATTATTCTGTAGCAATTACACAAGAATATCCAGTAATGTCCCTGCCTACAATTAAACACATTTACTTACCGAAAATCATCTGCTGTGGCAAATGGGTGCAAACCTTTGACCACAAACTTAGTCACTGCTGGGTGACATTCGTCTATCCTGCCTGAAAGGAGACGCTACGGTAGACTGCAGTGAGAACTGCCAGCATCTGAGCCAGACTCTGTCTGTCTCATCATGGTCACCTAAATGCACAGTAATGGCAGGTTTTGTAATAAGGCAGATCGCGCTAACATAATATGCACTGTTAGTTGATTATTTACCTGCCGCATTAACGGGAGAGGACGTGCAAACGTTACCGCTGCTGCTGGGCTGAGATTCACGAGTCCGGAGCGGAATTAAAAACACGACATTCATTTAAGGTCATCGTGAGTTTTGTGAGCAAATGCTTTTGTATATTTGTAGTGTTTCCTCCCTTAAATTAAATATTACTTTGCAAGTATTGCAAGTTGTCCTGTTGTCATCCATTCTCGTAAAGCAAAACCAAACTTTTGAGCGTTTGAGCCGCTTAGGCGCCGTGTTTCCTGCCAGGTAAATGACGCTCCGCAACGTGGTGACGTCATTCGGGGCGACTGGAATCGATAAGGGAATCGTTTGCAAAAATGGCAAACAATTCCAAGGAATTGAAACACTGGGAACCGGTTCTCAACAAGAACCGGTTTTCGATACCCATCCCTATTCATGAGCTTCAACAACTAAAGAGTCTTTACTGGTGCTCAGAACTATGTGAATGTTCTTACTGAACCTCGTTAAACTAGAAAAGAACAGAAGCCTCAAAATATAAACAAGTACTAATGAAATATTATTATTTTGCTCTTATTTTATAAGAAGCAGACTGAGAAACAGCTTTCTGTGTTCACTCCCAAATAATCAACATTTATCAACAGTTCAATACGTTACTCACCATATTTGAACTGTGGACTTTATGTGGACTCAGGGGTGAATGGATTTAGGTTTATTAGGTCAAATGTGGCCAAGCAGATGATTTCTGCCCACTAATAAAATAGTCTCCTCCCAGTTAACTCTGTCCTGATGTTGAAAAGGAAAAGTGGACTTGTACAGCATTTTTCTGGAGTATTTGAGCACTCAGAGTACTTTCTTATGAAAAGCCTCATTCAAGCACTTTGTTCTATGCAGAATCACTTTTACACTCAGACATTTCAAACCCAAGATTCAGTATCACGGACTCTTCAACGAGTAGAGGAGGCAGGGATCGAACCACTGACCTTCTCATTTATAGACAACCTACCTTTTGAACCACAGATGCCGTAGAGACGCTTCACCTCATCTCGTGAGTCTTAGTTAAGGCACTCAGACTCACACAAAGGGAGATAACTGAAGGGTTATATTTACTAGAAGAATTTCTGCAGGCAGCATCAACTCAGCTGTGGGCAGTAATGCAGGGAGACGCCTGAGCGATGCAAAAGGATCCTCTTGAGCTGATGTGGCAGCTGTTAGCTCTCGGAAAGCCTGAGTAATGCAGCGAGTTTAGGCCAGAACTACTGTGAATGACTGCCATGCCAATTTGTTGACATCACAGTTTAGTTCAGCCCATGCCTGGGATTTACTCGCAGCTAAATAAAGATTTATAGTGCAGTCGATGGGATGAATGATCGTGGCTTATAATGACGGGAAAGATAAATGTGCTCATGTTCTATTTTTTTCTGACTGTAAAGAATTTCAAGAAACAGACGCAGCCTCTACATGAGAAACCTACTGATGACGTTTGCATTAAACAATGACGGTGCACGTCCTCTCAAGTGTGACTGGTGGAAAATGAGCATCTGAACTTTGTATCAGAACATATCTGCAGCCAACGCAACAGAACGGGAAGAAGTTGGTGCAGACGTTGGATCAGTGTCGCCCTACCTTAGCCAGAAGAAAGCCAGCTGTTATTTATTAGCCTGGTGATAAATGCTGCTGTCTGAGAATGCTTTAAACGTTTGCTCATGAGCCTTCAGAACATTTAAAGCAAAGCAAGATGGCAGAAAGTACCACATCTTTTCCACGTTGTTTGGGAAATAACAGCCCTCTGAGGATCTTTAATGAATGCTCATATCTGTGATGTTTGTGTTCAGATGTCTCGGTTCCTGGACATGGCGGAGTTTGGAGAAGCGGCTCGCTACCTCCGCCTCACCAACTTGGAACAGCTGGCTGCCCTGGCCCATGCTTTTGACGGTCTCCGTTTCCTTTTTATATTTCTCTGTACCAGAGGTGGAAAATACGAACAATCTGTACTTAACTATGAGAAAAGATACTAGTGTAAAAAAACTACTCCAGTAAAAGTCAAAGTAGTGATTCAACTTGTTTGCTTAAGTACTGCTGCTCTGAGCTTTAGTTGTCCCAGCTGAGTTCCATCCTCTACACTGAGACGATACAGTTTGTTGTTTTTATACTAGAAAGTATGAAGGTGGAATTCAGTGACTGAATCTCAGCATCATCACCTAACGTCCAATCAGTCTGTGCTACACCACAGCTGTGCACCAATCACACACTGTCCTTTACTACCAGTACTCCTTACCTTTGTAAAAAGACAAACAAACACGGGCCCACTTTAACACCAGACTATGACACACAGTGTGCAGCAACCCTGGTCATCAATACACAAACAGTACTGCCTTTCATGCACTACTGTTTAGGCTCACATCGCTTTGATGTCTGAAAGTGCGCACTGACGTGCAATAACTCCCCTCAAATGTTAAACCAGAAGTAAGGAGCCTGTTTCGAAAATGTAAACAGTAGAAAAGTACAGATATACATGTTAAAATGTAGGGAGTAAAAGTAAAAGGTTTTCAGGAAAATAAATACTCAAGTTAAGTACAGATACCTGAAAATTAGGAAATAACAAAGTAACAAAGTATTTGTACTTCCCACCTCTGCTCTGTACATAGATGCTGTATGTATATATATATATATGCTACTGCATACTAAATAAAATACTATGTAATCCATTTCTCTTAGGCACGAAGCGCATTTGGATGCCCGATGAAACTGAAGCATACACTGAAGTGGAGATCAGAGAGCTGAGTGGAAACAAGACTACTGTGGAGACCAAAGACGGACGGGTTAGTCAGCCAGCTAATTCTGATTACTCGATATGCTGTTTATTCATTATTATTATTTAGTCCTTTAATATGTTGAGTAGAAGCACGCAAGCCCCAATTATCCCCCAAAATAAAACGACATCTCCTTTTGATCTTTTTTGTTTCCATGCACCGTTTTGCTGTCCTGAGTTAAAATGTTGTTTTTCTTATTTCACAATCAAAAAACAAATAGTTAAATTTCACTTTGAGGGGTTTAACTAAAGCTTCACGTGTGTTTCAGTTTCTAATAGTAAACGAAGACGACCTCCAGCCAATGAACCCTCCTAAGTTCGACATGATAGAGGACATGGCCATGTTGACACACCTGAACGAAGCATCTGTCCTCTTCAACCTGAGGAGGAGATACAGCATGTGGATGATCTATGTTAGCATCTAATGTACAACCATCAAAAACATGTTTCCATCTTCCTCACTGTGTGTTTCTAACTGTGCGTCTCTGTCAGACCTACTCTGGTCTGTTCTGTGTCACAGTCAATCCATACAAATGGCTGCCGGTCTACACTCCTCAGGTGGTGACAGCCTACAAAGGGAGGCGCCGTGCAGAAATGCCGCCCCACATCTACGCCATCGCTGACAATGCTTACACTGACCTGCTGCAGAGTGAGTCACCTTTAGCCTCATCAGCCATGCTGTCAGCTTTCTCATTGCAGTCGTTACCTGGCAACCAGCCAGTTGATAATGTCTTCTATGCTGCACTTTTTATTCCAATTAAACATTAGAGGTATAGTCTGTGTTTGTGGTGTCAATGTACGGACCACTTTAGGTGAATGCGTGAATAAATCTTTTTTAACAGTTTGCTTAGTGGATAAACTTTGAGCTCATGATTTCTTCTGAATATTTATTCACTTGGTTTTATTTCCCCCACAGATCGTGAGAACCAGTCAATGCTCATCACGTAAGTCAGAATCACAGCTGATCTAACATTACGGTCGGTAATATGACATCATAATAAAAATACAAATGGAAATGTGAATTTTATAGGAAAAGCAAACCATGTCCTGTATATAAACGTGCAGTTTATTTAATTTAAACCACAGACTACATATAAAAAGATGGAAGTAGCTTCTAGGTCAGAGCATAAAGCTGTTAACCAGGAACATTCTTTCTATTGGCCAGCAGGGGGAGACTCCTCTAGTTTCAAAGTCGTGTACAAGTCTATGGGTAAATGCCTCTGCCACGCCCTTGATTATTTAGTAAATATTTCATGATGGCTTAATGGTCATAACCAAGAGTTTAGGGTCTTGTATTGTGGAAATCCAAATTTTAAAATAAGATGGTGCAGAGATGACGAAAAGTTGCTAATTAGTATCTAAAATACTGCAAAACTACACTTCTGTTCACAGAGACACCCATAGTAGACAAGTCAAAGGGTAGAGGCCAGACAGATTTGGACCACCCCTCCCTGGGGGTTGAGATAGGGCTAAAGGGACTCAGACCCAAACAGAGAAACACTGACAGAAAGCTCAAATCGACTTTGATGAGGAAGGATCTTCCCTGTGAAAGGAGTACGTGCTGCAGTTAAAGGTGGATTGGTCTCAACCTCGGGAAGCCAACCATTAACATCACTAGGTCGAGACTGAAATGGAATCCAAAAGGAAAGAGGAAGAGAGAAAGCCGGAGGAACACATGGCTCAGGGATACTGAGGCACCTTGGTTCTTCTTTAGGAACAGAAAAGTATAAACCACATACCAGGATTGGATTCTGAATTACTTCCAGTTCTTGGTAGCTGAGTGATCGTTAAACATCACAGCTCTCATCTGACTAGCATGATTTAACTCAGGGGTGTCGAACTCCAGGCCTCGAGGGCCAGTGTCCTGCCGGTTTTAAAACCCCCCCCCCTGGGTCAACACACCTGAAACAAATGATTAGTTCATTACCAGGCTTCTGGAGAACTTCAAGACATGTTGAGGAGGTCATTTAGCCATTTAAATCAGCTGTGTTGGATCAAGGACACATCTAAAACCTGCAGGACGCTGGGCCTCCAGGCCTGGAGTTCGACAACTGTAGTCCACATGGGTATCATGGCATAGGGATGGCAATAGGTCTTCCAGTTGTTTCAAGCAAGGTTCCAGTCTTGGTTGTGGAAGTGTTACACCCCTAGTCACTACTGTAGGAGAGCACAGGGCCTTGGTTTCTTCTGTAGACCCATCCATCGCTCATTACATCCAGTTAGTTAGCTCAACGGAAACAGCAAAAACACTCAGCTGAAGGCTTCAAAGCCTGTGCGTGACTGCACAATGTCATGATTTAAACCGAGAACAGAGAGTCGTGTTCTCACTTTGTCATGAACCGTAGTTCAGCACACAAGCTGGACCCAGAAGCAGAGACAACACGCCAAGGTGCACGCAAAAAAACTTTATTTTAACTAAGGGTGTCCCGAAGGGTCAAAGGAAAACACACCAGGTAACTAGAAAACCAAGGGACCGGGAAATAACTCAGGAACGCCGTAATCGGGACTGTGGGAGGCTGCAACAGAAAGAGAAAGAGGGTTACTGGGGAACGGAGAAATAACAGCATACGTGGGTAGAGAATTAATCTTACGGTCCAGATGGGGCCGTGGGAACCGGAGGGAGGGATGAGGGTCCGCGGGGAAGCTCCAGGTGATTAGAGGAGACGAGTGCCGGTCCAAAAACTCCAGGCGGGCAGGAGAGGGCTCCAAACACGTCGAGCTGTTACCGCTGAGAGGCGACTAACGGACTGGCGTGGAGCAGCTGGCTGAGCTGGGTTAAATGGTCCACCTGATCACCTGGGATGGGATGCAGGTGTGGAGTCGACAGCCACACCCGTGGGCGTGGGCATCCCATCAGCTCCTTGGACACCGGGCCGCGGACCATTTAATATGTGCCCCAGTGTATTCGTTCTGTCTTTCGCCTCAGAGTTGTAGAGTTTATACATGTCATGATGAAGTAGCACCAATATTTTATTGCTCTCATTCACTGATAAAGGCGTATTTTAAACTGTTTAACTGAAAATTGGCTTTGTTTTTACACCATCCT
This sequence comes from Neolamprologus multifasciatus, assembly GCF_963576455.1. Lineage (NCBI taxonomy): Eukaryota > Metazoa > Chordata > Actinopteri > Cichliformes > Cichlidae > Neolamprologus > Neolamprologus multifasciatus. Next base: position 2,456,361 of record NC_140458.1, on the reverse strand, counting down.
TTCAGAGGTGAGTCAGGTGCTGGGAAAACGGTCAACACTAAGAGGGTGATACAGTACTTTGCCACTGTCGCTGCTCTAGGAGAAAATGTGAAAAAAAGAGTAAGACTCAACAGTTTCCCTTTTCCTTAACTGTTCCAGTCCATAGTGAAAAAAAATACCCATACTGGGAATATGTCTTTGCAATGTTTCTCTTTGTATTCAGGGATCTTTAGAGGATCAGATTATTGAAGCTAATCCAGCTATGGAAGCATTTGGGAATGCCAAAACCATCCGCAATGACAACTCCTCCCGCTTTGTGAGTTCATCCTCAAGGCTGGAGTGGAGAACACAGCTTTGTGTCTCATGTGGATTACTGTGTAGACATGTTGTAAAGACCGTGGGTTTGTATTTGTGTGCTCCAGGGCAAGTTCATCCGAATTCACTTTGGCCCAACAGGGAAACTGGCGTCTGCTGACATCGACATCTGTAAGTGTTCTCAAAAAGTTATTCCAAGTTTGAATTTGTTAAAGTTAAACTGCACTAGCCGAACATGTTAGCCTTTCTACTCAGCATTTTTCAAATGGCATTTTATTATCACACAGCCACAAATACGTTTTAATTAAAACCATCCATCCATCTAGTGTAGAATTTTGTAAGGCATGCGGGTCTAAAAAGTATGGTGGCCCCTAGAGACAAAGCACGTACAAACTCCAAAACACTTGTTTTTTGTGTTTTGGAGTTTGCAAGTGTTTTGGAGTTTGCAAGTGTTTTGGAGTTTGTACGTGTTTTGGGATTTGCAAGTGTTTTGGGATTTGCAAGTGTTTTGGAGTTTGCAAGTGTTTTGGAGTTTGCATGTGTTTTTGGAGTTTGCAAGTGTTTTGAGATTTGCAAGTGTTTTGGAGTTTGTACGTGTTTTGGAGTTTGCAAGTGTTTTGGAGTTTGCATGTGTTTTGGAGTTTGCAAGTGTTTTGGAGTTTGCATGTGTTTTGGAGTTTGCAAGTGTTTTGGGATTTGCAAGTGTTTTGGAGTTTGTACGTGTTTTGGAGTTTGTACGTGTTTTGGAGTTTGCAAGTGTTTTGGAGTTTGCAAGTGTTTTGGAGTTTGCATGTGTTTTGGAGTTTGCAAGTGTTTTGGAGTTTGCAAGTGTTTTGGAGTTTGCAAGTGTTTTGGGATTTGCAAGTGTTTTGGAGTTTGTACGTGTTTTGGAGTTTGTACGTGTTTTGGGATTTGCAAGTGTTTTGGGATTTGCAAGTGTTTTGGAGTTTGCAAGTGTTTTGGAGTTTGTACGTGTTTTGGAGTTTGCAAGTGTTTTGGAGTTTGCAAGTGTTTTGGAGTTTGCATGTGTTTTGGAGTTTGCAAGTGTTTTGGAGTTTGCAAGTGTTTTGGAGTTTGCATGTGTTTTGGAGTTTGCAAGTGTTTTGGAGTTTGCAAGTGTTTTGGAGTTTGCAAGTGTTTTGGGATTTGCAAGTGTTTTGGAGTTTGTACGTGTTTTGGAGTTTGTACGTGTTTTGGGATTTGCAAGTGTTTTGGGATTTGCAAGTGTTTTGGAGTTTGCAAGTGTTTTGGAGTTTGTACATGTTTTGGAGTTTGCAAGTGTTTTGGAGTTTGCAAGTGTTTCGGAGTTTGTACGTGTTTTGGAGTTTGCAAGTGTTTTGGAGTTTGCATGTGTTTTGGAGTTTGTACGTGTTTTGGAGTTTGCAAGTGTTTTGGAGTTTGCAAGTGTTTTGGAGTTTGCATGTGTTTTAGAGTTTGCAAGTGTTCTGGAGTTTGCATGTGCTTTGTCTCTAGGGGCCACCGTAAAAAAGGGCTGAAACAGCACATTAGTTGACTGAAAACTTGTCTCAAAAACTAAAAGCTCTGGGGCATTGTTGGAAAAAGAGGCACATCCCAAACACTCCTAGTACACTGTGACAAATTACTGAGGAATAGTTTAAGTCATGCAGCAGTTACTATACAGTCCTCCAAGTTTCCAATATCTTACATTTCTTGGGCATACTTCATTTTATGGCTTGGTGGTATTGCAAGACAAGATGTGTTACTAACATCTCTGCGTCAGACACTGAAAGGTTGTGAGGTGTTGTGGGTGTCTCGCGATGCTTTGGCTGATGAGTGACGTAGTTTGTGTTTATTTTCCTCAGACCTTTTAGAAAAGTCAAGAGTTGTTTTCCAGCAACCAGGAGAGAGAAGCTACCACATCTATTACCAGATTCTGTCCAATCATAAGCCAGAATTACAAGGTAAAAAACAAACAAAAAAACTACCCAGTGCTGTAACCTGTCCAATGAAAGACACCAGCTACATAAATGACACTCAGTTTAATAGAACTGCATTATTAACAGAAACAGAAATAAAACCAAGAACATGCAGAACAATAAAAACAATGCACGTCTGTCTTTGCCTCTGCTTACCAAATAACTGAACAATAACATTATGAAATGTAACCACACAAAATATGAAACATGCCATTTACAGTCTGAGGAGTGTGGGAAGAAAGAGAGGGTTAACTGTGATAACTAATGATAAAATAATTTCATGATGTGTGATGCAGACATGCTGCTGGTGACCACCAACCCCTACGACTACCACTTCTGCTCTCAGGGTGTGACCACGGTGGAGGGCATGAGTGACGGAGAGGAACTGAGGCTCACCGACGTAAGAGGAACACAGCGTCTCAAAGAAAACTCTCTCTGATGATGTGTGTAAACTGTAATCTGTATGTTTGTGTGCAGCATGCCATGGACACGCTGGGCTTCACTCCAGAGGAGAAGTATGGCTGCTACAAAATTGTTGGAGCCATCATGCACTTCGGTAACATGAAGTTCAAGAAGAAACAGAGAGAAGAGCAGGCCGAAGCGGACGGCACAGAGAGTATGACCCACTAAACACCATCACAAAGACACAACAGTTAGTTTGTATGATGGATGCAAGCGATGCCGCCTGTCGGGGATTTTGGACAGAGCTTTCTGTTGTCTCGCAGTGTGTTATTAAAAATGATTTTGGTAGAATATGATGGAAAGATAACAAAGCAACAATATAGTTTTAGCCTTTTTAAACAAAAATTACTTTTTCAATTTCAATTTTTTGATTAAGGTACAGAAAGAACCAATGCAATACTAATTGTAGGCGAAAGGTCATGAGCTGGGATTAACTGCAGACCTCGCCCAAATCTCACAATACACAACCTCAGAGGATGTATTATGAACTTGTGGTTGAGCTGCGACAGCCATCAGTTACATATGGTTCATTGTAGTTGGTCTTTATAACTATCTGACATTCAAGTGAGCAAGTCCTCACCTTTTTTTATCTTTTTGTATAACTGTGAAAAACATGTCTAGTCTGTGCTGGTAGAGACCTCAGATAATTACCTGCATGTGTTTGTGTGTTAAGGTGCAGATAAGGCAGCTTACCTGATGGGCATCAGCTCTGCTGACCTGCTGAAAGGCCTGTTGAATCCTCGAGTGAAAGTGGGAAATGAGTTTATTGTTAAAGGACAGACTGTAGAACAGGTGATCAAAGTTTTCTGTCTTACTACATAAACTTGACTGTAAATTTCCAAACATGTTTATCTGTGGTTCCAGGAAAACTAACATCTTTTGTGTCTAGGTGAACTATGCAGTGGCCGCCCTGGCCAAATCCACCTATGACCGCATGTTTAAGTGGCTGGTGAGTCGTATCAACTCGTCCTTGTACACTTCTTTGCCTCGTCAGTACTTCATCGGTGTCCTGGACATCGCCGGCTTTGAGATCTTTGAGGTACGAAGGAAATACAAAGAGACACTTTCAGCACCTTCAAATCCAGCCAAGGTCCAGGTCTTTCCAATGACACCAAATATATGTTTTGAAGATAAATGCTACTGTAAAAATAGTGCGCAACCATTGGAATAAAAGTCGTGAAATCATAGCAAGGATATCCTAGCTGTCAGGTCAAACCTAGCACAGGAAACACTAGCAGATAGCTTTTCAGAGAAAAGATTTTTCTTCTTTGGTGTCACTCGTGGTTTGGTCCTTTTGCAGAGTTGAACATCTTTTGATCAGTAACTACAAAAATATGGTTCATTTCTGTTTGCAGTTCAATAACTTTGAGCAACTGTGCATCAACTACACCAATGAGAAGCTGCAGCAGTTCTTTAACCACCACATGTTCATCCTGGAGCAGGAAGAGTACAAGGCTGAAGGCATCGAGTGGACCTTCATAGACTTTGGTTTGGACTTACAGGCCTGCATAGACCTCATAGAGAAGGTATGTTTGCGTGTTACATGGGTTGCATTGGATGATTCCAATATGAAGCCTATGTGAATATGAAATGAATTAATTAGAGCTCCTTTGTCCAGCCAATGGGTATTCTATCCATCATGGAGGAGGAATGTATGTTCCCCAAGGCCACGGACCACAGCTTTAAAACCAAACTTTACGACAACCATCTTGGGAAGTCACCCAACTTCCAGCGGCCGCGTCTAGACAAGAAGCGCAAATATGAGACGCACTTTGAGTTGGTTCACTATGCTGGAGTGGTGGGTATCCTTTCATAAAGTCACTTTTTCTGTTGTTGGTCATTTGAAGTCTACTTGAAGGTGAAGTTCTCCAGTTTTATCAGGACAATTTAATTTTGGTCTTAGCTCAGATAAGCTACAGAGCTACAGCAGGGTGGTAGAGACGTTGTTCTGGCCTTTTCAGGTGAAGCCATAAAGCTTTTGATTTTACTCTTGAACTTGGGTTGAAACTCTGGACATGTAGAATGTTGCTGGGAAGGGAACGTCGGGATGGGAATTGGTGTGACTTTGAATAAGGAACACAAAAAATCCTAAAGATATAAACATGGAAAAAAATTGTGTTATATTCTCAGCATTGTTTTTAAAAGCTTGAGTTGACAAAAAAAATCTTATGATGTTTTATTTTGGTATAAATGGACAAATGCACATCCAGTTATTTATTATACAGGATCATACTTATGCTTTAAGTCATATGAGAGCCCAGTGGCTAGAAGAGCTCAGCAGCAAAGAGGCCACAGAACATCAGTGAAATTCGGTTACTTGTGATGACAACAAGGAAACTAGCTGATAGCAATGTGAACTGGATGGCTCTACAGTTAAAACAACTATCAGTGAGATTAAAGGATGCTGTTGACTGACAGGTGGGAAAAACATCTGGAACATCTACAAGCTAACATCTGGACATTTCCTTTGACCTGAGAGTGTCTGTCATGCAAATACACTTTGAATGCAACGCCTCTCTCTCTCAAGTTAGATGATGTCACATTAAAGATTTGGTATAAAAAGCTCGACTGACTGGTGTGCGTTGTAGGTGCCGTACAACATCACAGGCTGGCTGGACAAGAACAGAGATCCTCTGAATGAGACGGTGGTGGTCCTCTTCCAGAAATCCTCCAACAAACTGATGGCTGGACTTTTTGAGAACTTCATCAGCTCTGATATGCGTAAAAAAACCAGCTGCACTAAATATTTAATGGAAAACCGTTCAACTACAAACAGGAATTTAACTATATGAGTGTGTTTGGATTGAGTCTCGCTTTTTTGTGTTATTTTAGCTATTGATCCGAAGGCTGAAACCAAACAGAGGAGGAAGAAAGCAGCTTCTTTCCAAACTGTGTCACAGTTGCACAAGGTGGGTGTGACTGGCAGCTTCCCCCGAGACACCATTACAGTGCAATTCATTTTCCCAAGGTGCCACAGGAGAAACTGGGACTGTTATTGGAGGGCATAACCAGTAAGCTTAATTTGATCTCTTTATAAGTTTATGTGAGAGGGCCTCCACAGCAGTCTCAGTTTGTCATGTGACCCTTTAGCCCCTGCTGTACACTATGACAGAGGTTTCAACTAATTGTGTGTCTATTACAGGAAAATCTTAATAAGCTGATGGCTAACCTTCGCAGCACTCAACCTCACTTTGTGCGCTGCATAATCCCCAATGAGAGCAAGATTCCAGGTAAAACCATGAACCCTGGTATCTACTGACAGCTGGTGTCTGTGAGTCGTCCTCACCCAGAAAAATAAACTCGCTAAATGAATGACCTGTATGTGGTGGGGGAAAAGTTGTTTTTCACGTTGGCACCACTAAAGGTGTTTTTATCGTCTCGTGCCAGAAATATTACCAAAGATATTGTTACTACTTTACAAGTCACTAGGGATGCACCGATACCGATACTGGTATCGGGTATCGGGGCCGATACTGTAAAATGTGTGTGTGCTCATACTCGTAAAAGTTAACCGATACCATGAACCGATACCAACTTATTTCATTAATCAGAGGGTGGCTTGTCATTTCTGTTGTAGTTTTTTCGATTGGCCACTAGGGGGACATCCCGCGCTTTTTTTTTTGTGGTCATTTTTATTACGATTTTATTTTTTATCTGCAGAGAATAAAATAAAACCTGTCTTCCAATTCATTGCATTTGTGTGTGTGTGTGGTAGAAGTATCGGTTTTTGTACTCAGTATCGGCAAGTACACAGATCCAAGTATCGGTATCGTATCGGTTTGAAAAAATTGGTATCGTTGCATCCCTACAAGTCACAACAGACACATTATGTCTACATGCATTTGTTGATGCACTTTCAGTTTGGTTTTAGCGTAATGCTCGATTTTGTAAAGAAACCATCTGAAGTAATGACTTTTACTAAATTGCACTGAAAGCCCCAAATAAAAAATATTGTAGGACGGCACAGTTAAAGTATTCTCCAAGTTATTTTTTGAGATGCCTTCCTTTGTTTTTCCAGGTGTGATAGATCCCTTCCTGGTCCTCCATCAGCTCAGGTGTAACGGGGTCCTCGAGGGGATCAGGATTTGCAGGAAGGGCTTTCCAAACCGCATCCTGTACGCTGATTTCAGACAGCGGTGAGTCCCATATCTAACACATATTCATTTACTTCATCTGCTATTGCTCTTCAGTAATGGACTTTTCTTTTCTTCTCAGTTATCGCATCTTGAACCCTTTTGTGGTTCCAGAGGACTCATTTGTGGACAACAGGAAGGCTGTAGAGAAACTGCTGGGCTCTCTATACATAGACCACAGCCAGTACAAGTTTGGACACACAAAGGTACAACAAATTCGTGTTTACCCTGCCTTTGATACCTGTGTTGTTGGAGTTCAGCTGATGGTCCCGTTGCTTCGTCTCAGGTGTTCTTTAAGGCGGGTCTGTTGGGTCAGTTGGAGGACATCAGGGACAACCGTCTGTCTGAGATCCTCACCACCGTTCAGGCCATATGCAGAGGGAAGCTCATGAGGATGGAGCGACAGAAACTGATGCTGCAAAGGTTAGTATCACATCTATCAGGGGAATGAATGATAACAAATCAGTAAAAGGGAGACTTTAAAAACTTTTTAAGTGCTGAAGCCAGAAAAGTTGATCAGAAGGAAGGAGGAAGTTGTATTTGTAAGAAAGAAAAGCAACTTGACAAGTTTAAGCATGCCAAGATGTTTAAACTTTGCTTAGTGCAGCATGTTGCTGTTGTGTTGACTCTCATCACCTGTTTTTTGGGGCTGATGTGATTTTTTATTCTTCTTCCTCTCAGGGACGCAGCGATGGTGATCCAGTTTGCCATCAGGGCATTCTTCTCAGTGAGGACTTGGCCGTGGATGATATTATTCTTTAAGCTCCGCCCGCTGCTCAGGAGTGCCCAGGTAGAGAAGGAACTGGCCGCTCTGAACGAAGAGTTCAAGAAACTAAAAGAGGCCTACGACAGGTCTGTTAATCCGCCGATGTTTGAATCGGGGCTACAGCCTGAAATGAGCTGCACGCAGACAGACGTCTGATGTTCTGCCATGTTTTTTTTCATCAGGTCGGAGGCGAAGCGGAAAGAGGCGGAGGAGCGGCAGGTGGCTTTGGTTCAGGAGAAAAATGACCTGGCTCTTCAGCTTCAAGCAGTAAGACATAAAGAAATTTAAACGAGTGTCACCACATCAGGATCCTCACAGCAGGGTTTCACAGAGTAAACACAGAACTGAGTCAATGATGGCAGAAACCTGGTGGTCATTAAAAGGTTAACATAGGTTTACTTTCTGCATTCGATTGTGTTTTGTCCTGTTTATTGTTCGTGGTCTCTATAAATCTCTTTTTTATCGTCGGCCCACTGGTAGCAGACCCAGCGTAGTTCTGCTGCAGATTTCTTTAGTCATTTTTAATCGTGCGTTCTCGCCCTCTGAGGTCATAGTTGTCACGGTGGTGGACGGACTCAGGCACAGACCGAGGTAACACGGTTCAACAACACTTTATTAATCACTCCGGTGCGCTATGTACACGTGAAGTGGGGGGGGAACACCAGGGTCCCGGGGATTAATAGGGGGAAACACACTTCTTCACACTTGCTCCGCTCCTTGTCCAAACACTCCTCACACGAGCAACCCACTCACACTCACGGGGTCCAGGAATCAAAACGGGCGGGTCCGGATAAACCTATAAACATAGACGAGGGTAAGTCGGCGGCAAGTACGGGAACAACTGATTCACAATGAAGCCAGGCAATACTGACGAGGGTCACTCAATATTCCAGCGACGGATAGCTCAGAGCCCCGGCCTTAAGAAGATCCAGAGATCAACTGCAATTCACTCGAGATCAGCTGCAGGTGCGTGGGCCAAGGGCGGGAGCCCAATCAGAGCTCCGCCCAGGCAGACAGGCAGGAGAGAGAGACAGAAAAACAACAAACACTTGTGGCCACACTGGGCTGGCCGGGGAGGCACAGGGACCATGACTATAGTGATATACTTCCTGCTTTGCTATTTAAAATATGTTGATTGCTTTATTCTGGGTGCTTGTTTGAGCCTCAGCAAACCCTCTGTGGGTTTAAGCTCCCACCAGTAAAGAAACTCTCATTGTTTTAGTTATCCAGCTAGTCATGGTCATGGGACATGTGCAGTCATAAGAGCACAATTTTAGTCACTCTGTATACAGCGTAGTCCATTATGCAACAATTTTATGCACTTGTTCATATTACAGCTGTTACTGATATGCAGACTGGCCTCATATATTTAAATAACTTTTGGTATCCAGGAGCAGGACAACCTGATGGATGCTGAGGACCGCTGCAACCAGCTGATTCAGTCTAAAATCTCTCTGGAGTCAAAGCTGAAGGAGATGCAGGAGCGCCTGGAGGATGAGGAGGAGTTGACCGCCACGCTGACGTCCAAGAAGCGCCAGCTGGAGGACGAGGTGTTATCGCTGAAGAGAGACGTGGATGACCTGGAGATGACCCTGGCTAAAGTGGAGAAAGAGAGACATGGGGCTGAGAACAAGGTTTGTTCTCCAAAAGAGACCATATCAGTGCTTTCCATCACTTCCCTCACTCACAGAACGATGTTTGTTTTTTCTCTCCATGCAGGTGAAGAACCTATCACAGGAGATGGCTGTTCTAGATGAATCCATAGCATCTCTGAGCAGAGAGAAGGCTGCCCTGCAGGAAGCTCACCAGCAGGCATTGAATGACCTCCAGGCGCAGGAGGACAAAGTCAACATGCTGGCCAAGGCCAAAGCTCGACTGGAGCAGCAAGTGGACAGTGTAAGGAGAGATATTCCTGGATGTCTGACAGTAGGCTGCAATAATAAACTGTTATTTATGGATGAGCAGCTTGAGACGACTGGTTGAACCTGTGCTGTATAAATAAAATTGAATCACCTGAAGTTTATTCAGGTAAAATCTTCATATGAAAACTCAGATAAAGCATCTTGAAGGGATGGTTCACACTGAACTGCAATCCTCTGACCTGTGGGGCTTTTTATAATCCACGCTGTGCCGTTTGCTGTTTATGGGATATCAGCTTTGAAACATACTGCCATCCCCGTGCACACGTCTCACGTTAACGTCTCCAACATGGGTAGCTGTAACCGATCACCGATAACCACCGCCACGCTCACCAAGTCTCTGAAATGGACAGTTCCCCTGTGTTTGTGTTGTTTGTACCTTTTGTAACACTTGAATGGAATGAACTGAAACACAATAAGTGTTGCTGTGGAGTCTTTGTATCCATGCTTCAGCTTTTCTGAGTAAAATTCTGGTATTTTGCTTTTCTGTTATTTAGTTAGCAGAAATGTGTTTGTTTCAAACCTGCTAGCATTAGCTGGTCATTAGCATCTCACCCCAACCTTAAACCTTAACAAAATCCAAACGAGTGGATACAATTTTCACTCATACAGCATCACAATCGAGAGTAAACATGTTTAATTCTGCTGTAAAGCTGGAAATTTCAGCACAGGAGTGTGTTAGTCTTATTTTTGAAGCCAGCTTCAAGTGGACGCCACAGGTCTGGGCTTTTGGGAGATTTTGGCACTTTCACACTGATTTCTGTCCCTAAACAATCACTGAAATACCCAAAAGAATTTCTACAACCAACTTTTGAACGCTTGTTTAGCGCTGGTCCAGAAAAGACCTGTAATGTTCCCTGCTGTTATTACTGGTTTCTACCTCGTGTGCAGGTTGAGACTTCGCTGGAGCTGGAGAAGAAGGTGCGGATCGATCTGGAACGAACCAAACGGAAATTAGAGGGGGATCTGAAGCTGTCCATGGACTCAGTGAGGGACTTGGAAAACCAGAAGGAAGACCAGGAAGAGAGACTGAGAAAGTATAAATGTTTAGCTGAAAGGGCTCATTTTAACTGAAAAAAGGTTTATTACTGTCAATCCCTACAAAATGCTTTTGTCGTCACCCTTCTCTAAAGGAAAGACTTTGAGTTGGTGCAGCTTCAGTCAAAACTGGAGGATGAGCAGAGTCTGGCTGCTCAGCTTCATAAGAAGATCAAAGAGCATCAGGTTGGTGCAGAGAGGATCTTATTCAGCTTCCTCTTCTTCGCTGCTGCTGCTATAGTTTGTTTTGTACTTGCCCTCCTCAGACTCGTATCGAGGAGCTGGAGGAGGCCCTGGAGGCAGAGCGGGCATGGCGTTCCAAGGCGGAACGTCAGAGGAATGACATTGCCAGAGAACTGGAGGAGCTGGGAGAGAAGCTGGAGGAGGCAGGAGGAGCCTCAGCGGCTCAGATCGCCCTCAACAGGTTAAAATAGGCTTTGGTGATTTCTAACATTTAGTCAGAGCCACAGTAGCTACGCTAGAGGTGACCCGTCCTGTGTTTCCTTACTTTCGGTCATATATAAAGCGCTCAAATCATTGCTGTTTTAAAATAACATGGTCATTGTATGCAGAGGTACTTCCTGTGAGGCGTTGAGACTAATATGGCGATCTCAAGAACACAGCTCGAGCTGTATGTCAGAGAAACTCTTTAAAGATTACATGCAGATGTAGATTCCTACCTTCAGAGTTCAACAGTGGATGGATCAGTATCTCAATACTGAGATTTACCCAGATTATCACAAATACTGCTTTGTTGAACAGGAAGCGCGAGGCAGATTTCCTAAAATTGCGGCGGGAGCTGGAGGAGGCGGGGCTTCACCACGAAGCAACAGCAGCCACCCTGAGGAAGAAGCACTCGGACATGGTGACGGAGCTCAGCGAGCAGATAGATGCTCTGCAGAGAGTCAAACAGAAGCTGGAGAAGGAGAAGGCGGAGTTCCGGCTGGAGGCTGATGACCTGGCTGCCAGCGTGGAGCAGCTCTCCAAGTCAAAGGTAGGAGCAGACCTCCCGCTTAAGGGCCACTCCTCCAGGGTCATCAGTGTCAGTCTACTCGTCATGTTGAGTCCTGCTGGCCCTGTTTATGCTGCCTGGATGCAGTAACAGAGCTGGGTACAGCGCTGCCTCTCATCCTTGATCTTAATCAATGCTCTGACAGCTTTGTCCTCATAAAGCAGCGTTATTGTAAGAACTGATGATGGGACACAAAACAAGGTGGTTCTTGCTCTTGACCTGTTTACACTTTAAACCTGTGAGGAGGTGAAACATGTTAATGCAGTGCAGTGGGACCAGAATTGGTCACATTGTAACCACCGCACGTCGATCATGTTTCTTAGACCACATTAATTCAATTTATTTATTTATATAGCGCCAAATCACAACAAAAGTCGCCTCAAGGCGCTTCATGATACAGAGAAAAACCCAACAATCATATGACCCCTTATGAGCACTTTGGTGACAGTGGGAAGGAAAAACTCCCTTTTAACAGGAAGAAACCTCCAGCAGAACCAGGCTCAGGGAGGGGCGGGGCCATCTGCTGCGACTAACTGTGACTTCTCTGTTGATTGATGTTTGTGTGCAGGCTGCTGTGGAGAAGATGTGCAGGGCTTATGAGGACCAGCTGAATGAAAGCAGGAGCAAAGCAGACGAGCTGCAGAGACAACTGTCTGAAGTCAACGCTCAGAAAGCACGAGCAGTCACAGATACCAGTACAGCACACAGACACACAGACACTGATAGATTTGAACACCTGATTTTAGGCTGCCTGAATTTTCTTTCTCCTACATCTTGCAGCACTCTGTGTGGATGTCATAGCTCATAGGTGTCAAACTCTGGCCCGCGGGCCAAATTTGGCCCGCAGCCTAATTACATTTGGCCCGCGAAGCCATACCAAATTACTATTAGAGCTGGCCTACTGGTATTATACAGCTAATATATATATTGTTTAGTATTAAGCTTTGCTTGTTCCATATTCAGTTTTTCAGCCATTCAGTCCATAAAAAAATATTCATTCTTATATCTGGAGGAATAAATATATTTCAATAAGTATTAACGTTAGCCCGCGACTTTGTTCCAGTTTTGAATTTTGGCCCACTGTGTATTTGAGTCTGACACCCCTGTCATAGCTGGACTGGCCATCGGGCATACCGGGCATTTGCCCGGTGGGCTGCTGGCGATTTTTTGTTTTTATGGGCCGATCGATTTTTTTTTTTTTTTTGGAAGGGTATAAATAATGAAAGGTGTTGGATTGGCCAATTGGTCATGATCGACTCTGGGCTGGACCAATTACAGCCGAGGAGGTCGGATGCACCCTCCCCCTTGTTTAGCAATCTTATAGACCATCCATTGGCTCTTTGTTACTTCGGAAACATGGCTTAAACAATTTCCACGACGTAATCTGATAACAACCGATCTCTTTACCCGTCGGCTTCCCGTGGCTGTCATGCAACAGGAGTTGTGCCAAAAAGTGATTGCCTGCCAAAAAGTGATTTCCAATGTTTGCGTGTATTTTTTATGTGTAATATCTTTACGTATGTTGGTAAATAGACTTCGGTGAACAGCGTTTACAAAGGGGCTATATATGGAATTAAAAAATTATCTGTTTTTTCAAGTATCTTTACAACTCTGTGTTATTGTACTTACATTATAACCAATCCGTTCCTTTATCCCCACTTTAAATATTTTTACAGAACTATTGTAATATTTGAGCCATTTCTGCTGTCCAACTACTTCTTACAAAAGACATTTTTAATGTTAATTAGACTTTTTTTTAACGGCATAAATAAAGGTTATATAAAAGTCACTGCCAAAGACTGATTGCGGCTTCTACCTTGTTACACTAATGTTGTTTGTAGCTCAATATGACTTTATGTCATCCATGAGGGATGCATTTGACATATGTTTCACATGTTATAGCCCAACAAGTTACTTATAGCAATTTAAATACGAGAAATCAGTTTTTGGCAAATACCAGAAATCAGTTTTTGGCAGACAATCACTTTTTGGCACAACACCGGCTATTGCAGTTAATAATACAACAGTTTCTTGCCATTTTTTGTGTTTCTTTTTATCGCTGTGTAAGTGAGTTCAATTGAAAGCCTGCATGCGCTAGTACCAGAATCCTTTGCGGTTTTACCCCTGAATGACGTCACATTTTTGGTGGGCCGGTCTCTAGTCAAAATGCCCGGGCCGATTTTTTGTCCCAGTCCAGCCCTGGTGGACGTCCTCACCTTCCCGTCTGTTGTGTTAGGATTATTAGGACAAATGCTTAAAATGTACTCTATAGAAAAAAGTATTTAAAATGATTTCTATAGTGATCAACATAATAATATTAAACATTAATTGACAGCGAAAGGTGATGGAGAATTATTGCGATGGCAAAAATTCCTCTCCCTCTCATCTTAAGCTTTGCTAACAGGACAAGGAGAAGGTCATAAAATGTTAATATAAGCTTATTAAAGCTAGTGATGATGGCCATCACTACAATCATGGCTGAAATAGAAACCACTGGTAGATGATGTTGCTACTTTTAATGGCACCAATTTTTAAAAACTGAACTTCTTTAGTTTCCCTACATCGATGCATTGGTTTCTACACTTAGATTTAAAATTTCCCGTTAGATATTCCCCATTTTTCCATCTAAAAAAAGAATTTCAGGCTCAACTGATGAAATACCTTAAAAGTAAAAACTTTATGTATTTCTTTTAAATGGTAAATGGTCTGTATTTGTATAGCACTTTTACTAGTCCCTAAGGACCCCAAAGCACTTTACATATCCAGTCATCCACCCATTCACACACACATTCACACACTGGTGATGGCAGCTACATTGTAGCCACAGCCACCCTGGGGCGCACTGACAGAGGCGAGGCTGCCGGACACTGGCGCCACCGGGCCCTCTGACCACCACCAGTAGGCAACGGGTGAAGTGTCTTGCCCAAGGACACAACGACCGAGAGTGTCCAAGCCGGGGCTCAAACCGGCAACCTTCCAGTTACAAGACGAATCTTTGAGATTCCTTCCCAGGCACATTAGCCTTCACTCACATCTGGCGTCAGGTGATCTCAATAGGTCACATGACAGCGTGAGGCAATGGTTTTACCTGAAACCTCCGCTGATAATGACCCACAACGTTTTTTGATGTGGTAATAATCATCACACCGTCCCGCACTAACAGCAGTAAATAGTGAACTATTGCACTGGTGGATAATTTAAGTATCTGAGGGTTGTTCGTGATAGTGTTCTGTCCTCTGAGTCATAAAAAAGTCCAACATCATTTTATGTTTGATCTGAAATGATGAAAGTTTTTGAATCTGCGCTTATGTTTTGTCCACGATTCTTAGTAAACACGCCTACCAAAAATACAATTTGTATAAATGGTAAATGAATATCTGATGTCTAACATGCAGCAAGCTTATCGTACGTTTGGCTGTCGCCTTTTCAGCCGAGTACAGACGCCGTCTGGAGGAGCGGGACGCTACGATCGCTCAGCTCCAGCGCTCGAAGGTGGGCGCTTGCCAGAACGTTGAGGATATGAAGAAACAGCTGGAGGAGGAGAGCAAAGTAATACTTAACTCTTGTAACACATCAGGTCACGTCAGTGCTCTTATTAATACCTTTTTGAAGGTATTTTATTGGAACAAACGTATCCCGTGTCTGTGTTTCAGGCTCGCGTGGCGCTGGCTCATGCGGTGCAGGCGTCCCGACACGACTGCAGCCTTCTCAGAGAACAGCTGGAGGAGGAGCAGGAAGCTAAGGCTGAACTGATGAGGGCGCTGACTACAGCCAACAGTCAGGTGGTTCAGTGGAGAGCGAAGTATGAGACTGAGGCTGTGCTGAGGATAGAGGAGCTGGAGGAAGCAAAGTAAGACTGCTGGAGCTACACGTCACTCTGAGGTCCCTTTCTAACACATTATAGGAGAATGCAAAGACCACAGTTTAAATTCTTTATCCAGTTTCCTTCAAAGCAGCTACTGACGTCAGACTTTAGACTGGTAACGTTTAATAAGTTGAATTGTTTGCAGGAAGAAACTGGTCGTGAGGCTGCAGACTGTCGAAGAAGTTGCAGAGGCGTCTCAGGCCAAATGCTCCTCGCTGGAGAAAACCAAACAGCGTCTGCAGATAGAGATGGAAGACCTGATGGTCCAACTGGAGCGCTCCAACGCTGCAGCTCTGGCTCTGGACAAGAAGCAACGCAACTTTGACACGGTCAGACATATGGCACGATTCCCCATTATACCAGAGATTTACACTTTAATGCCCATAAGTCGGTGTGCTCAGAAACAAATGTGTGCACTGGTTTGATGCAGGTGCTCAGTGGCTGGAAGCTGAAGTTTGACGAGTGTCAGATGGAGCTGGAGGCCTCACAGAAAGAGTCTCGCAGTCTGAGCACTGAGCTCTTCAAACTGAAGAACTGCTATGAAGAAGCTCTGGACCAGCTGGAGACGATTAAACGAGAAAACAGGAACCTGCAGGGTACCGCAGCACCTCCCCTGTCCTCTTAACTTACTACAATCACACTGCTATCTTCATTTCAGGGACCTTACAAGCTCAATATCATGGAGAATATCATGATGTGAAGAGAAGTAGAGGTTTATCATATAATGTCATGCCACATGCAGTGCATTGTTTTCAGCATAGCTGTCCTGTGGGGCAGCGGCAGGCAGGAGGTGGACCCTAATGACCCGGACACAAAAACTGAACTTAAGGCAGCAGCTTTACTGCTGGGAAAAATGTCCAAAACATAAGCACAAAAACTAAAATCCTAAACTTGAAAACTAGAAAAAGAACACTGAGAACTTGAACTAAAACTCAAAGAAACTAGAAACATGAGAAGTACGACGCAACAAAGGGCAAAGGAAAACACAGGGATCTACAAAGGAGTAATGAGGGAATGGGAAACAAGAGGGAAACACAGCTGATAAGGAATAAGGGACCGTCAAAGTAAAACAGGAAACACGAGACAATCACAAAGACGCAGACTAGACACTGAGACAGAGACGACTGACAGGAGACAGAGGGGACATGGAGACGAGTGGCTACACGTGGAACATGGAGAAGACGAAGGCTACGTTCACTCTGCAGGTCTTGATGCTCAATTCCGATTTTTTGATCAAATCCGATTTTTTTGTCTGCTCGTTCACACTACAAATAAAATGTGACAGCAAACGCGCTCTAGTGTGAACGCTCAAAACGGCCGCATGCGCAAAAGAAGACGTCACACACAACGCGCTCTGTTTAGACCCAGAGCAACAGTATGTTTGACTGATGACCTTAATATAAAGACTTCGGACTTTACGTTTCCCAATTTTTGCTTTAAGTTATTTTGTTATTTACATAATAATGTAAATAACCTAATAATTATCCTTATTGCTGTTTTAGAGGAGCGCTGCTTCAAAGGATAGCTGCAGATTTCTGTCAGAATCTGCAGATTATACAGAACAAATAAAATGTTCACGTTTCTCCAACGATGTCTTCCCAACAGTTTCACCGGATGGCCAGGAAGTGTTCACGATGTCTTCTCCGGCGCTGATAATTGGCGTCTGTCTTGTGTCGGTGACGTAAAAGACGGATTTAATGCGACATGACCATCAAACAGCAGTCGCTTTCTAAAACATCAGATATGCATCAGATTCAGGACCACATACGAAAGTGACCCAGATTGGATTTGAAAATATCGGATTTGTGCCGTTCACACTGTCACACCATGATGGGATATGGGTCGCATAGGGTCAAAAAAATCGGATTTGATGCGCTTTCGCCTGCAGTGTGAACGTAGCCAAAGTAATAGAAGCCTAAATTCTAGAAATTAAAAATATAACATAACCAAAAAACACTGAGAAAATATAACCCTGAATAACAATAATCAAGGAATATAAATGAACCAATCACAGACCCAGTACCGTGACAGTTGGTGTCTAAAGAAAGTCGACATAAATCTGAAAAGTTATTACAATACTTAAGAGGGGGTGAGTCTGGTTGCAAAGAGAAGTTTGATTGTATAGAAATCTGTGAGAAAAAGACCTACTTGAATCATAATGTTCAGCAAATGCCATTATGTCAGGACACCCTTCAGTGTTACTTTAGTCTGTTTCAACAACACTTCAGCAACAAGAGTTTGTTACATTGTAGCTAGAGTAAGTATTTCTCCAAAGCTGTAGTCCAGTGAACAAACTACTTCAATTTTTTAATCCTTTTTTAATATTGTGGGAGTTATGGGATTAAATTCCAGTGTACCAAAGTGTTTTCTTCATATATCTCTAGAGGAGATTGTGGATCTGACAGATCAGATCAGTCAGGAAGGGAAGACGATCCATGAGCTGGAGAGGATGAAGAAGATCCTCGATGTGGAGAAGAGCAACATTAGAGCTGCCCTGGAGGAAGCAGAGGTAATTAGCTGCTGTAATCAATTATCTATAAAGTGTTTATTGCCTGAACTGTTACCTTTCCATTGATCAGGGAACCTTGGAACATGAGGAAAGCAAGATCTTGAAATATCAGATGGAGCTGGAGCAGATAAGGGCAGAGATGGACCGAAGGATTGCAGAGAAAGAGGAGGAGGTCGACAGCCTCAGGTAATAAATATATTAATAACAGACTGAAAAGGGCTTAATGTATGGGATAGAATAGAATAGAATTAAATTTAATAGCCCTTTATTGTCATTGGAGAATGCTTGAAAGTGGTGCAAAGTGTGTGGAAGAAGCTGTTAGTGAGTCTGGAGGTAGGTGTGGGAGCAGATTGACCTGAGGCGCTGACCACAGGGTCAAACAGGTGGTGAGCGGGGTGCGAGGGGTCACCTGTGATGGTCCTGGTTTTCCTGAGACGGGAGGATCTGGCGAGGCAGAGGGAAGCCAATGATTTTTTTGGGCTGTACCCTCTGCACAGCCTTCCTGTGTATCAAACACGAGTCAGGAGGAGAGCACGCTCAGAAGGCCAGCAGTGCTTCTGGTCCAGGTTATTCTTCCTCAGGACAGGCCTACTGTTAGCTACCGTTAGCTGGCGAGCTAGATAGAAGGCTCTGCACTGAATGGACGGCGAGCAGTGACTGTCTGTAATTCTGCTAAAGCCCCGTCCTAAGGCACTTAAGTACAGAGTCCACAGCAGCTCTTTCCCTGTGTAGGCTCTGCCTCAACCAGTCATACCAGAACAAAAAAGTTCATAACCAGAGAAAGAACTGACAACTGCAACCTTAGTGCTGATGGAGAGGTAACTCCAATGCTGTCCACCAGGGGGAGCCAGCAGCGTTCCCTGGAGACTATGCAGGCCAATTTGGAGGCAGAAATTCGTCATCGTAGCGAGGCGGTTCGTCTGAGGAAGAAGATGGAGTCTGACCTGAACGAGATGGAGATTCAGCTGGGAAACGCCAACAGGCAACAAGCAGAGAGCCAGAGGATCATGAGACACCTGCAGATACAGGTACGCTCACCTGTTCACATCAGAGTGATGAGTACAAACAGTGTCCAGGGAATGTGCTCTTTACTGACCACACTGTGCGTCATTATCACATCAATCATGGACTGAAAAATGCAGAAGTGAAAACTTCAACCAAAACTAAGCTGCGCCCCCTAGTGGCAAATGATATAACATGTAAACCAGTCTTTCTGTGCTGAACTCTCTCGCAGGTTAAAGAGCAGCAGGTGGAGCTGCAAGAAAAAGTCCAGCTGACCAATCAGCTCAGAGAGCAAATCGCCCTCCTGGAGCGGCGGTGTTCGCTGATGTCAGCGGAGGAGGAGGAGCTGCGGGGGGTCCTGGAACAGACTGACCGCACCCGCAAGATGGCCGAGCACGAGCTGGTGGAGGTGTCAGAGAGGGTTAACCTGCTCGCTGCAAAGGTTAATTAATTATGGCACATCCAATACAGTCATGTTGAAATATGAGCATTTCATCATCACGGTTTGATGACTTCCTGTTTTAGAACACGGGCCTCATGAACATGAAGAAGAAGCTGGAGGCTGACCTGTCGGTGCTGACCGGAGAGGTGGACGAGGCGATGCAGGAGAGTCACAATGCTGAGGAGAAGGCCAAGAAGGCCATCAGTGATGTTAGTCCTGACCCATGACCTTTGATCCCTGATCAAACCCATTGCTGCTGTTAAACTGTAGTTTTCATCATGTTAACTGAGTTTGATGCTGGAAAACTTTATTAATCTTTAAATTTAATAACTCAGACATTTCAGCATTTCTTATTCATTTATTTACCCCATAAAGCTGCGATTCATGCAGCCATCACACGCTCTGTCAATGTTTGTGCTTCACCAGGCGGCCATGATGGCGGAGGAGCTGAAGAAGGAGCAGGACAGCAGCACTATGCTGGAGAGAATGAAGAAGAACATGGAGTCTACTGTAAAAGGTACAATAACACTGCTGACAAAAATAAATAGATTAAAATTGCATGTATCGACTGTGATGTCACCTGTTGTCATGGTAGGTTAATAGAAACAATAGAAATGAGCTCGCCAAAACAAAAGCACAGACTTCTTGTCTGTTTGCTTTCTGGCACATTTGTTATCTGGATTATCTGAACGATATACTGTATATTCTTATTTCCTCACTTGTAGATGATAACGTGTTCACATAGTTCACCTGCAGACGTCACCGTGTTTTTACAGCATCTATGTTCTTCTGACAGAACTGCAGGTGAAACTGGATGAAACGGAGCAGATGGCTCTGAAGGGAGGAAAGAAACAACTCCACAAACTGGAGACAACAGTGAGTGAAAGCTCAGTCACAGGACCATCAGTCACAGTTAAATCAAGTTTCAGTGTGTTGTGGAAGTTTTCCACTTAAATAAAGCCTGCAGGCGAGCGGCGAGCGGTAGCTAACATTCTTTAATCAAAGCACACAGACAACCAAGCTTGATGGAGAGCCTGCATGACCGCGGGGCAGGTCAGCAGAGTCTCTCTGAGCCTAGCATGGCTCTCAGTTAAATACCTTCTCCAGCAACAAAGGCAGTACACAGCTGTTTCACACCTTAAGGTTCACACTCCCTTGCTACTTCCTAAAGTCCTCGAAGAGACAAAAGACTCTTCCCGTGGAGTTCCTGTTTCCCCCAACATCCTGACTACACCCCCTACCATTTGTCTTACAGTATGAGTGTCAGACATGTTAAAACAATAAAATAATGTGATTAATACCTAAGTGAAAGAAATTCCTATACAAGTGCAACACCTGCTAGTTTAACAAGGACACTTTCTACTTATCCTCATTTCTGTCATACAGATACTCTTCTGTACAGCGGTGCATGTGTTACATGCATTACATAAATAAAACCCCAAAACGTCTGAGTAACTTCTTAGGTCAGTTTCCAAAAAAGCACATTTACAGAAAAAAACTGTCTCTGCCAAAGTCATCTTAAAAAAGGGTAAACATCTGTATTTGAGGTTTATCAAAGAAGTAATTGTTAAAGAATATTTGTGCTGGGAACAATTTTGCTCTACTGGTATCTGCTGCATAACAATGTAGGCAGCATGTATAAACTTCTGCTGGAGGTGTCTTCCTGTTAAAAGGAGGTTGTTCCTTCCCACTGTTGCCAGGCGCTGGCTCACAGGAGGCTTGTTTGACTGTTGAGGTTTAAGCCTACAGTATAAAACACTTTCATGTATTGTTGTGTTTTGGGGGAGTGGCCAGTTATCTCCCATCATGCCTTGGGACACGTGCTGCTGTTAAGATGTTCTTGTTTTATTGTTTACGGTTACATGACTGTTCTGTTTATACTGCGGTTCAAAGTCATGGACGGTTACTGTTTTACCATGAGTGAGGTCGGTTATGTTGTTGTTGACCGTCGGGAGCGCCGTGCAGCACGTGTTTAATTAAAAACTCTTCTTACCTGTTTGGGGAGGAACAGCGAGCTCAGTCTCTGAGGGAGGATTTGTTGCTAAGATTCCTCTGCTTGCTCCAATATCATTAAAATGAAAACTGGAAAAGTAAATGACTCAAAAAAACTGAACGCACTATTAAATGCACTAAAAAATGCAGTTGATAAAATGTAACATCAATTGATACTTTGTTTTTCAATTTTCCTTTTTTAAATCACTTCCTCTTATTGGTCATTTTTACATTTGAATTTACCTTTTGTCATAGATTCATTGATGCATGCATATAGTGCAATTAAAGTTGCATATTTTTTACTGAGTCATTTAATTATGTATTCATGCTTGATTTTGGCAGTTTTGCTCCTCTATATCAGTAACAGGGAACCAGCAGGAAATAAATCAGCTGCTGTGTGTGCAGGTGAGGACGCTGCAGACGGAGCTGACTGTGGAGCAGAAGAAGAGCGAGGAGTATCAGAAGGGGGTTCGACGCTACGAGAGGAAAGTGAAGGAGCTGACGTACCAGGTGTGAGGTCCTCACTGCATCCAGCTGCTGCTGTCATACAGATGTTGGTCCCGTCTTCTGTGTTTTCATTGGATCTTTGTGCTTTTGTGCAGTCGGAGGAGGACAAAAAGACTTTGCTCAGGATGCAGGAGCTGATTGAAAGGCTGCAGGCCAAAGTGAAGAGCTACAAGAGACAAGCTGAGAACGCTGTGAGTGTTCAGTAATGCTCGAGTCTATAAAATGCAAATCAGCATTAAAATGATTAAAAAACATCTTTTTTTATTTCTATAAGGTCAATATTCCTCCACGGAGGGACTCACGTCTGAGCTTTTAATGTGAAACATGTGCAAGTATGCAAACATAACGAGTAAAGTAAGGGATTACTATTGCAAAAACGGTAATTAGATTGACTTTATTTATTTTCTGCTGTGTTTTACTTGCATCTATTTGAAAGACTGAGTGTAAACACAAAAATATTTTATTTTATGTGCTGGAATGTGCAGAAAATAGGTTTAAATGTTAAACTAATTTCTTCCAGTCAGAGAATGTTGCAGATAATTAAATTTTTGCTTGATGCATAAAGTTAAAAGATTAAAACTAATAAAACAAGTTTTAAAAAGAGACTTTTCCATTTGATTACATTTTGTATGATGATTATGCAGAAAAAGTAGAATTGGGCTGAAAGATCTATCGCTTTATCACCTATTCAGGTTGTAAATCGTGTTTTTATAAAGTAACTAAGTAATTAATTACTTTTGAAAATAAGTAATCAGTAAAGTAATGGGATTACTTTTTGGGGGAAGTAATCAGTAATTAGTTACTGATTACTTGTAGTGACCAACAGTGTTGGTCAACTTGACCAACACTGCAAATGACTAGCAGGACTTTTCCTGCATAGACAACACAGAAGGAAAATTTAGATCATAATCAGCATGTTCAGATTAAAACAACAATGATTCTGGGAGATTTTCTTTAAACAAAAACAGCATTTATTATTTTAATTTTTATTTGCTTGTTTTTAGTTTTTAATTAGTTAATTAAATTAATTAACAATTAGTGTGCTTACCTGTGTAGTCAACCCACTCCACCCTCCATAAAAGTACAGTTATTTCCTGAGCGCCACAGTTATTTGGGACTTTTAGTAAATGCACAGTTTGCAAACACTGACATCAACAGAGAGCAACCTAGAAAAGCCCCGCCCCTCAGTGGTCACGGCATATGGCCACCCGTCCTTGAGCCTGGTTCTGCTGGAGGTCTCTTCCTCTTAAAATATATCTAAATATATAAAATAACATCTATTTAAAAGGGATCGTCTTTTTGTCCACCAGGAGGAGCAGGTGAGCTGCAGTACCATACGTTTCCGCAAAGTCCAACACGACCTGGACGAAGCCGAGGAGAGAGCAGATATCGCCGAGACGACCGTCAACAAGCTGAGGATTCGAACTCGCGAACAGACCAGCAAGGTCGCCATGGTGAGTTACGCTCGTAGAGGTTAACGCTGTTTTGCTTCCATCAGTGTTCCTAATGAGCCGTTCGTGTCTCTGCAGATCACTGAATGAAGCTCTGCAGCATCTCCATCACTGATCAACTGTGTTGTTTGTTACCTGCTGTGTGTTTTTATCCAGTGTGTTTGTACATCTGCATCTACTGTACGACAATACGTTTTTTCAATGAAAAGTAATATAACCTGGTTTGAAAGGGAAGTGTTGAGGGCGGCGAGAACATACGAGCGATCATGTCAGCCGTGCGTAAGCCCAGAGGGGGAAGCATCAGTTCTCACCTCCTTAAATTTGTTTTGAACAGTTTTATGCTTGTTTGTTTTCAGCGGGGTTCAGCATGCTTAACAAATTAAAGAGAAGACTATAAAGATCTTTTTAAAATAGCAGTTTAATCTTTCCACAGTCAGCGATCCTGGAAAAATAATGTAACCAAAAGAAAGAAAGAAAAGAAAGAAAGAAGGCCTAAAAATAGTTGTTTTGCTTCTCGTATGTGTCAGTACTTCATGTATTTCTACAGGCATTAGCCGAATCCAGGAAAAGACAACTGTACAGACCTACAGGGCTGTGTACATACCACTGGGATGTGTATCTATCAGTTCATGTAGACTGGCACTGTTGGTTTAATAGTGATAGATTTAAAATTCATTGTAAAGATTAACGATGTTGTATTTTTATTTGGACTGTTTGTGTGGTGCACATAAGATGCAGGATGTTAGCTTTGTCATAGTGGTGACAGAGTGTGAGGCTGTGGCTATTTCCTGAGACTTACTAAATGTTGATGAAAATACTGCTGGTATTATAAAATCATGATCCAGTCCAATAAATACACCAAAGAGTCAGTAGCAGA
Source organism: Neolamprologus multifasciatus (assembly GCF_963576455.1). Classification (NCBI taxonomy): domain Eukaryota; kingdom Metazoa; phylum Chordata; class Actinopteri; order Cichliformes; family Cichlidae; genus Neolamprologus; species Neolamprologus multifasciatus. The sequence goes on along the minus strand of NC_140458.1, from coordinate 2,432,155 downwards.
AGGAGCTGTTTGACACCGGCAGAGAAGATTTTCATGGTTGCAACACACATGTGCAACCATTTAACAAACAGGAAATAAACCGGCTTTCAACTGGGACAGGATTTATTGCAAAGAAGCGTCGTTACAATAAAAAAATAATAAAACTATAAATGAATAAAAAATGTTTTATGTCAGTACTGAATCAGATGATTTTGTGGTTTTTGTGCATAAAAAGTTTGGTTTGTAAATGTTTTGTGGTGTCAGACTGTAACGTCCCAATTAAAGAAAGAAAAAACAGCGTTTAGAGATCGTCTGTTTAACCGAAGGGGGGAAAACATACTCGAGAGGTGGTGGAGACCAAAAATGGAGCTAAAAAGAAAGTTTTCTGATTGCTGGATGGAACATCAGTGCTGATTTTTCTCTGCCCACTAGTGAAGAAGTTCAAACGAAAGAAATGTGCCTATATTCAGACTGTAAGTATGTTGATGTGTGGCTTTATAATTATTTGTTTTACTGTGTAGTGACCAATAAAAGCCTGATGCTGTTGACTGCTGCTTTTGGTCCACTCCTCTATATGTTGTTCTTTCATTTCTGCACAGCTCTCGTAAAATACCGTCACAGCCTTTCAGTCCGGTTCATGTCTGAACTTTGGGCCGTTGATCTGCTGCAGAGCTTGGGATCATTAGCCGTGTCTCAATTCAGGGCCTGCATCCTTCGGAGGACCCAGCCTTCGCGGTCTACGTGGGCCGGGTCCTCCGAAGACCGAGAAGGGCAGAAGTGCGAGGCTGTGAAATGGGACGGTCTCGCCTTCAGATTCGCGTCAAAATATAACAGGACACTGGAGTAAATTCTCGATCATCTCACACTTCAGTTTAATCAGTTTTCTGTTTATTCAGCTGCGTGAAAACTGTTTAATCTCAGCCAAACTGATTTACTCAGGAACAAATAAAACACTGAAATAAATCAAATATTTAGACGTTATCTAAGTGACTTATATATCATGTTCAGTTCAGTAGCCAAATTCTGGGATAGGTACGAACGGTACACCCGACCCATCCTTCAAATTCGGGGAAATTAAGGACGCATTTGGAGCAGCCTTCGTCATGTCGCGTTGACATAATCGGCCTTCAAATGCGGCCTGGATGCAGCCTATGAATTATTACAGTGATAGTCTGTCACTGTAACAAAGATGATGTCACATTAGATTCCATCTTACTTTGGTATACAGAGTTCACGGTTGTGATCCGAAGGTGCCCAAGCCTAAATCATCATCCCTCCACCGCCGTGCTGACAGCTGGTGTTCGTGCTGTTTGTTGCAGCAGCACGTCAGGAGGACACCAAACGTCTCTGCTTTAGTCTCGTCTGTCCACAGGACATTTTTTAAGGTTTGCGGTTTATTCATTTGCAGCTTTGCAAATCTAAACTGTGCTGTCATGGTCTTATTTTAGGGAAGAGACTCTTTCCTGGAAACCTTTCAAAATAAGACACACCTGTTCAGTCTTTTTCTTATAAACTTTAACCTTTAACGTGCTATCTTTTTTAGCTTTTTACATTTTTTTACAGCTTTTCTGAGCGTTGCTGTCGGACCTTTGGAGGAATCTGCTGGGAGGTTCACTACTGGCATCTGTTTTGATTGTTTTCCACTTTCTTACTTCGAATGATGGATTACAAATTTCAAAATGCCAAAACATCTTTTTTATAGAGGTGCTCACATATGCATCCACACCAGTGAAGTAAATCTGATTAGCAGCACGTACCATATCATTCATTATTCCTGGGGAAACTTTCTTTCTTATAAATCTTCAGTGTAAAACTGACATAAAATATTGAATTTTATTTTGTGACTTACTAAGGTAAAAGTTTGAGTTCATTAATGATTTTAGCAAATAAAAATGTAATTTGTGGTTATTTTTTGTCTTTGTAGTGATCCGTTTCTGCAGACAAAAACACTTTGGACAGAAAAGGCACAGTTTGGCATTCAACACTTTATTCACAAACTAAAACCAATCACTGTATCCACAGGTCAGTGGGTGACTGTACAGGTGTGTTAGATCAGTATTAACCGGCTGCACATGGCAGCTTTACATCATGCCTCACCACGAACCCGCCATTGGTTCATTCGTCCCCTGTATCCTCCAATCAAAGTGCTCTGCAGTTTGTCCTTCAGTGCGTGTGTGTGTGTGTGTGCGTGTGTGTCGGGGTGGATAAAGTGAAGGTGTGTATGTGCGCGTCTGTCCAGGCTCAGCTGGACCACATCGGTCCGGTTCTCGTGTGCGTCTTCAGAAGACACGCCTACACATTTACAAATACATTCAAACACAACCAGAAGGTTTTTCCTAGATATCTGTTAGACAGCAAATAGCACCGCAGAGCAAAATACACTTTGGGGTTAAAGAAAGAAAGAAAAAACGTCTACAGACAGCAGAGTGACAGCTGCATTCACACAGGAAGGAAATCACCTCCAGAACTCTTCATCATGGCAACTCTGATATGACATTAGCGTGAGATTAGCCAATGAACAGCTGTCTCACTGTGGTGTTATGATATCATGTTAGGTCACTGTGTGATCTCCCTCTTCACCCTTGAGCTGTTCGGTACTCCACACATTAAATCCAAACTTTAAAAAAATGATATCACACAGACTGTTATAACGTACGACTAACTTCAGGGAACGAATAATTTGGATCACCGAGTTCACCGACATCTGTTCTGCTAATTTCCAGCTCCACATTTTCAGCCTTGGACTCTCTAGAGTAGCTTTTGCTGAGTCCAAGTTCAAAATAATCCTTCTTTATGCTAAACAGGGCTGTGGTGCTCGGTTCACTGCCTGTTTTAGCTCCTACCATCCAGATTTCTGCTGCAGGTGGGTGAGGCTGTGTCGGAAATGACAATATTAGGGATATTTCCTCTCTATGACATCACACAGACCCAAGCACTGAAAAAATGGTCTGAAACTGACTGTTGAGAGTCTGAAGCCCAGCGCTCGCGGTGATTATTTGTACACACTGACCTTTGTGTTTTGAACTTTGGCCATGTTTAATATGAACATCCAATACTGGACAGCTGATATGTTACAGAAAATACTGAAACGCAGAACAGGTCCATAAAACGAACAGCTGAACAGCATTCTGGGAAATATAAGAAACACAAGCGGGACCAGATGTAGGTAAGAAAACTGACGGAGCCAGAATATCTGAGGGGACCCCGACAGAAACCTGGGCTTAGCCTGAAATCACTTCCTGTCCAGCTGTACTGATGGTGATCTTCTCTCAACACTCAGCGTTAATATTCAGACGTGGAAATTCAAAAATAAACGACTTCAACGTTTTGACTTCCTGTGTGAATCCAGTCGTGCTTTTCTACAGTTACAATTTACATCTTATATGTTCCGTTGTTGATCTAGATGAAAAAAAAAATACTTTAAAACTCAGCTGAGCGGACGAAACAACTGAACCAAAAGGAAGGTGTGTAGGTACAACGTGATTGGACGATGAAGCGTTAAAAAACCAAAACACCGAACCAGATCTCCGTGAACTCTTGTTTCCAGACCTGATGACATCATCACCGTGCCCTCGCTTCACGGCTCACGAGACACTAACAGACCTTTTCCCCCAATTGTTTGTTCTCTTTGACTCTGACGTGTTCTTCTCTTCGGGGCTGCTGCATTGCATCATGGGAACTGTAGTCAGCCACCAGGTTAGTACAACTGTAGCTCTGTCATCAATAAAGCTGTCGGTCACTACGGTAACCGACACCCAAGTTAGCGAAGGGGAAAAAAGCAACATCACATTTGCATCAGCAGTGATGTCAGAGTGGTCGGCATTAAAGTTTGTGGCGTCCGCTTCAGTCTCCGTTTAGTAACAACAGGAAAAGGGAGAGCAGGTCCTTTAAAGTCCTCATGGATGGTTAGAAAGACTAAATATGAACATGGAGAACAAATGAGGCCACTGGGAGGTCACCTGAGGAGGAGGAGGAGGAGGAGGAAGAGGAGGTTTCACTTCTATGCTTCTGTGTAAAAATGGCGAGCCTCTTCACTGTGAGGTTCAACACGAACACATTTTCATCATGATCAGAATATCAGAGATTAAAATACTTTCTTATACTAAATTATGACAAAAACGTTTCAATAGAAAAATAACTTCTCATTTTTATATTTGACATTTTTTCTTGCTATCATGAGATTCTGTTTTTACAAGGAATAATGTAAACATGAGACGTATATGGCAGCTTTCTTACTTACATTTATAAGATTGTTATTAGAAGATGGAATCAAAGGTTGGCCAACAACGACCAAGCTCACTACAGACTAAAATGTGTCTGCAACACAAGTTCTCTAACTACATTTACCTGATAAATGTGGTTAACAGGACTTTCTGAGAGATTTGTGCTAATCTTTCTTCTTCTTTATCAGCCTGTTAATTAGCTGTAATTAGCAGGTATGCATGTCTGAGTGATGCCCAGTTCATTGATGAAGGTTTCTGACCACCAAAGCACTGAGGCTCTAAAACCATCTTTCACGTGTAGTTTAAAACAATGATAATAATAAAATAACTGTTTGTAGACTATTATTCCCAAACAGATGATTTAACAGCCCATGAAAAGTAACATCGTAAAAAACAATTCATACTTGTCTGTACTCTGTGTTTTCTCCTTACGATGAGATGATTTAACTGATAAATACGTCAAAATAAAATGAAAATGAAATGTTTTATTTTATAATTCTCTCTCACCCCAACCGGTCGCAGCAGATGGCCCCGCCCCTCCCTGAGCCTGGTTCTGCTGGAGGTTTCTTCCTGTTAAAAGGGAGTTTTTCCTTCCCACTGTCGCCAAAGTGCTGCTCATAGGGGGTCATATGATTGTTGGGCTTTTCTCTGTATGTGTTATTGTAAGGGTCTACCTGACAATATAAAGCGCCTTGAGGCGACTGTTGTTGTGATTTGGCGCTGTGTAAACAGAATTAAACTGAGTTGACTAACACAATCCCAGCTGTCAGCATGTTAACAATGTTTCTTGTAAAACTTCACATAATCAGAGTGAAACTATGTTTATATGTGTTACTATATTTTTGATGATCTCAAAATTTCAACGAGCTTTAAAATCATACTTTTACCTCTTTTTCTTATTAAAAACTAAAACTTTAATTTCATATCATGAAAACAGCCTAAAGTTCTTTTATACTCGTTTACACTTATTTATGGTTTCTTTTGTCATCATTACATTTCTTTCACTGAGCTTTGAAGATGAATCGAGTGATAACAATATTTTTCTAAGAATGTGAAAATATGTCAAAACTTCTACTACCTTTAAAAAGCTGATTAATAAAGATGGACTCAGGATATTGTGTCACAACAAAGTTTCACTACTTTTTAATCTCATCAGACTTTATTCTCCTGTTATTGTGATATACCAATTTCCCCCCTAAGGAAATGTGTCAGATAATAATGTAAATTTCAAAATACTTCACATTTCCAAGATCTTTTAGTATCCATGTCATTGTTTCTTATAAAACTCAGATATGATAAAAATGTCAGAAACAAGTTTTTTACTGCAGCTGGAACATTTTCCCCCAAAGCTTCAAAAATATGTTAAAATATTTGTTCTTGTTTTAAAGAGATGTGAATTTAATTTACTTATTTATTCATTATTGTGGAAACAAAATTCTGGTTATACTGTGACCGTTTATCTGCTTTCAGTATTTATGATATTTATGATTTAGGTTATTATATTATATTTTGTAAAAAACTGTAAAGCCATAAAAAATACAAATGTTCGTCCTCATAGTGGGTTCACATGTTTCCTCTTTTTAATTTATTCCATCTTTATGGAGCAAAGTTTCCTGTATCAAGGAAAAACATTTCCTTATGAACATTTTCTTGTTATTAATACCAATTTACCATTTTCAACATAGCGTAATAGCAAGAAAATGTATCAAAAATAAAGTTAAGAGGTTGGTACGCAACATTTATTTCATCACGGCAGAAGCTGTTTGTGTTGTTCCCTCACTGGAGACAAAAATGGGAAAATAACATCTGAACTTTTCCGTCTTTAACAGAGTCGCTCAAAAAAAACGAAGAAAAGAAACGTTTTTATAAACTGACGCAGCGTTGGTGTCTGAAAAAAATTAAACTCAAAGAGCGCTTCATGAACACCTGAAGCAACATGGTTTCTGTCAGAGACGAGATGAAAACAGGAGTCGATAAGAAGAATCGATTTTCAGCAGATTGATGTTCGGTGGTGTGAAACAGCAAAAAGTTTTTCCTCAAACAAGCCTGCTTTTATTTTACAATCAGGGTTTTCTCGTCTACCTCTCTGCCTCCTCCTCATCCCCATCATCATCCTCCTCATCCTCTCCTCCTCCTTCTTCTTGCTCCTCCACATGGTGCTCCTCTCCTCGTCAAGGGAGGAAGAGGAGGAAGCGGGAGCACCCAGTGGAGGGGTGCGTCGACTATTTTGTCCCAGTGTCTCCCTGAGCGGCAGGGTGGGAGGTCCTGGTGATGTCACATAGACTAAAGAAGCTGATTGGCTGACAGGTGAGGCGGAGCCGTGGTGGTCAATTGGTGATGATGTCTTGACGACCACGCCCTCCACCTTCGAGCTGATGTGGGTGGAGTTCAACCAATCTAAAGGTTTAGCCCTTCCATCCATCCCAGATCGGACCCCTGTTTGGATACACACACACACACACACACACACACACACACACACACACACACTGTCAGACTTGAACCACAGTTGTGTGTCTGCACTGAGAGTGTGAGTTACAGTAGTTACAGCAGAGAGGCCATGCAGGCAGCAGCACAGGAGGCGGCTCAGACACAAACGCGCTTTATTAAGGTGCCAAACTAGGGGTGGGTTTTTATAATCGATTTATCGATTAAAATCGATTCTGGCTTGGATTACGTAAAATCGATTCATTAAAATCCTGAATCGATTTTTTAATACAAATTTATTTTGCCCGAAATGCCAGAATCTCAGGTGAAATCTCACAAAATTTCAACAACCACCAAACAGCTAAAACAGTAAATGAGAGCAGGAACATGGATTCTGCACAAAGACTTAAACACACAGCGCAGCCTGCGGATCAGAATCAGTTAGATGTCGAATTTCTCACAGTCGGGGCTGAAAGCCGACAGCGCGCTGATTCTGATCTGTCGGCGGGTCCGCGCTTTGTGTTCACGCCCTTTATGCGCTGATTGTAAAGCTGTTAGTTTGATGTCTCTCCAAACAATATTGACCGAACCAGCAGCAAAAGAAGATCCAAACTAAGCTTCACATAAACAAAGTCATGAATTCACTCTGACTTTTACTGTTTTGCTTCTACCATGAGGCACAGCTCTCTCTCTCTCTCTCTCTCCCCCTCTCTCTCTCTCTCTGTACGGTTTTCTGCATTATTCGCTTGCTTGTTACGCACAAGTCTACCTTTGTTCACAGCGCTATCGGCCGACTTTTTTTTCTTTCCGTTTTATATACTTCCGAAAAGAAAACCTAATTTCTGCCGTTCAATGCTGAACAAATTTAAACTTTTTAAAATTATGCAAAATGCAAAACGCTAAGCCGTGTCTCTAATAAAACCGCTGTAACTTCAGAGGTAACGTTCATATGTTGATTAATGGTTTTCTTTCGTTTTTGATGTACTGCAGAATATTTTTATAGAATCCCAGGCCAGGAAAAATCACCTTCATGTGTTTCTGTGTTTTATCTTCAGCTACTTTGACACAAAGGCCTCTGCTGTGACGCTCACACCTTTGATAAAGTCTTGGTGTGTCAGCTTCCTTTTTATAGATACAAAAATATGTAAATGTACTAATCTGAATTATAATATTTCTGACTGTCAAAATTTCCCATATTCAAATCGAAGTGAATCGAATCGAATCGAATTAAATCGAATCGTGGATCGAATCGATTCTGGACCTTGTGAATCGGAATTGAATCGATTCTAGAAATCAGTGACGATACCCAGCCCTATGCCAAACAGCACGAGTCAGTAAATGAATTATTTAAACTAGACACACTCTACTTTTAGGTTTCTGCACCTTCAGTCTTTCACTTTTGATAAAACCAGAACATCTAACACATCATATGAGTTATTTCCTGCTGCTGGTAACAATTACACTCCTCAGTACTAGGGGTGGGCGATATAAACGATATACGATAGAAACGATATAAATTTGGCCAACGATAGAGATATCGCTCTATCGCAATAGCGCATGTTGATGATGTCATCAAGCTGCGCCTGTTTTGGTTGAAAGCATCGCAGCGGCTAAAACCATTATCATCTGCAAAATGCTGGGCGACAGTCACAGCAAAGAGATGAAGCACTCTTGAAATATGGGGAAAGCCAAAAACTGCTATGCGATTGCATTTGTCCCTGACCACCAGAATCCCTCACGTTAACTTTCATCCTCCAGCTTCACTGTGCTAATGTTGTGCTAACGTAGCTGTGTCGCTAGCAATCACGTAGCACAACATTAAATACCAGCTAGCCCAACTTCAGTAACCCTACAAACGCCATCGCCGTTTACTTTTCTGTCTTCATTTATGTTGGAAGTGATAGCAGAGCTGTACGTTTTAATTAGTTTCAAAAATCTCTCAGTCAGAACATGCTATGAAATGTTTAGGTGGAAACTAGCGAGCTAACTTCCTGCTAACTTCTAACTCCGTTAAATTTAGTAAATTCTGTTTTCATGGATGCCTGGATGTTAAACTTAATTGTTACACCTGATAAAGCAGCAACGCTGATGATTTAATTAAAGATGAAAGAATTTAGACCGTTTTTAACTCTCAGTGTTCGTTTGACTTTGCTAAAATCGGTTCGAGGTCAGTAAGCACACCCAGAATTCATACATTAGGAACACTCTCGATTTTTGAGAAAATGAAAGGATCTTAAGTGTGCCTTATAGTGTGGAAAACACGTTATACAGAACAAAAGAATATATCGTGATATGTATCGTTACCGCACGTGCTTCAAATTATATCGCGATATGAATTTTAGGCCATATCGCCCAGCCCTACTCAGTACTCATGTGGACGCAAACAGACATCAGTTAGCATTTCCACACAGTGTTTTATTTTGAAATTCAGGTCATATTTACACTTCCTTTGGATAGAAAAAAGCTATTAGCATCAGTAAAGGTTGATCCATCACTCTCAGGTCTGTTTTTAGTATAACAGCTGGAAGTTATTTTGACACCTGAAGGAGACATATGACCTTCGACCCTTCGAAGTCATCCTGTCAGCCACTTGCAGACCTCTTTCAGCAAGGCTGAAGACCTGCAGTGACACTAAGTGCAAACATGAACTTTTGTTTTAAATTTATTGTGAAAGATGTTGTTAGCGAGAGCCGGTCTCTGGTTGAAGCTCACTCCAAAGGTTATAGCTCAGGGTGATATTTGAGTCAAAGTGGAGCTGGAAATGTCCTGAAGTGTCTGAGGAACAACATTCAGATGAAATGAGCCAAACTGTGGAGCGTGCCCACGTTTCTCCACACCAGGACTGCGGTCATGTGCTTCTACTCGCCACATTTGCCTCGCTGTGTACTTCAAGTGCAGGTGGACAGGCCGAGACTTCAGCTGAGCTGAGAGCCGTCCAGAGGTGCACGAGGAGACCAGCTTGTTTAAATCAACTTTTACTGTATTTATTTATTTTTATTCACATCTCTACTGTATGTTACAGACACACAGTTAAAGGCAGTAAGCGGCATGCAGGTCAGATGAAGAGGAAAATGAGGAGGAAGACTCACAGGGTTCGAGACGATGAAGGTTTCTTGACTCTCTGCCACTTCCTCCTCTCAAACAGCCTGATGCAACAAACACACACCATGTTACACACACACACACACACTCTGCTTCACCACCAGCAGCCCTCAGCTCCATCAGGAAATCATGCAGCATTCAGAGCAGAAAAACATTATATACGAGCGTGTGTGTGTGTGTGTGTGTGTACCTGTAGTCATGAAAGCTGCCATGTTCCCGCCCTCCTGCTGAAAAGACAGTTTGATTGGTTGATGAGCAAAGGCAAGGCCACTTGTGATGAGGTATTTTGTTGTCCCTGATCATCAAGTACAGCAGCATCATGTGATCAAGGATCGCCTGAATGCACACACACTGCAGTGTAGTGGTAAGACCACACACCTCTGGAGTGGGAGTTGCAAGTTCGACTCCCACCCAGTATCCAGTAAGGGTCCTAAAACTAAGCCCTGGAATGGCGAGGCTACGTCTGCAGCTCGGACACAAATGTGTATGTGACGAATAAAGCTTGTTTGTTGTTGACTTGTCACAATGAGAAGCTGGAGTTAAGTTGCTGCTGATGATCACTTAAACGCCTTTTTCAGTAATGGAGTGCCACAGGGCTCTAACTTTGGCCCATTGCTATTGACTATAAATGCATCTTTCCATCTCTTCTGATACAATTTTCCTCCATCCTTTTCAGGGAGCCTATCCCAGGGTTCATGGGATAGACTTGTCTAATATAGAGACAGACAACCATTTGCACCTATGGGAAATTACCAATTAACCTAATCCCACTAACTCTGAATTTCAGTGTGTAAGCAAGTGCACATCGACAATAAAAGTTCAAGTCTAAGTCTAATTGCATGATTACCTGGAGAGAACATGCAAACTCCACATAGAAAGACCAAAGCCTGATGCTGGAATCGAACTCAGGACCTTCTTACTGTGAGGCAACAGTTCTAACTAGGGATGCACCGATACCGATACTGGTATTGGGTATCGGGGCCGATACTGTAAAATGTGTGTGTACTCATACTCGTGAAAGTTAACCGATACCATGAACCGATACTAACTTATTTCATTAATCAGAGGGTGGCTTGTCATTTTTGTTGTAGTTCTTTAGATTGGCCACTAGGGGGACATCCCGCGCTAAACAGGCACAGGGTTAGGCGAGTCAGACTGGCGGCTCCAGATAAAAAAGAGAAACTGGAGGCTGCTGTAGCTAGGCTAAACAAAATGTCAGCAGTGTGGAACAGCCAACTTTAACTCAGGTTTTGGAAAAGCGATGAAAAATGTCAAGAGAAAATCCACGGACAGTTAAAATAACAGAGGCTCTGACTCATTTTATCGCTCTGGATGACCAGCCAATGCCGGTCGTGTAAAACAGAGGATTCTTCTCAGCATACTCGAGCTGCGATATGAAATTCCCAGCCGCCCACACATCAGGGAGATAATGGTGCCAAAACTTTCTGAAGAGGTAAAGACAAGCAGTGTGTGCGCGATGTCAGTCCTCGGTTTAACGGCACAGTGGACTGATGATCCACGGGCAGATGGGGAGTTCGTTCGTCAATGCTGAATACTTTTGTTATTTTGTTTGTTTGTTTACAATATGGACACTCTGCAACAATTTAAAAGTTAATTTTATTCTCAAACCTAATTTGTATTTATTTTATTCCAAACAGAAGTGTTTATTTATTATTCTGAAAGCTCGAGACAGTAACAATAGTTCAGTGATATTTTGTTAAATTACAATGTGGAGACTCTGCAATAATTTAACAGAAGTGCTTATTTTTCACTTGAAATTTTTTTGTGGTCATTTTTATTAAGATTTTTTTTTTTTATCGGCAGAGAATAAAATAAAACCTGTCTTCCAATTCATTGCATTTGTGTGTGTGTGTGGTAGAAGTATCGGTTTTTGTACTCTGTATCGGCAAGTACTCAGATCCAAGTATCGGTATCGTATCGGTTTGAAAAAATTGGTATCGTTGCATCCCTAGTTCTAACCACCGTGTTTTTTAAAATGTTTAAAACCTGATTTTAAAACCTGTATCTTTATCTTAAATTTCAGAAAGTTCACATCTCGCTGGAACCCTGAACAGCTTAAAACCTTTGAGGCAGTGTTGCAGCCACTGGCTCTGAATTTGAATCCAGGCTAATTTTGTGGGCAGCACAGACACGCCTCCCCGGCTGAACAGGTCTGACGTACTCTGCACCTTTTTAAAAAGAACAAAGAACCACGAAGCTGCTTTCTCTCACAGAAAACTTCATTGCTGAGCAGATTTCTTATGTTAAGTAAGTGTTCTAAAAAGCCACGACAGTGAATTCAGCCATCAGTATAACAGAGCACAGGCTCAGCTGAGGGAACAAACGCTGCTCATTCATATCTGCAGGTGGAAATATGCAAATGCATGAAGCTGCTGTCTGAATTGCAGAAGTACAGCAGCTCCAGCTGAGCGTTGGAGTTAAAGTTTACAGTATTCATATTTCTGAGGAAGGATAGTGAAAGAGTTCCAGAGCAATAAAAACGGTGCTGTTTAGAGCAGCTATATGAATGACGTTTGTCCAAGGTGTGTGTGTTTGTCTTACCTGGCTCCACTGAGCGCGTGCGAGGATTACACTGTTTGTGTCCCTTGCACCCTCTGAGCTCCATCAGCTGCACGTGGAGCTGGTTGAGAACCGTCCGATCTAAAGAGCTGACAGCATTTATCAGCTGGAAACAGAAATGAGGAGACAAAGAGAGAGACGGTAGTTTGTGTGTTTGTGTTCAGGTAAATTAGATGATGTGTATCAGCCCAACAGCTGTGGGGCCTCAGGAACTCCACATTTCTGCTGTCATGCGAGTTTCTTGGACGTGTGCATTGTGAGTGTGACTGTCGGGCTGAATGTGTGTCATTTATAAATGAAAGAAATATGCAAACCTGTAGAAACATCGTGTCTCAGGGAAACACTGAAGAACTAGTTTACAGATTTTTACTTCTGGGCTGGACGACTGTAATTTGTTATTATCAGGATTTCCTAAAAGCTCCCTGAAAACCCTTCAGTCTTAAATAATCAGGCCCCATCTTATCTTAATGACCTTGTAGTACCATATCACCCTATCAGAGCACTTCGCTCTCGCTCTGCAGGCCTACTTGTTGTTCCTAGAGTATTTAAAAGTAGAATGGGAGGCAGAGCCTTCAGTTTTCAGGCCCCTCTTCTGTGGAACCAGCTTCCAGTTTGGATTCAGGAGACAGACACTATCTCTACTTTCAAGATTAGGCTTCAAACTTTCCTTTTTGCTAAAGCATATAGTTAGGGCTGGACCAGGTGACCCTGAATCCTCCCTTAGTTATGCTGCAATAGACGTAGGCTGCCGGGGGATTCCCATGATGCACTGGGTGCTTCTTCTTCACTCACTGTGTGTTTATTCACCTCTCTGCATTTAATCATTAGTTATTATTCATCCCTGACTTCTTCCAGTGTGTTTTTGTCCCGTCTTTCTCTCCTGACCCCAATCTGGTTGCGGCAGATGGCCTCCCAAGACGTTTCCTGTTAAAGGGGCGTTTTTCCTTCCCACTGTTGCCAAAGCGCTTGTTCACAGGGGGTTACTTTACAATATAAAGCGCCTTGAGGCAACTGTTGTTGTGATTTTTTATATTCTTGAGTCTTGATGTAATTAAATTAAATTCAGTGGTATCCAGATGTAGTTTCCTGCTGCAGACAGCCAGACACAAGTCTTAGTTTCTTGTTTTAAGCACACGAGTCTGATGGGAAAGGGTGTAACCCAGGCTCTGTTTCGGAGCTTTCATTTCCAGATGTCTCCTGAACGTATCACACACGGGCGGTCGTACAGTAGAGGTCGGCTGTAACACTCACTGAATGCTTTAGATGAGACGACTGCAGTGAGTGAAGTCATTTCTCACAGGAAACCGAAGATTAAAAATGATGATGAACATGACCACGTATTTTTCATGAGGACCAGTTTGACTTTTAAACCCCCCCTCCCTCCCTTTCACAGACCTGTTTGAGGGTTAAAGCCAAAATGAGGTTAGAGTTTGGGACTTTGGGAGGCATGTCAGCGAGCTAACGCAGAAGCTAAAATCAGAAAGCTGCTCTGTACCTGGTACGGGTCTGTGCTGAGGTCAAAGTACTCCAGGAAGCCAGTCGCAAACTCGCAGAACAGGAAGTTGTGGGACTCGTTGATGGTCCTCAGACACCAGTACGTGTTGTTGTTGGCACTGGTGCAGGCGCAGAATGAACCCACTGCAACACCAACACCAACACAAACACTCACATTAACAATATTTTTCTTGCTGCGCTGGTTAAACCTGAAGAACGAGGACATTTTTAGAAAGTGTGGTTCTCTTTTAGAAACGTCTGCAACAACAACGCTCGAAAGCTCAAACACGGGAGATCGTGATGTCAGAACGCTCAGGGCCGTGATAATCATCACTAAGTACAGCGGCGGCTCTTACGCGTCCAGAACGGCGCCGTGTGCCAGTGCTGGTTGTCATGAGTGAAGCAGGTGAGTCCTGGCATTGAACACGTGTCATTGTTTCTGATTCTCTTGATCATCTTCCTCATCTTCTTCCTCCTCTTCTGCTCCTTCAGAAGCCACGCCTTCTTGTCCCGAGCCCCGGCCTTCCTGCTCACACACACACACACACACACACACACACACACACACACACAAAGATAAAGCTTGTAGGATGTAGCTGCCCGGGGCCATTTATGTAAACACGTTCCCATGGCGTGCTGGCTTATTGCCACAAAGGTTGATGTATTCTCACCTGAACGGGTGCAGACTTCCTCCTCTGTACCTCAGTTTGTTCTTCAGTTTGGATTTGTACCTCAAACACAAACGTCACATCGCGTTTAATCACGTGCATGAATCTAAAACTGTGGCGTGCACGTTTCTGCTACTTACAGATATTTACTGCAGTCACACTCCTGGGGGCGGGCCTTCTTCAGGTGACCTCTGACCTCTCTCAGGTTCTTTATCTTCGTCTGCAGAGTCTCAATCTGAGAGAAAGTCACAGGTATCATTCAGGGCCACTAATAACATTCTGCAGAAACTTCTGCGGCGTCAGGTGTGAGCTGGGATTTTTAAAACAAGCGTCACTGCTGTGAGTCTTTTTCACTCTCTAACTTCCTGTTTTGATTGGCTGGGTGAGCACGACTGCTTGCCTAGATGCTGCAGATCTTGTTAGCTGGATGAACCAATTAGTCCTATTTCATTCATTTGCATCTCCCAGGTTTACCTGACAGGTGTGCCGTGTTGTGCACACCTGTCAGGAGCTGTGGCTGCAGTCCAGCAGACAGCAGCATCCTGGTCTGTAGCAGGAAGTTGTAAACTAATGAGGTGGAGAGAGAGAGGAACCCGGCACACTCAGTTATCTGTCACAGAATCATTCACCCGGAACAGCAGCAACAGTCTGCACAGACACGGGAACGCTAACATGCTAATGTTATCCACACTCTGCACATCCCAGCAGCTAGAATAGGATCAGATCAATGAGCAGAGTAATCACTGGTGTAATTACTGCGATCACTGACTTTTAAATGTGCCCTGTGTTTAACCGTTCCCATTAAATCGTGCTTAATTTGGACTGTTTTCTTACTTTTATACATGACGACTAATTCGATTTATTATTCTGCTGCTTTATAAACCGACTCCACGATGCTTGCCTCACACATGCACGACCCCGGGGTTTCGTTAGGTCGGGCGTACGGTGCAGAATCTGTGCCTGATCAAACATGCAGATGGATCGTGGGGAGGCGGAGCGGCTCAAGCACTTTATGAACATCCTCCCTCCAGCTTTCAGAAAAAGCTGAGTCAGGAGCTTCGAAGCTCGAGGACGGTTCAGTTTAAAGGGACAAGAGCAACTGACTGATTCAACATTTCAGCACTACTGTGTCTGCATGTGACTGCGGGATGTTATTTCAGGTGGAAACATCAGTAAATAAACCAGAGCTTCAGGGGGTAATTCACAAAAACCTTTAAGCAGGAGACTGGGGTTTAGGTACCACAACTACCTTTGGAGAAGGTCAAGTTTAGATTAAATTAAAGCTTTTAAAAAAGTTGTTTTAAAATCTGTTCATAGTCACTAAAGTTGTGAAGTGTTTTGGTTGTTGGCAGCTTAGTTTGTTGAACCCAGAAGTCACAAGCGAGTGATGAATCTCACCGTGAAGCAGTGATAGTGACCTGTCAATCACAAGGTAGGGCGGGCCTAAAATGTGCCTTCCTTCATGTTTTTGACTCAAACAGGTTAGAAATGATAAGACTTAAAACAAAAGAAAGCAAAACCATCAGCAAAGTGTTTCCTCAGGTCAGAGATCAAATACAGAAGAGAAACAATGCACCTAATGCACTTAAATGGGCTTCATGTCCACCTCACATGCGGTTTGTGGTCACATCAGTGCAGAGACGCTAACTCGTGCTGCTGTGTGGCTTTTGCAGAAACGTGAGAAGGACGTTACCTCGTGGTCGATATGCAGCTTGTGGTCCTTCCAGGCCTGCAGGGACTGATACACTCCCGTGTCACACTTCACTGTTGCATTAGCCAGGATGGAGCATCTGCAGGGAAACAGATTTAATATCAGTCGTGTTTGGTTAAAGAGCATCGTATCATAACACGGCAGATTTTAAACCAGAACGAAAAAAACAAGCATCACTGACCGGTGAGTGACTTTGACAGAGTTGGGTGTGACCACGGCGTTGGGATCTCCTCCCATCCCGCTAAACTCGTCCTCAGACTCGTCTCTCATTGGCTGATCCCAGCCTGCCAGGCTCTGGTTTCCGGGGTAATTGTTCGTCATGGAGAGAGAGCGGCTGTAACGGTTCCTGGAGTAATTCTTCAGGGTTTTGAACTCTGACAGACAAACACAATCAAGCTCATCACCTCAGCGAACATCACCACTGAGAAGAAGAAGAAGTTTATCATCACACTGCTCTTGCCCTTCACAATAAAATCCACTTCCTGCAGTCTCTAAGTACACGTTTACATGCCTCAGTGTTACAGTAATGGCTAAACTAAAGCTCATCAAATATCTGCATCTCTACCACCATAAGGGTGATGCAGTGCTGTCCTCAGACATTAGAGGTCAGCATCACACCACAAAGCTGCGGCCTGAGAACAACAGCTCTGAAACAGGAGAAACCAGGTTATCTCTCCTGGAAATCTAAAAACATCTTCGCTCACAGGCTCTTCACAAGAAAATTAAAGGAAAGGTTGGAAGCTCTGGTGGCAAACTGTTGGACACTGACCTAAAAATAACTTCTTTATTCGTTACACAGACGTAAGAGTCAATCTGTTCCTGCTTCAATTTAAGGAATTAAGAAGGAACATTTCACCATGTGTGCTTGCTGTGTGCTAAAACAAACCCAGCCTCGTGCACAACAGTCACTGCTCCGAGTGGTACTGTGAACAACAGCTGCAGGACTTTCCCAGTTAAATTTCTGCTCTAATGTGACATCTGAACAAGTCTGACAAATGGATTATTTAAACATGTGGGCCTCCAACCACAGAGTTCAAAGTAGCAATCCATCAGACACAGGATCAGCCAAACACACTGCTGAACTCGGAGATAATGATCCGAACCATGACAAGAGCGTGCACTCCTCTACGACCGCAACGAGCCGCCTCAAACGTGTCATCAAACGTGTCATCAAACGTGCCATCCTGGCGAGATGAGTTTGTCAATCAGAGGAGTGAAAGCTGACACGTCTGAGTTTATGCACCGTCTTTCTCTCTGAGCACACACAGCCATGCTCATATCATCTCATATGAACCGCGGCTCCTGTTTCATGACAAACTTATTACCACAAAGCAGCGACAGCTCTGCTGAAAAAAATGAAAGTTTAAAATCAGAAGCAATCAGCAGCTGGAAAATTAAAAACTGCAAATAAGTGTCATGCAAAAACATTTTTGTACTATTTTCCAAAAGCTCTGACATTTCTTTGGTGAGTATGACCGGCACTAATGTGTCATATCTGCAGGAGTTTGTCAGACGTGTCGGTGTGCAGGTGCTCGTTTGAGTTATTAATCATTGGGATTAAAACATCTGCGTACACCAGTCATCCACAACAATGAAACCACTGTAGAGTCAGTAACAACAATCATCTTGTCCTGGCACTCTTTTAAACGCATCATCCAAACGTATCCGATCATCCCTTCGCATCCTGCAGACACCGCGAGCAGCATGATGACACAAACCCCACCACACTGCAAAAAACAAACAGCTTGAGAAGCACAAAATCTCCAAATCACAGCCCAGTCGAGGCCAAGCAGGACGTTCTGGAACGAGTCTGCGAGGGCCTCGTCCGCACGCCGACAGGTCAGAATTGCTCTGGCGGCACACATCGGAAGCCAAAAACTGTCATTCAGAAACCAAGTCAATGCCTACAGACGCCCATTTAAAATTAGCAAATTTACAGCGTTAAAAAACTTGTTTACAGACGTTTGGACCACCATGGACAGTTTGGTGGTCCAAACTGAGGACAGGTTGTTTTTTTTATAAACTATCCACTTGGATACAACTCGGGTTTAAAATTCAAACCATTCAAAGAAGTTTCTGCTTCAGTTTTGAGATTTTTGCTTATTTTAGCTAAAAAACCTCATTCTAACGTCGTGATCGGATCCAAAAAACAATATGGCAGCAGCCAAAACGTGAACATGATTATGGATGAAACTTAATAAAGGAATCAGAGAATTCCAGAAAAGCTGCTAAACTTCTCACACATGGCGCTCAACAGTTTTCCATTTTAAACCCAACACAGAATTATGGTGCATGCCTAATAATCACTGCTGCCCCCTGGTGGTCTGAAGCGTTAACACTCACTCTTTTTGGAGAAGAAAGGCTTCTTGTTGAACGGCTTCATCATGGAGGGTCGAAGGTTCAGAGGTCGCAGGTCACGGAAATCGCAGTCGCAGGCACCAGAATTTGGAAGGTACAGTTGAGACTTGATGCTGATTGGACGCTGACGGCCAATCACACCCCTCTGGAAGCTCGTGGCCCCTCCTTCATTCTTACATTTGAAGAGGCGTAGCTTCCCCGTGGCGTCCTCCACACACTGCCACTTCTGCACACACAAAATCGAGCGCGAGGAAATATTTTTAACAGTTCAGAGGAGCTGGTTTAGTTTTCCCAACATCAAATGTTAGCATACAAAAGCTCCATAAATAAAATATAAATAAATACTTTAACGCGAATATTGAAAGCTGGAAGTTAAAAGGGAAACGGCATCCTGATGATCGTATAAGGATTATCTTCAGGCAGGATGTGATGTCACATATACAACAACTTACAAAAGATGCAACAATAAAGTTCACGAATCACAAAATTAAACCTCAGAATTAATTTACAACAACACGCACGCTTAACAAAAGCTCTTGTTTGGTCCACTTGGTTCGGTGTAGCGCCGTAATCACACTGAGCGAGGGAGGCAACTGACTGCTGCTGGTCTTGGATGTCAGGCTTTGATTTGTTCAGGTCGATGAAATTTTGGATTGGGGCTAAAGATCCTCACATACATCGGGCCATGAACAGCCGACGTGAAACAGCAAAATCTCCAGACGCTTACGTGCAGCAGCTCAGAGCTCCTCAGTCTGCAGGGAGAACGAAGTCTCCAAGCAGAGGCTCATTTCAGCTCTTTGACTCACAGCCTGAATATCAAACCAGCAGATAAATCAGACGCTTTGCCCGACAGCAGAGTTCTTTGTTGAGTCTGGCATAACGCACCTTATACTCATTACTGCACAAGGCCTCGTACGCCATCCTGTCCATGTGACTGAAAAAGACCCTGAAATACTTCTGTGGTTGGGCCGTTAACTCCCAGCAACAATCAGTGATGATTGGCTGATTATCCAAATCTTATATTAAATAAGGTGACATGCACGTGATTTAAACCGCTGATTACGGCGATACTCCAGGGGCAGCAACCAGGGACACCCGAGCTTCAACACGCCAGACTTGCACTGAGTGGCGTTCGTAGGTTTGAAACATGAGTGGTTTCCTTTTACACATCAGGTAAACGCTGATTACACAATGTTTCCAGGACAAATCACACTGGCTTCTTGTCTGCTCTCTGCCACCGGCTACAAAATCCTCGAAAGCTGTTGTGGAACCAAAAAGAACAAAATAACAAAGCTTCCATTTTTCTCCGATCGCTCCTGCAGGATCCTGATAGAAGCTATGAAAAGAGTCACTTTACTAAAGGAGGTAAAGACGAGGCAGAGAGCCTCTGAAAACGAGAACCTTGGACAGGTGTTTGAGAGCTTCGTGACTCGTGAGGGTTCGAAACGTTCACGTGGATTTGCTTTGATCAGCACGTAACAAACCTGCCGAGCTTTGAGTGAAGGCGGTAGGAAAGGCGAGCCTCGTAAACACGTACGATACATTCAGAGTCTTCTTTTGCTTTCAGCACCGGCTGCATCGTGACTGTAGTTGTTCATTAGAAGATTAGCGTGACCCGGATGAATTCCGACTGTTGCCCTGAGTCACTCACGCTTATTAAAGAGCGACAAATGCCTGAATTATTAAGTACACACACACATGTATGCAGTTTTCTTGGGGCTGTTTATCACAGCAACCCAGCAGCTGGCAGACTCTGTTGCTAAGAGACTAATCAACTTGCTAAAGGGATTTTTCGACAAGTGTAATTAACCTCAAACAAGCGTGAACACAAACACAGTGACACAGCTCTGAATGTCTGGCAGAAAAGTTTCTGTTGTGCTGTCGCATCTCGATTCTCTCCACGTCTCTTTGATGCTGCGGCATTCGGCGAGTCCATTGTGTTCTGGTCGTTCCAGTCGTTACTGCAGTTATTGTGTGTGTCGGGTTTACAGAGATGACATCTGGTTTTTCATCTCTGCGACACAAGTCTACCCGGCTTCTTTCAAGTCTCTGTTTATTGGAGCGGTAGCCATCCCAGCTTTCCCGTCTTTATTCCAGAAACAGCTTGTTACTGAGGACTGCACAGACCAAAGAAAAACTGCATCGGGAAGAGTGCAAACTTTATAGTCTGCATGTTCTGTCAAAGCGAAGCAGGAATAATGAGCAATGAGACTGTGATTGAAGCCACAGGATCAGGAGTGACGACAGGATCGTAGAAGTAACACGATGAGACTGGCAGTGGAGGAGCAGTTAGGAGTGCGGAGAAATTAAACATATGGGGTTCGGATTTCTGGAAGTTATGGAGTTGAGAGTAAATAGCACCTGGATGAAGTGATTAGACGAGGATTAAACAGGGATTAAGAGTAAATCAGTTCAGTTGTGAACAAAATGATGGGATCAGGAAGAAATGACTGGATCGAGAAACGTAGCGTCCCGAGTGAGGAACGAAACGATGAAGTCACGACTCAAATAATGAGATGAAGACTAAAGTAAAGTGGTGAGGTGTGCTGTAAACAACAACAGGAACATTATTCTGGAGTAAAATAGGAGTGTGCAGAACAAAGCAACGAGATGTTGAATAAAGCAATCCAGCAAAGGGAACATTTACTGGATTATGACTGAGGAATGGAGTGAATGTGATAATGTGATGTGAATGAAATAATAATAAAAACGAGTAGAATCAGGAATAAAGTCTCAGATCAGAAGTTAGAAATGGGATGTGAGGATATTGGGAAAATAATAAGGTTTGAAAGAACGATTTAATGGGATTGGGAGCGGAACGGAGCACAGAGTAGGATTCTGGAGTCAGGAAAAGGATAAGAGTCATTTAAAAGAGTGATAATGGGACCAGGAATGGGTTACCAGAAGGAAGTTTACAGAAAAAACAAGGAAAGGGAACGCTCCAAACAAATCTGATCTAAAGTGTGTGTGGAGCAAAGGGTTGGAATAAAGTACTGCAATCAGAGTTAAGTAATGGGATCAAAAGTACAGAAATGATATGAGGAGTCAAGTGAGTTCAATGGAGCCAAATTTATAGGAAAACTGATAATTTTATGAGTGAATTTGATTAATTTGGTGAATGGAGTGAAATAAGGTTTCTGGAGAGAAGTGAAAATTAGGAACATATTCTGGAGTAAAGTTAAGACTGGAGGTAAGGTAATGCAATCAGGGACACGTAATGAGATCAGGAGTCATTGGATGCAAACTCAGTGAAACTCATGACTGAGTAGAATCAGGAAAAATAAGGTATTCCAGAGTAAAAGAGAGGAATAAGATTATGCATTGAGGAATAAGCAGCTCGAATAAAAAGTAGAATAATAACATCAGGAGTGAAGTCATCGGATTCAGGAGATTATAAAAAAATCTGACTATTGTTGTGCAAGGATGGAGAAGGTGATGCCTTTGGGAGGAGTTCGATCAGGAGTCGAGGAGTAAACGAATCAGGAGTCGTACTGTACCTGTCCCGTCTGCTGGCAGGGCGTCTGGTACTCGGCTCTCTGACAGAGGTCTTTCACTCGTTGGCGTTTGGGCAGGAAGTTCTCCTCCTGCGATACTTCCTTACCTTCGACGACCTGGTGGAGCAGCTTCCTGTAAAAACGTCAAACAAGCAGGGAGGAAATCTGCATGTTTAATGAATTCATGAGTCAAAGTTAATAAAAGTTTATTTTGGCATTTTTTATTTATGCATTTCTTCTGCCTGAATCAAGAAATCTGTTTTTTTCTGTGTAAATGCTTCGATGGCCTCGAGCGTAGGGTCGCTGCCACGGAGACGAAGCCAGCGAGCGACTCACTCGAGAGTTCTTTACAAACTTTTAAAAGCTGAGAGTTAACCTTTAGCCCTCCGTTAGAAGAATATTTGACTGAATCAAAGCTTAATGATGTGTTTAAGCTGTGATTAATATCTGTCTGAGTTATTATGTAAACACTTTTTACTAATTAACCAAACATCATCGAGCAGATCTGCTTCCACCGGGTGGACGACACCGGCTGCACGTCCATGACTCAGGGACAGCAGTTCTAGCTGCCGTGTTTTCCCAGCAGTGAGAGCAGCTGCTGTGTTACACTCTGCACTGTTATGTGTTATATTTTCCCAAGCAGCAGCAGCAGCAGCAGCGATGTGTCGTCTTTACCCTCTCTCCACCAGGAACGAGTCTCTCCACACCTTCGGCTTCTTGTTCACTTGAAACCTGAGGAAGAGGATGAAAACAGCGAGAATCAGAATTCCTGCACTTCTGCTATTTTTAACCCACAACCAACACTGTCGCACCTCCGCCTGTCTTCACCTCACCTCACCTTCTTCTTTTTTCACGTCGACTCATTAAGCACGACTGCCTTTACTGAAGCGGCGTCTGAACGAGCTGCTAAATGTGCATCGCTGCTTCATTTTACACCCCTAAACTTCGGGCTGGAGCTCCTCTCACGGCCACGTCAGGAGCAGCGAGTTCATTTCAGTTCAAATCATTGAACATTACACACATTTATCCCCTCATTAAGCGCGCGACTCCATCTGGTTTCTATTCTGGGATGTTTGTAACGTTAACTTTCAGGAACAACATTTTGATTTTCCTCCTACACTTAAAAGAACAACCGCAGTGGAAACGACTGCAGGACTTTTTCCAGTCGTCTTCGTCTCGACTGATTCACAGAATAAACAGCACAGAAAGACACAAACATAATAATGAGGCTGCGACGAGGATTTACACACAAAGGCGGTGGAAAATGTTGCTGCTCGATGTAAAAGCTTGTCTCCAAAGTTTGAAACACACTGAAGAAGGGCTCATTTAAGTTTCCAATATGACAGCAAACAACTAAATATTTGGATTTTTTTAGTTTTACCTTTAACATCCAAACCAGTTGCCAGCGCAGCGCTTAGGTTTAGGGTTGGGTTGAACTTTAGCCACAAGCTGGGAGTAGTGATGGTAAATTTGATTCTTTTTACTGAATCGAGTTTTAATGAGTCACTCACCAAAGTGAATCGGGTTTTTTCACTGAGTCAGTCGACCAGAGAGTGCAAAAAATGTACATTTTCACTCAAACTTAATTTGTTTCTCTTTTCATGTAAATCCTACTGCTAAGATGAATGATTCTAAAAGAAAACAACTATTTTATAGAGCAAAAAAGAGCAAAAACATTTCTAAAATTAAGCAATTTCCTATCAAAATTGCTTAATAAACATTTATTTATTTTTAATTTAATTTAATTTTGTTTTGTTTTGTTTTGTTTTATTTTATTTTATTTTATTTTATTTTATTTTATTTTATATTTTATTAGTATTTTCCTTAAATGTGTTAAATATATATTTTCTCATCTAAATGTCCACTGAGCTGTGAGCCAGGGGGCGGTAATGCGCCTTAACATTGGTTGCCAACCAAGAAGAAGAAGAAGCTGTGAGCCAGGAGCAGTGTTGCCAACTTAGCGACTTTGTCGCTATATTTAGCGAGTTTTCAGACCCCCTTAGCGACTCTTTTTCTAAAAAGCGACTAGCGACAAATCTGGCGACTTTTTCTGGTATTATTGGAGACTTATTTATGACGACTTTTTGACGTGAAAACGCATATCGCTCTTACTCTCAACAAGCAGCGGTGCTGCCGTGGGCGCCTCACCCGTGCCAAAGTGCTCACGGGTGGAGGATAGTCCTCCCCCAGCTGCTATCAGGGCAGGAGACGTTCACACCTGTGCGTCCAAACGGCAAATGAATCGCGCATGAGCGAAGCCTCTGCTCCCCCACTGACTGTAACGCAGTCAGTTCTTCTTTTACTGTTATGCTGTTTTGTGGATCACAAGGTTTAAAACTACTTATAAACACACACAAAGTAACTCCACCAGAGTGCCAATTTCGGGTCACTTTTGCCCGGATAAAGGAGCAGGTTTGGAATTGTGACATTAAAAAACAATAATTGCTAAAAGAAATTAAATTTGTAGTTCTAAATAAATTCTAAATGCATTTAGGACGTTTTTTTACTCACTTTATGTCTCTTCCACGATGTTATTTCTCTCTCCAACAACGTAGGTTACAATTACATTAGCATGACCAATTATGCAAATTAGGTGATGACGTCATTTAGCGACTTCTAGCGACTTTTAGGACAGCCAATAGCGATTTTCCTTACTGAGGAGTTGGCAACACTGGCCAGGAGGGAGGGGGTGAGTAGCTCAAATGTGCTGTTAGCATGTTAGCAGAGCGATGCTACTGTTAGCACCGAGGAGCTATTTTCTTGATGTGAGCTTCTACTCAGGGTTTTTTCTTCCAGTTCAGAGCAGAAATGATTTTGTTAAGATACTGGATGTTGTGTTTTTCTCCACAATTTTAATTATAAGCTAGATACATTGCTGCTAACAGCAACAGGGATGAGTCAGTTGAGCTTGTGAATCATGATTCATGAGTCAGTAAAGTGATTCTCGAGTATTGAACGATTCGTTCATGAATCGCGCATCACTAGCTGGGAGATGCTAAACACACCCTGGCCAAACGGAGCTCATAAGATTTTTGTTTCTTATGTGAAAACATGTAGAAAGTCTGTAAAAAGTCAGAGAACTAAATCTAAGTGTAACTATTAAGAAGCTGCTGGTGACCTGAAGGACAGCACCTTTATCCACCGATTCTCTGCTGTTCACAATGGTTTAAAGACATGGAAGCAACAAGTGGGAGCAGAGCTGTCGAGTCGCCTCACGTCTGAGGCCACAGCGAGTTCACAGACAAAATCCCTCCGGCCTGTTGTGTGTCTGCTCCGGGCAGAGTTGGGCACGTTCAGAAGCATTCCGGTCCAGGCATTGTTGTCAAATTCCCAACATCCTTATTTTAAACAATTTTTATCATTTAGTTTCTTTTTATACGTGAAAAACAGCATAACACTGATCCTGGTGTTAGCTCAGGCAGACCATGAAGGCCAACTCAGCTGTGGCAAATCAGCTGACCTCGGGGTCAGCCCACATCAGCTGATGGCGCTGCTAATACCCTTTAAAGCATCTAATTGGCTGTCTTATACAGGGCACGCTATTTAAGCGGCTTGTGGAGGCGGGTTGTGGTTTCTAGGCTCAGTCGCAGGAAGCAGAGGTAGAGCAGTGTGTCTGATGAGGAGGGTGGGACGCCTGCTGGGGACGTCTAATTAACCCCTCCCCCGGCAGCATGGAGATTGTAGCAGATGAGAGACAGGAGATGCTCAGCGGTGAGTCTGAGAGCCAGTGCAGCACAGCAGGACACAGAGTCAGAGACTGTGTGAAAAGTAATGTTTGAATAAAACTGTGAAAGGAACTGTGGAGAGCTCGCAGCAGCAGCCGGTACACTGCTTTAACCTGCCCACAGGTACTACACATCTGCAAGCTGCTTTGCAACCATACCCACACCTGCTTTTTCATGCTGCATCTGTGACTGTACAGCTGCTGAAGTCTGCTCACATGTGCTGGATGTCTTTCTGTTGCTCTTCCTGCCTGCAGATTTCAGCAGTAAAGGATCCAGAACAGACCCATTTCACCAAATGCACCCTCGTTATCAGGGGGCTGTCTTCTTGTTGGCTCTCCAGTGCAGCTGTCGATACTATCATTG
This sequence comes from Neolamprologus multifasciatus, assembly GCF_963576455.1. NCBI lineage: Eukaryota > Metazoa > Chordata > Actinopteri > Cichliformes > Cichlidae > Neolamprologus > Neolamprologus multifasciatus. The sequence continues at coordinate 2,406,031 of NC_140458.1, read as the reverse complement.
CCATTATAGCAGACCGTGACAGACTGGTGTTCCACTTCTGCCCATCTACGAGTCTGAACTGGCTAAGCAGAAGGAAATGGATTGATGGAAAACATCAAACGCCTTTTCACTACACTGCTATTGTTTAACAAGCAAACACGTTACCACAGTCAGATGAAGTCCAGGTCAACAATAAACTGGCACAAATAAAAATATGATTATTTTTGGTCAACAGGAGCTGCAGCGTGGAAGACTAAACTATCTGTAAATGCCTGCACAGTATCTGTTCTCATGTTTGTAGCACAACAGGACCCTCTTTCTTTATTTGTTGGCTGTAAACTGCTATCAGTCACTGTTTTGTCCTGTGCTGCTCCTGAAAAACACCTAGAATCTATAATCATGTGCTTGTTGTGAGCTGTTAGCTGCTGCAAGGCGAGTCTGGTTTAATTCTCCTAACTGCAAAGAGCAGACTGTTCTGGGAGAATCTGCACAGAATCAGTCCATTATTCTGAATAAACTCTCTGTAATCAGTCTTTCAGCTACTGTTGGTGTTTCCTCTGTACCTCACAGACAAGAAAAAGGGAACAGCTGCTGTAAAGTTCGACTCTATTCAAATGTTCAGACAGATATCCTCAGAGGCTTCGGTGTGCTGCAGAACTGAGAGTACAGCTAAAAACGCTGCGTTTCAAGTTTAAAGACACATATCTGGTTTGATTTGAATTCAACAACATGAAAAACACAAAGATACGGCTGCATCACAACATGTTTAACCGGAAAAAAGACAAACAGCATTTCTGCTTGTACGGACAATGTTTTAGAAGACTTTAATTTCTGAACTATTGTCCTCCTTCAGCTGCAACATCCCCCAAGTCTCTGACCTGACCTGACCTCAAAAACCTTTACTACTCGAACCCTCGTGAACCTGTGCAGTTTACTGAAACTCAGGTCCATCCATCCCTCCCTCCATCCATCCATCCATCCATCCCTCCCTCCATCCATCCCTCCCTCCATCCATCCATCCCTCCCTCCATCCATCCATCCATCCATCCCTCCCTCCATCCATCCATCCATCCCTCCCTCCCTCCGCTCATCCATCCCTCCATCCGTCCATCCATCCCTCCCTCCGTCCGTCCATCCATCCCTCCCTCCGTCCGTCCATCCATCCATCCCTCCCTCCCTCCGTCCATCCAGCCATCCCTCCCTCCGTCCATTTATCCCTCCATCCCTCCCTCCTCCCTCCGTCCATCCCCCCTCCCTCCATCCATCCATCCATCCCTCCCTCCCTCCATCCATCCCTCCCTCCCTCCGTCCGTCCCCCCTCCGTCCATCCATCCATCCGTCCATCCCTCCCTCCCTCCGTCCATCCCTCCCTCCATTTATCCCTCCCTCCCTCCCTCCCTCCCTCCGTCCATCCCTCCCTCCCTCCCTCCGTCCATCCATCCATCCCTCCCTCCGTCCATTTATCCCTCCATCCCTCCCTCCCTCCCTCCGTCCATCCCCCTCCCTCCATGCATCCATCCGTCCCTCCCTCCCTCCCTCCCTCCATCCATCCCTCCCTCCCTCCCCTCCCTCCCTCCGTCCGTCCGTCCGTCCGTCCATCCATCCATCCCTCCCTCCATCCATCCATCCATCCCTCCCTCCCTCCGCTCATCCATCCCTCCATCCGTCCATCCATCCCTCCCTCCGTCCGTCCATCCATCCCTCCCTCCGTCCGTCCATCCATCCATCCCTCCCTCCCTCCGTCCATCCAGCCATCCCTCCCTCCGTCCATTTATCCCTCCATCCCTCCCTCCCTCCCTCCGTCCATCCCCCCTCCCTCCATCCATCCATCCATCCCTCCCTCCCTCCATCCATCCCTCCCTCCCTCCGTCCGTCCCCCCTCCGTCCATCCATCCATCCGTCCATCCCTCCCTCCCTCCGTCCATCCCTCCCTCCATTTATCCCTCCCTCCCTCCCTCCCTCCCTCCGTCCATCCCTCCCTCCCTCCCTCCGTCCATCCATCCATCCCTCCCTCCGTCCATTTATCCCTCCATCCCTCCCTCCCTCCCTCCGTCCATCCCCCCTCCCTCCATGCATCCATCCGTCCCTCCCTCCCTCCCTCCCTCCATCCATCCCTCCCTCCCTCCCTCCCTCCCTCCGTCCGTCCGTCCGTCCGTCCGTCCATCCATCCATCCATCCCTCCCTCCGTCCGTCCGTCCGTCCATCCATCCATCCCTCCCTCCCTCCGTCCATCCCCCCTCCGTCCATCCATCCATCCGTCCATCCCTCCCTCCCTCCGTCCATCCCTCCCTCCATTTATCCCTCCATCCCTCCCTCCCTCCCTCCGTCCATCCCCCCCTCCCTCCATCCATCCATCCGTCCATCCCTCCATCCCTCCCTCCCTCCATCATCCCTCCGTCCGTCCGTCCATCCATCCATCATCCCTCCCTCCGTCCATCCATCCCTCCCTCCTCCCTCCCTCCCTCCGTCCATCCCTCCCTCTGTCCATCCCTCCGTCCATCCCTCCCTCCCTCCCTCCATCCGTCCATCCCTCCCTCCCTCCCTCCCTCCCTCCCTCCCTCCGTCCATCCCCCCTCCGTCCATCCATCCATCCATCCATCCCTCCCTCCCTCCCTCCATCCATCCCTCCATCCATCCATCCATCCATCATCCCTCCGTCCATCCCTCCCTCCCTCCATCCATCCATCCATCCCTCCATTCATCCCTCCCTCCATCCATCCCTCCATCCATCCCTCCCTCCATCCATCCCTCCATCCATCCATCCATCCATCCATCCATCCATCCCTCCCTCCCTCATCCCTCCGTCCATCCCTCCCTCCCTCCGTCCATCCCTCCCGTCCCTCAGGGCTTCATTTAGCTCTAGGTCTGCAGAGACTTAATTACATTTTAGCTGCTCAGCTGATATCCGTCCACTAATTAAACCAGACTAAATCATTCATCATTAGAGGTGATTGAGACTCTCACGCTGGTGTAGTTTATCTACTTTCTAGCAAGTGCACCTCAAGATCTCCCATCCACAGTAGGAAAGGAAAACAGCTTTAGAAGGAAGAAGCCACTCACAGAATAAGTCCAGTCACCTCTAACTTACCTAATGAAGTCATTTACAATTGACTTGAGCACCAAATGGATTGTTTCCATTGACCTGACAGCTCGTACAACTTATTGTGAGCAACACAGAGTGAAGCGGTTCTCAGTGAAGACAAACCGATATAGTTTCATTCATTAAAAACAGCTCCGATGTTTCCTACACAGATGGTCACGGTCCGTTTACCAATCACATTCCTGTAGTTGGGGACTATTTTTACTGATGGATGAATCCACATTTGGTGTCATGAGTCCTCACAGGAGGGTGTATGGAGATGAAATAATCACCAGTTTAGGTTATCGGCACTAAACCGCGACCCTGTGTGCAAAATCCTTCCGTCTCAGCTCGGCGGGTTTGACAGCACCCCGAAACGCTTTCCTGTTTGTTCCGACCTCTTGACCTTTATGTTTGCCTTTGTTGACGCTCTGATCATTATAAATATTAATAGAATATTTCTCTCGCTCCAGGCGAACCAGATGGCTCTTTGTGCTGCCGAATAGCGGCGCAACCAGGAGTTTAAATGAGGTCGTTACAGTTGAGAGACGCCCTGCTGCTCCGACGACTCTCTGCAGGAGGATGATTTACATACTGGTGATGCGTCTCTGTTCTCTGACCTCTGTTTTCAACAAGCAGCTGATTACCTCACTGTGAACTCTGAGAAATGAACTTCAATCTGTGTTTAATGGTTTGTGTGTTTAGGATGATTAATGGCATGAAAAAACTACTGTTTATTTATTTAGAAGCTCTTTGAGCGCTCAGATGGTTAAAGAGCATCTTAGCTGGAAGATGGTGACGCAACAGCTCCTTCAGATGGTTACAAAACAAGGAAGTGAAATGCTTTAACAATCTGGCATTTAGGTGTGTGTGTGTGTGTGTGTGTGTGCGTACCTGTTGGCAGGTTTGTCTGTGTCCAGCAGACTCATTATCGACTTTCCGTCCATATCTGGAGGCGTGTCGACGCCAGCGATGTCCAGGATGGTCGGAGCCAGATCGATGTTTAGGACCATGTGAGGGTTACTGACACAAACATGCAAACAGAGTATGAGCGCTTATTTTATTATACGTGTGTGTCTGTTTTAGCTTCATGCTGTCATAACGAAATCCGAAAAAGAAACTGTTAACAAGACTTTAATAAGTGTCTCGTTTTTACCAAAACAGGGCTTCAATTTTCTTGTGACATTCATTCCTAGAGTATTTAAAAGTAGAATGGGAGGCAGAGCCTTCAGTTTTCAGGCCCCTCTTCTGTGGAACCAGCTTCCAGTTTGGATTCAGGAGACAGACACTATCTCTACTTTCAAGATTAGGCTTCAAACTTTCCTTTTTGCTAAAGCATATAGTTAGGGCTGGACCAGGTGACCCTGAATCCTCCCTTAGTTATGCTGCAATAGACGTAGGCTGCCGGGGGATTCCCATGATGCATTGAGTTTTTCCTTTCCAGTCACCTTTTTCACTCACTATGTATTAACAGACCTCTCTGTATTGAATCATATCTGTTATTAATCTCTGTCTCTCTTCCACAGCATGTCTTTATCCTGTCTTCCTTCTCTCACCCCAACCAATCACAGCAGATGGCCCCGCCCCTCCCTGAGCCTGGTTCTGCTGGAGGTTTCTTCCTGTTAAAAGGGAGTTTTTCCTTCCCACTGTCGCCAAAGTGCTGCTCATAGGGGGTCATATGATTGTTGGGTTTTTCTCTGTATCTATGAAGCGCCTTGAGGCGACTTTTGTTGTGATTTGGCGCTATATAAATAAAATTGAATTGAATTTAATTAAATGTGATGCATCATACATGGTTTTATTACAGCCGTGCACACACACACACACACACACTTTCGTTTTGCTATCTTAGTGAGGACATCTCATTGACATAATGCTAGCTGATTAAGCTAACCATCTAAAATCAGTGCCTAACCTTCAGCTTAAACCCAACCACAACATAAATGTAACTCTGACACTAAAACCACATTTTCAGCCTCAAAATGCTCAAACTCGTGGGGACGGGCATTGTGTCCCCATAAGTGACTAATGGTCCCCACAAGCATGCCAATTTTTCTGTCCTCACAAAGATATCTAAACATGCACACACACACACACACACACACACACACACACACACACACACACACACACACAGTCAGATCTTCTTAAATTACTAGGGCTCATTTATTTGACGAGCCCTTTGTTTTTTTGTTATACCTCAAAACCTTTTAAGTGAAATCTTCCACCATGAAAACGGTGTTTGCTGCTGAAGCAGAACAGCAGACGATTAAAAAAAATACACATAATGGAAAATGTTAAAAAAGGACAAATTACTCGTCCCATCTTGCTTTGTGCTGATATTTTAAAAGCAAATTGCTGAAGGCAAAACAGACCCAAGAGCTTTTAAAGCACAGACTTGTGTTTGGTTTGGAGAGCAGGGGGGAAAGTTCACGGGGACATTTATTGTGAAGTATTGCAAACAAAGTGTTTTTTATCTCAGTAACGTCTGCTCCGAAGAAGGGAAAGAAACTCTCGCCCTGAACCCGTGATCATCTCGTGGAACCGCTCTGACTGTGGTAATTCAATTTGACACACACAAACGCACACAGTAGCACTCTGAAGAAAACAGTGCTGTCATATTTTTCATGGATACCATCTTTCTGCTGCTTCACGTCTCCACAGATTCTTTATATTTTTGGTTCTGAGATGTTTTAAAGCAGCCTGTACGCTCGTGGTGGAGACCAAAACCAGCAGGTTTTTGTACACGCTCCATCAGCTTCTCTTCCCTTGCATCCACCATGTGGTGCTGAGCACTGAGGGTTTGTTTGCTGCTCGAAACAAGAACAGGAATTTAAAAAAGGAACGACTCCAATGAAGCAGAGACGATGCTGATAGCTTCTGTACATTTAATTGGGCTGCAAAAAACATGTATTATGTATTAACATGTATTATTTGACGAGATGCTCTTTAAAAACAAATCATACAAGTCCGTCTGCTGGGACATGATGGTGTGCGCCACAGTTTGAGTGGCTGGTAATGATTCATTACCTGAAAATGACTGTTTGGTGTGTGATGGAGAGCCAGCTCTCATCACCAGATTTCTACCTGAATATCAGTCTGACAAAGAAGCTGATGTTTGCTTGTAAATGTGCACATGCAGGTGGTCAGGAAGGGTCCACAGGTGCGTGGGAAGGTGACCTCGGGCCTCAGAGAGCCCCTGACATGTAGGTTGCATGGGGAAAATGTGACTTTCCTAACCAGCTGGCATGTGGGAGGTGGAGTCTGTGAAAATAGAGGGTGGTGCACTAAAACTCTTCTTGCGATTGCTGTGGTCACAAAGTAACGTTTAAAGTTATTACTGAGTTCAGAGGATCGGCGGCGCCTTTGTGCAGTGAGTTGTTGTTGAGGTGTGTGTGCTTACATGCTGCCCTGCTCCACGTTAGGTCCTCTGATGTAGAACGGGACTCTGATGTCAAACTCGTACGGCATAGATTTACCTGGAGACACACACACACACACACACGTTATTAATGCTGTCATTTGTAGCTGAGCTGGTGACACTGAAGCTCGCACACACAGGTGTGTTTTGCTGTCACGTTCTGACGTTATCTTCATGCTCAGCACAGTTTTCTGATGAACACAAAACATTTGTTCCTTTAAACTCAAACATTTTATTATCTTGGATTCTTCAGATGTTCTTTACGTGCATCTGAAATCCTGTTTGCTGTTCAGCCTGTACTCACAAAGAGCGATTGTCCAATTTCCAGACTCTTAGAATTTGTGCTGTTTCGCTGTTTATTTTGTACATAATGCTGTTTCATCTGCTGGAGATTCATTCTTAAAATGAGTCTGGCACACATCTCACAGTGTTCCTCCCTCCACTGCAGCTGTTTTCCTACTAAAAAAAAATCTAAAAATCCTTTAAATCACAAATCAGGATGTTTCCAGACGATAATCACGTTTAATCAGTTATAAAAATAATCACAAATTCTTTCTTCCATCAGCAGAAAAAGAACCAGGCAGACACAACAACCTTATTCTCTGTTCGTACCTTTAACGAGGCCGAACTGGCCGATGTGGTAGCCGTGATCTGACGTGTAGATGATGTAGGTGTTTTCCAACTCGCCCGTCTCCACCAGCATGTTATACAGCTGAGAAACAAACAACACCATTTCAGTCTGTGGCTTAAAAAAAACGGAGTGATTTTGCACACTGGTCATCTTTTATCTGTTCACACTTCCACCAAACCTGACTCACTTTTGTGAGTGTGGACGCTTCCTCTCTTTGCTCTTTAAATGCTTTGCTTCTTTTCTTTTTCCCTTTTTTCCGTATGAGCTTACCTGCGATAGCTTCTGGACACTTATAGATCATTAGGACTAAAGTGTTCTTAACAGAAACAGCAACATTTTTATAGTTACCGTATCTTCAGTGCTCCGTGTGTCTGTGGCCTACACACAGCCTGAAGCCTGATTACAGTATCTGGGCACCGAACAGCCTCAATAGCCTGGAAAGGTGCTAACCGCTAGGCTAATTACTCAAACGACTGGAGAACTGGGCAGGTCTTTCAGGAACTGTACTAAACTGGTTCAAAACATACTTAGAAAACAGGAAATACTTTGTATCAACAGGTAACTTCACATCTGAGCAGACAAGTATCACATGTGGAGTTCCCCAAGGTTCCATCTTGGGACCCCTTCTGTTTAACATTTACATGCTCCCACTGGCACAGATTATAAAGAACAACAACATAAACTATCACAGCTATGCAGATGACACACAAATATATATCACAATGTCAGCAGGAGACCGAGGCCCTGTACAGGCTCTTGGTAAATGCATTGAGGAAATTAATAACTGGTTGTGCCACAATTTTCTCCAGCTAAACAAAAACAAACTGAAGTAATAGTGTTTGGAGCCAAAGAAAAACGATTACAGGTCACCAGAGAACTTCAATCTCTACACCTAAAAACCACAAACCAGGAGAGAAATGTGGGTGTAGTGATGGATGCAGACCTAAACTTAGAAAAACACATTAAGACAATAACAAAATCAGCTTACTATCACCTCAAGAATATTTCAAGGATAAAAGATCTGATGTCTCAACAGGACCTGGAAAAACTAGTCCATGCATTCATCTTTAGTAGGCTTGATTACTGTAACAGCATCTTTACAGGTCTACCTAAAAATCAGTCAGACAACTACAGCTCATTCAGAGCTCTGCTGCTCGAGTCCTCACTAAGACCAAAACAGTGGACCACATCAGTCCAGCTCTGAGGTCTTTACACTGGCTGCCTGTCCATCAGAGGATAGACTTTAAAGTTCTGATGCTGGTCTATAAAGCTCTGAATGGTTTAGGACCAAAATACATCAGTGACCTCCTGACCCAGTATGAACCTTCCAGATCCCTCAGGTCATCTGGATCCGGTTTTTCATCAGCTCCCAGAGTCAGAACCAGACACGGAGAAGCTGCATTCAGCTTTTATGCTCCTTATATCTGGAACAAACTCCCAGAAAGCCTCAGATCAGCTGAAACACTCAGTTTATTTAAATCCAGGTTGAAGACTCACCTGTTCTCAGCTGCATTTGAATAAAGCACCAAATCCACACTTTCAAGCTTAAATTTCAAAACTTACATTTTAACTACTGATTTTATCTGTTTTTTAATCAATTTTAAATCCTGCTTTTTATTGTTTTTGTTTTTTAATGTCTCTGTAAAGCACTTTGAATCACCTTGTTGTTGAATTGTGCTGTATAAATAAACTTGCCTTGCCTAATAACACAAGCTATCTTTTTCCAAGTGTGTAGCTGTTTGTGTGTGTGTTCCGGTCAAAATCTGACATTTGCTATCCTTGTGGGGACCAACAGCCCCTGTGGGGACCTGGATTTTGGTCCCGTCCCCCCAGAGTATCTGGTAACAGATGGGGGGCCATGGGGTTCAGAAGGGGGCAGAAGGGGACTATAGTGGTCTGGAGCTGCTTGGTGGTCGGACAGAGGCATACCAGGCGGAAGGTCCATCTGTATACAATCAGGGATGTATTCTTCTTTGATTAGTCCACTCGATGCAGCTGTATTTTGAAGGCTGAGACCAACGATGCCTGGTGACACCACCCTCTCATAATGGTAGGGGTTGACGCACACGCAGTCATACTTGAGGTCAAAAGCATACTGGCAGAATTTGACATGCTTTAGTTCATTCTTGTGGAGGTCAGGCCAGCGCCACAGCCGTGCATAAATCACATTTTTCACACTCAAAATGTGGTTTTAGTGTCTGGGTTACAATTAGGTTCTGGTTAGGGTAAGCGTCAGGGTCAATGACATGTCTCCACGAGGATAGCAATACCAGACGTGTGTGTGTGTTAGTGCCCACCTTCTCCACGCTGTCGTCCACAGACAGAAGCGTCTGCAGCCGTTTCCTCTGCAGCATGTTGGTGAACTCCATGTGAATGGGCTTCATGGGGCCGGTGTAACGCATGATCCAGTGCTTATCTGGGTTCGGCGCGTAGTTATAACTGGGAGTACTGGTGAGAAGAACAGTGACAGGAAAGGAGATGAGACAGGTGGAGCGGTGGGTAAATCCTGAGTTATTTGTGCTGAAAAGACGATCTGGCTTTGGATAGTCTGTGATAGCAGCGTTTACAACCAACGCTCTGTATATCAGAGCAACGTCATGGTGCTGCGAGTGCTTTAAATGTGCTCTGTTCTGCTTTTTCCAGTGTGTTAACAGATTGTATTATAAGTTTAATCACGAGACTGACTCTCGCTCGCCTCGAACATCTTGTGGAGAAACCTCTATGTGAAAGATACAGGATGGATTTTCCAGACAAATCCAAGCATAATGATCACGAATTTGAGGCTTTCCTCCCCCGAAGTACTTCCAATCCCAGCTTCTGAGAAATGGAGTCCACTAATCACTAGAGATGGACCGATCCGATATTACGTATCGGTATCGTGCCATCTCTACTAATCACTGACATCACGAAACGACTGACTTCCAACAAAATACCGACTCAAAGACAAACTGTGCAAAGTCGTATATATGTGTAAATCACAGTGTAAAGCTGTGCAACTGACACACACTTTCTACAGCAGGGGTCGGCAACCCTGGGTTGCCACAGCTGGCACGCGAAGGGTTAACTGAAGGCATGACCATAGCTGGACTGGCCATCGGGCATACCGGGCATTTGCCCAGTGGGCTGATGATTTTTTTTTTTATTTATTTATTTTTTGTAACGGTATAAACAATGAAAGGTGGTGGATTGGCCGATGTGTAAAAATAACTCAGTTGTTTAGTGGTGGCTGTGGCGGAGCTTCCACAGAGGCCAGCAGGTGGATGAGGGAAAGGGGAGGCAGGAGGAGGAAAGACCTGAGGTGGAAGCCGGTCCAAGTGTGAACTGAACTTCAGGTAAGAAGTTATGACCTGCAGTCTATCTGGTCAGATATAAACCAAGTTTAGGTGGAGTTTATTTTCGTTGTGCTGTCTTTTTACAGTCAGTTACAATAACTCGTACTGCGTGAGCTAGCATGACGGAGTTTCTATACAGCTGGGTGGTGCTATGATGTTACTGATAGTGAACTTTATTTTATTCATAAGGTTAGTTAGTAGAGTTGGCAACCATCCCGTAAAAAACATAATCGTTCTGCATTCAGAGAAAATATTACGCGTTTCATATTGAGCTGAGAGGGGACGCAGTTTGTCCCGAACTTCAGCTCGAATGGAAAAAGACACAAAGCTGGATTTATTCTGTCTTTGCTGCACAGCTGCCTCTTCCTCTCTCATTCTCCCCCCTCCCTCTCCTGTTTCTACTTCAATCATTAAACTGATCAATGATCAGCTGATCGTCTCTCTTGTTTGTTTATCGCCCACTTTGCACCAGAAAGAGGAAACCAGCGGATGTCGCGCTAAACAACAGCAGCACGTTTAAGCTTGATCAGCTGTTGTTAGAATTTATTTAATATTAATTTCTAGTATCAGCTGATGTTTGCTGGAGCCACAGCTGTAAAGCTGCTGGTCATGATGGTTTGGATATGTGGTGAGAGGGAAACATGAAGATGAAACCAGGAGACGTCCTTACTGAATCATCAGAGCTGTGATGGAGAAACAGGTTTACCTTTTAGGTGACATGGATGAGTTGAAGTTATGAACTGTTTCTGAGAGACAAATAACACCAGGATCCTTTTCTAAGCAGCTGACAGCTGGTAACTGTGCAGGGGCGGGTCTAGCAAAGCTTTGCCAGGGGGGGCAGGTAGGGCATTAACAGGGAGAGGGGGGCACAAAGAAATACTTTTCTCTCTTATTCTTATTTAAAATGTCTCGCTTTTAATAAATAATTATCTGAATCTTACAACCAAAGTTTTTAGTATGACGTAAAATGTATAGAAATCATACATATACCAACAAGACTGTACATCACTGTCACCACTGCGTCTCTTTTCATTCAAAGGCTTTATGGCTTTTCCTATAATACCTGGTGGGCCGGTCTCTAGTTAAAATGAAGTTAATCTAAGAAGGTGCATTAAAAAATAAATGGCCGAGCCAGCGGTGCATATTGCAAATCAGCTTGCATAGACACATTAGTTGTGCTGCTTCTTAATGACGGTATCTTAGCTAACAACCCCAACTACCAGATTCAACTTGTAATTGGCTAAAAATAACTTAGCCTACTGGTGAGAGGGACGTTGCTAGCTGGTAGTTTTTTCAAGTGATGTTGAAATTTCCACATTTCAACACTTCAAAAGCTTCAGGAGCTGTCGGCTCAGCGCAGCATCAGCACCGTGGAAATACTCGGATACATCCAAATACTCAAGACAGAATTCACAAAGTGTTTTCAGGACTTTCAGGCGTTTGGACCAATGTTTTCTTCTCTGATCAAACCAGAAGCTTTAATGAGCAGCTGGATTTGTCTCACATTAACTGGCTGAGTTAATGCGACATCAAAATGCAGCTGATTGAACTGAAAAGCTCGACTCTGTGGGGTCAAACTTTGCAGAACTACGAAGCAGCTGGAATCCACAGCTGTGCGTGTTCATGCAGCTGCATGTTCACCTGCTGGACGTCACTACCTGACAAGTTTAACTCTTCAGAACATTGCAGAGGCCTTATTGACAGTATTTGGCTCTACATGTCTGTGTGAGCAGATTTTCTCTCACATGAGGCCTCAGGTAGCCTCTGAATGCTAACGCAAACATGCAAACATCTGTGAACAAATATAATTCTATATAGTGTGTAACTGTTAATATAGAGCGTTATTAATTAATATTAGCTAATGCAATCACATGGCACACTGAGACTTTAGATGGCCCTCATCATCAGAAAGGTTGCCGCCCCCGGCTCTACAGTAACAGCGAGGTTAGCTCTGTGAGCGACTTTGCTCCACGATGATTGGATGTGTTGTTGTATCTGTGGTCGAGGATGAATTATGACACGTTGGCACTTGAGCAGCATGCAAAGAAAAAAAGGTCCACAGATGACAGAAATGTGTTTTCGGTCTATGTTGAACTTTTCTTTTGTGTGTCTTTGTGGTGGTTTTGCACCCATTTGTTTTATTTTTGTGTCTCCTTTCAGTCCATTTGAAGTGTTTGTGGCCGTTTTGAGACTCTGTGCAATCCTTTAGTATCATTTTGCGTCCTTGTTTTCGTTTTGTGTGCCTTCTCATCTCCAACATCTTTGTGTGTTTCTCTGCGGCTGTTTTGTGTCAGCTTGTGGTCGTTCAGTCTGCAACCACGTTTCATCTGCTTCAAGCTTCTTTCAAGAACTTTCCACATCCACGTGTGATTACTGTGTCTTCACTGGTTAACGTCTCTGTGATCAGTTTGTCTCCATTTCTGGTCCTTTGAATCTCTTTTTTGTTATTTTTATTTCACTTAACTTTCCAAGAGGAAATATCACTTAATACGAAGGCCCTCAGACTCGGCCTGTAGACCTTGGCAGTAATTCCTCGATGTCTGTGCTGATGTCAGGTCTCGGTAAGTTATGTGAACTGATCAGGAACAAGACTTGTATTTACTAAAGCTGCTGCAGCAGCAACAGGAAATTAAATGAGAAAAACAGGAAATGGAAGAAATGAAAAACTGTATGAGCTCCAGCAGGTTGTAAAAGTCTACTGGCTGTGAGGCAGCAACGCCTGATCCACAAGCTGCTTACAGACTCACCCGAGAAGAGTTTAGGCTAAGAGTGAAGTGAGCGAGCCAGCGACGTGCCGAACAGTCTGAACATTGCTCTTCTAAAAATACGTCTTCTCTTTGTGATCATGGTTTAACTGAACCATCCCACATGCTTTTTGGATTCACAGCAACTTCCTGCTTTATGGCATGACCGTATTTTAAAGGAGGACTAATCTCTAAAATAGAAAAACATGAATTTGTAATTTGACCGGTCCGTGAGTCGTTTGGTACCGAGAGTTGAGGCTCGGCTGTGAAATTTATGGTTTTCAGGGTTTTTATCGTTAACTCAGAGTCCCTGGGTCATTTCCTGTGTTGTAGTTGTGTTTTATTTTGAAAGAAATATTTACACGTTACCATAGCAACCAGAGAGCATTAAGGGGCAGAGAGGAGGACGTTACTCTCAGTGTTGTTGGCGCATTTCAGGAGGACGCTGCTAATAAAGTTACACAATTACACAGTGACTTCACGTTTATTATTATATTTACAAAACAACACAGTTTTTGTCGTATAATTTTATTTTGTTGTAATCATCCACGAGACCTTAAAGGCTCCATGAAAATATTGCCTGACATTAAACCGTCCGTGGCGGGGGAGCGCTGGACTACACGGCCATCAGCAAGAAGCCTGGTGAGAGGGTGACAACGGTTGGTGAGATTATTTGCAAATGGACAAAATATAAGTCACCCCGGGTCTGGTGCTCCATGCAAGGTCTTGCCTCATAGGGTGAGAATGACCATGAGAAAGGTGGTTGTTAATAATCTGAAGGCAGTTGGGACGACAGTCACCATGAACCCCACTGGTAACACAATGCATGATTGAGAAGGCTTGGAAGAAAGTGGTGTGGTTAGAGGAAACCAGCATCGAGCTCGTTGGCACCAACTGGACGTGCCGGGTTTGAAGGAAGACGGCGCAAACGACAACCACAGTCAAGCACGGAGGTGAGGACATCGTCAGATCTTCTGTTAACAGGACAACTTGGCTGCAGGATGGAGCTGCATGGATTGAACTTGGACGAGAGCTTCCTTCCCTCAGCCAGAACACTGAAGATGAGTTGATGAGTCTTTCAGCAAGACAGTGACCGAAAACATGCCACCAAGGCAACAAAGCAGTGACTGAAGAAGAAGCACATAAAGGTCATGGCTTTGTCCAGACAGCTGAAGCTTGGAGTTGCTGAACAGCAGCCAAGAAAGCTGAAGGATTGAGAGAGTTTCTGTAAAGAGGAGCCGGTCAGTCAGCCTCCTGAGATGTGACCAACAACAGGAAGCATCTCACTGCTGTTCTTATCAGTTTAACCCTTTAAAACCGGTCAGAGCGGGCACGCTCTGTTTTGCGTAACTATCTTTAAATCCTTGTAGCTCTGCAACCACGTGAGCTAGCACAATAATTTTTTTTGCATATGAAACCGGAGGAGTTGTACTTACATCTTATGCCATCAGCTTGTCCTCGGTCACAGTTTCCTTCCACATATAGCTTTGCAAAAACTGCATAAAAAGCACTTGCAGCAACAAAAACATGATATTCCAGAAACACGCTTTGCTGATCCGATCAGCTGTTTGTAACACTTCCTACGTTGGAATAGACGTCAGCGCGAACTATCCATGTCCGCCATTTCCTGGCCGAAACCGGAAGTGACGTCAATTTCGCAGAAATGTCGTTTTTTTACCATCAGGGCCTCATGAGCCTATACTGGTGTTTTGACTTTCTGACTTTCTGTGTGGTTTCTGGGATGCTTAGGACTCATATTGCACTGCTGGAAATAGTTTATTTTGATGCATATGCTGCTTTTTTGCAAATTTGCATTATAATATTTATTTTCGTTTTTCCTGCAGTGTATAAAAATTGGTGTATTTCAAAAATAAAACTATGAAGACACTCAAAATAAATTTCCTGTGGTGGGAAACTATTTTGTGCAACTTTTTTGTGTTTACAGTTTTGAGGGATAAGCCTCTTAAATTTCTCTAACTAGAAATATATGTTAAAAAACAAAAACGATTTTCAATTTTTTTGTAATTTATTGCACTTTTTTTTTTTAGATTTTTTTAGATTGTAATTACTATGCACTTAATGCAAACATATTATTAAAATCTGGGCTGTAATGGTTGTATTGATGTATAGCAACTTGAAATGCTCCCAAAAATGGCTCCACAGCATGTAAAAATATAATATAAGCTCTGGCGGACTTGGTTCTATGGTAGGTCTTAAAGGGTTAAGAGTTTAAGACACCGAGTCTGGATGCTTCCTCTAACTTTTATGTATATGTGGAGGCAGTAAACACCAGGCTGAATATGAACACGCAGTGTTAGAATGAAGCGTGTGTGTGATGTGTGTGTGTCTGTGTGTAGCTGAGTGTAATATCATGTTTGGACACATCAGGCTGTGTGAGGAGTGATGACAGCAGATGCTCCTTTTCATTAATAACACAGTCTCTGTCCTCCTGCTGTGTTAGCTGCAGAAGATGTTCCTGCTCTGTGTTCTGCGTGGATAATGAATGACTCCCATCAGCTAACTCGTTTACTCCTCTCCTCACTCCTGCTCGGCAGCTTCATAATTAAATTTCCTCGTCGGGACAGAAATGCTGCGGGCAGCTGGAAGCGTCTGCACGGGCGCAGGCGGCTGGAACGCTTCGGTCCGTCTGACAGGCGGTCAGCTGACACGTGTGGAGCTCGTGAACTCGTGTTGGGGAAGATTGACTTTATTCGTTTTGAAGGACTGCGGCGCGCCTCATTAGTGCAGCTGCGGTGAAAGCGTTACCTCACAGCAACGAGGTGCTGAGCTCAAACCTGCCAGGCGACAATCAGACAGTTTGTTGACATTTAAACGGTTCTCTTTGAGGCGCTGCTCCCAGATTCACTTTCACTGCATTTTCATGCATTTTGCAAGTGCAGCTACCAAAAAGCAGAATTGCATTCAGCTGGTAAACTGCGTGTAACTGACATGATGATGATGCGTCACAGTAAGCACGTTTGAAGCAGATCAGGCTGCTGGTTCTGGTCCAGTAATGGCGGTTGGCTTTGGATTCGTTTGAGGTGTTGAGAAATGAAATGAAGCCAACACAGAAATGCATTTCCTCTAATCGGCAATGAGACCGCGTCCAAAAGTGAGTCAATCCCCACAGAGGTTTACAGGCTGGTACAACAAAATGGTTTTAGCATCTACGTTCCCACCGCTGTCTTCAGCGTCCAGTCAAACCAACTCGACGTGCAGCCTCGGCGCCTGTTTCAGAGCAGAAAGGTAAAAATGTTTTCTTTCCTTCTGCTTCATTTTGTCTTTATTTACGAGACTAAAGCTGAATGCACGGCTGTTTATTACTTCGGGGAGAAGCTGCAGCCTTTTCTTCAGAATTCGACAACACAACAGGTCTCCGCTTTCATTAAAGTCTGCAGCACCACACGTTTCCTTAATCAGCCATCGTTCGGTCCCGTCAATAAGGTTTAAATTAGACTTTGCAACTGCTGCTGGTTTCCTGCTTTCTAATTCATACTGAATAATAAAAGGAGAAGCAACTCTGCGCCTGTGCTGCATTTTTGTTCTTTGTGCACAAAGACAAAACTGTCAAACGCTGATCATCCCGGCGTATGAGCGTCGAGTTATGCGCTGACTGTCAGAGGAAAGGGATTACTGTCGGCTCCGAGTACTTCCAGCAGCGTTTCTGTGTTACAGGAATAGAAAAACCTGCATAAAAATCCCTGTGAGCTTTAAATGGGATTTAAATGGTCTCCTGGCAGCAGGAGTCCAGCCGGAGTTTCCTCGGGCATCTGTTTATATCTGCGGGATGAAAAAGATTTCAGTGTGATGTCTCCGTCTGCTCAGCGTCTCCCAGTCAGGTCATAAACAAGGGAACGTATCTCTGATGCGAGACTCGCGCGTGGACTTTGTCACGTTCGCTAAAATTGGACTCAATTCATGTAAAGATAGTAAATAAAACTCATGTATTCATTAACACACACACACACACACACACACACACACACACACACACACACACGTGTTAGGGAGGATTGTGCCGTTTCAGTCGTGTTGCTTCAGGATTTATCCCGTGGTGCAGAACAGAGCTGCTCCATTGTTCTGCTGGATTACAGTGGCTTAGTCTCATTGTATGTGTGCATGCGTGTGTGCACTTGCATTACTACTTTTGTGAGGACATAAATGTGTTTCCACAGTCGCACTGTGGGGACTCGACTTCCTTATGGGGACAAAAATGAAGTCCTTACAATGTAAATCATGACGTTTTGCATGAGTTTATTTTTTAGGATAATTCTCTAGGAAACGAATGCAAGTCGAGGAAAAGGTAACTGTGTGTGTCTGTGGGAGGCCTACATGTGCTGCGATGCGTTGGGGAAGGCGGTGCTGTACTGCGGGGCAGAGTCTTCGGGTCCATGAGGGGCCGCGTGACTCAGAACCATCAGGACAGGGCGGTGAGGATAAAGTCGCTTTGAAGAGCGGAAGTAACGCATCGACTCTGCCGTGATCAGGTCGGTCAGGTAGTCCTGGAAGCACAACAACACACGTCACTATTATTAACCCTGATTTTCTTCACTTTAAGTTAAATCTCACTTAACTTCTTGACATCCACCAAATCAGTGAAGCAGTCAGCGCAGCATCAGAGTTCACTTCAGTTTCAGCCACATGCTAAACTATTCCTGACCCCTCAAATCCTCAAGGCCTCCTACATTTACAAAACAGCTCTGCTGACATCAGATTAACTGGTGACTCTAGCTCGCCCCACGACAGAACGACCACATGTCCGGGGTGTTCGGCCCACTCCAGCAGAAGCACTTGGATTGGACTGGTAACACACTGGACTGACATGCTGTCCCCTCACCTGAACCTTAGATGCTGTTTAGCGTAATAAGCATCGCTTGCTTCCGCCTCCATGATTACTTGCGTCCATACAGACAAAGTGAGCTGTAACTCTAATAAGAACTCTGTTGCATTGCTGTGCAGTGACAGAGTTGTGTTGCGTGTCCTCACCTGTGGATACTGCGCTCCGTGCTTCTCTCGCACGCCGTTGCGACACAGCGTGTAGTTGTAGAAGCGGCTGTTCTTCACCAATCCGAGCCATTCCCTCCACCCGGCGGGAACGTACGAACCGTTGTACTCATTCAGGTACTTTCCAAAGAAGGCTGGAGAAAAAGCACAGCTGTGTTAACAGAAGCCTCACAAAGCCTGAGTGCGTGTTTGTGTGTTTGCCTACCTGTCCTGTATCCAGTGTCGTTGAGGTAAACGCCGAAGGTCCGTGGCTCGTGCTGCCGTTGCCAAGACGGCGAGGAACAGTTCTCGTTGTTGGTGTAGGTGTTGTGGTTGTGAACATACCTGAGGGAGACACAACACGTGTTACTACAAGAGGCTCGTGTAAAGTTATTTAATAGTTCTGCTAATAGCGCTTTGGTAATAAAACACATCCATTATAGGATTTTCACCCTCTCCTTTACACATGAAGACATTAAAATCACCTGTCTGATATTACTAACGTCTTCGTTGGGCCGCCAAACCAGATTTGACCTGTCGGGGCACAGATTATCTCACACTGAGGCATGCAGCTTATTAATCTAACACCTGCATCAGGCTGGTTCTCTGCAGAAACAGCCAAGACACGATAACTGGAAAAAGCTGGAAATGACTCATAAGCAGCTGGTTGCTTACAGAACATAAGAGCAGAAGAATAGAATAACCCGTTATCGTCATTGTTCAAGGGACCTGTGATCTGTCAGACGCCACTGCTGTTCTTGGGTAGTTGTTGTTGCTTCAAAACCGCGGGCCTCCTGACTCAGAGAGGAGCTACTACTTAAAGGTGGTGTAAGTGGGGAAAGTGAGTAGACCAGCCGATGGAGAGCAACTGTAATAATTGGTGGAATAACTGGTTACAGCATTCGGCAAATCATCAAGCTCGATATAGGTCGAACTTGATCGATCCTTAAGTGTAAATGAGCTTCATTATCCTCTTTGACTTGATTAATAAAATTAACATCCTTTTGTATTTAATACGATTTGAAACGAGCACCCAACCATGAACTCATCAGTGAAGTCTTTACTGACGCCAGGAACGACCTTTTTCCTGTAGACAGTTTATACATCGGCTTTCTTTTTGCACTTAGACCAGTCGCCCCCTGCTGGCCAACGGAAAAACTGCGTCTCGGCTCTGGCTTCCCTTTTCGGGTGTAGCAGGCACCTCCATCTTTGGAACTGTACTTACTTCCCAGTGAGCATGCTTGAGCGTGACGGACAGCACATGGGCGTGGTCACAAAGGCATTCGAGAAGGAAGTCCCGCCCTCCTCCATAATGCGGCGAGTCTTATTCATCGCCTGCATCGACCCTGCGTGGAGAAACCGACGGTTAGCACATTGTAAACCTTGTCCACCTGCTTTGGTGATAAGTTCCTTGGTTTCTGTTGAAAATTGTTCAAAATCATTTGTCTCATAAGCCTCAACATAAAATGCGACACCTGAAACAAGGTTCTTATTTAACCCTTTAAGACCTACCATAGAACCAAGTCTGCCAGAGCTTATGTTATATTTTTACATGCTGTGGAGCCATTTCTGGGAGCATTTCAAGTTGCTATACATCAATACAACCATTACAGCCTAGATTTTAATAATATGTCTGCATTAAGTGCATAGTAATTACATAAATTGCAAAAAAGTGCAATAGACTACAAAAAAATTGAAAATCGTTTTTGTTTTTTTAACATATATTTCTAGTTAGAGAAATTTAAGAGGCTTATCCCTCAAAACTGTAAATACAAAAAAGTTGCACAAAATAGTTTCCCACCACAGGAAATTTATTTTGAGTGTCTTCATAGTTTTATTTTTGAAATACACCAATTTTTATATACTGCAGGAAAAACGAAAATAAATATTATGATGCAAATTTGCAAAAAAAAGCAGCATATGCATCAAAATAAACTATTTCCAGCAGTGCAATATGAGTCCTAAGCATCCCAGAAACGACACAGAAAGTCATAAAGTCAAAGATAACTTTTAAAAACACCAGTATAGGCTCATTGAGGCCCGGACGGTAAAAAACTACATTTCCGCAAAAATTACGTCACTTCCGGTTTCGGGCAGGTCATGGCGGACATGCGATAGTTCGCGCTGACGTCTAATCCAATGTAGGAAGTGTTATGAACAGCTGATCGGATCGGCAAAGCGTGTTTCTGGAATATTATGTTTTTGTTGCTGCAAGCGCTTTTTATGCAGCTTTTGCAAAGCTAAAAATTATTGTGCTAGCTTACGTGGTTGCAGAGCTACCGGGATTTAAAAATAGTTACGCAAAACAGAGCGTGCCCGCTCCGACCGGTTTTAAAGGGTTAAAATGCTCGATGATTAAAGATCAACTCTTCCCTCATAAAGAGACGTCATTCGACCACCTCGCCTCTGCCCTTAATAACGAGTTCTGACACCTCGGTTTATATCAGTAAAGTCGTGGTTTGGCGACCATTAGAACAGCTGCATTGGCGGAGACCACGCTCACCAACTTCTGAGGCAAACCCAGCAGCTTTGTTCTACGAGCTAGCCTGAAATATGACAGAAACTGCTCAGAAAGGCGCTTAAAGGTTACTCTTAGTAAGCTTTAAAGGTTTAAAGAGTTTACCACAGCTGTTCTGGTCAGAGCAATGAGCTACTAAGCCAGTACAAGACCCAAAGAGGTTACAGAGGGGGGAACAAAAGTTCTCTCCTCCTGCAACACGCCTGCACAATCTACGATACATTTACTTAAAATGGGATCATAATCTCAGACAACAGCCACTTCCAGCTGTATGTCGTTAATAATAGAAGATTAATTTTTGGATCGCAGAGAGGAAGTTAGCCCTAAAAAGGCTCCCAGACAGTAATCATTGCACTCCGACCTGTTAAAGAACAAAATAAAGGAGTTACTTAATGACTCACAAACACTTTGAAGTAAAGCTCAGTTGCTCAAACGAGATCCGATGTATTAATATGACGAGTGTAATATTATGTTAACTGTGTATTATTGTTAAACTGAGACTTATGTCCACACCAGTGTGTTACCAACAATCACATTAACAGTACAGTCAGACTAATGCTCATAATGAGGCTTGTAGTGGAGTTTCAGTCACCCAGCTCCATGTCCTGGTCATCAGTCAGGATCAGGATGATGTTTGGTCGGATGTTGCGTCTGTCTCTCTGGAGGCGGGGCTTCAGGCGTTGTGTAGAAGAAAAATGAGCGTGGCAGAGCGCCACGGAGACAAACAGGAAGAGGAGAAGTCGACCCGCCATGGCCTTTGACCCCCGGGCCTCCCCACAAAGGTCAACCAATCAGCTGCTTCCCACAAGTTGTCTCAGCTTCTGGAAAACACACAAAGAGACCGCCTCGAGTTCAGAACCGAGGTTCAAACAAATCTGCGTGAGACCGAGCCACCGGTTTACAACGTTCATCATTTCCAGCTCCATATTTTTATTCCAGACTCCACTTAGAGCAGTGGTTCTTAACCTGGGTTCGATCGAACCCTAGGGGTTCGGTGAGTCGGTCTCAGGAGTTCGGCAGAGCCTCCGCCTTGACATGCACGGCTCATTTTGTGCACCAGTAAAAAACACATCTATGTCTTGAATTTGAAATAAATCATATTTTATTTTTCACTAAAGAGGGGTTCAGTGACTGCACATATGAAACTGGTGGGGTTCGGTACCTCCAACAGGGTTAAGAACCACTGACTTAGAGAATCTTGGCATGATCCAGGACTCAGGATAATCCATATTTATCTTGGTGCCCCCTCAGTTTATGCTGTCTCTCAAACAAGCCGAGCTCCTATCAAAGCCACCCTGCCTACAAGACAGCTTTCCTCTGACTTACCGTTCACAAACAGAAGATTTGAACAGTCGATGGTGGAGTTTCTGTGCTACCAGTCTAAGATGACCACAGTTTAGTTACCATAGAAGAAGAAATATGTATGAAACAGAGTGTTTAGGACAGGCTGACGCCTGCGTTTTAGGCTCACGGGAACTGAGCCTGATATAAAACCTTCAACTGGCCACTGAAAGAGAAGACCTTACAAAAGGATTCACCGTACCAGAACCACATAATGCTGCTTTAGTTATAGATATTTTAGGAAACTGTTTTCCTTCTGATATTGCAAACACTTCCTCAATCTGTTGCTAACATTCGCTTCCTCGATGCATGTTTGTTGTAGTTGATTGGAATCCTGCAGGTGGTCATCAGCGTCATCGGGATTGATCCTCTTGGAGGCGAAAAGTACCTGCAGCAAATGTCAGAGTAATCTGGCCAGCAGCGGGTCAGATATTGGAAAAGGCCAAACGAATGCCCCGCTGCTCCCGCAGCTGTCGGACGTGTTATGACTGTTGCAGCAGCGTTTAGCTGAAATGTGCTGCGGTACGTGACGCGCTGCGTTTATTTACTGCGCGAGGGCGGGAATGTTGATGATCCATCCAAGAGAGCGCCGCTTTCACACAGCAAGAATAATAATAATAAAAAAGTCAAAGATTTCTGGTCCCAGTAGTTACAGGACACACACACACACACAAACACGTTTGTGTGTTTGTGTGCTAATGACAACACACACAGTTGTCATTAGCTGCAGTCTATTGTTTCTCTGATAATAAAACGCTGAAATCTTATCAGTCACACTGACGTAAAGCACAGTAGGAATGTGTGTGTCTGCAAGTGTGAGTGTGTGAGTGTGTGTGTGAGTGTGTGTGTGAGTGTGTGTGTGTGTGTGAGTGTGTGTGTGTGTGTGAGAGAGAGAAAGAGCTCACAGCAGGGTGTATCATGCAAATTAGCCAGTAATCAAAACAGAAGAGGCTCAGTGTTCATTGTGAACACACCCACGGTGATTTGTGTGTGTGTGTGTGTGTGTGTGTGCGGCTGCTGATGGAGCTCTCATGTTAAAGTGGTCTGGTGGCTCCAGCTGTGAACAGACTGGAGATTACACACGACCTGCTGAGAGAGAGAGATTGGCAGAGAGACCTCCACGCTCCATTCAGGCCACAGCCACAGTCACGTATTTCATTTTAAAACAATCTTCACCAGAAAAACATATTTTGAGCTCATCTGTTTGTGTAAAAATGCTCAAAGAATCCAGAATGAAGCCACCCGGATGCTCCACAGCAGTGTAAAGAGGTCACAGAGGAAGGGAACACTGGGAGTTGGGAGGTTTTGCAATGCAAATCCATCAACATATTCACGTGATGACAAGATTAATATCCACAGACAGAGAAAGGACCCACACTGTAACGATGAAATCAGAAAGGGTGAGCCGGGCTGGAATATTCTGGGTCCTGTGACAGATGAAGACGTGATGGTCTGCTTGAAGAGTAAAGTGTCTCCACTGTTTTCTTGTATTTGTAAGACTATCTGTGGTACCATGAGTCTCAGTCAGGAAGTGAATGTGGTCGTCTACGTCATTGTTTCCCAAACTACAACTAAACTAAACTCAACTGTCCTTACATTTCAGAGTAGATCAGCTCAAACCCTTAAATGCGTCACAGCCTTAAAACTGTCAGCTGCAGCTTCTCATGTGCACAGTTTTTCATCTTTAATCTTTGTTTCCATATTTTTCTCACTTTGGAGATGAACTCCAATTTCACATTCTTACGTAATCAAACCAACTTTTGAACCAATCAGCATTCAGCCTGAACATACAGAGGTCACATTTCATTGCTACTGCTGCATATCTGCAGTCTGTGCTTTGGTTCCCATGATCCCTCTGTCTGCAGAGGCAACAGGTTGCACAAACAGACGTCAGAACTGGACCATAAAGCCCAGATTTATTTGATTTATTTATGCCCAGGGCATGCTCATGTGGTGAGGACCCTAAACATGGACTGATGTCACACACGGATCTTGTTTCCGTTGCTGCTATGTTGGAATTTTGAAACTGGATGTTGAAAAGTGAGGCGCTGACCAAAAAACCATGAAAATGTAGCACCGGAGCATTTACGCAGGTGGCCTACGTTAAAGGTTAGGGTACTTTATCACTAATGGGGATCATAACATTAAAAATAAACATCATGTTGTCATCAGTAACACTTGAAAATAGGGATTGAGACCATATCTAGATAAGTCGCCCTCTGCTGGCCAAAGGAAATAATGCTGACACTTCTGCATTTGCTTCATATTTCAGTCCAGGAAGCTACTCTGACATTCCTTTGATTTTAAAATATAATTCTTCATAAAGCACCAGAGATGGGCAGTAACGAGTTACTGTAATCCGATTGCTTTTTCAAGTAACGAGTAAAGTAAGGGATTACTATTGCAAAAACGGTAATTAGATTACCGTTACTTTCCCGTAGGAACGCTGCGTTACTAAAACCGTGATTTTTTGCGAGAATGTCTCATGACAGTGACGTAAGCGAGTGCGACGTTCGTGACAACAGCTGTGTGCAGATCAACAATGGATCATATATCGAGTGCAGAGAGAGTATGAGGTGCAGCGTTTAAAGCGTGGAAGTACTGACCTTACTTTGAGTTTGATTCCATAAAAAGTGACAAAAACATTAGTGTCCGTTGTGCGTGGGAAGAAAACTTCTTTTTACAGCGAAAAAACCCCTAAACTTCCGAGCAAGCACCGAGTAGCTATGACGTAATGGGAAACTCACAGAGAAACTCGCGGATTCTTCCACTGACCGCTGCACACCTGCACCAGGGTAACCCTCCGCCTACCCCACTCCTGCTTTACAGGTGAAAATAGAGCAACAGGACCGCTAGTCTTTGACTTTATTTATTTTCTGCTGTGTTTTACTTGCATCTATTTGAAAGACTGAGTGTAAACGCACAAAATATTTTATTTTATGTGCTGGAATGTGCAGAAAATAGGTTTAAATATTAAACTAATTTCTTCCAGTCAGAGAATGTTGCAGATAATTAAATTTTTGCTTGATGCATAAAGTTAAAAGATTAAAACTAATAAAACAAGTTTTAAAAAGAGACTTTTCCATTTGATTACATTTTGTATGATGATTATGCAGAAAAAGTAGAATTGGGCTGAAAGATCTATCACTTTATCACCTATTCAGGTTGTAAATCGTGTTAAGTAACTAAGTAATTAATTACTTTTGAAAATAAGTAATCAGTAAAGTAATGGGATTACTTTTGGGGGGAAGTAATCAGTAATTAGTTACTGATTACTTTTTTCAAGTAACTTGACCAACACTGTAAAGCACCAACGTAAATACTGACAGCTAAAACTGATTGCATTAAACTTAAGATGAACAACTGTGCAGATTTATTATAGAGTGTTTGGTGACATTAAATCTGCATTTGTAATCTGATTTAACAGAAACTGTTCTAACAAACTTTCTGACATTTGATACTTAAGCTGCTCTCACACAGACTCCCACTTCGTATATTTGCATTATGATTTATATGGCACTGATGTTATTGCAGCTTTAGCACAAGCATCTCTTCCTTTGGTTATTACAGCTGAATTTCATTCATTTGTTTTTATTTCTACGTATCTATCTTTTCATACCAAAACCATCAAACAAATATGATACAAATATGTTTCACTCTGGTAGATACACACATGTATTGCTGTCCTTTTAGGGATGTTGGCTCTAAATGAATACGACTGGCTAATGATGCTGACTTTGAACAGGAACCAAGTGAAACTGAGAATAAACACATGTGAGACTCTGCATTGTTTAACCTGGTTTATGGATCCAACCCAACATCTGGACTGAAGTGGAGCGGTCCAGCTGTTGGCCATGTTCAGCCCACCACTGTCGGTAATCTACTGCAATATATTCATGTTATGTCATTGAGCGTCATTATGAAACTGACCTACAAACTGACCTGAGACCAGACCAACCCCGACTCAACCTGCAGGATTATTTTTCAGTCTCAGTCTGGGTCACAGTCAGCTTTGAACGCAGCGCGGTTAAAGTGCAAATGATCTGCAGCACTAACGGATCATAAAGGTTTCAACACGATGACACCTTGATTTATTCGTGCAGTTCATGCTGTTGAGTTATTTATCCCCACAGTCACACAGGAAAAAAGACAATTCTGATCATTAATCGGGCACCAAAGCGAAAAAATCCAAAGGTAATATCAGCTTGAAGGAAAAAAAGTTTCCATCTAGTGCTGCTATAGAAATACGAGCCGATTCATAGTTGGTGGAGCCCATTCCCCCGATCCAATCTCAAACACTCAGCGTAGAAATCGTGATGGGAATCTATCATTTTTGTTCTCGCAGGCCTGCAACAGACTGGTGACCAGTCCGGGGCGTAGCCCGGCTCCAGGAAAGGCTCTGCAGCCCTGGATTAGATAAGCTGAAGAATATGGATGAAATTAATGAATCACTGAATGGAAACTTCTTGAAAATACCCAACAGAGGTGCCTGTGATATTGACACAGTCGGATCAGACATATTTAAACTGTAAGCTCTCTGGTGTGAAGTCCATGTGCTGCTCACCTGCACCTGTTAGTACCATCTGATTAATTTACAATGAATGAACTGGCATCCTGTGTGCTGCCACCTGCATGCTCTCGCCTAATCCAAACCATATTTCCAGCAGGGATGTGGACAACTAATCAACAAGATGTTTAAATACTGCAGCAGAAACACCAGCTGATTAAACATAGATTTTATTAATGCACATAAAATGTTAAAAGTTGGTTGAATGATGTTAAGCTTTAAGAAGTTGGACGTTCTAAACAAACCCAGCTGGTCTGGGATGAGTTTGTGCAGAGCGAAGGAAAATAAGTGAGAATTCCTTCAAAATAAAAGCATCAAAGGTGACCAAAAAAGAGTAAAAGAGTGCAACACTATTACCAAAGCAAACTGAGGATAATGTGAAGGATGTGGATTCTGTTTACATCACAGCTCCAAAGGTGTTGCCGTTTTGCTCTACCTTGTACAACATTCGAGTCCTTTGAATAAGAAGCTGCGCTCAAACATTTGGTAGTCAAGATAAAAAGGACGTTTTAGTGCCGAGCTTCTGTTTGTCTCCATGCGTAATTAATTCTGCTTCTCCTGCTGCTCCTCCAGCCCTCCTGCTCATCAATCATTTCTACTGTAGCTTCTAAAATTATCTACCTGAAACAGTCAAGAAACAGCTAATTAAAAAGAAAACTCATTTGGCAAGCCACCAAGGACTAATATCATGAAATACCCTCCGTGTTTGGTGAAATATAATAGGTAATTTGAGCAGGAATATTTAATTTTCTAGTTACAGCCGGTTGTTTCTCCCATCAGACCAGACAATTACACCCTAATAGGCTCATCTTAGCTGCCAGCATATCATGTGAACAAGTTAAAAGCCCCATAACTTTGATTAACGGCACGAATTAGCATAACTGGTCTTTGTAAATAAAGCTTTAGTCGAGCCAGTGTTGTTAAAACGAGGGTTTTAAGGCCATTGCAGAGTTAATAGTCTGTTTCTGATGTTGATTACAGGACTGCACATGATCATGTACGTGCACTCGCCGGTCTGAAGATTCAGTTTTGCATTGAAGATGCTTTGGTTCACTGCTCGGGAGCGAAAGCCTTTATAGTGCTGTAATTTCAAACTGCTGAAAATACAGCAGCTGTTTTGAATCCCAATACTTTCTTTTCATTTGATATTCATGGAGTCGAGCCTGAAAATAAAGCCGCTGCTCTCGATTCCAGATAGTTTGTTTTATTTGATATTCAGAGCCTTTTCGTGCTGAAATATTATATCCTCACCTCTGAGGAACATCAGTAAACACACAGGCAGAAGCAGCAAAGAGCAGAGTCACTACATTATTTAAAACAGACGGTAAAGTTTTTAGACTTTACAGAGAAATTTTCCTTTCCTGAGTAATTAACAAGAGAAGAACCACGTTTTATCCTCAGAAGACACAATAGAGCCGTACTGTGGCTTTTCAGTAGATTTTTTTGTTTATTTCAGATGTAAATAGTCTTTATTTACCAGCTTTCTTCTGATTGGCTGCCCCTCACAAACATGGCATTTGAACTGCAGGTGGGAGGGGCTTCAGTGAGCTGCTAACTGTCTGCTTGGCCACACATATGCTCACTGCGTTTGTGGCTTTTGGTGGTAGAGATCACCCAAGACGTCTGTCCTTTTGTAGGTGAGTGAAACCCAGTATTTATTCATCTGGACACCAAATAGCAGGTATTGGTCTGTGCACTGCACCTGTGCAATTATTAATGGAGCTAGCATTAGCTGATAACTTTTAGCATTTTAGCATTTTAAGCTCTTGTCCAAATTTCCCCACTTCTGCCTCCAAAACGAGTCTGGACTGTTGCCAAAATGCTAACTTCACTAACCGAGGCTTCAAAATGCAGATCTGAACACCAGTGACTGAGCCATGGTGTCTACATACAGCCTATATGTGTGCCTAAAATAACCATATATCAGGGCAGTATCTGGTCCCCACCTGATCCTGGATCTGCCGGAGGTTTCTTTCTGGGTGCTATATAAATAAAATCAAACTGAAAACCGAATATGGCTTCATAAAGAGTAGTGTTTAAAGTGTTGGGAGCTGTTGGCTCACAGGAATAACTTGTAGAGATGCTGCCTAGCCAAAGCCAACACGACAGCTTTGCATGGGAGACATCTTTAGACATCCAGACATCTGAAGACCGAAGACGCCCGAGGGTTAAAAGTGTGTAGACGTTATCTTTCTATATAAAGATGCTTCCATGCACAAAGCCCGCACCATACAGAGATGCTTTTCCAAGTGCTGTGAGGATGAACTTGACTGGTCTGCATGGAGCCCTAAATCCCCCCATCCAACCCTTTTGGGATGAACCCAAGCACCGGCTGCGAGCCAGATCTTATCACCCAACATCAGTGCTGGACCTCAGTAACCCTCTAGTGTCTGAATGGGAGCTAATCCCTGCAGCAGGTTCAACATCTGCTGGAGAGACTGAATCCAGACAAGGAAGGCTGTTAGAGCTGCATATTAATGATCGTGGAGTCACAGTCACGCTCCGCTCTCAGACAGCGCCGAAATACCGGAGCGACTGCACGCTTTCGGCAGAGCAATGAATGAAACTATATTATGGGGCTATAATATGCGCTACACGTGCAGTCACGCTCTCCTGAACTGTGAACAAGCGCTCCAAAGCCCCACGGATCATAAATTCTCTCGTCTGTCATCCCGATGTGCCCTCTCTGGCTGTGGCTTCTCGGTCACATCTATCTGCTCATTAATATTCATGCGCCGTGGGCGGGCCTCGCAGCCGAGGCAGCTGGCCACCAAGTGACTCAATATGAAATGTGGTGAATGTCAATAAAGAGATACTGCAGCCATAATATGGCTCCAACTGCTCA
The DNA here is from genome assembly GCF_963576455.1 of Neolamprologus multifasciatus. Classification (NCBI taxonomy): domain Eukaryota; kingdom Metazoa; phylum Chordata; class Actinopteri; order Cichliformes; family Cichlidae; genus Neolamprologus; species Neolamprologus multifasciatus. The sequence goes on along the minus strand of NC_140458.1, from coordinate 2,376,591 downwards.
TTCATATTCATTAGCATCTCTACATGCAGAGAGACCAGCAGGGGAGACTTAATATCTCCCTGGGCGGAGGTGAAAGGTCACATTTTCCAGGTGAAAGGTCAGCTCAGTGCTTCTCGACAAAACTCTAAAAAGTATCAGACGAGAAAATGAAAAGTGCTGCGGTTGCTGTGGTGACACGTTAGCCTCTTAGCCTTTATTGCAGAGCCGGCTGCGGTTATTGACATACACTATGCTGATCGCAGACAGAAATATCAATGCATTTGCCATTTTCATTTGGCTGTAATTGATGCGCCGGCTAATATTTCTCGACTTTTACTAATAAACATGTCAGGAGGCATTTAGAATGAGGGATTTATTTCTGGACACAACCTTAAATTCTCTCCGGCAGCATCGCCTCTGAGGCTCTCAGACCACGTTTAACCTTCTGCTTTATTTAAAGTCCATCAACAACACCACCTCGCTGTATCACTGCACCACAACAGTTCTTGTCAAATAGCAGCAGGAATTTTATTAAGGGCCGGTAACAAATCAGCACAGGTCCCACGTTTATTTTAACACAGGTTCCAGTTTTGTTTGATGCTGCTGTGGCCGCAAACCTGAACTTTCAAGAGTTCAGCTGCTCCAAACACCAACAACCTGAGAAAATACTTAAAAATACACCATTCTTTCAATTTCACTATTTCACTCAGTGCAACAAGCTTGGATGCTCGAGCAAAGCTGGTCCTCGCCACAGTGACGCCACCCGTTTGTCCCACTGTGAAGCTAATGGCGAGCATTTCCAGCGTCATCATGCACGATGAACGAGGGATGGATCTGACTGAGAAAAGGAAGGACTGCACACACGGGGATCACACGTCCTCTTTTTCAGCCCTTTTCACTATACTGGGAATAGCCACAGGCTCAGTAAAGTGTTCACAGGCTCACAGATAAAGCAGCAGGGATGTGACCCCTTTCTGGCCACTGCAGGTTTAATTCACTTACTTATTTTGGACAACAGCACATTTTATTTTATTTTTTGTAGTATTGCCTCCGTGCACCACCTCAGTGGACTTTAAATCAAACAATCTACAGCTTTAATTCATGCGTTTGTAACAAAAGTACTGCACGCGATGAAAGGTGTCAAATCTGTGCCAAGTCAAACACTGTGGCATCCCCTCGGGAAGTAAGAGAGCAGCCAAAAGGTCTTTTAAAAGTAATTAGACAACTGACTGACAGGCAGCAGGTGAGGCCTGTTCCCTCATTACTTTGTGGGAAAGCAGATAAAAGGTGATTCTAAGTGCTGAACGTGTATTTCCCAGCGTTTCACTGAATATATGAGGAACAAGCAGAAGTATAAAAGGAAACAAACCGGTCAGAGTTACAGAAACATTCAGGAGACGCTTTTTATAGGCAAAAAATAAATAACAGTCAGGTTTTGCTTCATTGTGGGTCCAAGCATAGAACGGAGCAAGTCAGAAGTAAACCTTCATGTTTCGCTTTTTAAATTTTGTTGGTTTTACCTGCAAAGCACATCATGTTTCCATGGAATAACTGTGCACTATAAATGAAGCTGCCCTTTCTTTCCTTCCACGACCTAATGAGCTTGTTCTACCAAGCAGCAGCAGATTAGACAAACACAGCATATTGAACTAAACAGTGGACAATTAGGTGAAACCTTCATTCAGGGTGTCAGCGAGAGGGGAAGGCTGGCGTCGATGGATTCCTCCTACAAGAGACGGAAATCTTTAAAAGCACACACTTCCTCTTTTCAGAGGATGAACCAACAAGTTCTGCATTCGTTTCTGCAAACAGATTTATAACTAGAGAAGCTGTGTGTTTACAATCCACCAGGTACAGTTAGAGAGGAGAAATGTAACAAGATAACAAAAGCCTACAAAAGTTTCATTTCACACAAATCTGTAGATGTTCCTGAACTTATTTCTGCCCCCCTGAGGATGAACCCGGACTCTGTGGCCTTTTCATCTCCAGGACAGAGTACCGTGCGGTAAATTTCTCTGCTTAAAGTTTTGCCTTGAAGCTGTGTAAATAAACGGAAAACATTTTCTGTTATCAAAGTACAATCTCACCACTTTTCTTGACTGACAAATGTTCTGCTTCGGCGAATCAAACATGCTGCACTGAATGGAGGCCATCCATCCATCCATCCATTCACTTCCGCTTATGCTTTTCAGGGTCGCGGGGGGCGCTGGAGCCTATCCCAGCTGTCATAGGGCTGAGAGGCGAGAGGCGGGGTACACCCTGGACATGTCGCCAGTCTGTCGCAGGGCCAACACACAGAGACAGACAACCAGTCGCACTCACATTCACTCGCACATCCACACCTATGGGCATTGTGAATTGTTAAATTAACCTATCCCCACAAGCTGCATGTCTTTGGACGGTGGGAGGAAGCCGGAGTACCCCGGGAGAACCCACGCAAACACGGGGAGAACATGCAAACTCCACACAGAAAGACCTGATGGTGGAATTGAACTCAGGACCTTCTTGCTGTGCGGCAACAGTGCTAACCACCGTGCTGCCCTGAATGGAGGCGTGTGACAAAAACATGTAGACGTCCTTTCTTACTTTTCACCACCACCTCCGATTGTATCATCAGCTAGGGCCACTTGAACCCTCAATTGAGGTGAACAAGGTAAAGTTGAGGGCTATTTTAATGTACAGCGCCCTCTGTTGGCATTAAGGTAAATAGCAGGAAAACGTGCCCAATCCGTTCCTTTGACTGACCCCGTCAAACACCACCCTTACATTTTTGGATGCTGCAGGCTGGACTGAGACGGTGCAGGTGTGTCTCTTAGTTGGACTTCAGAGTTAAATGGTGCTAAATGTGAAATAGCCACACTCAGCTTTGAAGCGAAATACAGAAGCCAACTAATGGAAATCCAGTGTGACTGCTATAATAAGTAACAGCTACGGTTACAATAAGCAGCAACGATGGAAAAAGTCCAGCTCTGTTTGCACTGGATTCTTTTCCTTCTTCTCTGTTGATAAAATGAGACGACAGCTTTGGCTGCTCCCAGTCTCTGCACTGGACGCACACGGATGAAACTAATACGCATCAGATGGCCGAGGACACCCGAAAAAATGCGTCTCTGTTCTGTTTTCTGTACAATAAACCTCGAGTGCAGGGTTCACAGTGATATCATATTACCAAATGTTTTGGAGAAGTAGAAATAGGAAACTTCTGTTTGTTCTCTCTGTCCAGCACTGAAGCCAAACTTTGATTGGGGACAAACAGGATGTTCAGTCCTCTGGAGTTTAACTGTATATTTGTCTTACTGTCAACAAATCCTATGAACACACCAAAGTTTGTGTGTCCCCCCCAAACCTTCTGACCTCGTATTGATGGCCCTCAACTCCAAATCCGCTGGTTCCTGCCAAAAAGGCAACTCTATAGAGCAACAAACATAATGTTTCATTTATATCACTGACCCGGCGACGTGTTACTAGACATGGGAATCATTTATCGAACTGACAGATGGACGTAGTTCATTTGACGGGACGATTTTCAGCCGTGAATTAACAGACATTTGGAGTATTTCTGAGATAAAGACAGATAAATGAAAGAAATCAAGCAATGCTCCAACACAACACACCCAAAGCCAGAGATAAGGAGTGTAACAGCCTGCTGGCACAGTAATGGTAAACGGTTTACTGCCCATCACAGCAGTGAAGTACCGCAGAGTTACTCAGGTGCTGTATGCTAATGAGCCAGTTGGTAGAATTGAAACGGCTGCAAACAGCTCCACTGAATTCAATTCAGTTTTATTTCCACAGCAACAATTCACAATAATAGTTGCCTCAATAACTGCTTCTGTGTTGCAGGTAAAGAAGAAAAGTAAAGAAAGTAAACCCCAAGAATTCGTCGATACCCTACGAGCTGCACTTGGTAACAGCAGGAAGAAAGACTTCCCTTTTAACAGGAAGAGACCTCTCAGCTGTACGTCCAAATGTAACCATCATGTGAACTTGAGCTGAAGCGTCAAAAGTAGCCATTACCACTATAATGCCTTTATTTTGCTCCAAAATACAGAAATATCAGTAAAAGTATCAATAAGAGTATCCACTGACAACTCTGTTCACTTCACCCTATTTCAGGGGTGTCAAACTCAAACACACAGTGGGCCAAAATTCAAAACTAGAACAAAGTCGCGGGCTAACGTTAATATTTATTGAAAAAAAAATCTTCCTTCACATATAAGAATGAATCTTTTCTTATGGACTCAAACAAGTTTTGCTGAAAAACTGAATATGGAACAAGCAAAGCTTAATACTAAACAATATATATATTAGCTGTATAATACCAGTAGGCCAGCTCTGATAGTAATTTGGTATGGCTTCACGGGCCAAATGTAATTAGGCCAGAATTTGACACCTATGCCCTATTTGATCTAAGAAATATTAAGACTCACTCATTCAAAACATCTCAATAATTTTATTTGTTTGCAAGAAACATTTTGTGTTTGTTGGTCAAGAAAGAAAAATCCAGAGCATCACCAGATTTCACCTTAAACCTTTATCTCTGTAACAACCACATGTAAGACTTCTAGACGTCCGTCTGATGTCTTTTCACGTAAGACTCTGAATTTGATTCGTCTGTCAGAAACTTTTCTTTCTACAAAATTCACATTTTTCGCTGACTGATAATCCTCAGCTTCTTTCCAGCTTCTCTATTGTGGGGATGTTGGATTTCCTTGTGTCTAATATATTTCAGTCATATATTTAAACGATGTATATCTGTAAGTGACTGAACAGGAAATGGAGAAGAAACAAAGTATTTAACGACAGACTGACATTTTTGGTTTGCTCAGATTTGCTGACGTTCATTCTTCCTCTGCTCTTTTCTATCGATAAAGCTTTCCAAAACACAGGCACGAAACCATTTACAAGCAGAAGCACTTACTGCAACGAGGCGAAGAACATGAAGCCGAACGTGAAGAGATCACACAGAGAGAAACACGACGAACAGACGGAAGTCGGAGGAGAAGACGGCAGAAATTCTCCTGAAACTCTGCAGAATAAGCCGAGCGCACAGCTCCACTTCTGCTTTCTGTTCCTTTTTGCTTTCACTTCTTCTTTCGCTTCCTCTCAGATGATGTTTTACTCTCAAACCTCTCACTACACTTCTCTCTTTCTCCCTCTGCTTTCCTTTGTCTTTTCCTTCACATCGCTCTTTACTTCTGCTCTCGTTCCTACCTCGTCCTCATGGGCCACGCTGCCTTGCTCGTAGGCTCCGGCGCCAAACCGACAACCTCCCCAGCCTCCTCTCAGCCTAGGTCCTGTTGGCTGTTGTCGAGGTGGCAGACATGACAATAATCCCCGTGGCAACAGCTCTCTCCCCTCGGCGACCGCACGCTCTCACTGTTGTAACAACAGCTGAGCTGCTGCTGCTCCTCAACCTCCTCCGTCCTCTTCCCCTCCTCCCTCGCTCGCTCCAGCTCGTTCCCTCTTTATCACTTTCTCTCTCTCTGTGTTGATCTTTTTATACCTCCTGTTCTCTCCCTGCTCTCCTCTGGCTCTCTCTCCATCACTCCCTCCCTCGTTCTCTGGCTCTCGCTCTCTATTGTCTCTCTATCGCTTCATCACTTTCTCATATCTTTCTGCCCATTCCTCCGATGTCCTCCTCCCAGTTACAGTTTTACAGTCATTTCACCGATATGTGAATTAGTCGTTAATTTGCTGTCTGGATTATTTTGAATTGCAGTTGTTGAACAGAGAAGAAGAAGAAGAAACCAGGGTCAGGAGCGATTCTGGTTCTTCAGATTAATTTGAAGCAACCAACTTTCTGTATATATATATATAAAAAAACAACAAAAAAAACATGTTGCTGAATCACATGAAAATTGAACACATTAGAAAAAAAGTGTATTGGTGTGTTTGAGCACATCCACAACCTCTGATGGGACGTTTTCAAAGTGCTTGCTCCTCCACAGATTTCTGACTTTTGATTGACCGACCATTTCTGTGACTGTCTGAAATTTGTGACCTAGCATTTACTACAATATCAAGCTAAGCTAATCTGCATTTTCTTCAGGATAGCACGATGTTGTACGCACCCATCCAACACCCCGACCTCCACAGCCTTAAAGGGCTTTGGGCAGGAACTTTCAGCACGATCTGATATCCTCGTGTTGGTGTTGTTCCCAGATCATCATACTAAATGTTGTTCCAGGATCAACATTGCAAGTGACCAATCAGAATGTTGTGATGTCATACTTTTGCGACTTCGGGAAAAACCGGCGTAAAACAAAAAACTGTACTTAAGCTGCGAGAAACCGCCTTTGTCCGCCAATCAACGGACCCTAACCCTGACCCTTTAATAAACGCTAAGCAGAATTGATATTGTCCTTGCAACATTGGAATTTCATAAATGCACGAATGGGTTGGTGCACAAAAGAATAACGTCACAATAATGTGATTGGTCACTCGCAATGTTGAACCTGGAACAACATTTTCATGATGATCTGGGAACAACACCAACACGACGATATCAGATCATCTGGAACTTTCATGCCGTGAGCAGCTGCACAGGAACCAGCCGGTCTTTGTCTTTTCTCATTCATCACACTGTTATTTATGGAACTTTCTCATGTGAAAAACAGTACAAACGTCTCCCTGTAAATCTGAGCTACTCTCTCCAACTGGACTCCAACTGGGCTCTCACAGTCTTGTGGAGTGTAACACCCACGCTATACCCCTGACAGAAGAATAAAGTGGTCCTCACTTGACACCTCTCAGCAATAATAACCATCAGACTACATTTTACAGTTTTAGTTTTATAAGGATGTAAAATGACTGCCTCGTTTATTAACACAGTGTAGAGTTTGCTCAGTGTCAAATACTGAATTCGTCTTGTTATGTTGAACCTGTTTAGTCTGAAAAACAAATCCTGTTTTTCATTTTGGTATAAATACGCTTCATGAATCACCCTAAACGAATGAAAGACGGGGTTAACTAAGGACGGCGCTGACAGTAGATTATTCTGGTGGAGCGTACCATTCAAAAGAACCATAAATAGTAACATCAAAGATGGAGAAATCCACAAACGGCACAACAAAAGCTCTTATTACACAACCTCCATGAATCTGTGGAAGCACCGTTGACTGGATATGAAAGGTGGAAGTAGTGTGATGTCACCCATTGGTTTTGAACGCTGCAATTTGAAGCCTCAACGTTAGCATTTTGGACACCGCCATGTTGTTGTTTTGTAGCCAGGAGTGACCATATCTGGATGAGAGGGTGGAGTGCTAAATTATAAGCTAGCGCTAGCCAGCTTTGTTAGCGAGCTTAGTGCAACACATAGTCACATTTGTCTTCAGTGTATTGAAGTAATTTTAAACTTGTTGACTTAAACTTGTTGAAGTCCTGAAAGCACGGTCAAGGAGAAGCATGTTACTCACCAAAGGTTCCACCAGAAATGCTCCAAAAGGTAAAACAAGCACAAACAGGACAGTCCGGGTCAGAGACCTCGAAGACACTGATTGGCTGCAGCTCCCTGCAGAGCAGCACCTGCCAATCAAGAGGCGGTTTGTGTCGCCTGTGCAGCGGCTTCATTTTCAGCCCTGAAGGTTGCCACCTGGGAACCACACGCTGCAGCTTCTGACCTTTGGACACTCCTACCGCTTGTTCAAAAGCTGATTAAGGTGCTTCCATTATTAATAACCAGCTAGAGAAGAAAAGCCTTTTCAACACCGAGCCTTACATTCGATAACTAGCAGAGACAAATTCTAGTAAATGTAGGCAGCGATGACGTGGATAAACGCTACAATCTGATTTGTCTTGAATTGTCCTGAACACATTCAGGCTCTGCAGAGAACAGTTAGACTGTAATGATCTTTAAATTGTTCATGCACACTCAGGTAGGGCTGTGCGATATGACCAAAATCTCATATCCCGATATAAGACATCTATCGTCTGATAACGATATAAATCACAAAAATGTAACAATTTCTGTAAAGTCTGTGAATCTCGGGCAGCTCGACTTGCGTGAAATGTTTCCAGCTGTGCGTCGTGTAGCTGGAGTCGAGTGTTTTAACAGATGCATGAAACGATACATTTTTAGACATAAGTTGTAACGGCTGCCGTTTTCTTTGTGAGTATTTATTACACGGCGTGCTGCGGGGAAAAGCCTGTTCTGTTTGAGTCTAAGATTAATTTTTTAGCACCTGGCGGCTCTTTTTACTTCCCATCCGTCAATAATACTTTTTCACATGATTCAGTTTATTTTGAAAAGTCTCAACAGGATCTTGAGCTTTATTGTGAAAGGTTTATGTGGAACATAAACAAGCGGACACGCGATGGTTTTACCGTCATTGTTGCTAACGACAACGCATAAAAACAGGCGCTTGTCCGTCCGTAGTGTGGTTATATTAAATATAAGAGAAAGAGAGAACTTTAAGAAATTAATATAGCCACTACAGTGACATCAAAACGATGAAAAAATATTGCCGCAAACAGTTTATTTTGCGACACCACAAAACAAACGATAGCGTAAAATGAAATGATAGATGTTTTTATATCGTCATCCGATATATATCGTTATATCGAACAGCCCTACACTCAGGACAAACATCTTTATCTCACCACTCATAGACCTTTACGTTACTTCACCTTCACATGTGACTGCAATACCTCCTGTAGCCTCAAGGGGTCAGATCAGATCATTAGTGTTCCCTAATATTAGACTAAGAGAAACCTTTTGATTAGGAAATAAAAATAACAGTTTAGCTTTTCTTCAGTTTCAAATCAATTCATTGACTTTGATGATTAAGCAGTTTTTGTGTGTGTTTTCTTTAAGCGCTCACACGGCGTCCAGGTCTGAATGATTTAAAGGCAGCATGGTTGTGAAGCAGAGTGACCGCTCTCATCACCTCACCGCTCTTCGGCTGCTTCATTGATGAGGACAGCAGCTCCACACGACCATCAAATGTAAAAGCGCATCGACTTCAGCTCTCAGCCTGCTGATGTTTCGTGTCACCGTCCTGATGTCTTCAGTGTCTCTACCACCATCAGAACTTACAAAACCACTTCAATAAGCTCAGGAAAAACCTCTGAGAAGATGAGACTGAAGATTTTACAGCAAGTGCCCCTAAATGACTTCTGCTAACATCCAAGAAAGCTGGATGGCCCAACAAACCCCAAACCTAACACTGGATTTATTATCATCACTTTGGTTGTCCTTACAGATTCACCGGGCCTGTTGTTGCACCAGCTACCAGCCACAATACACCAAAAACCAGCTCAGGCATCAGTGTGAACTGGTCAGTGCATTCACTTTACATTGTTACTGTTACCAAGAGTCAGCTGCAGTGAACCAGGTCCCAGAAGAAGCGCTAACTCAGCAATCCAACGGCTCAACGGATGTTTTCCTTTTTGTAGTTTGTGATTTAAGCGAAAAGCGTGCTGCATTAAAGTGACGCCTTTAGTGAAGCTCACTCTCCTGTGATGTTCAGTTTAGCACTTGATGGGAAGCTTTTATTGCACTTATGGTAACACATCTGCTGTGCTCCCAGTGTGGGGAGGTGCTCCTGTCCTATCAGATACTCAATAATCATTTATTCTTCAAAGATGACGCTCAAATGACTGTTTCAGCCAATGTGGCATTTTGTCCATTGTTCATACATGGAGTCGGCCATTTACACACATTTGCACAACACGTCCTCTCGCATCTCATCCATCTTCCACACCACAGACTCCGCCCACTGCCTCATTTACACCTCCACTCATCTCTTTAATGCTCCTTCCATCTGTACACCAGCTCTCTGTGCCTTTATCCTCCATCTCATTTGCACACATCAGTCATACATACAGTTATAGACTTCATAGAGTGCACTCCATATCACGGGTGAAGGCATACTAATGAAATTAACTTTGAGGAAAAGGAGGACTGCGCCATCCTCCTGAAAGCTGAAAGCCTTTAACTATAACACAGTAACAATAATGAAGAGAATAGGATGAAAATCTGATTTCTCATCAGAAAAGTCAAAGACGATAAGGTCAGAGAAAAGAATGAAAGGAGAAAGCAACGAATGAAAAGGCATTTCTCTGAGAGCACACCCAACCAGCCAATTTTAAAAATGCTGACGATGCTGATGATCAGCTGATTTCCATTTGCTTTGAATATTTGCCACCATCAGAACAAAAACCTCGCCCTCGACAGATGAAACAAAGATACAAATGTCCTTTAAATGCACTGAGGTCACTCGAGCTCCTCAAGAGAGAATCCTGGGATTTTCCTTTCATATAAGTTTACGCTAAAGAAAACAGTCAGCGACAGAAAGCCTTCAGCACTGACATCATCAGAGCTCCTTCAGGTTTATGTGGTCGCGCAGTGTTTATAAAAGCCAAGAAAGAACGTTTATTATCTGTTGGTCGTTTAGCTGAACTATTACCTGAAAAAATAACAAATTGATCATCGATATAATAACGGTGTTGTTGGTGTTTTTGAACACTAACGATAAAAATGCTTTTTATCGTTATCATTAAAAAAATGTATCAGCATAAAAATAAATAAACTGAAGTGCCACAGAGACGTATCCAGGCTAATGCAAACCCCGGGCTGGTGGGTGAACCTGAAACTCACGGCAGCACTTTCCCTTCATCCTCCCAACACTGGTTGGGATTCTCTCTGTACAAAGGTATCAACACCAAAACATGCTATGCACATAATGATGAGACCTGACTGCATTTGACAGCCCACAGTGAGAATTCGCTGGATTAACACGTGTAGAATGATTTAGTGTGCAGTATTCGTTCAACAGCATGACCAAAACTAAGACAGAAGTATGCAATGAACCTGCAATCTTGTTGGACTGGTTGAAGCCTGGCAGCAGGTCTGCAACCAGTCGCAGTCAGCTGCCGACTTCAAAGTGATACAACAGCAATAAGACAACAAGCCTGCAGGCAGTTTGATCTGTTTGGGACGGTACATCAATATAGTAGAAATCAGTCAATCAATATACAAGTAACAAGTGTTAATGCACATAAAAACAAATGAATATGAAAAAGAAACAGGAGGAAGCAGATGCTCATCAGTTTTGTTTCTCTCTCTCACATCGACTACATTTTGAGTCCAGACAGAAATTCCTCGACGCTGCACAGAAACACAGGAAGTCGTCAACAGGTAGTGAAGGATTTACAGGAGGAGAATTTAGCTGAATACATGTAGGTGCTCGGCAACCGTGTTTTATGTTGGAATACAACAAGAATACAATCAGTTGGTAATCAGCTGGATCAAGTTCCCATTTGCGATATTCATGGCTGCGCTGATCTGTTTCTGGTTTTTACAAACCGTGGTCAACGAGTCGGAGAAGGACCAGGTCAGTCTGAGCTGCATGTGACAGGTTGTCTCCAAACAGGCAATCTGTGCAATCTGCTTGGAATCAGTTGGCAGTTCTCACCTCAACTCTTGAATGTGAAAAAAATGAAATCACCTGTGAACCGCTGATTTTATCTAGAGGAATCTCTCTAATATCTAGAGTCACTTTGAAGACAACAACTGAGCGTAAACAGTCACAGACGTCCCCGACTGAAGGAACCATTTCAAAGGTTTATTTCACACAGCTGCAATAATCCATCCAGTTTTCCCTGCAGTGACTGTTGCATCACTGAAAAGTTGTAATACCATTATTTCTATTTGATTAAATCAACTCATTTCCAATCAACATCAGGACCACTTAAATCAAACCCAGTATTTAATCTGCAGTAGTTTATATTTATATACACTCCATAATTAACTTTTATTATGGATGGTGTTGTTCTTCCTCTCAGTGAACATGGAAAGTCTAAAGGCAGACAAAGCAGCAGTGAGACCTCCCATAGCAGCAATCAGGCATCAGTAGCACAGGACAGGACATAGGTGGGTTGCAAAGTGGACTGCAGGTTAATGCAGGCTGAAGCAGCTTGGATTTGAGATTTGCTATTAGGATGTGCATTAAGGAAACAGCTGACGGTCGGTCCCAGTTTGCTGGTACTGCTGTCTGAAGGCAATGCTTCATCTTCACTGAGTTTCCTGTAAAACATATTTTCAGCTGTAAATGAAATGTATGTGATATTTGTATATCATTGCGAGGCAAGAACTTTAGACTTTGTTATGTCAGGTGAAAAGAATCATTTTATCTGAATAATCTTGTTTTCATATTTGTAGGAAATCCAAATTGTGAGTTGAAATAAAGCGCCGAGGCCAGAGTGGACGGAGCAGTCGCGAGGCAGGAATGAAGAGAGTGGAAAAGCCGAAGAGACGAGCGCGAGATGAGTTATCAGAATAATGAACTCTTCTTATCTCGCAGCGCTCCTGAATGACGAGCAGCGTCGCGGACGGAGGGAGTGACGGATTGAAAGACGGCCTTTTGTCCCCGGGTGAGGAGCTCCTCTCACAGCAGCTCCCGTCTGGGTGATGAAATGAAATGCTAATGCAACGGCTCGCATACATCTGACGGCTAAACGTCACACTTCTCGCCCAGAATAACTGCAGCCCGAGGGAAAATCCTTTAACATGAGCATGAAAAAGTAAATAGTCAAAAATAAATGACTCGTAAAACAATCTGTATGAGCTCTGCTTGCACTGAATATATATCAGCACCTCGGCCGTTTTCAAGAAGCTTCCTACCAGCAGTCAAAAGTTACAATTATTGGCTAAATTGCAAATCTGACTGTTTTGCTGTAAATGTGGTTTTGCACGTGTCAAACAAAAACTCCAGATCACCACAATAATTAATATTTATCTCAGAACCAGCTCTTTGTGTCACAAATGATACAGTTGAACCAGCTGGGCCATTTCTGTCAGCCATGTTGTGTTTTCACAGGCGAAAAGCACAGTTGCATTTTTCCACACTAATCCGGTCTTTAAGTCTGACGTCATTAGCTGTGTCCGCTTCAGGTCCCAAGGTCAAACAAACACTGCAGCATCGCTGAGAGTTACAAACTGTCTAAATTCTTTCATCTTTAATCAAATCATCAGCGTTGCTGCTTTAACAGGTGTAACAATTAAGTTTAACATCCAGGCATCCATGAAAACAGAATTTATTACATTTAACGGCATTAGAAGCTAGCAGGAAGCTAGCGGAAGTTAGCTCGCTAGTTTCGCTAGTTACCTAAACATGATATAGCATGTTCTGACTGAGAGATTTCTGAAAAAAATTCAAACGTACAGCTCTGCTATCACTTCCAACATAAATGAAGACAGAAAACTGAACAGCAGTGACGTTTGTAGGGTTACTGAAGTTGGGCTAGCTGGTATATAATGATGTGCTACGTGATCGCTAGCTACACAGCTATGCTAGCATAACAAAAACACAGTGAAGCTGGAGGATGAACGCTAACTTTTTTCCCCTCGATAAAAGTTAACGTGAAGGTTTCTGATGGTTAGAGACAAATGTAATCACATGGCAGGATGCTGTAAACGAACCAAACTTCAGTCGGGAGAACAACTGAGATAATCCATCCACAATACCAGGTTAGTCATTAATATACTGCTGCTGGGCTGTAGTTACATCATAAGGGTTTAAAAACTAAGCTTTAATATGATTAGAGGAAATAAAACCCGAGAGAGGCCGACAGTGATCACTTTATGGGCTTGTTCAGATTGAATAGAACAAGGTACAAAGCATTAAAACACGTTAAAAACACAACAGCCTTAATAAACACAGAGTCGTTTGGACCCGGAAGCAGAATTCATACGCCAGTACAGACAGTTTAGAGTATAAAATATTTATCAGAAGGTTAATTTATTCAGACTAATCCTCGGATTACTCTTTAAATAACCAAAAGTATGGTTAGTAGATTCTGACCAACAGACAATATTTAAGACAGTTACAGTTACTGATATTTGGAGATTTAAAAAGCTGACTTTTTCAACGTATCAGTTGAATTTTTTATGTTTTCATTTTCAGGTACACATAACCAGGAGATTTCCCCAAAAGTTGTTATGTGGTGTTTCTTTATTTTTTTTAAATATTTTTTTACTCATTCACGCTCTGCCCGGCTCTGCTCAGATCAGCTGATTGTTGTTTGTGGCGTTTCAAACAGGTGTTACTAATTAATTAAGTTACATAATTCTCTCAGGCTGTTAGTCTGGCCATGGTGACAATGCGTTTGTTACCCCACAAACAGACCGAGCACGGCCGCTTTGCTTTTCAGTTCTGATGCAGCAGATGAGGAGAGCAGGAAGTGAGACACAGGAATGGCACAAATCATTAGGTCAGCTTTTCAAAATAAAAGACGAAATGCTCTGGTTCTGACATACTCCTGTGTGATTTGAAGCCAACCAGAAGACTCGGAAGACCAGCGTTATTATCACGAGTCACGTGTTTCTACTGCATCTGTGTGGCTCATAACAACTTTGCACTGTTAACCTCCATTGCAGAGATTTGGACAAATGACAAGAAAAAACAAACAAAACCATTTTAAACTGACTGAGAGGACACAGCTGCACAGATGAATTTAGGGAACACCTCAGTGTCCTCCTGAAGGAGGGAAGCCTGTGCATCTTGGCTCAGCCTGCGATCCCGCTGACCGGGGCCTGGACAAGTGGCAGAAAATGGATGGATGGAAGCGACACTTTATTAAGTGCATTAGGGATCTCATCACTTAACTAGCCCGGCTATTCATCTGCACATATGCTTTAATGAGCCGATCTCGCTCAACTTTGCACTGCAAATTCTTTAACCTGAGAGTTTCTTCTTGTGTTTATGAGACAAATATTTAAATGAACTTTAGCAACACGGTGCTGCAGTAACTGTAACTGTAAAAACAAAACCCAAAACATGCACTCAAAGAAGACAGAGTGCAGCTATGTTTGACGCATAACAGATTCTGAGGTGATGCTACCGTCTGCAGTCAGACTCAGATTTATGATGCTAATTAATGCAGTTTACCAGTTCTTTTGATTTTTACTGACTGTAACCTGAGCTGGACGAGACCAAGTTTCACAAAAGCCTGAAGACAAAACCACAGAAAATAAAACACGAGCAAAAGCCGGCGAGTGTGTGTGTGTGTGTGTGTGTGTCAGTAAGTTGTGTTATCGGGCTGCCAGAAGGTAATTACTGCCTCCATTAGAAAGATGTGTTCATGTTAAATGCTCACCTCTGACACTGCACACACTAAGAGATGCACACCGTGAAGACTTTGATCTGTGTGTGTGTGTGTGTGTGTGTGTGTGTGTGTGTGTGTGTGTGTGTGTGTGTGTGTGTTCATGTAAAAGCTCTCAGCAGAGCTCTGAGCAACTAAAAGCTGCTATTTTGTGTCATTACAGTGAATCACGGTGCCACATTAGAACCGACCCCAAGCGTTGGCATCTGAACCTCATATAACATTTTTCAAAGGAATTCATAAACACACATAAACAACAACTACAATACTCGTAGCAACTGAAATAAAGTAACAGATTTAACATAATAAAACCTTCACTAACAACACACACACACACACAAAGGAAAAGGATATTCCACAAGTTTAAAAAGCAGTGCAGAGGCCTTGAAAGGACATTTATTCCAATCAGACTGTGGTGAAAACATAAAAATACATCAAGGTTTCTAAAATGTGACTGTGTGGAGTGCAGCCTCACGCACACAGAGAGGCAGCACCTAAAACCAGTTTTATTTCTAAAGCATTAAATCACAAGATCAGTCTCTTCAAAGTGCTTTATGTCGTATGGTAAGGATGACAAAGCGCTATGGCGAGAGTAGGAAGGAAAAACTCCCTTTTAACAGGAAGAAACCTCCAGGAGAACCAGGCTCAGGGAGGGGCGGGGCCATCTGCCGACCGGCTGGTGATGAGGGGAGGAAGACAGGACAAAGACACGCTGTGGAAGAGAGACAGATTAACAACAACTAAAGGGAGGTGTGTCAACACATGGTGGCTGAAGAAGAAACACTCAGTGCATCATGGGAACCCATCCATGATGCGAAGCAGCCTATCACAGCCTAGCTAATGACTCAGAGTCACCTGATCCAGCCCCAACTATGACAAAGCAAAGTTTTAAGCCCAATCTTAGGAGCAGAGAAAGTGTCTGTGTCCCAAATCCAAACAGAAGTGCTGAAGCCACCGAGGTGTTCGCTGGCGGCGGTGACGTGATGTCACTTGTATGAATGAACTTATTAAACTTGATGCAGTCCAATAACTCCAGCCTTCCTCATCTTGTCCTTTAAATTCTTTATTTCCACGATTTAACAAAGCAGTGCAGCGGTCACAAACTGTTTGCCTCCTTCTGATCAACAACACACCTTCCGCTAATTCCGTGTGTCCACCTTAAATACCTTCACATAAACATAACATGCAGACAAACTCAAAAGGTGACCTATAGCAGCTTACATAACGTATCAATGTAAAAGGCTCCTACACCGACAGCTGCATCGGAAAGCAACTTGGGGTTAGTATCTTACCCAGGAGTGCAGACTGGAGCAGACGGGGATTGAACCACCAACTTCCTGATTAGTAGGAGCCCTGCTTGACCTCCTGAGCTACAGACGCCTCAAACACATAGACACACAGTGTATTTGCTCAGCAGGTGTTTAACATCGTCCATTAGGGGCTCAGTTTAAATTCAGCCTTTTAAACATGACTGCTCCTTTTTCTGCTGGAGTGAAACTCTGTGGAAAAAACACAGTTTAATATGATCAACCCAAAAGCTGGAACGCCACGACACTTAAAATAAAATGTTTCCATAGTGACGTTTGAAAATGAAATGGCTCATCAATGACAGAGATACCTGAGCTATTACCGAGTGGGGGAGCTATTACCGAAGTGTTTCTCTGCAGACCTTCAGTTTCTCACCCTTCACTTAAGAACACAGGCAGTTAATTGCTGTAATTTTGTGCTATAATGGGTTTAATACGTGTGAACAGGAGACAACTTTAGAATAATGAACCTGCGTAGGTTAATAAGTGTCAAACTGCTGGAGAATTACTTATTAGCAAGACATCACTTAAGAATGCCGAACTCAGTCCACATTAGGCAAACCTTAATTAAGGAATAAAAGATATTTAATAAGAGCCACTAAAGGAAAACGACTAACTGTGCGGTATAAAGCCCACACACACCAAGACCTTAAGACTCTACTTAACGACCTCCTACCAGCTATCGAGGTCTTGCTCTTCTAATAGTTAATGCAGTGAATTTATGTTCCTCGGCACAAACTGTTACAAGCCTCACTCGTTTAAATCGACACTCGTTTGTTCTCCTGCGCACGGCAAGAGTTGTGTAAGCTTCACAGTTTCTGCAGCACTGACTTGGCTGATCGACTCGACACTGTGTGTGTGTGTGTGTGTGTGTATACGTTGGGCTGTTTGTGTGTTTGTCTCCTTTCAGACAAACAACAAAAGAGCTTTCAGATTCAAATCCAGTCCTGCAAAACAGATGACGGCGAGTTTGCAGGAGAAAAAAAACGTCAAAGTGAAAAAAGGAGAGAGGTCCAACCGGCGGAGAAAAAATCTCTCACTCGACTATTTGATTGCTGTTGTCATGGTAACCAGGCTGATGCTGATTATTATGGGCTACGCTGAGATGTAGACTAAAAGAGCAGCTGCAGACACGATCTATCTGTCCATCCATCCTTTGTGAGCTCATTAAAGCAAATAGAAAAGCCTGACAGGCCAGTACCAGGTCCCTCCATCGGATTCTGCCCGCTTACAGAAGCTGATCCCCGCCGGCATGTGAGGAAATAACGTTATAAATCCCTGCTGTAACACCGCAGTGAGGGGGCCACACAGCCAAGCAGTCGGTGAAAAATACATCTAGAGCCACACCAGTGTTCCTGCGAGGCACACGTGTTTATTATATCCTCACAATATGAGGAGTGTTGGAGAAATACATCCGAATTAGAACCACAAGGCTTTCATTCGCCCCGCCGCAGGGCTCGGTCGTTTCCCGAAAACTCTCCGAAATGCATCATTCGGTGACACTGCTGTACACACACAAATTACTACACCGCAGAAATAAGAGAGCAGTCGACGTGCCACAAAAACCAAAACGTGCTTTGTTTTGGTTTTTGCCATTTTTGGCAGATCCCCCCTTCAGGGTGGCGTCCTCGTGCAGCTCTGGACAGCCGCTGCTCCCCTTACACCCCATCTTTACTCCTCCAGTTTCAATACAAACTTTAACACAATAATTATATAAATGAAGTAAAATAAAACTATTACTGTGTTGACTTTTTCTACATGTTCTTCTTCAGTCTTGACTTTTGCATCCAGTGGACTCCTTTACTTCACAGCGATGTCAATCAGCCGTCCCTGAAGGGCCAAACTCGCTAACATAGAGGAACCTCAGAGCACGATTTGCCCCCCAAAATGATCCAAACAGTGTTTGTTGAGACATATTAAAGTCTTTGTTAGCAAGATTTACAATCTTCTCAACAAAGGCGACTGAACGTTGAGGCGCTAATGATCTGCATGCTGCAGGGATGTGATGGATCCTTCGATACAGACTTCAAACAAAACCAAAAACTGAAGTGAGAACAGGAAATGGACTCAAATATGTCATTTGTTCTGATTATTGTTGACTCAGATGAAACCGTCCAAACAGACGTCCTACAAATCCATCCTATTACTACCAGGACCCTTTCCCCCCCTTTCACGTCACAAAGAGGCATATCATCAGAAATGAAAGCTTCAGACGTGCTCTGTGTTTTTGACAAACTGGAGATGATGATTGGTCTGAAAGCTCCGCCCACCCTCTGCAGTTGGAAAGCACGCCGAGCTCATCACATCCGATTGAGGCAGATGGCGAGTCTGCTTTCAGGGGACGAGGAAACTGAAGTCAACACAAAAATACAAATTGCAAACGGATCCCAGTAAATGATCGTCGTGTTTGCTGTACTGTTGTTCAGCTCACAGTGAGCAGGGTTCAGCAAGCAGCACAATATTTGGTTTTCTCACCATCACGTCTGGACAGCAGACTAATGGAGGGAAGAATAAACAACGAAAAGAATTTCAAACCTTTTTGCAGGGTTGTTACTCACAGTTCAGTCACATGACAGCAAAGGCCATGACGCCGAGTCATCTCCTGTATATTTTAGTATGTCAGAAATATAATTTACATTCATCCAGTTTCAGAAAAAAGGATTTTTAATTGTTGAAGTGAGTACAAATCAATGGAGAGATACGAGAATTTGTTCAACTTAAACGATCTTAACTTGTCTTTTGGACCAGTGACAGTCAATCAGTGCTTTCTTTGATCAAGTCCTAATTATAATGAGTTACAACAACTAAAGATGAACTTAATGAGAAATGGATGATTTAGAGTCAAACTGAAAGGCTCAAACGGTGCAGAGATTCATTAACTGCTGACGTCTGCATGGCTTTTAATTAGTTTTAATGTGAAAAAGTTCAGAGAGAGTCAGGAGCTGGGTACAGTGACACAGTATTTATAGTTGAGGATTGTCCAAACTGTTTTAAAGGAGCTGTAAATGACTCTGGAGGGTCGCCCTGACCACGCGTCCACCTCCAGTGATGTTCTGCCATTTTTATTCTGCTCCAGGCTCTCTGATGTTTACTTTCTGCTCCAGTTTGAAGCCCACGGTGACAAGTTCAAATGTTCCTCATTCAGCTTTTTCTGGTTTGACCTGATACCTGCGGCGTGGCTGTGAGTATCATCCAGTATGAAGTAGTGATCCGATACCAGTCAATCAATAATCTCCATCCCTCACTGTGGGAATGATTTGGGAATAGTTCTTTATGTCTAAGCACGTGTGAGGCTCAGTTTAAACGGGGCTGCTAACTTAGTGAGGATCATTACTCACTGCTTATAAATCATTTGTTGTA
Source organism: Neolamprologus multifasciatus (assembly GCF_963576455.1). Taxonomy (NCBI): domain Eukaryota; kingdom Metazoa; phylum Chordata; class Actinopteri; order Cichliformes; family Cichlidae; genus Neolamprologus; species Neolamprologus multifasciatus. The sequence continues at coordinate 2,356,840 of NC_140458.1, read as the reverse complement.
AGTCTGAGATGTTTCATGGATACACACCTGGTGGGTCTGATCAGGGCTGGGTTTTGATGATCAATTTATCGATTAAAATCGATTCTGACTTGGATAACGTGATATCAATTCATTAAAATCCAGAATTTTTTATATAAATTTATTTTGCCCGAAATGCCAGAATCTCAGGTGAAACCTCACAAAATTTCTGCAACCACCAAACAGATAAAACAGTAACTGAGAGCAGGAACAGGATTCTGCACAGAGACGTAAACACAAAGCTCGACTCGCCGACGCATCAGAATCAGCGAGATGTGACTTTCTCACCCGACGGCACGGACACGGTCGGGGCTGAAAGCCGACAGCTCGCTGATTCTGATGTTTCGGCGAGTCGAGCTTTGTGTTCGCGCCCTTTTTACTCTGATTCAAAAGCTGTTAGTTTGATCTCTCTCCAAACATTATTGACCGAACCAGCAGCAAAAGAAGATCCAAACTACGCTTCACATAAACATCGTCATGAATTCACTCTGACTTTTGCTGTTTTGCTTCCACCAGGATAAAATCACACTTCATGCACAGCTCTCTCTCTCTCTCTCTGTGTACTTCAAGAACAGTTTCCCGTCTAAAAATCTTTTTTCTTCATTATTCGCTTGCTTGTTACACACAAGTCTACGTTGTTTGCAGGCTGTCGGCTGGTGTTTGTTTCCTTTTACTTACTTCCGAAAAGAAAACCTCATTTCTGCTGTTCAATGCTGAACAAATGTAAACTTTTAAAATTATGCAAAATTGCAAAACTCTCAGCTGTGTCTCTAATCAAACCTCTGTAACTTTGCTCTGCTTCACTTCAGCAGCATCAGGTCATGTTCATGTGTTGATTCATGGTTTTGTTTTTGATCGACTGCAGAATATTTGTATAAAATCGCAGACCAGGAAAATCTCCTTCATGTTTTTCTGTCTCAGCTACTTTGACACAAAGGCGTCTGCTGTGATGTTTACACCATTGATAAAGTCTCACAAGTATCAGCTTCCTTTTTATAAATATAAAAATATGGAAATGTACTGATGCATGATCAGAATTATAATATTTCTGTCTGAGGCAAAATTTCCCCAATTCAAATCGAATCGATTCTAGAGATCAGTGAGGATACCATCCTTAGGTCCGATGGGTTTACCATCATTATCATTGTCGTTGTAACTGTCGTTACTTTTGTTGTAACTAATTATTTATTATTTTTCCTGTTATTTCTGTCAGCTCTAATCAGTGCTAACAGCTGACCTGATTGGCCTCCCTGGACTTGTTTGGGGTGTAACAACAAGAACAATATTAATATTTATATTTATAACAAGGTGCAATAAACACACTTGTTCTTCTTTGTATTACTTAAGTTAAGTTACTGTGTTGTGTTGCAGGTGCCGATGTGGGACAGTTCTCCAGTTTCACTGTACTGTTGTACATGTATGACTGTGCAATGACAATAAAGTTATCTTATCCTTTTTCCTTTTCTGAGGGTTTAATGACTGTAGTGTCCAAAACGTGCTATTTGCATAAACTTGCTGTGTCAGCAGCAGTTACGCTGCCGTCACGTCGGCTATCTGATCCAGCTTCAGTGGACTGATATCTGACCCAAACATCGGGCTGACGTCGTTAACGTTTAACTCTGCAGACTTTTTGAATAATCCACTTGTTTTTCATGCTGTGAACCTTTTTTTGAATTCCAGTTTTGCTTTAATTTTGAGATTTTGTTTTTAATCTTCCAACAACAGGTTTGCTTTCTGCTGTTTAACCTGCTTTACACCTTCACTTGATTCCTCTCTCCAGCTAATCATCTTAGGCAGCGAGGCTCTCTCGCCCAAACCAGATGGAGTATTTCCAGTAGTGAGACCACGTTTGTCGCAGACCATCTCCTGCTGGGTGCTTCCTGCCAGCAAGAACAACTCTGGCAAATGTCCAGACTTGCTTCTTCCAACGTTTCAGGACATCTTTGTACATGCTAATAAAGATTTGAGTTTTGCACTAAAGATGGATAATATAGCTTTGATAAAACAGCAGAAACATTAAAAAAAACAACTTTGGGAGGTAAAGAAGAAGAATGGGAGAGTTTCCAGCTTTGCAGGGACGGAGCCACTGAGGCGCCTCAGAAACAAGATCCACCGAGAGAGTAATGGCATGCTGCAGCCTACTGGGCCTCTGGCATCATTTGGCAGAGCGTGTGTGTGTGTGTGTGTGTGTGTGTCTCCCGCAGTCAGCCTTGTTGCCAGCAGCGGGCTGAACTAATCAGTTAGCGGGTTAGCTGCAGCACAGCTTGACCTTTTGACCTCTGGCTGCTCTGACAGACGCATTAAAACATGAAAACCAGCAGAGCGCTGAAACAGACTCGCGCGTCGGCGCCACACAACAGCGCATCACGACGCTGCCGGCCGCGTAAAAGCTTTTTCAAATAAAATGCACCCAAATGTAACCATGGTTACGGCTGAGAAACACGGTCATTTGTCGGTTCTCGTGACGGCTGCTGCGTCTGACCAGCTGTAGCAGCCTGGCCGCAGGACGCACACGGTGACGAATTCATCACACACCAACAACTAATTGGTCCCGAGTGCGTCTGAGTGCACAGCGGCGTCTTTGTGAGGACCAACCTTGGACGTGAGGACGTTTCGGTCCTCACTCACTTTGGGGCGGAGCTTCAAAGGACCGTTTGAGGGTTCAGGTTACAGTTACTCATTTAGTTTGGCCCGTGAGGGGCTTGTGAAGGCGCACAATGTGTACGTGCATGTGCGCGTGTTACCTTGTTCTGATGCTGTAGAGTGTTTGACAGCGCTGGGCTCAGCAGGGACCTGAAACAAACACACACATTAGATTAAACACACGCAAACAAACGACGTGACGCCATCACGGCAAACATCACTGATGTGTTAGAAAGTCCTGCCGGCGGCCCCCAGAGGCGCCGGCGCTCGTTCCAGCAGACAGTCATCAAGGAAGAGGACGTTTTCTAAATTCCTGCGAGACGTCTTGTGCATGACTGTACGTAACGTGAAAAATGAAGCGTAAGCGTGCACAGGCGTGATCTTTACAGGCAAGGGAAAAACAGATTACGAATAAAAGAAGATTAAACAGATGAACACTAAAAGCAGCTTCTCTAAATTAAAGTCTTAGTTTGGATATTTTGTCATGAGTTTGTAGATTTCCCACAGCTGATCGTAACAGCAGGCTGCGGTTTGGAGAAGCCAAATCAGGAATACTGGATCAGAAGCTAAACAAAGTCCTGCTGTGAACAAGCAGCAATATGGATTTCACACATTCATCCATCTTTTCAGTTCAGGGTCGTGTTTGTGTTTACAGAAACTGGGATGTGACTCTACTCGTGTGGACAAAATGAGCGTCCCCAGTGTGAAGGCGTTTTTGAGACAAATCTATTGTCAACTGACTGATGATTTGTCAGCATCACTGAACTCCCTGTACGATTGCCTGAGAGAGGTTAAAGATTGGCTGTCAGAAAATTCTCTCGTTTTAAATGAGAAAAAAACTGAAGTTATGGCGTTCGACAGCCATATTCCTCGAGACCAGCTTGTTGCCCTGCTGGGGCCCCGAGCTAACTCTCTCTGATTCTATGTGTAACCTGGGTGTCTATTTGGATCGCTCCTTTAAGCTTGATAAGCAAGTATCATCTGTAGTTAAATCTGTTTTTTTTCAACTGCGCCAGATTTCTAAAGCTAAGCATTATGTACGACACAGGGAGCTGGAAAAACGTATCCACGCTTTTGTGACCTCCAGGTTAGATTACTGTCTCTACTGTGGTCTCCAAGCCTTCGAAAGCTGCGGCTCGTTCAGAAAGCTAGAAAATTTGACCCTATTACTCCGGCTCTTGTTGATCTACACTGGTTACCAATCAAATATCGCATTGAGTTTAAAATCTTGCTGCTCACTTTTAAAATCCTGAATAACATTGCGCCCAGCTACCTCACTGACCTCCTCAACCTGTACACTCCTTGTCGTGCATTAAGATCATCAGGTCAGTTACTCCTGGCCCAACCTAAGTTTAGACTGAAGACCAGAGGCGACCCTTTGCTTCAGCTGCACCGACCTTTGGAAGCCTCCCAGCTTTGATTCGAGCCTTGGACTCTATCCAGTCCTTTAAATCAAGATTAAAAGCATATCTATTTGACTTGGCTTTCCCAACCAGTTAATACCCTTTTAAATCTTTTAATTTTTAAACTTTTAAATCTCTTAAATCTAATTAGATTTTATTAAATTTATTATTTTTTATTAATTTTACTGCTGTTTTTGTCTTCTTAGCATATTTTGTATTTATCTAACTCTCCTGGTCTCTTAGTGCCTCTATCCTGTCTGTGCTTGTGCCCGATTTGTACCCTGTTATTGACTTATGTTGACTCTCCGTATTACTGTGAAGCACTTTGGTGTGCTATATAAATAAAATTGTATTGTACTAAACATGGTGTTTTAGTGTCAGGGGTACAATCAGGTTATGGTTAGGGTCAGGAATTCAGTTTTTAGGGTTGTTGTTAGGTAAAGCATTACATCAATTAGATGTCCCCACAGAGATATGAAAACAGGACTGTGTGTGTGTGTGTGTGTGTGTGTAACCCTATCCCAGCTGTTATTAGGCAAGGAGCAGTTAAACTGTGGGAGGATGTCCGGGTACCAGGAGGTTTCTCCCAGATACAAAGATCATCTGTTTAAACGTGAGCTGTAACTGAGTGTTTTTTAAATACAAGAAACCGAATATCAGGGTTGCTCTTCCACTGCGGCCTTGATCGGTTACTTCATTTTATTCAGTGAACACGTTCGCAGCATCACAGCTGAGTAAGGCCACGCCCACACGTACACCGAGATTTTTGAAAACACAGATTTTTCTGAGCGTTTGCGCCTTTCGTCCACACGTAAACGGCGTTTTCACTGAAAACTGAGATTTTTGAAAACTTCTTTTGTGCGTTTACGTGTGTATGAGGAAAAAGGAGATTTAGTCACGCCACATCAAAGATGTACGCCAACTTTTTTGCGCCACTGACCGGTTTATGCCCGACAATATTTTCACGGACCGGCCTTTAAGGTGTCGCGGATAAATACAACAAAATAAAACTAGTACTGGTACCGAAAAAAAGAAAATTTATTCATAACACACGTGAAAAGACCCAGGAAAACTGAGTAAACGATAAAAACGATGACAAAATAACGATGAAAACCGATAAAAACCCTGAAAACTATACATTTCACACCTGAACCTCAACTCTCGCGGCCCGGTACCAAACGACTCACGGACCGGACCAGTATAATAAAAATTTAAAAAATAAACTTTATGCATGCTATTTGTGTTTTATTGATTCCTAAGTCGTGAGTCTACACCAGCCAAAATACTGTTTTTAGTTATTAACATTTGAAATGATGAAGGCATCGGAAAAGTAACACAAAATGAGCTGCCATCCCAGAAAAACACAACTTTTCAGAAGTATTTATTTCTGTTTAGTCTTTCCCTCCCAGGATCCTAGACTTCTGATTGGCCAGCGTTTCTACACAGTTAGGATGTGGCGTGTTCTCGACAGTGTTTGACTTTGTTTTTGGCGTTAACATGTGGATGGAGATATTTATCAAAACTGCGCGTGTGGACGGGATTTAAAAAAACAAAAACGCTGTGTTTTCAAAAACACCCGTGCACGTGTGGACGTAGCCAAAGAGGCGGAGCTCCTCTCTTCCATGAGGCTCCTCCAGACTCCGTCCTGCCAAAGTCTGATGGCATTTAAAGAGCGTAACATGAGGACAGTCTGGGGAAGGTGAGGGAGTGAAAATACTCTAAACCTGAAGTCCATGTCAGTGCTGACCACATGCACAGCAGCACTTTGGTTCGCTTCTGTGCCGCCGTCTTATTCTGCGAGTGTGCAGGAGACTCCCAGAGCCTGAAAGAGAATTTGATGTTTGCTCTGAGGACAAGTTTGAAGTGCAGCAATGGAGCAACGTGAAAGTACTTCAAACAGCCCTGCAGAGTTATTGTAGGGATGTTTTCATTTGATTTGATTTTATGGTACTTCGGTGGTGACCTGTCCTGGCTGTACCCCGCCTCTCGCCCTGTGGTGGGCGGGTAGACTCCTCTCTGACTCTGGTTGGATGATAAAGGGATAATAAAAGAAATTAAAAATGCACTAAGAGTAACGTATAGTTGCTCTGACTTTCTATCTCCATGACATCAGCTGTTTGGAGCGTGAGGCTGCAGCACATGAAAATAAACTCTGCGTGTGTTTTTGTATTTAAGCACCCGTCAGATTTAATTAGTCGTTGACTCTGTTCTGGATCATTCTGGTGCTCGTTAAACCGGCTCGGTGTTTTCATTGTGCTGCACTCGGTTGTGTTGAGCTACAGTTGAGATTTTTATGCACTGACAGAGATCCTCATAATTCAAAACTTAACAGGTTATTATCTCCACTTATTGACTCCAACTTATGAGGAAATAACACAAAACTATTATCAACTTGGCAACTGTGGCAGAAACCGGCTTCCACAGTCAGGTCGTGCAGAAAACTGGGAGCACTCATCTTTGGCAAATCATTTTCTGAACTATAAAACAATAGAGACATAAAACTGTGGGCTCACGTTGCTGTCCACACATTTTATAAATCTGGCTGGGCCATCTCTCCTTTCAAGTACAGCGATGACTGATAACTCCATTAACTTTTCCTTATTATAACAGCCAGATCTCCCAGCGATACGACTGTAATCTCATTAAATACAGAATAAAAAGGATTATTTGGGTCATATTGCAGCAATAGTTCTGAATCTGACACATAGTCAGTAGTTTCAAAGGAAATGTAACCTGCGTGACCTCAAATGAAACTTGACGAGCTTTCGTGTCGATCACTTTGAGAGACGGGGCGGTCTGGGATCCTTTCGTGTGCGTTCAGCTCGTTTGTCTGCACAGACACATCTGATTGTTTGATCCTGTTTCCACTCTCAGATGCGTAAATCTCCGATGACAGGAAACACTTGTCGTCTTCGTGTTCTCGCTTGTTTAAAACCTGTGAACTGTGATCAGCGTGCAGCCCGAGGCACCCGAATGTTTGCATGTCGCACAAACCAAAATAGACTCAGAGTTTCATTAGAGCTCAGCTGCAAAACACCCTGACTGGGATCAACGGGGGGCACCGGGAGGGGGCTCGGTCCCCGTAAATGCTTTGTGTTTTTCTGCGAAAGGCCACGTTTCTTTGTTGAAACTGCATCCCCCCCACAGAGTCATTATGAAGCAAATTAGCTCGGCGATTTGAAGTTTCATTTTTCTTTCAGGGTTCAAACGGAAAACCACAAACACATTTAGACGGAGCTCAAACCAACAGAGGGCTGAGCACACCGTGTGACTCTTTACAAAAGTAAAAAGCAACCGTCTTGACCCTGGAGGTCCCTCAGTCCTCTAAAACAGCGGTCACCAACCTTTTTTGCGCCACAGACCGCTTTATGCCCGACAATATTTTCACGGACCGGCCTTTAAGGTGTCGCGGATAAACACAACAAAATTAAACTAGTACCCGTACTGAAAAAAATAAGATTTATTCATAACTTATTCGTTGGGGTGGCTGTAGCTCAGGTGTCAGAGCAGGTCAGCCACTAATCAGAAGGTCGGTGGTTCGATCCCAGCCAAATATCCTTGGGCAAGATACTAACCCCATGTTTGCCTACTGGTGGTGGTCAGAGGGCCCGGTGGCGCCAGTGTCCGGCAGCCTCGCCTCTGTCAGTGCACCCCAGGGCAGCTGTGGCTACAATGTAGCTGCCATCACCAGTGTGTGAATGACTGAATGTAGTGTAAAGCGCTTTGGGGTCCTCAGGGACTGAGTGAAGCGCTGTACAAATACAGGCCATTTACCATTTTTACCATAACACACGTGAAAAGACCCAGGAAAACCGAGTAAACGATAAAAACGATAACAAAATAACGCTGAAAACCGATAAAAACCCTGAAAACTATACATTTCACGCCTGAGCCTCAACTCTCGCGGCCCGGTACCAAACGACTCACGGACCGGTACCGGTCCGCTGTTCTAAAACAAAACCACGTTAACCACATTGTATTTCATGACAAGCTGTCAGAGGCATTAAAACCATGATATATCCACAGACTGTATATAAAAGATGGACACAATCACTGTGACATCACTCGCTGGTTTTGGTTTGTTCTTAGAGCACAAAATATGTGAGCAGTGTATGAATGTGCACTGTTTACCAGACCTAAAGCCAACGATGTCCAACTTTCTGAGGCCCAAAAACAGTTTACATATATAATAGAAGATTCGTCTACTTCCATTTGTTTGGTGCATCAGGAGAAAAAGAAATGAGGAAAATATTAAAATTACTCTAAAGCTTTTAAATGATCATTCTGAGAAGTCTTATTCCTTTTCTTTTTGTATAGTGACTAAACTAAGTCACAGATAATGACCCAGTGCTTTGACTATAGCAATGTAAGCAATAGAATACAACATAAAACATCAAGTTAGTGTGGAGATACAGAAATTATTTTACTGCTAGAATATAACCTGCATTATTAATTGCATTAATAATATACCCTACAGCAGCGGTCCCGTGTGTTATGAATAAATCTTCTTTTCTTCGGTACCAGTACTGGTTTTATTTTGTTGTATTTATCCGCGACACCTTAAAGGCCGGTCCATGAAAATATTGTCGGGCATAAACCGGTCCGTGGCGCAAAAAAGGTTGGAGACCGCTGCTTTACAGCCTTGATATTACATTAAAGATGTTTATTAAAGCTATTGCCATCACGTTAACCTTTTTATTACAGGTGCAGCTATGATTATTTTATACACATTGCATGTTTGTGCTCATTCAGAGTTGATGCTCAGTCTATTAAAGAAGGTTTTAAGCTTTGTGAAGCGCTGTCTTCTCTATTGTGTAGGTGACTCGGAGCACAGAAGGATGAACAGCGTACACGCTTACAAACACACATAATCCAGAAGCCTGCCAGGCCAAAGGCCCAGAATTCATTTAGCTTCTAACTGCATTTCAGTTTACCTAGTAACAGATGACAGAAGACCAGTTAAGAAAAGGACCAGCTCTTAGAGACCATGTAGGCGTGAAATCTATTGCCATGTATGGAAGGTGTTATAGAAAGAGGAACTTCTGTGTCTGTTTTTATCTAAGATGTACCATTTACTGTAATCGATGTATTTGATCTGTAATCGATGTATTTGATCTGTAATCGACGCGAGACGGGGCGTAAACCCTGATGTTATAAAATCATTTTCAAGTGTATTCTTAGCAGGAGACGTGTGCTGATGTGATGCTGCAGACTTCTCCTGTTTTAATAAACTCATCGTTTGATTGCATCTCCTGGGCCTCTGTTGGTTTGTTTCATTGCAACATTTTCAAACTTGTGACTCGTATAAAAACGTCTTCTTTTATAAGCCAGTGGAGTTTGTACAGCGTAAAGACGGTGAAACCCAAATCCTGCCTGGAAAGCCAGTAACCTCTGACCTGATGACCTACGAGCCCGGGACGAAGCGTGAGGTTTCAGCAGGTCAGAGATATAGAGGAGTGTAGCGTGCCGAAAAATCACAAACATTTCAAACTAATTCTAAAATGTAGCAACAAGTGACGAGACGCCAAACCTGGAGTGATGTTTGATCTTCTGTTGGTCCCACTTTAACAACGAACCATGAAACATGACGCCCAACTCTCTGAGGCTGACATGCTGCCTAATCTCTGAAGAAACAATAATCATAGTTTGTTTTAAATCAATATTTAACTGAAGGAAACGAAACATTTTAGAAAACTCAGAAGCTGAAACAACCGTGTAACTGAACCTCATTAGCATAGAGATAATAAGAAATTGCAAACATAACACAAATACATCTAAAAATATGTCCAATGAGGAGAAGCCAAAAGAGAAGTGGACCCAAAATAGACCTCTGAGGTACACCACGAGGCACAACTGTTCTATCAGACGTCACTCAATGTGGATATTATTGATCACAGTATCAAGGCAGAGCTGAGATCCAGTACAAGCGAAACTGTGTACTCCCCAGACTCTGCTGTAATCTGAATACTGATTATGTAAGGTACACACCATAAGGTACGAATCACGACCTTACAGCGTACCGCCGCAGTGACATGTTGTTGAACTTGGATATATAACCTCTTGGGTTTATCTAGAAATGCAATTATCACTTTCTTTTTAAACAGGTGTTTAAAATCACCTGAGTATGAATTGTTGTGTCTCTTTGTGTTATCACCTGTTTCCCCAATGACAGCTGAGACAGGCTGCACCATCATGACACTGATGTACGAGTGGTAAGAAAGGAGAAGCCAGATTAAAGAAGAAGCCAGATTAAAGGAGAAGCCAGATTAAAGCATCACCGAGACGTTTAAGAACTTTTACTTCCAGTTATAAACGAGAGTCGAGTTTTCAGTGCAAAAATATTGAGCACAACGAGAAGAAAGTTTAAAGGCTGGTCAATCGTCAGAGAGACGATGACACCATGGTAACAACTACTGCTGCTCGTGTGTGTGTGTGTGTGTGTGTGTGTGTGTGTGTGTGTGTGTGTGTGTGTGTGTGTGTGTGTGTGTGTGTGTGTTATAATTACTCCAGTGAGGCCCGCCTTTGGGGAGAAACACACACAAAACACTGAGACACTGAGAGATTATCTTATACACACTCACAAGGCTAAAGCACAGAATTATCTCTCTCTCTCTCTCTCACACACACACACAGACACACACACACACACACACACACACACACACCTCCACAGGTAGAGTAATGGAACAGTAAATCAACATGGTGACAGGAAGTTGGCGAGGCTGACAGGAAACGGAGAGTCTCTCCCCGGGTGGCTCGTCTTCTCTGCTGCACATCAGTGCAGAGAGTGTGTGTGTGTGTGTGTGTGTGTGAGAGACTACTGCAAAAAATGTTTATATTTTCTATCAAACTTTCTACATTTGATCATTTCAGGAGTGAACATCGATGCGAGCTGCGCTGCATCTGCATGGCGTGACAGAGATTTGGAGAAACAAACAAAGCTGTGAACATGAATCATTTCAAATGTTTCGTTTTCCGTCTGCTCAGAGAAACACCTGGAATTAATATTCTGCTAACTGCGTTATGGACAACCCGACCATCTGCACCATCACCTGCAGGTTTGCCTCCATCTGTGAGGCCGTGGACAGCTTTCCTTTTACTGAGCTGGTGATGGTGACGTCATAACAGATGATATCAGCAGATAAAACGACTTTTTCCACGCTGTAACAGCTTTGGACGGCCAGTGTCTGCTGGAGCCTGTTTTAATCTCGTCTTTCAATTAAAAGAAATAATCTCCAGAATAAAGATCATCAAACATTCGTTGGATTCGTTAGTTCGCTAGTTTTCTCACCTATGTGCATATTGATCACATACTGTACATAAAAGATGGCTGTAGCGCACTGTGATGTCACCCATCACTAAGCTATTGTGATTAACTTTAAGCTAAACCTTAATATCAGCTAACTGGCTCACAGAGAGCCTTTGATCAACAACATCCACCCAGAGGAAACTCAGAGGGTTTCTGTAGGTGAACCTGTCCCAGGATTATCTGCAGCCGCCCTCGTCTCAGGATTTGTCTCCTGCTCTGCTGCCAGTACCCATGTACCCACGAGGCACGAGGCTGTTGGTTTATTCTCTCCAGCTCAAGGTCTTCTGAGGGACCTGATGCAAGTTCACTTTGAGCTGGAGCTCTCTTTGCTCCCACTGTGGAGTCTGTCCTGCAGTGACTGCTGGCTGGCCTTGGGAAACTGGTCTTATTATACGTGTCCCCCGTGACCCCCGTGACCCCCGTGACCCTCGCCTCATTTTTATTCATTTGCAACATTTGTTAACTTGCTAAACAACCACGGTTACAGTATTAACCTGAATAACTGTGATGTGTGCAGCTGAACAGCATTACATCAAGCCCATCTTAGCTTTTTGAAACCAGACAAGTGGGACGGACCTTACCAATAAGACGCTCGCAGCTCATTGGCTAATGACTTGTGATTGATGAAGATCTTTGGTTGAACAGGCCTCGAGATGACTGATGTTGTGATTTATAAATAAAATAAACTGAACATTGTATTAAGCAAGATTTGAAAGTGTTCACTGATGTCACAGATCAAGGGTCGTTTTCCAACAAACATTTAGTTAATTGAGAGATGCCCCCTGCTGGCAACTAAAGAGAACTGGTGTTTTAGGCCCTTTATAGAGCAGAAGGCCATCTTTTATATACAGTTTATGCTATCAGCAGGTTCTAGGACTGTGCAGCATCAGCTGTGTTAACTTGACAGCAGCTGATTTAGTTTAAGCTACAATTTATCTGCTGCACTACAATATAAAGTGTGTTATCACCAGTGTTGGTCTAGTTACTTGAAAAAAGTAATCAGTAACTAATTACTGATTACTTCCCCAAAAAAGTAATCCCGTTACTTTACTGATTACTTCTTTTCAAAAGTAATTAATTACTTAGTTACTTTTTAAAAACACAATTTACAACCTGAATAGGTGATAAAGTGATAGATCTTTCAGCCCAATTCTACTTTTTCTGCATAATCATCATACAAAATGTAATCAAATGGAAAAGTCTCTTTTTAAAACTTGTTTTATTAGTTTTAATCTTTTAACTTTATGCATCAAGAAAAAATTTAATTATCTGCAACATTCTCTGACTGGAAGAAATTAGTTTAACATTTAAACCTATTTTCTGCACATTCCAGCACATAAAATAATTTTTTGTGTGTTTACACTCAGTCTTTCAAATAGATGCAAGTAAAACACAGCAGAAAATAAATAAAGTCAAAGACTAGCGGTCCTGTTGCTCTATTTTCACCTGTAAAGCAGGAGTCGGGCAGGCGGAGGTTTACCCTGGTGCAGGTGTGCCGCGGTCAGTGGAAGAATCCGCGAGTTTCTCTGTGAGTTTCTCATTACGTCGTAGCTACTCGGTGCTTGTTTGGAAGTTTAGGGTTTCTTTCGCTGTAAAAAGAAGTTTTCTTCCCACGCACAACGGACACTAATGTTTTTGTCACTTTTTATGGAATCAAACTCAAAGTAAGGTCAGTACTTCCACGCTTTAAACGCTGCACGCTCATACTCTCTCTGCACTCGATATATGATCCATTGTTGATCTGCACACAGCTGTTGTCACGAACGTCGCACTCGCTTACGTCACTGTCATGAGACATTCTCGCAAAAAATCATGGTTTTAGTAACGCAGTAACGCAGCGTTCCTACGGGAAAGTAACGGTGATCTAATTACCGTTTTTGGAATAGTAATCCCTTACTTTACTCGTTACTTGAAAAAAGTAATCAGATTACAGTAACGCGTTACTGCCCATCTTTGGTTATCACACACAGCCAACATTGAAGGTAAAAGGACTCACAGCCGTCCACATTCAGGTCCTTCACCGTATTAAGCCGCAGCTTATGTAAACACACTGATACGAAGATGGAGGTCATATGATCACATGTCCCAGATGGAGATCCAGCGTAGGAGGGCTTTAGGTCATGAAATTCAATGTTTTTAGAGGGGAACTGGTCACACAGGGTTCAGGTTTCAGTTTGAGGCCTTTGCAGGACTCACTCGTTTTTTTCTCCGTACGTTCATCACGAGGAGTAATGAAGCTGTGGGAGGAGTTTCCAATCTTTCTGAGGAGTTTTGAGTCTCTGTTACAACCCATCCATCAGCACGTCCACGTCCTCCTCTCCCTTCTGTCTTTCTCTGTCCTTTTACTCTGGATTGAAATGCAGGTCACCAAATCCCTGCCCACACCGGGCGAACGCAGCAGCCGGCGAGCCGCATTTCCCAGGATGTATTTGTTGTTCTTTAGCTGCTCTCCTCTCTGGTTTAGAGTTTCTGAAACAGTAGCAGAAGAGAGCCGCAGGGAAGATTTAGTTTGTCCTCCACAGAGCTGGGGACATTTGTCTTCTTTATTTATTTATCTTTTTCCCTGCGACGTACAAATAGCTGAAGGCTGCAGCAAGCAGCGGTCATCAGTTAGACTCAGCACTTCCCCCTTCTCTTCCTCCTCAATCTCCTCGCCTCCCTCAGCTCCTTCTCTTTCCTCTCACCCGTCCTCCACCTTTACCTGGTAGCCTGCTGACCTCTCAGCACACAGGAGATCTGTGTGTGTCACGGCGAGTCCCTCAGGCGGTATCCTCCACCAGTGAAGCAGCTGTTTTCCTGCGAGCAGGAGGAGAAGCAGCTGCTGCCTCTCTCTCTCTCCCAGATTCACTCAGTTTTCTCTGTTATTCATTTACCGACTCGACGTTCGCTCGGAGCCGGCGACTCTTCAGTCTGACCTCAGTCACATCAGCAACCCGAACCTAATCCTGCTCTGTGTAATGGATGCTTCTGCTAAATTACACATAAATGCCTCGGCCACCATTGAGGCAGGATTAGAGGTGAGCAGCCAAAGAGCATATTTATCTACACAGTGTTGGTCTAAAAATGAGCCAAGAGGAAAGTAATTACTAACACTACATTGTCATCTTTACTTTTAGGTAACTAATGCAGCTCTTTAATCATGACATTTATCTTTTTCATGCAGCTGCTCACCGACATGAGGCACAAATGATCTTTAACCCTTTAAGACCGACCATAGAACCAAGTCCACCAGAGCTTATATTATATGTTTACATGCTGTAGATCAGATTTCCCACACAGCGAGCAGTGAGAGGCGAGAGGAGACATGTTGCTGAGACGTTCCTGAAAAGGAAACGCAGACTGAAATGTTCATGTTCAAGCCTGTTAGAGGGAAACACGAGTACAACAAGTCACCTGGACAGGTGCACGTACTTTTACTCAGCTTTCACTGAAGCTGGTTAAACAAAACGTCCTTTCAGTCTGCAGATCTTTAAGTGCCAGTGACAACCAGTGGTGTCCGAAGACTTCACTAATGGACGGGCGAGAATTAGACCTCTGAGGTGTCCTTACTCTGTCCATTCACAGCCTATCACAGTCTTCCTTTGCAGCGACACCTGCCTCTCTCTCGCTCCGTGATGTCGTCTCTAATTAATTCATTACGAGCTGGAGGAAAACAAAAGCAGATTGAACACAAAGCGACACGGGTCGATCGAAACGAGAGGACGGCGGCATCACATACGCTGCTCTTCTTCTACTATTTCCACCTCTCTCACTTTCTCTTCATCCCCCTCTCCATCCCTTCGGGCGGTTCATCCATCCTGCCCACTCAGAGACAGAAATAGACTGGTGGAGAGCAGGAGCGCTCTGCTGGGAGATGACCACCGGACGCACACACTCGCTTTACTGTATGCACACATATATAAGACAAAACATGTAATGTGTGCTCCTGCAGACCTGCTGCAGGTTTCTTTCACCTGATTCACGGCTGACAGCAGGTCTGACGGGATTCGACTGCTTTAATATTTACGTGCTCCTCACAGCCTCTGCTTTACTGCAGCTTCTCGCCTTGATGAAGGCGGGATTTATATCCTGGCGGTTGTTTGTGCCTAATTAACGGAGCGTATATTATAGAACGTCAGTGAGTCATTTAACACACATGCCATCGGTTTGCCTGCATTGAGCCGGGGGGGGCCTGCGTAGCAGCAGATATGATGACCTCAGCTGTGGAGGGATTTGTTTAGTGGGTATGAATGAGTGTTTAAGTACCTCTAAAAAAGCAGAAACGTGTGGTTTTCATGTTAAATAACAAAAATGTAACTAAATGTAACTGTTAGCGAGTTTTCAGAATTGTTTGGGGCATTTTGAGCCTTTTTGGCAAATGCAGGGAGAGAGCGGGGAGGAATGGCACGCAGGAAGTGATCCGGGACCCTGCAGTGGCCTTCAGCATAAAGCTCACCCACTCAGCCTGGTGAGTTATAGCAGCAGGCTCTGGATACGATTTTAAAGAAAGATTTAAAGAGTTACAGGTGGCTCTGTGGTGCAGAGAAAAGAAAAAAGGTCCCTGTGAAGGATTCCCACTTTTATTCCCACAGTCCAAAGACGTGGTCGGTGTGGGTGTGTGGCTTTCTGACTCTTAACCCTTCTGTGTGCTGCAGGCACTTTAGAACAATGGAGCACCACCAAAGATCCCGAAGATCAACTCAATCGATGGAGACGGCAACATCAGTGATCTGAAGGAAACCGTGATTCCCACCTCAGGAATGCTGCACCAACTCTGAGAGACAGGCCACAACACCCGCGACGCCATACATGAGCAGAGGGAGGACAGCATGTCCCCATTACAAGGATAAGATCAAGACTGTTGGAAGAAATCTGCATGACAATGGAGAAGTGAAGAAATGCGCTGAAGGGAAGTGGAAATGTGTAGCAGAGACTTAAGCGCCTTGACGCAACTGTTGTTGTGATTTGGTGATATATAAATAAAAGTGAAGTGAACGGTGCAACAGCATCACAAAGAGCAAGACAACTCATCCAACAGCAAGGAAGGAAGGAAGGAAGGAAGGAAGGAAGGAAGCCTTCAGCTAATCCAAAATGCTGCAGCAAGAGTCCTGACAGGGACTAGAAAGAGAGAGCAGATTTCTCCTGTTTTGGCTTCCTGTTAAATCCAGAATTCAAAATCCTGCTCCTCACATACAAGGTCTTAAATAATCAGGCCCCATCTTATCTTAATGACCTTGTAGTACCATATCACCCTATTAGAGCACTTCGCTCTCGCTCTGCAGGCCTACTTGTTGTTCCTAGAGTATTTAAAAGTAGAATGGGAGGCAGAGCCTTCAGTTTTCAGGCCCCTCTTCTGTGGAACCAGCTTCCAGTTTGGATTCAGGAGACAGACACTATCTCTACTTTTAAGATTAGGCTTAAAACTTTCCTTTTTGCTAAAGCATATAGTTAGGGCTGGACCAGGTGACCCTGAATCCTCCCTTAGTTATGCTGCAATAGATGTAGGCTGCCGGGGGATTCCCATGATGCATTGAGTTTTTCCTTTCCAGTCACCTTTCTCACTCACTATGTGTTAACAGACCTCTCTGTATTGAATCATATCTGTTATTAATCTCTGTCTCTCTTCCACAGCATGTCTTTATCCTGTCTTCCTTCTCTCACCCCAACCAATCACAGCAGATGGCCCCGCCCCGCCCTGAGCCTGGTTCTGCTGGAGGTTTCTTCCTGTTAAAAGGGAGTTTTTCCTTCCCACTGTCGCCAAAGTGCTGCTCATAGGGGGTCATATGATTGTTGGGTTTTTCTCTGTATCTATGAAGCGCCTTGAGGCGACTTTTGTTGTGATTTGGCGCTATATAAAATTGAATTGGAAGGAAGGAAGGAAGGAAGGAAGGAAGGATGGATGAATGGATGGATGGATGGATGGATGGATGGATGATTTTTTTGTTCCTCTTCCCATCACTTGACTATGATTTAGCTACTTAGCTAAAATGCAGTCCATGATTGTCCATCATGTGGCTGAAGACAGGACAGCTACACCTCAAAGTCAGGAGCAGGTCTAGTTACAGTCATTACTTCCTGCACAAACACAATGTGTGAATGCTTTCTATGACTTGTGTGTACTTCCTCTTTAAGGACACCATTTCAAGTCAGTCAGTGTAACGTATATTTTAGTCCTCAGCTGTAGGTGTGAGGCTGATCTGTCAGCCAATCAGCTTCCAGATCACTGCTGCGGAGAACATTTGAATTTTGCAAATAATTCCCTCGGAGGATTGGACTGACGTAATGGAAGTTTAAAAAAAGAAAAAGAAAGAAAAGGAGCTATTTATCATTTTCTCTAACACACACACACACACACACACACACACACACACACGCCTGCACTCCTACACTCGTGAGGACACAGTTCCAGTCTAAATCTCTCACAGATCAATATCTTGCTCTTCTCTGTATTTGACTCTTTATTACTCTGAAACCATTCAGGCATCTGCTGCTTTACACAAGAACGTGTTAGATAAAGGTTAGAGCACACAAAGATCGCACACTCCATCGGCTGACATTTAAACAATTACAGACTGATTATTACGTTTAATATGAGTTTCTGTCACAAACTGTTTGACTGTCTCAGCCGGCCGGAGCCTGCTGCTCCGGTTTAAATGCTGAGGCTCTGAAGCTGAATTTGTGTCGTGTTTGTGCATTTACAAAGCTTATTGGTGACACAAAGTAATGGAAATTCTTTGTTAACGTTAGTGAGTGGCTCCATGATAACCAGATGATTCAAGTCAGCATCATCACAATAAAAAGTTACGTTCCACACAGAGGTTCTCAAGCTGTGGCCCGGAGGCCCGCAGCAGGCCTCAGCAGCACTTAAACACATTCATGTATCCACAGACAGCCACGAGCTCCTTTCTTCAAGCTGTTTTAGTCAAAACTCAGTTTCTCTGTCTCGCCTTGATCCAGCAGGCAAACGACCTGCTGACCTGATTTAATGAATGTTTAAAAAGATAAATGTAAACAGGCACAAATATGACAATTACTAACATTAAACATCAAAAGTCTCTCTTGGCTCTTGATGGAGGCGGTCGCACTTTCTCCCTCTCTCTGATTGGCTTCTCATGTCTTTTGTATAGTCTCGCTTATTCTCTAACCCTGAGAGTCTCGCAGACTTGTTCTCTAGAAACCTGAAGAAGAATTATGGATTTGATCAACTGGTCCCGTAATGCAGCGGTCCCCAACCCCCGGGCCTCGGACTGGTACCGGTCCGTGAGCCGTTTGGTACCGGGCCGCGAGAGTTGAGGCTCAGGTGTGAAATGTATAGTTTTCAGCGTTATTTTGTTATCGTTTTTATGGTTTACTCGGTTTTCCTGGGTCTTTTCACGTGTGTTATGAATAAATCTTCTTTTGTTCGGTACCGGTACTAGTTTTATTTTGTTGTATTTATCCGCGACACCTTAAAGGCCGGTCCGTGAAAATATTGTCGGGCATAAACCGGTCCGTGGTACAAAAAAGGTTGGAGACCGCTGCCTTAATGGAATTGACACCCTGCTGGGCTTGGAAGAGCCTGATTGTCCTGCAGAGACGTTTGCTGCTGGATACTTGATGGTCGGTTGCGTCGTGTGTCTGGCGACACTCTCGATGGAGGACACTGAACGACATCTACCAATTCGGATAACAGAGTTCAGGCTGATTGGAGCTGGATCGGACCCGGCTTATCGAAGAACAACAGCTGTTCAAAATCCCACAAAGCTGTTCGGCATGATAGACGATGGGCTGTGAGCACTCAGACTGTGTTTATTGAATGCAACATGGATAAGATCTTGCAGAAGAACAACGGGAATTCAGAGACCTGTGACCAGTGCCTCTTTCCTCATGTGGTGCATTTTCCATTGTCACACCTCTCTGACCCGTCTTCCCCATGTGACGTTTGTGTAACGTTGTGTATGTATGGTCTGAAGGGTAAGACGGCGCTGGCAAGGCTGGCAGCCTTAACCCAATTTCCCTCGGGATGAATAAAGAATGATCAATCAATCAAAACCAACGAGCGATCTGCATTGTGAGACGAGTTTTTTCTCCTCTGATGTGCTGCTGCTTCACAACGCTCCCTCCAATCCGAAGTTATTTCTGCTGCAGGCTACCAACCGCCAGAAAAAGTGACAGACTCAATAAATCAAAAACAAGAGAGAATTTAATTCTGTCTCCTTTCCAGAGAAAAACAATCAGCGTGAGGCACCGATCACTTGGTAACTTCCGTGCTGTGCAGGGATGAAGGCTGCAGTGAGAACGGGCCAATTAGACGTAGATTATCCATAAGTCCTACATCCGAACAGTAACAGGCGCACACACACACACACACACACACACACACAGGGCAGTGATGCATCATGCTGACAACACTGTGAGTCTCCTCACTGCAGTGACCGCTGGGAGTGAACACTACCGCTGAGTTATGCTTGACAGATGAAGTGGCTACAACGCTGACAGATAAGATCCCTGATGTTCCTCTGACCCGCTTCCACTCAAAGACTTTTATTTTAAGAGCATTTCTACTTTATTACTTCATTTGACTGGACACGGGAGAGACCGCGGAGCAGCAGAGATCCTCAGACGGATCTTTGAACCGATCCAGTTACACAATCAGTGTCGTTACCTCAGAGACCATCGTTACATGTCACATGTTTGTAACGATTGTCTCTGAGGCAACGACACTGATTGTGTGCAATCAGTGCAACATTGCATATAAATTTTTGAAAGATGGAAATATTTTGTGTAGCTTATTTCACATGTAGACAGAGTGCAGATGCCAAACACCAGGGGGCGCTGCTGGGCGAGGTTAATCAATCAGATGGTCGATTGTTTGGATATCACTGCTGCTATTTAAAAAAGAAAAGAAAGGAAAACATGACACGCTTTACAGGCCGCCCACGAATCAATCACCCAGTCACTTAATCAATAAACCAGTAAATTAATCATTCTGCTGTTTGTAATGAAGAGAAAAAATACGTCGACGTGACACCTCCCGAGTTTTCTCTCTGCCTCTGTGTGTCCTCTCACACACGCGCACACACACACACACACACACACACACACACACACACACACACACACACACACACACACACACACACACACACACGCACTGGGAGGAATGTGGAGGAGTGCAGGTCATCTGGAGCTGAACCAGAAATCAGCTGCAGGGAAACAAACGAGTTCACGCTGAAGCACAAACTCGTCACTCTGCAGCGTCTCCATGATCCACTCTGTGCTTTTTCCACAGCAGATTTCACAGAAACATTAAACTCACCTCTGCCTCCGAAATCGCACGATTCAGTCACTTTATAGTCAGAGTTGTAACATCGTATTCTTGTACGCAGCTGGTCTTGAAAACATCTGCAGCGCTGATATCTCTGATATTTCTGCCCGCGCTTGTTCGCCAGCTGGCAGAATTTCATCGCACTAAATGTTGAAAGTTCAGCCACGCTCCACGAGAGAGACGTGATTTGTTCTTGATGCAGCTCCAACAGTGTATTTATGGAACTGCCGTTTCATTTCTCTTCATTTGTTGAAGCGGGCGTCTTATTTACAGGCTCCAACATCTGTGTGTTTTTGCACTAAGCGAGCGATCCACGTGTCCTTCTCCACGTCCACGCTTTCAGGACAGGTGCAGTAAAAGAACACGTTTCATGGAGAAACATGGCCATGGCCATGATGATGTAATGGCCGCGTTTCCTGTTTCTGTGCATCTTTAAAGTCAGAGTGATCATCACCATGTCGATGCACCAAGTTCACCAGCGCTCGTAGCCCTGATCTCTGACTTTGAAGCAACCAAAGACAGCAAAGATCAAAGGTTGACTGCAGTCAGTTGCATTCATCGTGGGCGTGCTGTGGTCAACCGCTGTTTCCTGCACTGTGACTGTAACATGTGACTGTGGCGGTCTTTAGGTCGTGTCTCGGTCTGATTAACATCTCAGCTGATTCCTGCCAGAGCGAAGGAAGAGCCCCCTCTTAACCACTCTGAGCTACTGAGATCCTCACCCTGACTCTGGGCGAGCGTTGTGACGCCCCCCGGGCACTGGGTGTCTGTATTTTGGATTTTGTGTTGTGGTTTGTTCTGCAGGAGCTGATTGTAGTAACTGGATGTGTGAGCGACACCTGGGCCAATCAAAGCTCCCTCTCACTTGTTCTCTTTTTGCTCGCCGCCCTGATTTGGACTACCAGCTTCCTAGTGTAGATCAGCATGTGTTTTTGAGTCACACCCATGCATGCGTTACTGCTTCTACTTTGCACTTGTGTGTAATTTCCCCCCCAGCGCTGCAGAGCGGTTCGTTCATGAACATGATCGGAGCTCGATCCGAACCAATCAACAGGTGTGTGCGGTCTGAGCTGAATAACAGACCTGATGAAAAGCACAAAGAGGCGTGAGCGTGATAGCTTCCTGTATGTGAGTGTGAGGTGTGCACATGTGATCACAATCTGTGTCCGTGTGTTTTCATTGTTTGGGAACAGCCCCGTCATTAATCAGGAGCGTGAGAGCGCGAGGCTGCTCTTACCGGCTCGCAACCCGGCAACGCTCAGCCTCACCTCCTCCTGCATCACTGCGAGTCTACGTCTCATTTTTGGAGTTTTTCTAACCTTTGTTTCCTTCACACTGCATTCTTCGGTCAAACAGCTCTGCGATCTTGCTATCCTGGGATAACAGGCTGTGATTGTGATTACAACTTCCCATCTTGTTTTCACAGGGTAAAAACAGCAGTTTGGTGAAGCTGCTATTTATCCGTCATTACCCCACGATGACAACGTCGTGGTTTTAAAGAGATTTCATGTGACACCACAGACTGAGATCAGATGTTACAGCAAGAAATCACGAACCGTCGAGTCCCAAGAAAATCGTTAAATAAATAAAAGCAGAGTTTTTATTTATTTCAGTAATGAGTGTAATCATTGTTTCTGCAAGCATGAGTGCCACAGATCTACAAGATGATTGTGATCCATCGCAGCTGTTTGCAGCTGTTTGCATCTGTCTGCGGCCGTGCTCCTCGTTACCAGCAAACAGACGGCGTGGCTAAATTAGCGAAGAGCAGAAATAGCTTTACCTGTCAGGTGTGTGGCGTTTCCCGCTGTGTTCAGTCCTGCAGAGACAAACAGAGACAGAAGAAGCTGTTAACGAGGAGCTCTGACTGACATTTACTCTGACGTCAGGCGAGTACAGGCGCAGGCACATTAATGAACTGCTAAATCAGTAGCCTGTCACAGCTCAGTGGTGAAAACAGTGGCTGCAGCCATAGACTGTATAACGATTGATGTCGGCACTGATGAAGCTCTGTTATGCAGCTGGAAGTGAGGCGTAAAAGTGGACACAGCGCACACTCGTTGGGTAAACGTCTCAGAGGTGGAAGCTCCACGCGTCTTTTACAAAGCAACGATGTCAAGAAGGCTGCCTGATTAAAAACAAAAATCATAATTAATGATTTTGGTTCCTGGAAATAATATTCACCAAGATAAGTTAAATTTCCTGGTTGAGCTACGAGCCGAGGCTCACCTATGGCCATGAAATGTGGTGTGGCTTATTGGTGAGGGGCTCAGAGCCGACACCTCCAAACTGAAAGGAGCCGCCAAGGTTCAAAGACCTGACCTGATGCCTCGTTGGTGAGTCCCAGACGAGATGTTTGTGGGACGTCCTGCCAGGAGGAGACCCTGGGAAACCAGCTGGCTTTTGGGTTTATACTGTTGTGAACGCAGACAGCTGGGGAACCGATGTCAGTGCGCTCATTCCTGTTAAACCTCTTTGAAGTCGGCTGACTGGGCGGATTTTTCGCAGAAATAAAGTTCTTGCGTCATCCACATTTGGTGTTCGTTTATATTTTCTAAAGGTTTTCCTGATACGAATCCATTTCAGACTGTTATTCTAACTGTATCTAAGATTTCCCTCAATGTGTTGTTGGGAGTGAAGAAGAACAACACAAACCTGTTTCTCTTATGCTGAGGTCAGCAACCGATGTTATAAACCTAACTGGATGACAGCATGGCAGCGGTGTGTACACGATCGACAAACGTGGCGTGTAACATCTAATCCCGCCTCCTCTGCAGAACATGCTCGTGTGCATGAGTCGCTTTCTTCCAAAGCAACCCAAACCCTGATTTCCTAAACCTAACCGAGTCGTTTTCTAGTTCTTAAACTCAAACAGTGAGTTAAAGTGAAAGTAAGAAAGGAGTTCAAGACAGAAAAGAAAAGATAAAAGGGGTCCCGGTGGGGCACGTCGCATGTAAGGCAGCGTAGAGGGAGAATTTATAAGAGGCGTGTATATCACGCAGCAGGGTTAGGGTGCACCGGACCAGCACGTGGCTTCAGAGTAAACCCGACCGAATCGCCGCGTATCCTTCCACTGCTTCTCTCTGATATTTGTTTGTTTTCATTTGAAATATATTTAAAGTTCAAAAAAACTCTTCTGTAAATGTTAATTGAATCCATGGCAAGTGTTACGCTAATTAAAATTATGTTAAACAAGCCAAATTGTTCCCGCCATCATAATAAGGCCGTCCTGGTAACAGACAGCACTTTCAGTTTTAAAACTTCCAGCAGACGACCTCTGTGACCCCAGCTTAGCTCCAAAATAAAACCACCGCCATACAAATACAGTACAGCGCGTACACACACACACACACACACACAGCGCAGTCAGTGATTCCACTCACGTCCACCTCAAATCCCCCGAGTGAGAAGGAGCGAGGAGACGATGAAGAGGAGGAGGAGGAGGTGGTAACTGAAGGCACATTTACCATCTGTAATCAAAAGAACTCCGTGTTGGACTGTCGCCTCCCCCCTCCTACTATTCTCTCCCTCCTCTCTTTTTCTCTCTCTTCAATTTCCTCCCTTCTGTTGCAAAGCATGAGCAGCATACTGATGGTGGGATTACACACACACACACACACACACACACACACACACACACACACACACACACACAATCTAGTGAGAGAAGTAATGACTTTCTGCCTTCTCTTTCAATTCGCTCCGAGCTGCCAACTCCCACTGGGTCACCGTGTGTGTGTGTGTGTGTGTGTGTGTGTGTGTGTGTGTGTGTGTGTGTGTGTGTGTGTGTGTGAGAGAGAGAGACACACAGAAAGAGCAAAAGACACGAGGGAGGTGATACAACATCTCCAATTAGCTGGGCTGGTGGTCTGTTTGGGGGGTTTGGTGTGTGTGGCTGGATAATGAGGCCACATGTTGGAGGTCTTCAGGCAGGTTCAGGACCTGAACCTGCTCTCTGGACTTTCTGATCCACCTGATTCCACTTAAAGACCTCAGTCTGTCTGCAAAAATGTATTTTCTTTGCCCTCTGCAGAAGGCTTCCAGCAAGCAGCTGGAGCTCGCTGGGCATTTTATGGTAACCGAATCCAGACGTGTACCTGCTTATCATAACTGAATTTGATTATCAAACCACACATCAACGTGCAGTCAGGAGTCGGCTACTTTAAAAAAACAGAACTGGACCACACATTTTTGGGAAAAGTGGTAGAAACTCAGAGCAACGGTTAAACGTTTAAAGTAACTGGATTTTAAAAAGGTTTGGAACGAGCCAAAAACTACGAGACACACGAAAAGATGGACGTGTGCGTACGTGCTGCTGGAGTCAAATACTTTCAATGGTCCATCTGAGAAAAAGCGTGTGCACTGAGAATCTGAGCATCCAGTGACGAAGGCCTGAAGGACACAACAGTTAAATGGAAACAGTGAAACTTCACTAACCATGGATACCAGAGCAGTGATCAGCCACCTCTCCAGTGAGCTCCACATCCCACAGATGGAGCAGTAGTTACTCCACCAGGGTGAGAAACTCTCTGGAACAATAAATATCTGATAAGATAGAACAGGAAGGGCTGGTTGGCAGAAACAAAACTATCAAAATAAGAATGATGGTCACGATAGTAAATCGATCAATGACGTCATCGTTCTCTTGGGTGGATAAAAATAAAACGAAACTAAAAAAAAGTTTGAGAGTTTACGCGGGCGGACGCTGTGTGTGGGTGAAACACCTCTCCATCCATGATTTAAAACATCCAATCATCACGTTAATCACAAACTCTGTGACTTTAATTGAGATCAAAGCGCCGTGACCAGACGAGCACGACACTGACACTAATTAAAACTACGACAACTCTGGTAATTAACTTCAGGACAAACTGCTGCAGCTTTCATTAACCCTGAACTGTCTCAGGGTTTCTTTGCTGCACATGGTGCTGTAGTCATTTGTTGCTGCACAGTCACAGTGTGTACTGGCCTCGTGCTCGCCAAAGGCCCACATCCACTGCCCACACTGGTTTCAGCATGTTCTAACAAGCCGTAATAATTAACAACCAGGTTTATGGTGCTGGATCTTTAATGCCAAATATCTTCGGCAAAGGTTCGGATGCATGCTGCTCCATTTTTCTGTCAGATTTTAAAAAGTTGAAATAAAGTCCAAGCACTGAAACCGAATGATCTTCTTTCTTCCAGCGTGCACAGCATCTTTTATCCAGTCATGCAGAAAATACACGAGTTATATCGAACATTTCTTGAACTTTCAGATCTGCGGTTATTCCCAGCAACACGAAGCAGGAAGTGCTTGGTTTTCCTGAGCTAAATTAGCTGCAGGATGGATACTCGTGAAGATGTGGGCTGGATGGCACACAAAGCAGAGAATCTGTAACAGAGGAGGTTTTGTTGTTGCTGATTCTTAAATCCATTTGTTCAACTGAGCTGACGGCTCGGTGCACTGTAACATGAAACAGCTGTTTCTTAAAACAATTGACCAAAGGAGTATTGCCATAGCAACTAACAATTAGCCAATCAGTCCAATAGGGAGAGTCAAAGCTGTTGTCAAGCACTGTTAAATCGTGAGATTTTAAAAGGCTTGTTTGTTTTCAGGCATCCATGAACTGAGATGAGGCTTGAGACACACCATGCGAACGAGTTCTAGCACTTATCTGCAAATACTAACCACCGAGAATGGTTCGCTTTGGTATAAAAGCTTTGGTATAAAAGCTTTGCTACTTTTAAATTGCTCAACTTCTACTTTGAAGGTTAATGGTTTGTGTCATAACTGCTTAGCGGGTCGTTTATGAAATATTTTAAAATTCCCCAATGCCTGAGTCCAGTGGGGGTCAGTTTAGGGCAGGGGTAGGCAACTCCAGGCCTCGAGTGCCGGTGTCCTGGAGGTTTTAGATGAGTCCATGATCCATCACAGCTGATTTAAAGGGCTAAATGACTCCTCAGCATTTCTTGAAGTTCTCCAGAGGCCTGGTAATGAACTAATCATGTGATTCAGGTGTGTTGACCCAGGGTGAGATCTAAAACCTGCAGGACACCGGCCCTCGAGGCCTGGAGTTGCCCACCCCTGGTTTAGGGCTATTCAGCAACCTTGCATTGCTGACAGCACAGTTCACAGAGTTGCCTCCATAGAGGAACACACTAAACGTCTTGTTGTGGATTTTGGTTGGTAGACAGAAACTGTAAAAGTGTAGCTGACTGGAGAATGCACTGCAGCTCTTTGATGGTTTGATGTTTTTTCGGTTTTACGTTGAAGTAAGATGACCTTTCCTGTTTTTTACTGCAGAGTTCACTACGGATGTCAAATGCCCATTTAATATCACTTAACTTGATTCTTTCTGACGGCACTGTGTTTGTAAAAACTGAAGGACGTGCATGTGTATAAATGAAAAGTGTCT
Organism: Neolamprologus multifasciatus; assembly: GCF_963576455.1. Taxonomy (NCBI): domain Eukaryota; kingdom Metazoa; phylum Chordata; class Actinopteri; order Cichliformes; family Cichlidae; genus Neolamprologus; species Neolamprologus multifasciatus. The sequence goes on along the minus strand of NC_140458.1, from coordinate 2,329,789 downwards.
GTGGAGAAAAGCAAGTGGCGAATGAATTTAAAGGAAAGCTGAAGAAACGCTGAGCAGCAGCAGAGTGATCGACATGTGAGAGAATCTCCAGTTTCCAGATTCTTCGTCTGTTTCGTATCGACGAGTGCTGCTCTGACGCCTCCACATACACAGGGAGGCGCCACCAGGTCAGAAAGGAGAGGAGGAGCTTTTTTAGGAGGTGATGGGGTCGGAGATTTTGTGCACGAGTGTGTAAAAGAATCCCCCAATTCTCATTTCATGCTTCAGTGAAAAGCTTTTCAGCCATCGTTGTTTCTCATCCTCACCTTCTTTCCTCTTCATCACCCTCCTTCTCTTCTGTCCTTTCTCTCCCCCTTTGCTTCCTTTTTCCTTACCTCTTCCATCCTTTAATCTTTTTCCTTCTATCCTTGTTTCTTTCTCCTTTGTTCCTCTACTCTCTAAACAGAAATAAATCCATCACCTGTGTCGGTGCCATAAAACCACTAAAAGAAGAAAAGAAAGAAACCCTGTATTTGGGATAAAAAAGGTTTTGCTACAATAAAGTGTGAAAAGTGAAGCTTATGTAAAAGTGCTACCTGCAGTTCCTCTAATGACCACTTGCTGACACTAAGCAAATATGTTCTTGTTGCAAAAATGTCCAACTTTACACTAACATGCTTTTTAATGCTGTAAACTTGTAACTCATCATCATGTAACTGATTTATAGGTTTAGCTTGCTGACCAAGATTTGGCAGTTCAAGCTCTCATCCAAATATCTACTTTTTATTGGTCCTTTATTTATCCAGGTAAAAAATCTTATTGAGATAAAAATCTCATTTCCAACAGAGACCTGGCATCAAGGCAGCAAAAGTCAAAATCCTCTGAAAAGAAAAAAAAACATGGCTGAGGCCAAACTAACCTTCAAAATGTGAAAAACCAAACTGTAAAGTAACCTTTTATATACAGTTTGTGGTATGAAACGAGACCATCAGACCCGTACTATTCAGTTTCCTGTAAAACAACTGCAGTTTGGTTTTTTGGTTTGCTCGGGTCACAGATTTTATGGTGTGTTTTAAGCTAATTTACTGTTTGTAGTTTAAATTAGTTTGAGTTTTGCTACCTCTCCACAGGTGCCAACAACTTTTTCATTACTCTCTTATTCCAATAGTAAAACTTTATATGTTTGTCTGTATACAAAGTTCAGCAGTGCTTCCACTTTGATCGTACGCTTGTGCTTAGCCTTGTCGGCATGCACAGTGCTAAGACTGTAGTTGGTCATCAGGTTTGCAGAAACCTCAGGAGGCATTTTGGCCCACTCCTCGTTATAGAAACTTTGGCTTCAGCTCACTCCACAGATTTTTGATGGGACTAAAGTCTGGAGACGAGGGAGGCCACTCCATGACCTTAATGTGCTTCTTCTTTAGCCATTCTTGGCAGTATGCTTTTGGTCGTTGTCATTCTGGAGACTCATTCATTGACCCAACTTTAGATTTTTGTCTGAAGGAAGGAAGTTCTTGTCTGAGATTTTATGGTACATTGGCCCATCCAACAAGGAAGCAGAATGTTTCCACCTCCATGCTTGACTCCATCTTAGGAAACTTAAGCCGGCCTGCTCCTCCCATGTAGTTCAAGGCTCATCCACCACCTTTCTCATGATCATCCTCATGGAGCTCCAGACTGAAAGCAAGTTATTACAGAAGAAATATTTCTTCTGTTTCCAAATAATTGCTCCAACAGTTGTCACCAGGCTTCTTGCTGATGGTCATGTAGCCCACTCTAAACCTGTGCAAGTCTACAGTCTTGTCCGTGACGTTCTTTGACAGCTCTGAGGTCTTGCTGATGGTGGTGGAGAGGTTGGACTGGAATGTGTGGGTTTTTTCTGGATTTTTTAGTTGATATTCTGCATTAAAATAAAACTACAATAAAAATTAAAGACTGTTTGTTTCTTTGTAAGTGAGCAATTACACACTTGACTTGGCCTTCCAACATGAGGAACAGATATATGTTATAGAAAAATGTGTTTGTTTATAATCTAACAGAAGTAAACTGAGATCTGATTCAAATGTTCCCGAGGTACATAACAACCAGAGTTTCTTCATACCTATCTGACAGCAACATCTGGGTAACAAACCACTAAAACAACCCTGAAACAGCTGCTCGCTCACTGACAGAGTCCAGTCACAGACAGCTTTGCCTGCTGCGTGAGAGCACGATCACGTGCTAATGGGGGAGCAGTCACTGGACAAAAAGATGTTACACGTATAATGAGGAGCTTTGGGGGGAAAATACCCATATCTAGAAAAAAAGAGCTAAAAGCCAGAGAAAAAGATAACAGACATCCCAGGGCATCGAGAAATACTGTTATGTCAGATACTGCCGGCAGTGCCCTGAAGCAGCGGCAGTGATGATGATGATGGGCGATATATAACTGTTGTGATCATTTGGGAGCTTTGACCTTCATTTTGTTTACACTCACTTATTGTTTTTACTTCATTTTTAAGATCATGAAACAAAAACTACTTGGTTCATATTTAGGAAACATCATGCTGACGAATGACACTTCACTGTGTGGTAACAGCGTTCTTTATGAGGTGAGTCAGGTGTGAGACGTGTTTAGATATTACACATTATCCGTTACTCTTCTGGAGTACATTACTTAGTTACTACTTATTACCTGTTGAAGTTCAGGGTCCGACTGCTGGGCTGCACTCGGCTTTATAATAACTCTGGGTCCTTGGCTAGCTCACCGTTAGCATGCTCACCGTTAGCATGCTCACCGTTAGCATGCTCATTGTTAGCATGCTCACTGTTAGCATGCTCACCGTTAGCATGCTCATCGTTAGCATGCTCACCGTTAGCATGCTCACCGTTAGCATGCTCACCGTTAGCATGCTCACTGTTAGCATGCTCACCGTTAGCATGCTCACCGTTAGCATGCTCACCGTTAGCATGCTCGCTGTGCAGATGGCTGCAGAGAGCCAAAGCTCTGTTAGCAGTCTAATGCAGTTGTTTCTGTCTTGGATACAGTTTGCTTTTTATAATCATGCTCTTGTCTTTTTGTGCAGTAAAAATGAGATAACTGTAGAACCTTTGTAACGGATGTAACAGCATAATTGTTACTGTAATGTAAATACTGAAAAATGTAACGTATTTACAGTAACGCTGTAACACTGTTGCCAAACAGTGGTGGTGTAACGTGTTGACATGGTGACCTCTGCATGATCGTAAGGGAAACAGACACAGCAAGTTTCTGAAGTTTCTAATGATTCATGGACAATTCAGCTTTTTGGGAAAGTTGTGAGGAGCTCATGCTTTTTGCTGGTAAACCCAGCACGGCATTTAGAGACGTGTTTGAAATGTTATCGAGGATTTACTAAAATGTTGTCCCTACAGACGAAGCCCTGGACGTGAGATATCAGAGAAACTTTACAGCAGGTGTCAAACTGTTGTCTGTCCTTTAAAAGTCTTTGTCAAAAACAAATGTTGGAAAATGTGGGTCGATCCGGTAGCTGATCCCGGGATAGCTGTAGGACATGAACTCTACAAGTATTCAGTCATCAGGTGTGTCCCTGCTGTAGAAGATGAAGCAGTGAAAGCAAGCAAAGTATTTTGGGACGGTGTCGGTGTCCGTGACCGTGGTAACAGTCGTTTCGACCACCAACAGGTTTCCCCCGGGGACAAAAAAATCATCTGTGACCTTCATGTGAAACTCACTTCACTTCCTCCTGCTGTCTGTCTTCACCCTGTTCTGTCAGTCTGAATCACTCTGCTCCATTTCTGCACAGCGTGTCACTGCTAATGGAGCCCCACGGACACACACACACACACACACATGCACACGGACACACACACACACACACACATGCACACGGACACACACACACACACACACACGCATACACACACACACGCGCGCGCACACACACACAGTGACCTAATCAGTACCTCTCCCGGAGACGGTGCTGGAGAGTTTAATTCTCCTTCCAGCTCTTCGTGTGCGCCTCCATCCGATGGGCCATCATGAGATCATGTCTGACTGCTGCTGTTTTATTCAGCACTTTACCCAACATGCTCGGCGATGCCAGCGGCACTAAAATACGTGGATGTTATCTTGAAGTTTTTAAGATTTTAAGAAGACACCTCTAACTTCTCCCACCACCGTGCACAGACCACATCAGAGACGCACGGATTATAATTCTCCTTGATGACTGATTTCTAAAGTCGGACTTTATTTTCTTTTACTTTCTTGTCCCTGTGAAGGATTTTATAGCTAAAAAGTGCTAAATCAGATACAGATTTGTTCTTTTTAATAAGCTCACCTCACATCATGCTGTTTGCTGCTCATCCTCAGTTAATACACTCACAGTTAAATTTTACATACAAGGTAAATAACTGAGGGTAAGAAGATGCTTTTCTTCTATCCACAAGACAACAGCTTGTTCACACATGTTGTGCAAACAAGCCACAGTTTTGCTCAAACTGAATAAAAACTAGAAAAATTTGCATTTCCTGCGAAAATGCTGTGTGGATGCCGAAAAAAAGCTGAAAAAGTTGAAAAGTTGCAAAAAGTTGTATGGCGGTGAAGAAACTGAAAATTCTGCTGAAAACAGGTGAAGAAGCAGACATTTTTTGCTAAAAAGTGGTGAAAAGCAAAATATTCTACTGAAAGGGGGAAAGACGGAGAAATATTTGCTGAAAAGTGGTGGAAAAAAAAGTTGCCCTGAGCAGGATTCGAACCTGGCCCTCCTGGTCTCAAGGCGGCTACTCATCTCACTGAGCCAAACTTATTCTCACAAAGAAGATGTTAGAGACTGACAATTCTACTGAAATGAGCAGAAGCTGCTGAGAATCATGCTGATAAGAGGTGAAAATGATGAAATTTGAGCTTTATTCCTGAAAACAGCTGAAAAAGCTTAGATTTGTGCTAAAAAGGGGTGAAAAAACTGAAAATTCTGCTGAAAGGGGGTGAAGAAGCTAAAATTTGTGTTGAAAACAGTTAAAAAAAGTTTAACTGTGAACTGAAAAAATTGTTGCCATAAGCGGGATTTGAACCCGGGCCTCCCAGTCTGACAACAGCTCCTCATGTCCCTGAGCTAAAGCACAGCTCATCCACACAACTATAAAATATGAATACAGATTCATTATTATTACCTCATTGGCCTTCTGTACTGATCAAACTACTGAATATAAGGGACTCCATCTGTGGTATGAGGAGTCTCGGGTCCACTTGTCCAACTTCTAACCCTGTGAGGTCCAAGTCATCGACCCCGTCGCTAACGCTACCACAATCTACAGATTTCTTTTCCCCTCAGCTGTCCTCGACCATCTGGGAAGAAACCAAAATAAAATAGTTGCTCTAACCAAAGAAAGAACTAGAACTTTTATCCTAAATGACTTTTTTGGAGCGAGCCTTGAGATCTTCACCCACAGAAATGTCGAACTCACTGATTTCATCAGACTGGAGCGGACTTTGTAAAGCAGAAAATAAACAGTGTGTCCAGATTATTGTTCAAAGCCATCAGCCTGACAATGAAAATATCATTTTTATGAGCTCCTTCAGTATCTGCTTCAAGAAGCTTAATCCTGATGACTGCTGACTTCACTAAATACTGGCCGTTATCCCCAGAGGCCAAGTCAGCAGACCAGATGATGGGTTCCCACACCGGCTCATATCAGTAGAGTTTGAGAGCATGAAGTAAAAAGCAATCATTTTTATTGATTGCTCAGGACAGAATTAGCAGATTTTCACAGGAAAAGCAAAGACGGGTTCAGACTGGGCCCAGAAACCTCTGGCAGTAAATGTGGATTTAGTGTTAGCATTTAAACAGCAGACTCTCCTCATCGTCTTTGTCTCTGATTTATCACGGCAGTTGTGGATGTTCCACAGTCAAATGACTTCTTACAGCCTGCAGTTAGTTTGGCTCCACTGCTGCTGCAGAGAGCGTCGCGCTTTAAAACTGCTGCTCTATGAAGAATTTACATTCATTAAAAACTAAAACCTCCCCTCCTGCCTCCCTCCATCGCTCTCACCGAGCGTCTCTGAAGGTCAGCCGCTCCAAAGCAGCGGTCTATAACGATTACCAATTTCATCAATTCTGCTACAGTGAGGGGGAGGGCGAGGGGGGGTTTAAATATAACAGTGCGAGGAGGGCGAACACCAATCAGAGCTGCTCCAGCTGGATTTTTTATACATCCTAAGTGACCTTCTGTCTAAATGAAACAAAGTGAAAAGGACAATTAAAGTGGAGGAGATTTATGAGGCGATTTATGAGACGCTGATGAAAAGTCACACGGCAAACAGAACCGCCGAGAAAACACTGCGGCGTGCCGGGGTTCAGAAGGGAACGACTGGGAATGCTGTCAGCGCTCCCTGGAGGCCGCAGATGTCATTACAGTCACAGTGGGAAGGTGACGAACGGAAAAAGAACATCCCAAAGATTTATGTCTTCTTACAGCCTAAAACAAAAAGGCGAAATGTTCTTGGGAGAAGGTTGAGTTTCTGCAAACATCGTCCACAGAAATGATCAGAAAACTATCAGAGATCAGGCGTCAACAGGAATAATGGTTTTTCCCATTCAGACTCAGGAATATGAATCTGGTCTCCATTCATCCTGACTGAGATGCTGAACAGCAGAAACCTGCAGGCTTAAAGGACCCTGAAGGCCACAGGGCTGAGGTCATTACATGCATTACATGTTACTACATCAACTACTCCCCATATGAAGTAGTTGTTGTACATGGCTGACAGAGGTGATGGCTTATGACACCAGCTTTCAGCCTTGAGATCCTTCCCCGTGCACCTTACCTCAGGTGACCCCAATTGGTCACACTGGGTGGTCGTGCAAGCTCTCACCAGTGGTTTCATTCAGGTCTCTCTAGGTTACCATGACCTGTATGAGTGAGAACCTACCCACATAAAGTAACTGTTGTGTTACAGCACAGCGTGGTGTGAGATGCAGTGTAACATAATTACCAGATAACAATTTAAACCCGAGGCTACAGTCGAACACGCACGTGCAAACCCTGAATGCATACATATGACCTGAAAACCAGTCGAAAGATTAAGGCTACGTCCACACGTACCCGGGTATTTTTGAAAACGCAGATTTTTCTTTGCATTTGCACCTTTCGTCCACACGTAAACGGCGTTTTTGGTCACTGAAAACAGAGATTTTTAAAAACTCCGACCAGGGTGGATATTTTTGAAAACTCAGTTTTTGCATTTACGTGTGGACGAGAAAAACGCAGAAAACGGAGAAAACGCAGCGTCAAAGGTGTGCGCCTTTTTTGACGTCACACTGTGCGCCACGTTATTGTTTCGGTGAAATGAATTTCTACAATACTGTTACTGTTAATTGTTCTCTCTGCAGTGTTTAAATGCTTACATATACACACACAGTTACTGTCCCTCCACACATACGACTCGGTTCTGCTTCTATGCCCCAGCTTTGTTTACTTTTTCCCACCGAGGCTTCTAGACTTCTGATTGGCCAACATTTCTACACGGTTAGGAATATATCGCCACCTGCTGCTTTGGCATGTTCCTAGCAGCGTTTTCCTTCATTTCTGTGTTTACGTGTGGACGGGATTATTTTTTAAAACCGAAAATCTCCATTTTCAAAAATACCCGTGTACGTGTGGACGTAGCCTTAGACAAATGGTAACAGATTGTCCTGCAGAAACATCATCACTGCCTGTTTCCTGTTAGGATCTGCTCCGGCTGCTTGGATTGGGAATTGCTTGCTGCTAGCTTGGTGTTAGCGTGCAGTCTTGGCGGGAGCTTTTAAAGAGTCAATGTCGCGTCGTCCAGTTGTGGACGGTCGTTTCTGACCTGCAGTTTGAACTTTACGTCGTGCTTTTGTTTTTCGTGCAGTAAAGTTTGCATTCATATCACCACTGCTCAAACTGCTCAAACGTCTCAAACGTCTCAAACGTCTCAAACGTTGGAGACCACTCTGTTATTTTCCTTCCCAAATTCTTTAACCACCCATCGTGCAGATAATGAAAGAATGTAACAACAGTAACTACATATTAGTTTGATAGATAACAGTAATGTGATTACTACATTTAATACAGTGTTACATGATTCTGTTACAGGAACAGCAACACTGGAACGTGTAACAGCCTCCGGCAACAATAAAACGAAATGTTCAAAGGACACAGTGACCGACCGAGTGTCGTTCACATCCGTGGTTACACAACCGACACAATCCTCCAGACTCAGAACGCTACGACATCTTTCCCTTTGCATGAAATATTTACACGCACCAGCTTCAGCGCCCTGCATCAGGTCCACACGGGATTTCCTGGATGTGAAATTTGAACGTCTGAGATAACAGACAGTTTGTTTTTGCATGGAGAGGAAATAACAACATGCAAATACACCAACACGTGCGCTACCTGGCACCTTTTTTTACTTTCCATGTTATGACGCAGATCAAATTCTGTATCACACGTGTGTGTGTGTGTGTGTGTATTCATATCTTTGTGGGGACCAAAAACTGGAAGTTTGCTATACTTGTGGCGACCAAAATGCCGTCTCCACAAGTTTGAAGGCATATTTGAGACACAAAAATGTGTCAGGGTTATTGTAATGGATGGGTTTTCATTTTTCATGGTTAGACTAAGGGACTAGGGAAAGCATTATGTCAAATAGATGCCCCCACAACATATGAATACCCAACGTGTGTGTGTGTGTGTGTGTGTTTCATCTCTGCTGACGGGTGGTGCTGTTCATCCTGTCATGAGTTTTCCCATTAGCTGAGGGCGCCGTGTTTGAGTTTGAAGGGCATAACATGCAACAGTAACTGCAGCTAAAAAGAAAAAGGTTCAAATTTAGAATAAAAAAAACCTCTGCCTTCAATCATTTGTGTTATATTGGAAAAACATGTTACGTTTTTATGGCTCTCATTCAACAATATGCTCTTTCACTCGTGATGATTTATATATATCAATGTGTGCATGATGACAGTTATGTAATCCTTCTATTATTTGCCCATGCAAATGTGATTTTGCACGCCATCTCCTGCATTATTCTATTTATCATGCTTCTGTATGTTTAATTTGAGGGTTTTTTGAAGTAAGCAGTCTCCTTGCCAGCGAGTACACGACAGTAAACAGAGTCATGTGACACAGTGAGACATAATCTTCTATAGGGGCGATCGTGGCTCAAGAGTTGTGAGTTCGTCTTGTAACTGCAAGGTTGCCGGTTTGAGTCCCGGCTTGGTCAGTCTCGGTCGTTGTGTCCTTGGGCGAGACACTTCACCCGTTGCCTACTGGTGGTGGTCAAAGGGCCCGATGGCACCAGTGTCCTCGCCTCTGTCAGTGCGCCCCAGGGTGGCTGTGGCTACAATGTAGCTGCCATCACCAGTGTGTGAATGTGTGGATGACTGGTTATGTAAAGCGCTTTGAGGTCCTTAGGGACTAGTAAAGCGCTATATAAATACAGACCATTTACCATTTTATTTTTATTCTGTTCGGACACTTTTATTACTCACTAAAATATTTGTTCCTTTTCTCGAGCTTCTGTAGTCTGAGGCTGCCTCCTAACGTTGCTACCAGCACGATATCTTCCTTTTCCCTTTGGCGTAGCCGGAGATGCTGTGATCGTTTCCCCCGTTTGTGTCGATGGTTTGAGGTTCTTGGTGTTTGTTGCATCACGCGCGTGCAGGAGGAGCACGTCTGTCAGTTTGTTTTAAAGCTTTACTTCAAATATTTTACAGCAGTCTCACTTTTGCAGCACACAGATATTAATGTGAGAACGAGCAGAGATGCAAACAGAGGTGATGCATCAGCATCGGTACTCCTGCACTCAGCGAGCGCTTTATTAGGAACACCTGGGGGACATGTTTGAACTAAAATGTTATAAAGTATCATTTATGTCGAACTGTAACAACAGCAACAAAAAGGTCAACGAATTCTGTCCTGAGTAGAATTAATAACGGCTACATTGAGCACATTTGATACAATAACAACTCCCTCCCTACAAAATATTACACATTTGGTATAATTGTGTGTTTTTTAACATTTACCTCCAACACTGTGAAAAGCAGCTCCAGCAGCCACAGAGACTGCACTTACTCTCCCAACGTCTCCAGGGCCCAAAATGCTCTCTGTTTTCCATCTGGATACACATTGAGTAAACTGCACATCTCATTACACACTCAGAGCTGCAGGGAGCGAGCAGACTGCCGCCGTGTGACTGTGGACGAGTCCAGAGACGAGTTTTCACTTTCAGAGCGGCGATAAAGCAAATGAAAAAGTAATGCTGAGTGGAATCTAAACAGCTCCACAACAGAGACGAGTGTGTGTGTGTGTGTGTGTGTTTCTAAAGACCAGAAGCGTCCCTGCTGTTCTTTACATCTCTACATGTGACCTCGGTGACCCGGCGCTCGCTCAGTCGCTCACACACGCTGACATTTCCATCCCTGTGAGGACACTCGAGCCCAGATCACACTGAACGTGGACACGCACAGCTGGACGCCCGACGGCTGAGTGGGCATTCGCGTTGTACTTCTTTGAAGTCCGCGGGGACTCTGCCGCTGGGGCACGCGCACACTCGCTGCATTGTAATGGAAATTCTCTGCAGATGCGAACGAGGGGTCAAGAAAAAACAAAAACACAGGCGGGCACGCGGAGCCTCACGCTCACCCACTGTAACAACATTTTTGTTACTGAACCAAGCAGACTTGAGCTCATGGAAAGTATTCATCCAGGCTTCAGTTAGAAAACTGAAATTAAACCAAAACGAGGAAACAAACATCCAGGAAGTGAAAAAACGTGAATTAAAGATGAAAGAAACAAAACAAAAAGGAAGGAATATTAGGATCGCTCAAGATAAGCAAATATAATAAAACAATATAATGGAAAATACAAATAAAAAAGGAGCTTTAAGAAAAAACTTTTAAAGAAAACTTTCAATAAAATTTGTAAATTTCAGAAAAACTCCAGAGATCAACAGACCAGACGAAATGTTATTAGAGGATCAACGACACAACGACACCTCCGTCCAATCACATTATTGATGCAGACGATAAACTACAAGCCGAAAACTGACTAAAATCTCCAACCAATGAAAACAGTCCAAAGTCACAACCTGGCTCAGAGCATCAGGCACGCTCAGCACAATACACCAAACACACGCCCAATCAGGTGGTGACACATCACTTCCACTGCTGCATCACTGCCTGATGCACTTTTTAATCAGACTGGTGTTACAGAGCAGGGCTGGTCTTACGCTGAGTCTCCTGCCATTAAGTATCGGTCCTTGGACCCACTGTCACGCCCCACGCTGGTGCATGAAGGAACTGATATCATTGGCTGGTTCCACAGACTTGCCTTGACTAAATCTAACAGAACACATTTCGTTCTGTCCGATGTCACCAGGTTGCACCTCAGAGCGTCCAGGTGCTCAGTGATGCTGGTCCAGATCTGGGAGGAGATCCTCTATCGGCTCATCAGGAGCACGGTCCGAGGTTCTCGAGCATGCGTACGAGCACGTGGAGGCCATCCAAACTACGGAGCGCCACTTTGAGTTCCTTGACTTGAGTTGGACTCTTTGAATTCAGCCCTGAAGGTTGATTAGTTTCATGAAGTGATGTTGCATCCTTCCATTCCTAACACATCACTACAGACGTGTTAGGAACAGCACGACTGTTTTCAAATTGCTCCTTTAATTTTTGAGCAGTGTATTTATGGCATGAATCAACATGATGGTGCACGGAGTCAGACAGTGACCAGGACACAAACCCAGGCTGAGATGCTAATGTGAACTTAAGGCCTTCTAAAAAACCCAAAGAGCTGCCTGGAGGTGTTTCCAAGATGACGCCTGAGAGGCAGTTTTGCCCTAATTTCCTCTCAATGTTTTATTATCCACACAGCATAATGTAGTTTTGGCTTCACAGCTGTGCTTCTGGGACTTTTGAGGTTTTTCTTTCTTCCCTTCTATGATGAAACTTTACAAAAACCTTTAAGTCACAACTAAATTCAACCCTTGATCTGCACGTGATCCAAACCCGACCTCTTTTTATCAGGTCGGAACCATAAAGAGCTTTTTGAAGATCTGAAATAATCTGAGAACCAGATAAAATGTCCTCACTTTGTAAGGAAAATTAAACTCATTGGTCCTCACAGAGACAGGTACACGAGTACAAACACGCACAGAGAGAAGCCGAGCCGCCGCGCACGCTTCAAACCGCCGACGTTCCAAATGAATCAATATTAGAGAAAATAAACAAGAAGAAAAGGGCAAGAACACGAGGAAGAGGGAACGTGCCGAAAACAAACCGAAGAACAGGAAGTGTGTGTGTGTGTGTGTGTGTGTGAGACCCTGCACAGGCTCCAACCTGTAACAAGTTCGAAGGTCACCCGGCGTCATCGCCATGGTATCGACCTTGCTCAGCAGGATCAGCTGACGTGCGGCATGACGTCGCTGTGCTTTGCTCAGCAGCACTGCAGCAGCTCAGAGAGTCATTCAGGTTCGATTGTCAATAAAGCCTGAAAATTGTCTCGTGAGGCTTCTGTGGGAACATCGACCCTTTTTTGCAAATTCAATCCATATTTAATGTCACGCAGCGATTTGAACATTTCAATTTCACAATGTTTAGAGCCGAATGTAACACAATGCTGCAGTTCAGCATGCTCCGACTGACAATCAGCGCCCCACAGCACACAGCAGCTGTTTCACTGCGTGACATATTTAATCAACATTTAGAGACCAGACTCACTATCTGCAATACAAAAAGACTCACAACACGACATCACTCATGTGACTGCTGTGTGTGTTTTAAAGCACTCTCTGTTCATGTGCAAAAACACACGTTCGCTGCTTTGACTGTTGAAACGGGTCTGAGCTCATGTGGAGTCACGTGACACAAACCAGCTGACGTCTCTGATGCAACATGAAGTGACAACACTGGAAGTGCAGCGAGAGGAACAGAAGGTCGGGAGGTCAAAGGACAAGAGGGATGTGAAGCGGCTCCAGGCTCCAGTGTCATCGTCATCATCGCTTCACGCGCACACACAGATGTAGAGTGATGCGTGACAGCGAGCCGTCTGTCCTGCTGCTTCAGTTTTTATTTCACTCTCGACAAACTTAAAGAAAAGAAGCTGAAATATGTGCAGACAGTGTGAGTCCACGGCGCTGGTGCAGCTGCGCAAAGAGCAGCGATGGAAACCAGCGGGAGCGCCACTCAAAACTGCAGTTCCTCTTATGGCCACTAGAGGCTCCCACAGCAGGTCCGTTCCCACAGACTCGTGGGTTAAATTAGGAGCAGAAATCAAATCTGTGGGTTTGATCCTGTTTTATAACAAACTGGCATCAGTTTCTTTAATAACTAAATTATTCAGCCTTATTCGTGGGCTCAACGTTAGAGGCGTGGCCGCTTTGACTGACCAGCGGCTGCTCCGCCTCACCGCTGCTGAATGGAGTCACTGTGTTTGTACCTTTCAGAGCATTTTTAATGGTATCGTCTAACAAAGAATATGTCCGGACACGTCACTCGGACACAAGTCTTTACACAAGTTTTGGTTTCTAGAATTTGTTTATTAGCAGGTGTCACTTCTGTGTCATTAGCTGATAGCGTAACAGTCAAACCTCTCGTCCAAATATGGCCACTTCTGACTAAAAAACCCCCAAAAAAACCCCCATAAATACTTAAAAATGACCCCCCAAAAATCAACAATCAGTGGCCAACGTACGATTGAGGCTTCAAACTACACCTGGAAACCATGGAAACCAACGGTGACATCATGGTAGTTACAGACGTGTTTTAGAAAGTGTGTCACATGACCAACATTAACCTTAATTATTAATGAGCGTTTTTACACGTAGTTCATTTATGACACAATTACATCATTGTTCTAACACGGTGGCTTTATTCTTTACTGCAGCCAAAAATGCTGCAGAAAATGAATCCTAAATAATATGCAGATCTATTATATTTATTAGTTTTTAAACTAATCAATTATTTTAGGTGATTGGTTATATGTTTTTCTAAAGATCAATGCTGGAGAACCCACGTAGTTGGGTGGCGAGCACCTGTTGCTGCTCTAACACACAACACATTACACAGCGAACACAAAGGAGTGCCACGTGGCATGACCTCCTATAACTTGTTCCTGTGGCTCACGCAGCGATGACCTGTGTGGGGTGGCGTCTTTAGCGTTACCCTCTTTAACCGCGACTTCCTTGAAGCACATCGTCGGCACAGCTGGCTGACTTCGATCAATGGGGCAAAACCCCCGATGCCTCCAAACAGGGTGGCTGTGTTTTTCTCTCTCTACCGCTCGCCTTCTTTCACAGCTCGCTGAGCTCAGCAGCCTCGTCCAACAGCAGAGACCGCCCTCTGGTGGCTCTGCAGTGCACTACAACATATTAACTCCTCAGTTTAGGAGGACAAACGCTGAAAATTGTTTATTTCTGAATACTCTGGTACGCTGTAGTATTTTCTATTTGTTGTTTTGTGAAGACTTACTGGCATTAAATATTAATTCTGCTGAGTGGCGAGCGTAAAACTCGTGTGTGTGTTAATATTTAAAGAGTCTGGGTCAGTGAATGTTTACATTCCAGTGGTGGCAAAGTAGCCATAAGCCTCATTTACCCCGTGCTGTGTGTGTGTGTGTGTGTGTGTGTGTGTGTGTGTGTGTGTGTGTGTGTGTGTGTGTGTGTGTGAGTGTGTGAGAGAGAGAGAGAGAGATGGTGGAAACCCAGAGACCAAAATCGTAATAATTGTCAACACAGTCCCCGCCAACACTGACCACTGCAGCCCACACACACACACACACACACACACACACACAGAGGACAGGTTTTAGTGTACTGCTGCTGCTCGACTTTATACTTTGATCTGTTGTCTTTAGTAATCAGTGCAGCGCTGTCTCCACAAAACGTTATGGCGCTCAAAGATGAAGCAAAACTGTCGATTATCTCAAAACCAAAAGTTCTATAAACAAATATTTGTGATCTTTCTAAAGAACTAAAGCCTTTGAAATAATAACCTGATCGCTCATCACATTTTATTGCATAATTTCCCCCCAAAACATCCCAACTGTGTCCGTCTTCCGGCCTTTTCCATCTGGATCACCGTCTGTGACTCCTGATGATTGTCATTGGCTCCAAATTGTTGTATTACAGCATCATTAACTAAACCTGCAGGGACGATCTCGGCTCTCTTGGCCAGACAACAATATTAAATACTTAAAGATCTGCCCCAAAGGTTTTCACCAGGCAGGAAGTACTGGAGCATAAACAGGGAGGTGTTTCAGGGCCAACTGCTGGGCGGGGCTTAGTACTGACGGGGAACAGTTCATTTTTCTAATTCAGCAAAAAACAGAATTCCAACCCAACAAACAGCAAAGCCGACAAAAGGACGGATCGCAACAACCTTTTCCACCAGCTTCACGCAAAGTATTCATTCTGAAACTGGTCCGTGCACGGGTGCAGAGGAGGACGTCTGATTTCACTCAGTGAGAGATGAATGTTTGGAGCATTTGTGGGGAGTCCTCCAGGGTCAGTCAGCAGTGAACGTGTTTGCTTAGAAATATAAAAAGTGTTTGATTGTGAGCTTCAAGTGTCAGGTTGAAGGATCTGTGGCCAACAAACAGTTTACACTAATGTGGGTTCATCATTATTCTGAGTGTCACAGAAAAACTCTTCGTCCTCTTGTCCTGCTCTAGTGTTTTTTTAAACACGTTGAAAACGAGCTTTCTTAGAACCAAGGCCCTCTCTTCTTCATACAGCTTCAACCTCTTAATTTCCAATCAGTTACTGGTCGCTCGTGGCTGGAACACGTTACCTTTCAAATAAAGCCTCAAACACAGCGTCACAGTGTTTCCTGCTAAAAGCTTTTCCGTCCCTGACCCTGAATGCTCCATCAGTGACCTGCTGGGTGTTATTGGAGGCTCGTGGTTATCTGGGAGCCCCACGCCGACCTTCTGATGTAATTTACATCACTCACACACAACAAGAGGTTAACACACACATGTAGTCAAAACACAGCCCAGCAGCCTGGACACAGGAGATACGCAGCATCATTATCATGAAGTAGAGCTGGGCGATAGAACGATAACGATATGTGTTGCGAAATAACTTTTTCTCGATAGAAAAATTAAACTATTGCGATAGACCTGACCGCTCTTGGTCTCTTAAAAAAAAGAAGAACAGCCAATCCAAATTAAGTAGCACAGAGCCGAACCAATCACAGCCGCAGCGTCACGTCAGGTGACTTGTTACGTGCAGCACAAGTGCCAAGCGGCACATGTGTATTTGTTTGGGAAGCAGCCAGCCGGGCTGCCCAGGTAATGAAGGAAATGAGTGCGCCGACTAGAGAAAAACCAACCGAGAGCGTGAGCGAAGGTCACCGAAGAAAAAAACGATGATGGTTCCAATGACGGAGAGATTGTTGAACAGAAGAGCCACAGAAGTCCTGTAGTGTGAAGGTATTTCAGCTGTTTCAAGTCTGACAAAGCAAGTCTGGAAATACAATAAAGCGGTGCATGCTCAGTCTCTGACTGGAAGCGCTAATTCATCATTCGGCTTTTGTCGACTAAAGTAACTGTTAAACTGTTTGAAAAGCTCAGCTATACAAGGAGAGATTGAGAATTTCCTTTTAGTTCTCAGTTTATTTGACATTGACAAAAGTTAGTCAATTTTTTCTGTTCTTCTGTAAAACAAACTAAGATTGATTTTTAGAATTAATATTTTCTTTATTTTTTTTAAAATAATTTCTAAGTGGAATTGACAATTTAGTCTGTTTTGTTTGTTCTGTTTTGAAACGTAAACGCTTTAGCGGCTGCCTTTTGTGTAGTTTGCAATATTTGCCTTTATTTATCTGAAACAGTCTCATGTTCCTTAAGTACATCTACCCTGTTGAACTTATTATGGGAAATAAATATTTAAATCAAAACAAGCTGCTGATTATTTCACATTTTACTTGTGAGCAACGGCACATTGAAATCTTACAAATATAGTTATTTGACTTATATTGTGATATATATCGTTATCGCCAGAAATGAAAAAAACATATCGTGATATGAAAAAATCTTATATCACCCAGCTCGATCATGAAGTCATGTACAACACAGTTATTTTCATCTTAATGAGCCGTTCAGTCTCCAACAGTTATCCAGGTCTGCAGAGTCGTCCTATCACAGCGTGTGAATATTTAAAGTGTCTGCACTTTATTAGTGTAACTGCATTAAACAATTACAGTTTGTGCAGCTCTGACTTGGCTCGTTTCATGAGTTCAGCAGAATTACACAACAAAGTCACCGTTTTCCACCCGGAGCTCAGTTATTGTTACTGAATTCATGGAGTCTCACATCACTCAGCACGGTGTGTGTGTCACGTCTCACTTCACTCTATTTGTTGCACACTTCTTGTGTTTTTATGGTTTCTATTTGCTCTTTACAGCCGCTTTTCACCGTTTATATTCCCCATGAAGCCCTTTGTTACTTACTTAGGTAAAGTGGAGCATAAAAAAATACGATTATAATAAAAACAGAGCTGGGTGGAACAGCTTTCCTCCCTTCCTTCCTTCCTCTTTCCCTCCCTCCATTCATCTACCTCTCCTTTCTGTCTTTCCTCCCTCTCCTCTATCCTGACTGACCTCAGTGCTGCGCAGCTAAAACACACTCCCACGTGTTCAGCAATCAGGAAGCAATAAATACACACACACACACACACACTTTGAAAAAGGTGGGAAAGCACGTGAAACACACAGTTGCAAACAAGTCTAAGTACAGGATGGCCTCAAAACTAATGCGAGGAACACGTCGGTAAAGTGGAGCAACACACACACACACACACACACACACACATTAACAAAGCTGCTCTGACTAACAGCTCTGACCACAGAAAGTGACACACAGTGAAGTAGAGCAGAACTGAACACACACACACACACACACTCCTGCAGAAGCATGAAGACAGTGCTGTACCTCCTCCTCCTCCTGCGGCTGCGGCGCCTCCTTCAGGAACTCCTCGCTGTCAGCAGGTGTTCTCCCCTCTGACCCCTCCGGCAGGAAGGGGAGGAAGGCTGGGTTCACACCGCCACCTCCATAACTCCCCTCAGTTTCGAAAATCCATAAAATAATGTTTTTCAAACTTGCGCTCACACCGGCGTGTGCTCCTGTGCGTCTGGAGAGGAAGAGTGAGTTTGTGAGCCGAAGCAGAGGAGGAGGTGAAAGTCTCGCTCTCTTCCTTTTCTCTTGATTTGTTCCACAGCCACGCTCACGAGCTCCCCTCCCTCCCTCTCGGTGTGTCTAACGGCGGTGCTGCAGCCGCCGAGCCGCCGCTGGTGAAGCCATCTGTTGCAACACGTCCGCCTGCTTCCTCCACTTTCACTCTGCCTCGCGGAGAGGAGAGAGAGAGGGGGGGCGGGACTTTGCCCTGTTTCTGGACCAATGGGGAGGCGCACAGATCCCTCACCCTGACTGGAAGGGGAGGACCAGCAGCGGAGAGGACAGAATGAAATAAATACAGGAGGGAAGGAGAAATACAAGAGGCAAATATCCACGCACACACACGCAGAGAGGGGAGGTGGCCCAAGAAGGGAAACGCAGAGACGCAGACGTGACAGTATGAGGCCAAAAATATGCAGACAATGCGTTAGTGTCCTCTCAGTTTCGATGAAGGGAGGAAGTCCTGGGTCACAGTGAGCGGTTGCAACTTTTTTAGACACCTGGCCAAAGTTGCATGAAAGCTACAATTTTATAAAACTGTACAAAAGTCCAAAGCGTGCCGTGTTCTTGGTGTCCGTCCGGGTTAAAGATGTGTGAGCGACAGACGGCCTGCTGTTCAACCTGCTGCAGAGCTGTGCAGTTTGAATGAAAGGAGCATGTGGTGGGGGGGGGGGGGGGGGGGGGGGTAGGATCAGAGCAGAGGTATTTGGGCCTGTGTGGCTGAAATTGTTACCAGCAGTGACAGATAAGCGTTTGTCTGTTTCTACCTGTTTCCAGTGCACTGATATCACAGTTTAACCACAGACTGTATATAAAAGATGGATTTACTGTTGACAGTGTTGGGGAGTAACGGAATACATGTACCGCCGTTACGTATTTAAAATACAAAATATGAGTAACTGTATTCCGTTACAGTTACCGTTTAAAAAGGTGGTATTTAGAATACAGTTACTTTGTTGAAATAAATGGATTACACGGCGGTACTTCCCTGTTTCATATTGTGGCGGGTCAGGACTGTTTGGGTTTTGTTTGACAGCTACGTTCTGTTGTTCCAGGCAGCGTTACGGTTGCCATGGTTACAGGGTGACGCTCTCTCTCTGCGTGTTTCCTGGGTGAGAGAGGCCCTTTTGTTGTTGTTGTGCTAAGCTAACAGGCAGAATGCTACAGGTATAGCTCTAAAGAATGTAGCATCATGGGCAGTGTAGTCCGTGCTGCAGGGAGAATGGACTGCCATACACGTTATGTGTCTGTGAGCGAGGGAGGGAGAAAAAGGAAAAGTACGAGCTGTCATCGAGCAGAAACGGGAGCTGGAAGCATGTAAATATAATAATAACCACTGCAGCCAAGAAGAGAGCCTGACGAGCCCAGCTGTAAGTAAGCTATTAAGACTCGACTGTACACCGTGTTCGTGTTTTCCTCCAAAAACAATAAGTCCCGTTGGAGCAGCCTTTCAATGCCTCTCTCTGTCTCTGCTAGCAAAGTTGACCCAGACAACAAAGTAAACACGCGAATCTGCTGACTGAACAGATTAATAAAATCCTAGAATTTGCGAGAGAAAGCCACGTTAGTTTTCACATAACTCTATTAAAATATTCGAAAAGGCACCAACACCACAAACACAGTGGAGAGCTTCAGGCTACAGACTGTGTAGGGAATGATTCGAGTTCACGCGTGCATTATTGCTGCAAGATGAGAGGCTACAAACACGATTTCACAGGAGCTTAAATTTGGCGTCAGTGAAGAGAAGCTGAAAAAAACTTATACGATTGCACTTTATCTGCAAAACAGTAACTTTTTACTGGTATGCTGATAAAGAACAATCAAAATGGGCTTACTGTGACACTTTGAGTAACTCTATGCAAACTAGAAATAGTTACTACTTTGGCATCTATCAGTATCACATAAACGAGGAGCCAGCGTGTCTATTTAGATACCAGACTATCAGTGGACTTTGTACAGGTGCAACATTCAGATGTCCCCATACTTTGGCCATGGAGTACAGGGTAGAGAGAGAAGAAGAGCAGGGGGAAAAGAGTGAAGCGATGGAGAGAGAACAAAGAGGGAGGGAGGGATGAAGAGGAGGTAGAGTGCAGATTGTAATGGAGCTGTTGGCAGAGCTCCTGGCTGTTCATGGGTATTCATGTAGCTGGTGGCTTCAGTTAAATGGAGCGAACAGAGAGAGGCAGAGGGGGGGAGACGGGTGCTGAGTTTCAACTGAACAAGAAGTCTACTTATGCCCTTTCCAAGGAGCACCGTGCAAACACTTGCAGACATGTTAAATGGTGAATTCAGATCCATTCAATTAAATTAAATGTCACAGCGACTCGACACGTCCACGGGCTTATGAGTCCAGCAGGTAAAGGCATCGCAGACAGAACGTGCAGAGTGAAGACCTGCAGACGGCGCAGTCTCCAGCAGGGCCACAGCAGGTTTACTGAGTGCAATTTCTAAAGAGAGGCTTTTAACATCTGAAAATCGTCTGCGAGGAGACTCGTGCATTTAGAAGTTAATTTTTGCAGATTGCATTCATCTTTGTTCAGAGTTACTTAACCAAATCAAGGCAGCGTTCCCTCACGCGGTGCGGCGCTGTGAATGAAGCAGCGTGTTCAGGAACCAGCAGGCAGTAAGACGAGCTTCAAACACAGGTGTTCGTGTGTCGCTTTTGGTACAATTTCATGCTACATGTCACCTTTTCATATGAGTAAGAAGCTGTAAAGGCAGTGTTTCTGACATTTCTATTAGTGCCTGTGATGAGTCACAGGGCTGCGGAGAAAGCGTGATATTTGGAAAGATCGTGTTTGACAGCCGCGCTGATATTTCATGAATTTCAGGTGGAATTTGTTCTCAGGTTGTGCGCAAATGTCGCACAACCTTCGTTTTTTGCATCCATTTTGCATTAAACCATTACACGACCCCTAAAACAGAAACAAGTCGTTCTACTTTATTACTGAACATGAATATAAAGAAACAGCCACGCTAATAAAACAGTTGTCTTTGCTGCACGACGTTGTGCCACTGTTGACATGATGGATGATGCATTACTAGTTTCTCCTGTTCAGTGACAGTTTGAAGTCTGCAGTGGTCAGGGTAAAGCGTATTACTGTAGCAAAGCTGTGGACATGTTGCAGTCCAGCCTCTGCAGTTGTATCAATTCTCATTTTCATCTTTGGTCATGGCGTTTCGGGAGACTTCAGAGTTCCAGCCAAGCCCATGAGACCCAGAACTCTCTGGATGCACCCAAACCTTGGTCAGTGCCAAAAGGCTGGGTGGATGGATGGATGACATTATTGGTAGGTGTTAGTTGTATAGCACAGCATGTCCTCTAACTACAGCGGTCCCTCGTTTATCGCGGGAGTTTCGTTCTAAAAATAACCCGCAATAGGTCAACTTTATTTTTTACAATTATTGTAGATGTTTGAAGGCTGTAAAACCCCTCACTCACTCACTCACTCACTCACTCACTCACTCACTGACTCACTGACTGTTTTGTTTCGCTTAATGCGCCTTATAATCCAACACGTTCTCACTCCCAACGCGTAACATTTTACGCTAGGTGACAAATCGTCAACATATTACGTTTTCGGCTACCCACCACGTTCCTAAATGACGACCTCGGAAAAATGAGGAAATATGAGAACCGTATGGACTCAATCTACACATGTTCGCTTTTTTTTTCTTCAAATCGCTTAGAAACACGCTATTTAACATCATTAAAGTCCTGGTTAAGGTCAGGAAAAAGGTTATGGTTAGGGCTGGAATACAGAGCTGGAACGTCTATTACCGCGGGAGCGTCATTGCACTGGATTTCGCCCATAACCCGCCGCTTACCATAAGAACGCCGAAGGTCTCCTTTCGCGTTCCTCAGGAACACCGCGGGACGTGACAAAACGTCGGCATGTTACGCCTCGGGAGTGAGAACGGGCTGTATAATCCGAAACCTTCCACACTACGCTCCTTTAGCACATCCACAAATCAGAAACAGCGAGGCCACCCACGAAAGGTGAACCGCGTTATAGCGAGGGACCATATTAGCCCAGGTGTGTCACAGGACCTCAGCTGAAGTTCACGTCAATCTTGCACTTTGTCAGGATTGTGCGTTAAATCTCAACATCAGTTCACATAAACTCATTTTTCCCACCAGCTGGTTGTGTCACCGATGACACGAACACAACACCTTTACCGTTATTCATGCTTTGCAGTCGAGTGAAGTATCTTGTACTTGTTGAGGAAACGATGTGCGCACCGTTTTCCTGTACAGTGCTGCTTCTCAGGTACCTGCTGTGTCTCCATTATGCACACAGTGTCCTTTAGCATGGCTACTCTTGACATTCCAGCCACAGCTGCATCAGCTGCCAAGAGATAACAGCCATGTTTAAGAGATGTCCAAAATCCTCATAGGAAGGTGTACTTTCCAGGATTAGCAGCAAACCGGACACCGATTCGTGTCTGCTTGAGAACTTTTTGTTTTGGACACAGTTTCTTTTTTTTCTTCACTTTTTAGGCTCAGGAACTAAAACCTGCCTTCTTAGGGAAAGATGGTGTTGTGGGTTGAAACACATGTCTGTACAATAGTAATCCTCCTCATTGATACATGTTGGGAGTGACCATCAATCTTACTGATACCATAACCAGACATGTTGTAACACATTCACTAAACTCTTGAAGATGGGCCGGATTGAACTGATGAAAAAATAATGTGAGAGAGGAAAATGAGTGTTTGTCCACACATTACACATGAACCAGCCATCTCTAATGTGACAGTGAACGTGAACTATGTCCATTTGTGTGCTGTGTGTAAATCAAACGAGTGTTTTTGGTTCTTTAGATCAGTTTTAAGAGAGGTCTGCCTCTTGGCTGAGAAACCAACGCGAGCGTCTGGCAGATGAACCAGTCAGCTGTCAAAACCCGGCTAACACTGCAGCACAAACCTCCTCTGCCGCCTCCTGCTCTCCATAAACGAGCTGCTGTTTCATGTGCTTGACAGAGCTGAGAGTGTGGCATGTTTTCACGGCACAGAGTGGCTTCACTTCAAAATATTTCGACTTTTAGCATCGCACTCTAAATGGATTTAATAGCCTGACTTTCAACAGGCACAATCTGTTTACTGCAAGCACAGAGAAGCAGTGAAGGCAACTTTTAATCTGAAAAATTACTTTTTAGTTAGTGTTTTTTATTCTGAAAAAATCTGCCTATTCAGCATTCACCCGCGATATAATGTCACGTGCTAACTTCCATGTACAGTATGTAATCTGTATAAACATACATCTCCATATGAATGCATGGAGAAGATTCGTGGTACCTGATTTTTGGAGTGCATCTACAGACCAATCATACATAACAGACTTTACATGGAATGTAATGATGGCCGTAGATGGCCCCGCCCCTCCCTGAGCCTGGTTCTGCTGGAGATTTCTTCCTGTTAAAAGGGAGTTTTTCCTTCCCACTGTCACCAAGTGCTTGCTCGTAGGTGGGTGTGATCTTGTGTTATCCAGTTGCTGGTAAGTGTGGGTTTTTTCAGTAGACCATCTTCAGCACTAACTGTAGTTTTATGCTGCTGGGCCTCACTGGCTTCAGTGGCAGCAGGTTTTTGCAGTATTGATACGAGCAGCGTTGCAATTTTACTGCAGCGATGAATAATGGCAGACAGTTAAACAGAATGAAATATGCAGGCTGAGGGAATCCTCGGTGGTGCAGTGAGCAAATCAGTTGTTTAGTGTTCTTACGGCCTATTTGTTCCGCTGACGGTGCCAGAAGCAGGGACTCTGTGAGAACGCCCTTTAAACGCCTGATCTGGGGACTGTTTCAGAAACAGAATACAGTATGTCATTATGCAGATTTTTTTATACACTTGTAATTCTTTACACTTAAAGGGGAGCTTTCTCTTTCTTTTGTTTGCCTCCTGTATGCAGGAGGAGACAGAGCCACTGACTGTGCTGGCTCTCTGGATCTGAGCCGTTAATTAAACATACTGTTGTGTAACTATGTGCATGTCTTGTTTTCTGCACGTGGGTTTGAATTTTGGTGCTCAGCCTCCAGCCGTTTTGTGACATATTGTGCAATTTTCATCATGCAAACTGATCCTAACAAAAGAACTGAGGAACTCCACCTGACCGACGTTCCCCTCGGATCAAAACACCTGGGAGACGTCTTCCTCAGATATGTAGAAATCATGCATTGGCTCTTTGTTTGTGCGTCACTCTGTTTTACTGTACAGAGTGCAAAGCTACAGTGACCCACAGAGAGACATCAGACACATTAATGAGAAACAGACGAGGCTACAAAGCACCCGGAGGGACTTCGGGGTGTAGGTGAAAACCAGAGCAGGGTTGTTAGCACGAATGTGCAAGTCAGAGAAAGTATACACGCGCATATCTCTAATATCTCTGTGTGAGTGTATGCATACAGCTCCAGGACGGCACAGGAATGGTAGCATCTGGAAATCTGCCCAAGTTGCTGCACACACACACACACACACACACACACACACACACACACACCCCTCCTGGGTCTTTGAGCTGTAAAGCATCCTGGGAAAGCAGTTGTCCAGCTGCTGCAGCCTTGAGGCATTTACAGAAAAAATGCACATTAAATCATCGACAGACTCGCAGATATTTACTCAGCAGTCTGTTTTCTCTGCAGTCAAACCTTCACTGACTGAACTGCACTCAGTCCCCTGCAACACACTAACAAGCCTGTGAGAAAACATCTGCAGACAAATGGAAGAAATCACCCAAGAAAAACACCCACACCGCTCTGCCATGAATTCCACATTCTTTATGTTCAGCGTGGACATTTTTAATTTGTATACATGAGGTCATAGAGGAAGGCGGGGCTATATACATTACAGTATCCTGAGAAGTGTGGCTGGGTTTCCTGTTACCGAACAACTGATGATGACGGGGGATCCAAGTTTCAGCAATCTCATTACAGCTCATGCTCGACATCTTACAATTTCAATAAATACATTTTCTACCAGTTGAGGTTTTTCTTTCTCTATAATATTATATAATAATATGTCAATCTTTGAGTGAGAAACAGCTGCTTACATCACACTGGTGATTATTATAGTTTTTTTTTTTTTTTATTTTTTACTTATTTTCAAAAGTAATTAATTACTTAGTTACTTTTTAAAAACACGATTTACAACCTGAATAGGTGATAAAGTGATAGATCTTTCAGCCCAATTCTACTTTTTCTGCATAATCATCATACAAAATGTAATCAAATGGAAAAGTCTCTTTTTAAAACTTGTTTTATTAGTTTTAATCTTTTAACTTTATGCATCAAGTAAAAATTTAATTATCTGCAACATTCTCTGATTGGAAGAAATTAGTTTAACATTTAAACCTATTTTCTGCACATTCCAGCACATAAAATAAAATATTTTTTTGTGTGTTTACACTCAGTCTTTCAAATAGATGCAAGTAAAACACAGCAGAAAATAAATAAAGTCAAAGACTAGCGGTCCTGTTGCTCTATTTTCACCTGTAAAGCAGGAGTGGGGTAGGCGGAGGGTTACCCTGGTGCAGGTGTGCAGCGGTCAGTGGAAGAATCCGCGAGTTTCTCTGTGAGTTTCCCATTACGTCGTAGCTACTCGCTGCTTGCTCGGAAGTTTAGGGGTTTTTTTCTCTGTAAAAAGAAGTTTTCTTCCCACGCACAACGGACACTAATGTTTTTGTCACTTTTTATGGAATCAAACTCAAAGTAAGGTCAGTACTTCCACGCTTTAAACGCTGCACGCTCATACTCTCTCTGCACTCGATATATGATCCATTGTTGATCTGCACACAGCTGTTGTCACGAACGTCGCACTCGCTTACGTCACTGTCATGAGACATTCTCGCAAAAAATCACGGTTTTAGTAACGCAGTAACGCAGCGTTCCTACGGGAAAGTAACGGTAATCTATTTACTGTTTTTGCAATAGTAATCCCTTACTTTACTCGTTACTTGAAAAAAGTAATCGGATTACAGTAACGCATTACTTGTATCTCTGACCATCAACACTGACACAAATACAAGAAAACAGCCTTTGAAGAAGACACCACTGGGAGATGATCACAGGATCTTTTCTATCAGGGCACATAGTGGTTTACACATTTAACAAGCAAAAGATCGCTGCTCCAGTCTCAGGAGGAGGCTTTTTGGAGCTGAGTCGGGAACATCTGGTATAAAAATCTGTCAAATGGAACATGTGGGGCCGCCTGGTGAGCTACTGTACATGATATTAATATTATGTAGAAGATGCAGAGCTTTACTCCTGACAGACTGAATTTACCAAACATCATCTACAAACCACCATGAAAAGAAGATCTGCAAGATCTTTTAATTACAGTTTCAACATAAATCCATCCACTAACCTAAACCCGATGACAGTTAACGTGTGATAAATAATTACACGACTGTCGCTGAAAATTTCACTATTAATTGAAATCATTTCTTAACATATCGGATCTTAGAAATGAACATAATATATATGATCGATATTTTCGCAAAAATAAATAAATGAATAACAATTCACCCCATGCATTAAGCACTAATCCTGTCAGATGTTAATGCTAAATGCAGCTTCTGTAAGATACAATTAGGCAGAAGAAACAGTGTGATTTGGATGCTTCAGCAGCAAACTCTGAATAAACTACAGCATGTATGCAGGAAACTTAAGAGAAACAGCAGCATTTTCTACTGTTTCTCATTAACAATACAGCAGCCTCCCCAAGTGACACACTGTGTTTACTTGGTTCAAGAGAAAATGTGTCAGCCAGGGATGATTCAGCCCTGATCTGCCTCCGAGTGGATATATTTACCCAGGCAGGAGCAGTGCTGGAGACGAACAATGATGCCGGACTAGTTCGTGGATGTGAAGAAGGAGCAATAGAAGCTGATACAGGGTTGTTCCCCATTCATTCTTGTAAAAGTTCCTCCTTGGGCACTTACTGTCTGCCAAAATAACTTCCTCAAGCTCCACAAGCTTCACTTGGCAACAGTGGGAAGTAAAAACTCAGCTGTTGGGGGTGAGCGGAGATTTCTAAGTATTCTTGTCAAGTGAACTGCAGTGAAATATATAAGGTCACAGCACTGACCTTAGTTTTCTGGCATCCAACAAAGATTTCGTTTTTATATTTTATTTAGGTCACTAACATTTTCCGACTTCAGGTTGAATCTTCGTCCGTGCAGATTTTCCAAGTCAGGATGAACTTTTCCTGTTTTACCACCAAATGCATTCTGAAGGTGAACTGGCTGACAGACTTCCTGTTTGAAACGTCCAAACGCAGATGGCATTTTACAGCTTTTCATTTTCCATTGATTATGTGAAAGTTATTTTAGGGCCATGATGCTGTGCCTGGAGAACCTTATATGGGCCTAAGGTCACAGACAGGAGTCCACAGTGGACATACAGAGGTGAGGAGTTGAGGCAGCAGCATTCAGTCATGGTTGTCAGGTCTTGTCAGTTTTAGACTTTAAAACCACTTGGTTCAACTTCCTGAACGTTTTGGCATTTGAAAAATAGCATCCATCTATCACTATCCATCGATCCACTGATGGGATGAAGAGGTGAGTCAAACCAGACCTACATTAAGTGTGAGAGAATGGATGGATAGTGACAACCCAGAGGTTTGTCTGCTTTGTAGAACATGTTTGAAGACTTTATGCCAATTTACTGCATTCAGTTTTAAATGGCATGCTAATTTTGTGGTTAGAATTACTCTAAAACATATCAAATCAATAATTGTGCTCCTAAGGATGCATGATTTATTAAGATGCATGTGACATTTCCTCTCCTGTCTCCATCCGCTCAAGAAATGTTTAGATCTAATGAGCAGATTGGTGCATCTGTCAAATATGCAGCTCAGGGAAACCAAAAGCCATTACTCAGCTTGTCCTACCTGTTTGATTTCTGCTGATGGCTGGGAAACCAAATACACATTGACTTTCCCTTTACTGTGTCACGCATATTTTTCAAATTAAGGTGGTGCATTCTCAGCCCGCCTGAACATGTTTCACCTCAGTTAGAGCCACTGACAGAAAACTTACTGAAATATTAGTAATAAGGCTGGCACTAATCTCCTTTACAAGCTCCTGTTGTTTTAAAGTGGCAACATTGAAACACTATGTTTCTACTAGTTGTTTACTGGTTTATCTGTTTTAAATGGACATATAATTTTAAGTTTCCAGTTCAATGTTTTATTCTTACACAGTGCGAGAATAGCACTGCATGATTGTTCAAAATAATATTCATTTATCTCACACTGTTATCTGTCTCGTTTATCTTAAATAACTTGTGGTAAATATAAATAACTCCTCCCTCTTAGCCCTGCCCTCCCTTTAAGGCTGCTTTCTTCTGATTGGTTGCCCCTCACAAACACAAGGTTTGAACCACAGCTTTGAGATTCTGCTGCATTTTGACATTTTATTTGTTGCAGTAATTTTGTACGATACCGCTACTCCATCAGAAAACCTGATGATCCAACATTGACCTTATTTTGCTTTTTGGCTTTTGCTCACTCGTTTGGTTCAGGCTTGGAATAACTACGTGGTTACGTTTTGGATTTTGGTGATTAAATGCAAAGTTGAGGCCCCGATTTATGATGATTTGGGACCAAGGTTATTATCGTTAACGAAAACTAACGAAATAACGAAAACTAGAAGTGAAAAAACATTTTCGTTAACGGAAATAAAAATAAAAACAAAAACAAAAAAAGGAAAACTAACTAAAACTATAATGAGTGTTCACAAAACTAACTAAAATTAACTGAATTTATAGCAAAAATGTGTTTAGTTTTCATTGATGTGTGCGTGTCATACAAGAGTCAAGGGTGAAAATGAAGTTTAGTTTCCAGATTTTTTTCTTGCTGTGTCTCATTATGCCAGCAGGTGGCAGC
Organism: Neolamprologus multifasciatus; assembly: GCF_963576455.1. Classification (NCBI taxonomy): domain Eukaryota; kingdom Metazoa; phylum Chordata; class Actinopteri; order Cichliformes; family Cichlidae; genus Neolamprologus; species Neolamprologus multifasciatus. The sequence continues at coordinate 2,300,748 of NC_140458.1, read as the reverse complement.
ACGTTAGTCGAGTCGTCTGTGTTGCTGCTCCGTCCACGCGCAGAATCATGTCAGGAAAAGTCGGGAGCCAGAGTCCAATTTGGGATTACTTTGAATATGACTGTGTTTTGGATAAAGCAAGTGTCTTGTAGTGGAAACAGACAAATTATGAGGGACATTTCTAAAGGGAAACAAATCCCACAAACCTTAAAGTGCACTTGAAAAGCTCACACAAGAAGGCTAACCTAGCTTAGCTTGAGAAGGTAAGGGAGCACACTCAACCCTCATCCCCAGAAAACAGAAGCTAACCCCAGGCAAGGCAGCGTGATGCATCCCGAGACAACAGGACGGGGATATCTACACAACTGTGTGAGTCAATTACCTTCAAAAAGTTTATCAATTCACTTGAACCACAATTACGAACACCCGGTGCTGCGAGAGTTAATAGTCTCATTGGGGCCAAGATATACATTTTATAGTTGCCTGGTATCAATGGTTGTTCATCTGCCTTTATTTATTTATTTAAAGAACCCATAGGTGGGAATGTGAGTTGTCTGTCTCTGCGTGTTAGCCCTGCGACAGACAGGCGACCTGTCCAGGGTGCAGTATGGTAGCTGGAACAGCAACATACCCAAGGATGAGCAGAATGACTGATATGATGAAACTGGGATTTTGTTACACTTAATTATTGCAAACACAACTAAAACTATAACTGAAACTAATCAAAACTAAACTGAAACTAAGGATTTTCAAAAAAATAAAAACTAAACTAAACTAGCAAACAATTGGTAAAAACTAATTAAAACTGATATAAAATTGAAAATCTGAAGTCAAAACTAAATAAAAATAAAAACTAATGAAAATTGCAAAACTATTAAAACCCTGGTTGGGACTGAAAGGCCCATCCTCCTGCAACCATAACTGATGATGCTGGAAATGTATCTCATTAATACGCTTTGTGCATTTCTGCAAGACACCAGCGGCTTTAGTAAACAGTATTTGATGCCCTGGTCTTAACACATCTCACAGCTGTTATACTCAATCCAGATCTGCTTACCGAGGAGGCCACTCAAGGCCACTGAAATCACTGTTTCATTAGACCAGTTAGACTTGCCATGAAGTATTATCTCGGTAGAAGTGGCCATTAAGAGAATGACTGTGGCCATCGAGGGATACGAGCCATCAGTGACAATGCTTATTATGCGTTCAAGCTATGATTGTTGGTATTGAGCGCGCCAAGGAAACATTCCCACAGAATTACACCACCAGGAGAAGTCTGGATGCCTCACATGTGGCACGTCGTCTCTCAGGAGACGCGAAGATTGATCAGCTCAATCTTTCACAGTCCAGTTTTCAACATTAAAGAAGCTTTTCTGTCCAGCAAAGTTGTAAAACTACAATTATGCCCAGAATCCCCATCCACAGATTTAACATTGTCTAAAAAAAGAAAAGAAATGGAAAAAAGTAATTATCAGTCCTGAGAGACGCCACCTAACTGAAACACAATAAATCACACAAGTGTTCCAGATTCGACACTTCAGCTTTTCAGTTCGTTAGAAAACACTATTTGGACATAAATCCTGTTTACTGGGGAGTGTTGATTTTCTCTTTAGGCTCCCAGCAGGCTCTGAAGCTGTCAATACCATCGACAAGGAGACAAATGGCCCTGTGCTCTGGACTCTAACAGCACTGCAGTGTCTGTTAAAATACCTGCTGTCTGCTTCGGTCCACGGAGCTCCTGAATCAGGTTTATTATTGGAGTGCTGTGTTATTTGCTGGCAGGTACGGCACTCACAGCAGAGACTGCAAAGACATCCTGACAGAAAGTATGAAGATAAGCTCTGACTGTCTTTCTAATTAAAGCAAAATGGATCTGCAAGACGGTTTAAAAAATATATCAAGCGGAGATCAGCTGACAGAGATTATGGTTTTAACATGGATAACTGCCAGTTTATTCCTCAGACTGGACTTCATGCTTTAGGACTGTTTTCTTTACTACAGTGGATGCAAAAGTATTCGGCCTCCTTAAACTTTCCCACATTTTGTCACATTACAGCCACAAACATGAATCAATGTTATTGGAATTCCAGGTGAAAGACCAACACAAAGTGGTGAACACGTGAGAAGTGGAACGAAAATCCAAACATTTTTACAAATAAATAACTGCAAAGTGGGGTGTGCATAATTATTCAGCCCCCTTTGGTCTGAGTGCTGTCAGGTGCACATAGACGTTGCCTGATGAGTGCTAATGACTAAACAGAGAGCACCTGTGTGTAATCTAATGTCAGTACAAACACAGCTGCTCTGTGACGCCTCAGAGGTTGTCTAAGAGAATATTGGGAGCAACAACACCATGAAGTCCAAAGAACACAGCAGACAGGTCAGGGATAAAGTTATTGAGACATTTAAAGCAGGCTTAGGCTACAAAAAGATTTCCCAAGCCTTGAACATCCCACGGAGCACTGTTCAAGCCATCATTCAGAAATGGAAGGAGTATGGCACAACTGTAAACCTACCAAGACAAGGCCGTCCACCTAAACTCACAGCAGAACAAGGAGAGCGCTGATCAGAAATGCAGCCAAGAGGCCCATGGTGACTCTGGACGAGCTGCAGAGATCTACAGCTCAGGTGGGGGAATCTGTCCACAGGACAACTATTAGTCGTGCACTGCACAAAGTTGGCCTTTATGGAGGAGTGGCGAGAAGAAAGCCATTGTTAACAGGAAACCATAAGAAGTCCTGTTTGCAGTTTGCCACAAGCCATGTGGGGGACACAGCAAACATGTGGGGGACACAGCAAACATGTGGGGGACACAGCAAACATGTGAAGAAGCTGCTCTGGTCACATGAGACCAAAACGCTATGTGTGGAAAACTAACACTGCACATCCCTCTGAACACACCATCCCCACTGTCAGATATGGTGGTGGCAGCATCATGCTCTGGGGGGGCTTCTCTTCAGCAGGGACAGGGAAGCTGGTCAGAGTTGATGGGAAGATGGATGGAGCCAAATACAGGACAATCTTGGAAGAAAACCTCTTGGAGTCTGCAAAAGACTTGAGACTGGGGCGGAGGTTCAGCTTCCAGCAGGACAACGACCCTGAACATAAAGCCAGGGCAACAATGGGATGGTTTAAAACAAAACATATCCATGTGTTAGAACGGCCCAGTCAAAGTCCAGATCTAAATCCAATCAAGAATCTGTGGCAAGATCTGAAAACTGCTGTTCACAAACACTGTCCAGCTAATCTGACTGAGCTGGAGCTGTTTCAAAGAAGAATGAGCAAAGATTTCAGTCTGTAGATGTGCAAAGCTGGTAGAGACAGACCCTAAAAGACTGGCAGCTGGAACTGCAGCAGAGTGTTGTGGAGTTTAATTCTCCAGGCCTTTTGAAGGTCTTTCGAGGTTTTTACCAAAAAAGGAGAAAAGTCTGAGGTATCTCTAACTACACAAGAACTGGAGTGAATATCAATGGTAACTGAATTTGTTGACGGATGAATCCAAAATTAAAGTTTTTGGATCAAATTGGCGATACCTCTGGATTGGCAGACTGGGGTGGTGGTTCCCATCTTTAAGAAGGGGGATCACACCTCAGCCTCCCCGGGAAAGTTTGTGCCAGTGCTGGAAAAGAGAGTCCATCCGTGAGTCGAACCTCGGATAGAGGAGGAACACTGGACCAGCTCTTTATCCTCTCAGGGATACTCGAGGGCGCACGGAGTTTGCCCACCAGTCTAAATGTACTTTGCAGACTTGGAGAAGGCATTCAAGCCTGTGATTTTGATCCCCAGTGCAACAGGCAGCCAACAAAGAAATTACAAGAACGATTCCTAAGCAAGATCTGTTAAAAGTAAAGGTCTTCCTATCAAATATGACTCGCCAAGGTTGTTACAATTGTACAAATTTGCACATATTTCCCATTTTACTGGAAAAATATGAAGAAATGAGGGGTGGCTCAAGATTTTTGCACAGCACTGTGTCAGCAAGGATCATAAAAAGCATAAAAAACCCACCAAGCACACATTTTCTCTTCTTTTTTTACTCCTCACTAAAACTTGAGCACTCTGACTGCATGACTCACTACATTATCCTCCTCTAATGTCTTCCATGGAGCAGCAAATTAGCTGACTGTGATGCTGCTTGTTCTACAATATATACATTTTCTGATTATTTTTTTTCCCACTGAACAATGAAGAGAAAATCCTGCATTATGATTTAGAATATTAGTAAAGCAGTCAGTTGTACCCATGAGCCCTCGTGAGCCTTTAACATCACACCAAACAGTTTATATAAGCTGTGCATTTGTGATCTACAAATCACAAACTGATCTAAGAGGCATAGCAATGTCTCTTCATGCAAGATGGCACAAATTGAGCATAGCATTAGTTCAGGCAGGCCACAAAGTCATTGTCAGCTGCAGTCCTGCAAGAAGAAGACTGTCCACTGTTTAAGACGCCTTTTTGCAGCAAGCTACTGTGAAACCCACCTCCACACGATTTTCTTTTCGTGCTGTCACTGATGCCTGCTCCGTGCTGCAACAGTGTAAATGCAATGGTGAGGAGGAACAGGCCGGTGTCACCAAATATCCACACTGCAGGTGGAAATAACCAAACTAACCTGACTAAATCAGTGATGTACAAAACAGAAGAGAGATAATCAAGGACTAAACGCTCTCCTTTCTAAAAGCAGGTCTTCCATTATTGCAACTTCAGCGACCTTGGCTTCCTGTTTTTAGCACCTTTAAAGGATCATTAATGTTGTATTGTTCAAAAAATTCATGGAAAGTTCACAGTCTGGTGGAGAGCTGTGAAACCAGCAGGGAAGTCACACATAGACTTTGCTTGGAAATAAGGTCAAAGTTCCATACCAAAGTAAGGTTTTATTACTGGACACAGCATAGCTTGACCTGTCCTCACTGCCTTACCTCTGAAAAACCAGCAGTTTCTGATGCAATGGCAAATATGAAATTTCATCAAGAGATCAACACGACTATACTTCACAGATACTTAACAAACCTCTGGGTGAATCCAGAACAACCTGCTGTCAGTCAGTTTCTATAACTGTAACTTTGTTTCCTTTAAAAATGTTGCAATGTTTTCACATTAATCCCAGTTTTTCTTTATCTTCTTCTGCAGATGAAGGAACAAGTTTTTTGACAGGATGCTCTTGAATAAAAACAGACATGATAATGATGAGGCGTGGTGTGGGTTGCAAAGCAGCTTGCACAGTGCAACGGGGGAAGAAAATTAAACGGTGGGCCCAGTGGCGGTCCTAGCCTGTTAGGCGCCCTGGGCGAACACCCCCTCTGACTTCAGCAGCGAGCAGGCGCGCCGAGGGCTCTTACGCTCACTTTTCGTGTATAGAATTTTGAAAAAACATCGGTGCAAATTGTAAGTCTGTATCATGATGTCTGGTGTTTTCGTGTTTGTTGTTTGTTTTTATTTTTGTTTTATTTTGAGAGTTGGTAATTTTTGCTGCTCCAGCCAGCCAGAGAATCCCCCGTGGCCCCGCCCTCTCCTCCCTGTGCAGCAAGCAGCAGGCGCACCTCGCAAACGGAGGGCGCCCTTACTCCCATGGGCGATAGAAAATCGATCGGTGCCTATGCCATTCCCAATATGCGCTCGCATGATGTCGGGGCAGCATGAGTACAAGCAATTTTTTTTTTAACCGATGCCTGTGATGCTGCCCCTACCACGATGCCGCCCCGGGCAACCGCCCGTATCTAAAACCGCTACTGAGTGTGCCCTTCCTTCCAAAAGAGTTGACATATACAGCTCAGTTTTGACCTTTTAGCAATTCAAAGGTGAGGTAGGCTGGCTGTACTGGTCAGTCACCATTTTCATGTTTAAAAGAGTGAGAGAGAACAAAAGAAATCAGAATGCATGTGCAGTTCACCCAGCAGATACATTACTCAAAAATGGGGGATTTTATACATTCTCTGCAGGTACTTATTAGTGGCAGAGAGAGCAAAATACACACCGCTGTGTTTCATTGTCTCTTTCAGGGTCTCAAATCAATAAAGCTGAAGGTCCAGTCGGAGTAAGATTGATTCTTCCAGAGTGCTACAGAGGTTCAGCTCGGGATGAAAAGTGTGGCACAGAAACCATCGTACTGGAGGACGGCTGCTGCCACCGAAACACAATGACAGGAAAATACTGCAGCTAGACATGTGAACAGTGTGTGTGTGTGTGTGTGTGTGTGGGCGTGCATGTGTGTGTGCGTGCTTGTATGAGAAAGAGAGACGGTGATGAATGTGTGTGCTAGCCACCCTGCAGGGTAATTCATTTCTCAACCTGAACAACACTTAATGTCAGACTGAACAGGATTAATAGAGGACCACAGCCAACACAAATACACACACACACACACACACACACACACACATTCCCGAACAGAGCTTTGGCCTCACTATTTCATCTGAAATCAAATTTTCCATGGTTTTGCAGGAAGTGATGTCATTGGGTGCAGTAAGCCCTGATACCACAGTGACATCATCTGTGGAGGACCAATGAGATCACACGCTGACCTTCAGGCATTACTGACCTTTGAGTACTCAAAGGTTTTAATTTGATGACAAAATGCAGAAACACTGAGGGCGACCTCTAAAATTATTTATTTATTTAGTGAATTCCCAAATTTTCTCAGAGATGATGGTAGCTGTAAAAACGGAACTTTTTAACGAACAAGCACGGATTTGGTGTCTGTGTTTGGAAATAAAAAAGAAAATAAATAAATAAAATACTTTTAGTAAAATTAAATCAAAGATAAACAGGCAACTATTTTATTGGGTTTTCTTTAGAAATAAATGACGTTTTTAGTCTCATCATTCTCTTCAAAGCAACCCCTGAAGCTAAAAAATGAAAGTAATTTAGAAGTGCCAAAAAACCACCATGTTAAAATGTTCAAGTCAGTAAAAACAAACATGTTTACAGCCTGATACAAAATAAAACGGTCTTTATAGCTATGTGTCTTTAACTGTGTGGTAAAAGATTTAAAAAACTGTTTTAGAGCTTAAAATTATCCATATTTGTTTTTATTGCCTGCTCTATTAAACACGACATTGAAGACTATCATCGAGGTTTGCTCACATGCTAAAGGAGTTTTATCATACAGCACTCTGATTTATCTACATCACACATGCTGGCCAAGATTGTCAGTAAGATAAACCAGAACCCTTTTTCATTCGCTAATGCTAGATCTGTTTCCACACGAGTGCTGATGGTAACTGATCTCAGAGCAGGCGAAGCAGAGCCAGTGGCAGATTAACTAGTACACTAGCCTCAGTTTCCAATTAAACAGCAGGAGTTTAACCAACAACCAAAAGAAGACCTGAGGACAGACACACCCATGAAAACAACAGATGCTTTAGCTTTCAGTGGAATCAAAGGCAAGTTCATCCTGCTTCCAGCACAATAACCAACTGCAGCCAACTGCGATGTTTTCACTTTGATTTTAATCGATAGCTATAATTAGATTTCACTGGAAAAACACTACTCGCCGTGCTTCCCCTGACAGACAACCACTGACGTTACATCATGTTACCTCTGTCTTTTATATAGACTCTATGCAGCTGTCATCATCTTTCCATACAGTAAAAATCCATCACAGTTTCTCATGAACGTCCTCACACTCAGGTTTAGCTGTCTGAAAAAAAGCTGTTTAACAGTCGAGTGGTCCTTGATCCGATACTTCAGTATCTTTGTCTAGACTGCATTACTAGGTACAAACCATGAGAGTGAACGGAGGCCTTTATCAAACTGACTGAGTCGCAGCTACACCTCAGTATAGAGGTCCTGAAGATGTGGCAGTGATTTCCTCAGCAGTGTGAGCTGTCCTGCTCAGTTTCCTCTGTCACAGTGTTTCAGAAACAGGAACAGATACAGTGAGTGAAAATCTGCTCAGTGGTGTTTCTGTAAAATATGGTCAAATAGGGGAGGTCCACCTTCTTCAGCCTGCAGAGGGAGTGGAGGTGTTGTTGGGTCTTCACTGCATAAGTGAGTAAGTCATGAGTCAGAGTGAGGTGAAACAGGGTGGAGTGTGTCCAGATCAGTGGGGAGGTATGACTTGATTCATGACCAGCTTCTTAAAGCATTTCATGACTATGGGGGTCAAGGCCAACAGCTGTTCATAGAGACTTGATGTCAGGTCTTGAGTCAGATGTACTATGGTGGTGCTTAAACAGAATGGCGATCTGGCTTGGCTGGAGGAGATACTGAGCATGTCCATTAGGGCTGCCACAAACAATTATTTTGATAGTCGACTAATCAGATCATCATCCATTGGACGTACAACGTAGCTTATTGCACCAGCAGCATCTGCTCTTATATAACTATCATTAGCTTACAGCTTTAAGTGTTTAAGGTATGTGCTAACTAAAAATAAAGACAAGATGATAGTTTATTAAAGTTTAATGAAATTTGCAGATTGTTTCGGTGAAGTTTAATAAACTCCTTGCTATCTAAAATATAACAGGACACCGGAGTAAATTCTCGAGCATCTCACACTTCTGATAATCAGCTGTCTGCTTGATGTTTATTCAGCTGTGTAAAAACTATAACTTTAATCTCAGCCAAACCGATTTACTCAGGAACAAATAAAATACTAAAAAAAAAGCCAAACAATAACATTTTAAGTTATCTAAGTGACTTATATATATATTTAACCTGAGTAGTGAAAGACGGCGGTGGGTTTGAAAATGATTAGCCGGGAGTCCGGTGTTCTCATGGCTCTAGTTAGCCTAGCCCCCGGCTAGCTATCGAGCTAGTGGGTAACAGACCTCTCTGAAAACGTCGGAGCGCTTTTGAAAATATGTGGTGTCTTGATAAACTGAGCAGATATTTGAGGTTTACACAGCTACATTCTCACCTGAAAATATGTTAAACGTTTATTTTGTGACCCAGAAAGAATAATAAGAGTAATATTAAAACTAACTAGCTGCCGCCATTGTTGGAAACTGAGCTGGGCTGTGCTATGAATTCTGGGACACAGCTTCTTCTTCTTCGGGGTTTAACGGCAGCTGGCATCCTTGTACATGCAGTGCTGCCATCTTCTGTTTCAGTCCGTTATTACACTCTTAAATCCTACTACTTATTCCTGCGTCTTTTGTGATCTTACAAAGCTTCAAACGACGCGTCAACTATTAATCAGTCGTCGACTATCAAAATCGTCGACGACTGATTTAATAGTCGTGACTAGTCGACTAATCGTGGCAGCCCTACTTGTCCATGAAGGCATCCTGCTTTTCTACACAGCTCTTAAGCACACAACCTGGGATGTGATCTGGACCAGCAGCACCCTGGCTGCTAGGAGGCAGTGCTTATCTTTGTAGTGCTCTGTTGTCTGTGTGTGCCTCATGTCTTTGGTGTTGGTGATTGGACAACGTTTTTCCCATGAGGCTTTTTAGACTCTCTGGTTTCTCTTTTTAGGTTGTTTCTTGCTGTCTTATATCACCAGCTGTAAACGCAGCATCACAGAGCCTCAACAAGGAGCAGATCTCCCCAGTTAGCCAAGGTGTATTTGTGGAATGCAACTTGACAGATTTAATAACAGTCACATCATCGTTGCATTTTTTAATAAATCCAGTCACACCCTCAGTATATGGCTCAAGGTCTACACAGTCGTTACTGTCTTTTTTGAAAATGCACCACTGTGTGCACTCAGAGCTGTCCTGTAAAGGTAGAAAAGCCTCCACACACAATGTCCTTCTCTACTTCTCTCACTCTGTGCGCTGAAGGGATAGTGAGATAATCAGAGCTGCCAACGTGAGGCAAACAGGGCTCCAGCCAATGCATTTTTAATGCTTGAATACATGTGAACATATCTTCTCTCTTGCTGTGCATATATATATATATATTAGCCTTGTTGAAATCCTCGGTGAAATGCATCTGGATTGACTTTCTGTAGCTGAGCTGTAAAGTATCGTCTGCTGGAGCGGGGACAATTTTCTGTTTAACCCTCCTCGTGTTAAACTTGCATTTCATATATTCCAAGAAAGAAAATCTCCCACAAAAAAACCTATTTCATTCTCATCCCAAGATAAAAACTTGAGCATTTTAACCTCTCCTCCAGAGAAACAACTCCTGGGCTGACTCATTGTGCTAGATCACACTTCTCTCTTTCTCATGTTTCCATGTGCACGTATTTCTATTCTCAGGCTGTAATGAGTCACCAAAGAGAAAATATATCAGAGTACAGCCACACACGGGTGAGATGTGATGCTTTTATTTGTCCCCTTACAGTTTGACTGCATCTGTGAGATTCTTAAGAGAAGTGAAAACAGATCAAACCGTCAGTGAGCGTTGGGATTCCTCCACACCGCTAACAGCTCTCGCTTATTTGAAATGATGCATGCATGCAGGCAATCACCTGACTATTTGTCATTCAGGGACAACAGTGACACAGGCACAACTGCTATCTTTGGTATCGATTTGATTTATGAGATGAAACATCATCAGTTTGCCAGATATGAACCTTTAATGATCACTAAAAACTGTGATTTGAACACATTTTAGACATCTTTTATTTTGAAACTGGGTTTCTATGGAGACCTGGAGTGTAAACTTCCACTGTTTACATTTGCTATATAAATAAAACAGGCAGCAACACAAAAAGATTATAATATTCAGGCGTCTTTCAGTTAATGTAAAAAATATTTAACACGATGGGGATGAATCCATTATTTAAATGCAGATATGGGCAGTCCGATTACTTTTGGATTTAAACAAAACAAAAGTAATCTGATTACTTTTTTCAAGTAACAAGTAAAGTAAGGGATTACTATTTCAAAAAAGTAATCAGATTACTGTTACATTTCCGTAAGCACGCTGTGTTACTGCGTTACTAATTGGTGATTTTGTTTGTGAGAGCGTCTCATGACAATGACGTACGAGTGTGACGTTCATGGCATCAACAGACGTGTGCAGATCAACAGACGTGTGCAGATCAACAGACGTGTGCAGATCAACAGACGTGTGCAGATCAACAGACGTGTGCAGATCAACAGACGTGTGCAGATCAACAGACGTGTGCAGATCAACAGTGGCTGATATGGAGTGAGAGAGAGTACGACCAGCATTCAAAGCGTGGAAGTACTGACATTACCTTCTTCATTAACACCAGGAGTTATCAGAAAAGCACAAACGTTTCAGAAAAGCAGGACTCTCCACACTTCATCTCACAACTTTCTACAAAGGCAACATTGAAAACATCCTGACACAAAGTTTTGCAGCTTGGTTTGGCAGCTGCGAGTCCTACGAGAAGCGTCAACTTAATAGGATTGTTAAGACTGCCAGGAGGATTGTTGGTGCCCCTCTCTCACCACTGGAGATCTACAAACAGCGCTGCACACGCAGACCTCCATCATCAGAGACCCCCACCACCCCTCTCATGGCCTGTTCACCCTCCTGCTGTCTGGCAAGAGGTACGAGAGCATCAGCTGCAGAACCACCAGGATGCTGGAGGCGTTCTTTGCACGAGCCTGAGACGGATACATGGACTGTGCCCCCTCCCCACCCACACAGCCACCCACACAACTACACTGTAAGATCAACAAGCAGACACACACACACACACACACAATACACTCCCCAGATACACACACCACCTAATTTAACGATCCTCTTCTGAACTTAGATTTGATGCGATTTCTGTCTTTTTTGCTGCTCTTTTTTAAACGTATTCTTTTTAAACCGTATTGCTTATTGCACTGTAGAGGCAGGTGAGAAACAGTATTTGGTTTCAGGGTAACACCGTACGAAATGACAATAAACTTCTTGAGTCTTGAGTCTACTTTAAGGCTGTAAAAGAACCTTTTCCGTGAGTATTTAGTTCGTAAAAAGTGACAAAAACATTAGCGTCCACTGTACACTCTGCGTGGGAAGAAAACCTTATTTCTAGAGCGAAAATGTAATTCCAAATCAGAGCAAACACCAAGCAAGTCGCGGGAATGTGAAATTCCCAGAGAAACGCCCACTGACACGACCACTGCAGGCAAACCTGCCCCGCCCACTCCTGCTAACAGGTGAAAATAGATTTAAGAGCGACAGGAATCTTTGATTGTATTTATTATTTCATCTGCTTGACAGAGTGAGTGTAATCACAAAACACTATTTTATGTGCTGGAAAATGCAGAAAAGAGGTTTAAATGTTAAAGAATTTCTTCCAGTCAAAGAGTTGCATATAATTTAATTTTTCCTTAATGCAAAGTGAAAAGAGTCAAACTAATAAAACAGTTTTTCATTTGATTAAATTTTATATGATGGATTATGCAGAAAAAGTAGAATTGGGCTGAAAGGTCTCTCGCTTTATTACGTATTCAGGTTGTGTATTATGTTTTTTAAAAAGTAAGTAATAAAGTAACAAATTACTTATGAAAATAAGTAAAATGGTAAATGGCCTGTATTTATATAGCGCTTTACTAGTCCCTACGGACCCCAAAGCGCTTTACACATCCAGTCATCCATCCATTCACACACTGGTGGAGGCAGCTACAGTTGTAGCCACAGCTGCCCTGGGGCAGGCTGACAGAAGCACCATCGGCCCCTCTGGCCAACACCAGTAGTCAACAGGTGAAGTGTCTTGCCCAAGGACACAACGAATGAGACTGTCCAAGCCGGGGCTCGAACCGGCAACCTTCCAATTACAAGGCGAACTCCCAACTCTTGAGCCACGATCGCCACAAAAAATAATCAGTAAAGTAACAGGATTACTTTCCTGGAGAAGTAATCAGTAATTAGTTACCAATTACTTTTTTTAGCAACCGTGGCACTGGGGGTTGGGAAGCGTATCGGTAACCGGAAGGTCGCCGGTTCGATCCCCAGGCTCTCTGTCCTGCTCGTTGTGTCATTGGGCAAGACACTTTACCTACCGCCTACTGGTGTTGGCCAGAGGGGCTGATGGTGCTTCTGTCAGTCTGCCCCAGGGCAGCTGTGGCTACAACTGTAGCTGCCTCCACCAGTGTGTGAATGTGAGAGTGAATGAATAGTGGAATTGTAAAGTGCTATATAAATCCAATCCATTATTATTATTATTATTATTATTATTATTATTATTATTATTCAAGTAACTTGACCAACACTGTTTAAATGTCTGAAAATAATTTATAGGTAATCAGTGTGTATGACTTCCTCTGCTCCTCCCGGGACAACACTCTCTTTTTCTTTCATGTCTATATATTTCCTTTCAACATGTATCTGTGTTTGCAGTGTTTTCATTTACAGCTGTAAAGTACTTCTGCATGTTGCCTTTAAGACAACAAGTTCACAAGTTCCCCGTCTGTTGAGTTGGGGACAGGCTGAGGTCTGTGACCGCTCGCTGACACTTTCTCTGGTCCTTCGAGTCAGGTCTGCTATCAGTTTATAAATGAATGAGGCTGAGTTGGCAGTTACGTACAATGTGTTTGGGATAGTTTGGTAATTAACTTTAATAATTCCATCCATCCATCCATCTTCATCCGCTTTATCCGAGGCCGGGTCGTGGGGGCAGCAGCCTAAGCAGAGAGGCCCAGACCTCCCTCTCCCCAGCCACCTCCTCCAGCTTATCCGGGGGAACACCAAGGCGTTCCCAGGCCAGCCGAGAGATATAATCTCTCCAGCGTGTCCTGGGTCTGCCTCGGGGCCTCCTCACCTCACCCAGGAGGCGCCCAGGAGGCATCCTTGTCAGATGCCCGAACCACCTCAGCTGGCTCCTTTCGATGTGCCCCTCCTGGATGGCCGAACTTCTCACCCTAAATCATTGAAAATCAAAACTCGTTTCACATGATCTAGTCCGGTCAGGTTTGAAGGTGTTGCATACTCAACCTTAATATGAGCAGCTGGTTGCCATAACTCAACGTAATCACTGCAACAAGGGATTTTCCTACTTGCTGAGGAGGTTGTTGTCCTATTTTTCCTCTAGTGTGATGGAGTCATTAAGGGTGACGGTGATAGCTGACAGGGTTGTAAAAATATGGCTGTCTAAACAAAGAGAACCGTCCCATATGGAAAAGAAATAGAAAAAACGACTTGCATCAGATGTGGCCTCCTTCATATAGTGAATCATGTGAGGCTGATATTGTTTTAGGAAGTATCCAAAAGATACAAGTTTCATTTATATGATTTATCTGTTTTCACTCTTTTCATACAAGTTTCACACCAGACAGACACAAACTTTATAAGATTTATATAAATCTTTTCAGGTGACCAAGCAGATGATTCTAATCACACTGATGAATGTGGCCATCTTCACATGATGGTTTATGGACATGCAGAATCTAAAAGTAAGAAATGCATGAACTAATAAAACTAATGGATGGAAACATAATGCATGCTGCTGTCTGCCTGGAGCAGATATTCTACCTTTATTTCAGACAAAGAAGAAGAAGCTGAGAAACATCATTAAAGCCCAGCACCTTCTCCTGGGTGGACTGTCTCTGAGAAACTCTCCCAGTATACTCCTGCCCTACGCAAATGTTCACATCACGCCTGCATCTTCAACCCTAAAGTGTCTGAAAAGTAAAACATGAATTGCTCATTTTTAAGTAAGGAAAGTAAAAGGAGCCGTTGCCCAGAAAGCCTCGTTAATGCGACGTCTCTGAGGCTGCACAAAGAGTCCTAACTGGCCGCTCTGATGTGTGCACTTTTATTTGGGTGTAATTTGTGATTTAATTACAGTAAACATGGTATGAAGGGCTGCTGTGATTTAATGCTGGGGGTTCGTGAAATGCCAAAAAGCTTTTAGTATAAAGCAGCTGTGGACGTCAGCCTTTCACAGCTCTGTGTGACACCAAGTCTTTTTGGAAAAGTGGTGCAAGTTGAAAATGTGTTGAGCAAATTAAAGCAGACAGGAGAGCTGCAGCCCACAGGCTCACTGTGCATGTAGGTTCTGCCAAGTCTCATATTTTTATCATGTAGTCGCACTTATTTTTTGAAGTGGAGCCCGTAAAATCAAGCCAATCAGCTAACAGCAGCTCCTGTTTGTAACATACCTGTGGATGCACAGACAGCGAAGCCAAAGAAACCCTTAAAATGTGTGAATGAGTTCTTGTTTTATACGCTCTGCAATGAACCGTGAGTTAAATTCCCTGAATATTTTATTCCCCATCTCGTCTACTAATCCTGCACAACCACACCGCCTCGAACGAATGAATCAAACAGAAAACTCTCCTGAACATGAACAGTGATGATCCGTTTTTGACCACTCAAGCCTCTTGTTGAACTACCTGCATAATTAAGAACCAAAGCACCTATTATGGGATGCAATAAAGGTTCAAATTTGCTCCAGTTGGCCTTTAAAATCACACAGCATCTGCTTGAGCACCAAGCAGGAACGTTTCCCCCTCTATGTATATAATCAGTGTTGGGGAGTAACGGAATACATGTACCGCCGTT
Organism: Neolamprologus multifasciatus; assembly: GCF_963576455.1. Classification (NCBI taxonomy): domain Eukaryota; kingdom Metazoa; phylum Chordata; class Actinopteri; order Cichliformes; family Cichlidae; genus Neolamprologus; species Neolamprologus multifasciatus. The sequence continues at coordinate 2,285,409 of NC_140458.1, read as the reverse complement.
ACGTATTTAAAATACAAAATATGAGTAACTGTATTCCGTTACAGTTACCGTTTAAAAAGGTGGTATTTAGAATACAGTTACTTTGTTGAAATAAATGGATTACACGGCGGTACTTCCCTGTTTCATATTGTGGCGGGTCAGGACTGTTTGGGTTTTGTTTGACAGCTACGTTCTGTTGTTCCAGGTGGCAGCGTTACGGTTGCCATGGTTACAGGGTGACGCTCTCTCTCTTTCTGTGTTTCCTGGGTGAGAGGGCGCTTTTTCGTTGTTGTTGTGCTAAGCTAACAGGCAGAATGCTACAGGTATAGCTCTAAAGAATGTAGCATCATGGGCAGTGTAGTCCGTGCTGCAGGGAGAATGGACTGCCATACACGTTATGTGTCTGTGAGCGAGGGAGGGAGAAAAAGGAAAAGTACGAGCTGTCATCGAGCAGAAACGGGAGCTGGAAGCATGTAAATATAATAATAACCACTGCAGCCAAGAAGAGAGCCTGACGAGCCCAGTTGTAAGTAAGCTATTAAGACTCGACTGTACACCGTGTTCGTGTTTTCCTCCAAAAACAATAAGTTCTGTTGGAGCAGCCTTTCAACGCCTCTCTCTGTCTCTGCTAGCAAAGTTGACCCAGACAACAAAGTAAAGCTAGTTTTCAGCTACGAGCCGACACAGAACCCACCGTATTAGCCAGAGGTCCCTTTACTACGGTTCGGAGCCGCGGACCTTCAGTAACAGTAATAAATCACAGCAATAGTACATTCATGTAGTTATAAACAACATGATAATATATTAAGTAATCCAAAGTATTCAGAATACGTTACTCTCATTGAGTAACGTAACGGAATACGTTACAGAATACATTTTGGGGCATGTAATCTGTAATCTGTAATGGAATACATTTTAAAAGTAACCTTCCCAACACTGTGTATAATGCAGTTATGCACACACAACACAACAACACTGGAAACACAAGCAGACTTTTAAGAATTTAACAAATGTGCACACAGCTAAAGCTCTAACCCCGTGTCTTTAACTCGGTATTCTCACATTATTCTCAGTGTAAAATAATACAGTTCGTCAGATGTCACTTGGGGCTTGATGCCAACATCTTGATGTAGCACCTTTGGAGAGCTATAAGGTGCACAGGTACTTACAGGCTTAAATGTTTCACACCGTGTGTGTTAATAAAGTCGACGGTTCTCTGGTGAATTCACATTCAAAGGTGAAGTCTTAAGTTTTAGCCTTTCAGATACTGGTTATGTGTGCATGTTTATTGAGTGGGATATCTGACTGTGTGTCATGTGTTTGTGTTTTAGTGCATTCCAGCTGAAGTTGGAGGTTGGAATTTCCAAGTTCCCAGTTGGAGCAGCCCCACTGCCCCGACTTAACAACCCGGGATGGCGACAGTGAACGTAAACAGCAGCAAACCTAAAACCTTTCATCTGGATTCCCACTGTTGTGTATTTGTGACTCACTAAATAAACCAGATGCAGAGCACTGACCATGGATGTGGTGCAGCAGAGTTTTTAATCACAGACAAACACCACACAGCACCGTCTGTCACTATCAGTGCATTTTAGTGCCAAAGCTGGAGAAACAAGGAGGCTGAGGCCGTCATGCATCAGTAGCAGCACAGCCTCAGACGTAGCGACGTATTGCTGACGTAGCCTGTATGTGCTGTGTGCTCGGCTTTAGCAACTTTGAAACGGAGACGTGTGTTTACTTATTGGAAAGAGGTCGTTTGCTTGCTTAGTGCTGCTTTGCTTTTGTTCCATCTCTCGCTGAGTGAGTCTCCTCAGAGCAGGATTCATAGTGAGGGTGTAGGTTGGTGATCAGTGAGATGTTGGGGTGGTGTTGCTTACGTCTGCTTCACCAATGCTTTTTCTCTGTCTGTACGACCACACGAGACATGTTGGGTCGCCTGGAGAACGTTTGGGGCATGTGAGCAGTTTAGCTACATCGTGTATTAGCAACACTGCCAACAACAACACATCTGGGTTTAAATCCCTCGTTTGAAGCAGCATAAACATTGAATTTTATATTGTAACTGTATTTCAGTGTTAGATTAGCGGTTAGCTATCGCAGACAGAGACAAAGCATAATTGAGGTAACCAACACTGACAATGAGAAACTTACATTAACGATACTGATTAATCCTCATGCAGGCGAACCTGCAGGAGCAGGCAACCACATGCCACCTGGACGCAGTGGCCCATTCAGTGCACATAGATCAGAAATACATCGCTCTGCTGACTGAGGCTGTATTGCCAGAGATGCAGGAATGGCTCCGGTTTGTTAAGGAGGAACAGAAATCCAGTTTTTCTTTGCTTTTCCAGCTTTAAAACCAGAACACGCTTAACTTGGGAGTGACGTCACTCTCAGCCCCGACATCCAACTTCCAAGGCAAATGAAACAGCATCACTTTATTGTGAATAAAAGTCTGGAGTCTGGAGTGGGTGGATGTCACGTCTCCTGCAGCTCTCCGGGCTAAAGCAAACTGAGAACTCTCCTGAAGCGTTTTCTTGTTGTTTGCAGCATGTGAGTGAAGACAACTCTACAAGCAGCTGATGCGATTCTCCCGGCACTGTCCGGAGGTCTGATGTGTGAAAAAAGGCCGGTGCTTTAAGGGACGCTGAACTATTTGTGGCATCTTAATGTGGGCAAAATGCTGATAAATGAACTGCATCTCAGAGTAAAATAGCTGTAAAGTAGCCGGAGAGCTGCTGTCAGATATAAACTGTTCCTGCTGCTTTCTTCCACACACGCACCAGCACACAGACGACCCCTCAACCCATCCATCAGAGGAAGCTTGTTCCTATTCAATGAGCTGCAAATTAGACTGACCCTTTCCTAGAACCCCCCCAACCCACACCGACACACACACCGACACACACAATCCGAGCATGCTCTCTGCCCTCTCGCTCTATTCGTCTTGGCTGGCTGGCTCTCTTCTTTGTTTTCACTTTGCCTCCCATCTTTAGAGGCCCTGTCATGGCCTGACACACAGGCCGGCCATCGGTCAGACCACACAGACACACACACACAGACGCACACACATTCACAGCAGACAGACATGGGAAACGAGGGGGAGAGGGTCATTAGCTCTACAATAGAGGCAGAAAAGGCAGCAGAACAGTTAAAGCAGACGCTGATGGATGGAGGGATGGACAGATGGGTGAAGATGGTGGGTGTACAGGGATGGAGGCACGGACGGAGGACAGGCTGGATCGATGAATGAGCAGACAGTTGGGAGTTTAGGTGGAGGAGAGGATGATTGGATGTGTCTGGATGCAAATATGCAAACATGCACTGAGAAATGTGAAAAAAATGACTATCAGACTCTTAATAGCGATAAATGCATCGTGCTTCACGTATCATTGAAACGCTGTGGAGGCTGTTGCACCTGTTGCATCATGTTGCCAAGACTCGTGGCACTTTGTTAAACAGTGCGAACCGCTGCTATTATGACTGATTTATGAAACAGGACTACACTGAAGCACACTTCGTGTGAGCTCACACGTTATTTAATCAGCTTATTAGCCGTTTCCAGGTCCAGATACTTGGAAGCATTGAAAAACAACCCCACAGGCTTTTTAGAAAACCTTCGTCTACGGCTGTGCAGCACGTGAGTCATGCTAATAAAAACCCAGAGAGGCTGAGAACAACAAATAAAGTGCTTTTGGATGTTTATGTCGGGTCAGAAAAACTTAGAGCCTCAAACAACGCAGGAGATGCTTCGACGTGGAAACGGCGGTGAGTCATTTTAACAAGTGAGGCGTTTAAAATATTAGTGCTCAAGTTTTCAACTATATCAAATATGTTTATGCAGATGGAAACACAATCATAACTTACTTCAAAATCAAGAGTATGGTGCAAATCATACAAAAGAAAGAAAGAAAATGCTTTTCAGTGAAAATACAGAAAACTTTGTTTAATCGCCTTTTTCAATCTGTCCTCGTACAACATGGAAAATGTGGCAGTGATACCCAAGCAGGACACTGACAGGCACAAAGAGCACTGGACTAATTAACAAGCTGATGCCTGAAACCGCCTGTTTTGGTAAACAGAGAGCTGAACGTGATCGATCTACATCTACATCTACAATCCAGGAATTCCTCTAAAATAACCTTCCATTGATACAGATATGGGAGCCACCTGTCGCCTACAAACTCTGACTGATGAACGGGTATCGTTAAAGTTGCAAGTGGCCCAACCCATCTCCCCAAAGAGCCAATCATCTGCTTTAAAATAGCCAAACCAGGAAACAAACAAACCAATCATTTTGTTGCATCAAAGCAAGAGAACGCCTAAGGTTCCCAACAGTTTCAACCATGTGGTGGGAAGATGAGCGATTGCCCCATGAGGTCTGGACTCTAGACCCTAACTACCCCAACACTTAAAAATAGCAAAGGGTAAACTCGAAAACCAAGTTAAACTGAACTGAAAAACCTCTGAGGTGAGAAGTGAAATGTCTCCAGAAAACCTAAAGAAGTTGAATATTTAAGAACACCTATCCATGATCTGGATTACTGAGAACCTGCTACTATATACAATCAATATGCACGAATCGAACCTGCAGAAAAGGCTAATAGTTGTGTGTGATGATTGCTCTGCATTTTAAAACACTAGTTTTCTTTAAGAAAAGGAGAAGAAATGTTGCAGTAGTCTTTCAGAGGGGTTTGCAGTTACGTACAGCATAGATGTGATGTTGATTTAAGGTTCAGTAAAGTGAACTTTAGCTTGGTGGTCGAATGAATGTGAAACTGCGTGCGTGTGTTATATCAGGGCGTAACATTTTTATCTATTCATGCGGTTTTTAATGTTCTGTTTACCATTGAAACTAGAGTTGTGGTTCTCTGCCGGTTCACTGATTAGCCTGGTCTCACTACCCTGGAATAACTCCCTCATGATGTTATCAAGATGGCTGCCAAGTGGAGCGGCTTGCCAAGAAAGATTTGGTCACTTTGGCTTTAAAAAGATGTACGTTCACGCTGCAGTGCATGCGTGAAAAGAGCTTTCACTTTGCAGCAAACGACACGATCGCTGAACTGTTTGAATTGTATTACTTTGCACTGTTTCGCGGTCACACTGTGCAGCGAAACACGTCTTCTTATGCACAGACTGAGTGCATAAATCTCTGCACTCCACCTTTGGGTGGGTATATAGTGGAAAAATTTAACAGTTGAAAATCTGAAGCAGTACGAACTGGCTGATTCACTTTATAGTGACTGAGTCAAGAACTCCAACACACCCCGGGGGCATTAAAGTTCCTCATCTGCCTCCGTGAGCTGCGAGTCAGTGCTACTGCTGAAGCTCCATCTTCTCCCGTGTGCACAGACGTTAGCGTCAAAGTTTTCATCAGTTTCCCAGCCGCAGAACTTCCAGCGTTAACAGCAACAGTGACACTGTGGAATAAAAAAGTGTTGTGGGTATGCCGCATGTGTACTTTCAAACTTTGCTCTCCAAATTTGCCTCCAGCAGCGTTAACTTGAAAAACAAAACGGAGAAATGCTGTCGACGTCCGCTGGCTCCAAATCAGCCGTTACTAAGCAACAGCCAACAGGCTGAGGACTGTACAGCTACAGTAGCTATAACCGGAAACTGTGCGTGCGTGCGTGTGCGTGTGTGTGTGGTCAGAGACGTCCGTCCTCTTGGGGGCCGACAGCAGTGGATCGAAAAAGAGACGAGCAGGGATGTATGTTGGTAACCATAGCAACAGTGAAGTCCAATTTGTGTTTAAATAAATTCATAGCGAGTGCGGCTAATTAGCCCACAGGCAGCCTCTTCACACCAGCAGTGTCTGCTCTCACACTGTTAAACACCAACACACACACACACACACACACACACACACACACACACACACACAGTAGTGAGAGCAGGTGAGCAAAGTTAAGTGCACAGTGTTCAACGTCCTGGGGCTTATTGATAACTCCGCTCCTCTCCTGTCTCTTCATCTTCTCTTCTCCTTTAGTTTTCCGTCTCCGTCTCTCTCTTAGCACTTCTCGATTCCCAGCCTCTGTTCTTCAAAGCTGTCGCCACAACGTAAGCCACTGGGAGAGCACACATTCAGTGAAAGCTTAGGGACTTTCCCAACTTTCCTGTAAAATATTCTGAGATAAGCCCCTGAATTCTGGGGATGTGCACAACCCTTCAGATACCTCAGTGAGGAGGTGCAACAGTATGGATGGAACAACTCTGAGCAGTGCACCTGTGCCAATTATTCACTCATAACATCTTTCCAGTGATCCTAGCACAGTCGTGTCCTCAAACCACAAACCAGGAATTCTCAACAACGACCTCCACATGTCCATCAAACAGGACTCGAGGCTTCAAACTTTTCTTTTTGATAAAGCTTTTATTTAGGGATGTATCAGGTGACCCTGAACAATACTGCTAGCCGGTCTTTAAGCGATGACGTATGAACTATGCTTCTGGGTCCAAACTACTCTGTGTTTATTAAGGCTGTTGTGTTTTTAACATGTTGTAATTCTTTGTATCTTGTCCTATTTAATCTTAACAAACCCTTAAAAGAAGTCAGTGATCACTGTTGGCCTCTCTCGGTTTTTATTAACACTGTTTATTTTAAAACTCAGTTTAAAACTTTACATTGTAGTGTACGATGAAGTTTGGTCCGTTTACAGCATCCTGCCATGCGATTGCATTTGTCCCTGACCATCGGGAACCTTCACGTTAACTTTTATCAAGTGGAAAAAAGTTAGCTTCACTGTGTTTATGTTATGCTAACATGGCTGTGTCGCTAGCAATCACGTAGCACATTGTTATATAGCAGCTAGCCCAACTTCAGTAACCCTACAAACGTCACTGCTGTTTAGTTTTCTGTCTTCATTTATGTTGGAAGTGATAGCAGAGCTGTACGTTTGAATTTTTTCATAAATCTCTCAGTCAGAACATGCTACATCATGTTAGGTAGAAACTAGCGAAACTAGCGAGCTAACTTCCTGCTAACTTCTAACTCTGTTAAACTTCATAAGTGCTGTTTTTGTTGATGTCTGGATGTTAAACTTAATTGTTACACCTGGTAAAGCAGCAACGCTGATGATTTTATTACAGATGAAATGATTCAGACAGTTTGTAACTCTCAGCGATGCCGCAGTGTTTGTTTGACTTTGGGACCTGAAGCGGACACGGCTAATGACGTCAGACTTAAAGATCGGGTAGAATCAGGCTGGTTGCTTTCCATAATGCACCGAATATTACTTTTTATTTTTCTCTCTCTTCCATAGTTTGTGCTTTATCCCATCTCTCTGTTTCGGCTTCTTGTTCTATAAGCAATAAACTGGTCATGGTGGTTCTTGGCTCTTCCAGTGGGATCATCCTGTAAAAAGGGAGATCTGTCTCCTCACCATCACCAGATGCTTGCTCTGCGTGATCATTGTGGTCTCTCTTTAATATTGTAGGGCTCTTAACATATAATGTAGAATTTTGTTGTAAAGCTAAGCACCTTGTCTAACACCCACACACACACTGTTGGATGCAACTGTGGGTTACTACTCCACAAACTGGAGTAGCTGGGGCTCAAACCACCGAACCTTCTGATTGGTAGATGACCTCACCCTATCTGCTGAGCCAGAGTGACCCCAATCTATGGATGATTGGAAAACTTCCTGAGGAAACCTGGTCTTATTAGCGCGACAGCCTCCATTCCACTTTGGATGGTGTAGCTCTGGCTGAACACCAGGAAACAGAGTCGCAGTCTTTTTAATCAGGGATTTCAAAAAAGTTAAATCAGATGCAAAACACAAAGGTCTACACTGTGATAAATCTGATTTCCTTTCCTCTCTCTGAGGTTCATTTATTTCACCACCATTTTTCTTGTCTGCCCCCCATTCCCCTTTCCCACCTCTCTCTTCTACATGATCATCTTTCTTCTGGTCTTATCTCGTCCTTGTTACTATACTTCCTTATCTGCATTCTTCTCCTCCTTTCCCCTTTGCCTCACTCTCATCTAATCATCGGTTTTCCTCCTCTTGGCCACATTTTCCTACAAATTAAAGACTAACCTCTACGCCTCACCTGAAGGTCAGAACGTCAACAGGAAGCATCCATCACTCTTTGCCCATATTTGGACGTGTGTTCTCTTCATCACCTCCAGCGACGAGGCGTTCTGTCAGAGCAACATTGTTGAGTGTCAGATTGTATCTGTAGCTGATGGACACAAACACACTCACACATCCCTCCTTGGTGTGTCCTTGTCTTATCGTAACTGTGTTTTCCCCTAAATCCCGAACAGATGGGATCATCCTTTAAAAGCAAGGATGCACAAAAACTCCTAAAACAGTCATGTTCTTGAGTCACACATATGCATGTCTGTGAGAGAGATAAGAGATAACTGCAGCTCCTCCTGCGTCAGCACTGCAGACAGCTCAGAGAGTTCGACTCTGCAGCATTTACATGACAACACTCAGCAGAAATCCAGAATGAACAAAATGAAGACTGAGGAGGTGAAAGCAGTAGTGTCGTACAACAAAACAAATCATTAGTCTTGAAAATAAAGACCTCCTGCTTCATCTAAAATATGTTTCTACTGTAAGTAGAATCTACCTTCAATCGCTTCTGCCTGCAGGACAGCTGATTACTGGAAAACTAATCCTTATTACAGAAATCTTCCTCACTCACTCAGTTTAACTTGTTAGTTTGGAGAATTATGGCCACAGATTTTTGGGAAAATTGCATCCACCTGCAGCAGGAACTATTACACAGGCCCAGCATGTACTGGAAGACAGCTCCAGCGAGCATCCATTAGTTTAAATGATTAAACTGGAGCTGTTTCAGATGAATAACCAAACTACCTGAATTCTTACAGCTTCGCAGACATCACACATATTTCTATTTCCTGGTACAGCAGACTGTTGGTCGTTTAAGGGGAAGCTAGCATGCTAATCAAGTCGCCCGCATCCAGAGATGAAGAAAAAACACTTAAGAGGTCAAAGCAGTAGTGCAGTAAAACAAAACAAATCATTAGTCGTGAATATAAAGGGATCCCACTTCATCTAAAACACATTTCTGCTGTCAGCAGAGTCTGTCTTCAATCACCCGTGCCTGTAGGACGGCTGATTACTGGCAAACTAAACCGATTCAGCCTGCATGATTTCAGTAATGAGGATTAATTTGTACTTTTGAGAATGCTGGTCACAAAGTTTTGGAAAATTGCACCCACCTGCAGCGGGAACGAAAATACAGCTCCAGCAAATATGTGTAAATAATTCGATTGAAAATAAATAAAAAGTAATCGAATTACCTGAAGTCTTAGTTTAAAACACATATTTGTGTTTACTCAAACTGCTGTGTTAGCTTCTGCAAACTGAAGTCCCCGGCGCTCACGTTTAGGACATGAAAATCATTTTTCTTAGACCACAAAACTGAGGTGATGAAACGATGAAGCCGCGATTATCTGAGTGCTGACTATGATCAAACAGGAGTTGAGTCTCACGCGTCGGGCATAAAAACACAAAAACTGTGTAAAATTAAAGTGAATGAATAGGGAAAATGTTTCTTTTACTAAAAATGAACTGAAACACTTTTTTCATTGTTAACTATTAAGTGAAATCTCTGAGAAGTTAGAGCCACTGTGTAAAAGTCAAAAATTACCAAAATGTATCAATAAAATTTTACATTTCATAAAAGACTTATTGAATTATGTGTCTGGTCCTTTTCTATACACCAATCAGGCTTGAAATTATGCCTAATATTGTGTTGGTCCCTCTTTTTCTGCCAAAACTGCCCTGACCCATCAAAGCATGGACTCCACTAGATCCCTGGAGCTCTGCTGTGATATCAGCAGGAAGGTTTCCCAGCAGAGCACTGCCCAAAGCGTCACGCCGTCTCCTCTGGCTTGCCTTCTTTCCATACTGCATCTGCTGTTGGCTGTTTTGGCAGTGGACAGGGGTCAGCATAGGAACGCTGACTGGCGTGTAGCTGTGCAGCCTCAGAGACAACAGACTGCACTTCTGTCAGAAGCAGCATGAACGTCTTCAGCAGTTTGAGCTGCAGCTGCTCATCTGCTGGACCACACGGACCAGCCTTCACTCCTCAGCAGTGTTGGCCAAGTTACTTTGAAAAAGTAATTAATTATAGTTATTAGTTACTTCTACAAAAAAAGTAACCGAGTTAGTAACTAAGTTACAAGATTCTAAAAGTAATTAATTACTTGAAAAGTAACTATTGCGTTACTTAAAAAACAATGTTTAACCCTCTGAGGTCCAGATTATAATTGGCCATTATTTACTACTTTTCCCTCTATTTACTTTGTCTTGTTTGGTCTCATCAGCACAGCCTCACGTGTCTGAATTTACAGTCATGGTTTCATTTTGACTTTTCATTTTCATTAACACAACTGATCTAAAATCAGACAAAAAACACATTTTTTACTGTAACAACCACAAACATGTTTATTGAATCATATTTCATAACTTTAAATGCAAATATAAATTGTCAATTTTAAAATCGTTAAAGTTATTTGCAGCCATTTACCTTTTATCTTGATTTTTTAAATAACCATTTCAAACTATTTACAGAACAATCAGCTGTTCTTCAATAAGATGCCACAAATTATTTGTGCCACTCCAAATATTTCTGTCCACTATAAAGGAAACATCACAGCCTGATACCTGCAGCTCTGACAGCAGCAGGTGTGTCACTCCTGTTTCTACCTGGAGACAGCAGTCGCCTTATTGTTCTGACACACAACACAAAACTATCCACAACACTACACACTAACTACACAAGACAACACATTAACTACACACTCCAAACACGCTAAACGTCACAAATCTCTCACATTAAAAACTCTCTCTCTCTCTCTCTTCCTAAACAACCAAATGTCATGTTGCCAAATCATTTTTTGATTGGTCAACATGGTGCATTCTTCCACCAACAGGCTGTTTTTTGTTTTATTATTTGTTGCTCATAAGCAGAGAGCGCTCGCTGCGCTGTCCTTAGACAGTAAACATGAAACTATTGAGGAAAAACACACGTATATCTTGTTTATCATGGTTTTATGTGGCCACACAGTTTATAAACTGGTATATGTCACCTTGTTGCTTTGTCATCTTTAAGTGGTCATGTGATTGACCACGACTACTTTATTCTTCCTCAGTCAAACAGCAGCACTCATGCGATTGTTTTGCCCCCTGAGCTCCAGGTGTTAGTGGTGCAACGGATCAAAAATCTCACGGTTCGGATCAAATCACGGTTTTAAGTCATGGATCGGATCAATTTTTGGATCAGGAAAAAAGAAAAAAACGACAAAATTTTAACATTTACTTATTAACTTTTTAAGTATTTTTTGCCTATTAAAAACATTCAACTCAAGACTCATTCTACGCAATTATATTAAACAAGTTAAGGGGCAGTACAGGGCTTGTATCTACCACTCTGTGATGTAACGAGCGGTCACGGTCACGTGGCTTTCCGTTGACCTGGAGGTCCACCCGTTTGTAGTTGGCCAACAAAAGATGCGTGGGACAGTTCAGCCATAACTTTAAACTTCTCCTGCTCATACATGCCTGGAACAATCCACTAAAGTGGACGCGCAACAGGAAATCATAGTGTGGCTCAAGAACGTTCATCACAGTTTAAACCTTGTTTTGCACAACAGAATACGCCTCACGTCTGGAGCTAAACACACCATTAGCTTCTGTAATAGCTTTAGCCCGGTCGGACTGGGCAGCAAAGGGCTGTTTAAATGCCGCAAACTCCTCTGCTCCTCCACTTGGACCGCTAGCGCTGGCCATAACTACCGCTTGACAGACCCACCACGCCACCATACACATACTTTTTTCCTTCTTTTTCGAATCTTCGGATGACGTGCGTACCGAGCCGTGGAGTGGGATCAGTTCAACCGTGATCCGTTGCACCCCTACCAGGTGTTGTGCCATAAACTGATCGCCGTCCGCGGGAGCGCAAGCAGCTGCTTAAAGCTGTAGCGCCCAGATTACTTACAGCTACTTCTGTGCAACTGATATAAGGCTGAACACAGCTTCAACCGTCTGTTTGTTGAAAAATAGTAACGTGACCGCATTTTCTTGTTAGATAAAAACGATAGAAACAGTAATTAGTTAGATTACTCGTTACTGAAAATAGTAACGCTGTAATTCCCATCACTGCTCCTCAGTGAGGCTTGGCTGCCCACTGCAGACTGGGAACACCCGACAAGGCAAGAAGACATGATTGTAGGTCTCTACCTGTAATACAAAGTGCCTCGAGGGGTCTGCTGTTGTGATTTGGCTGTACTAATGAAAAAAAAACAAAAGTGGATGTTGATGAGACCACGTTGTGTCTAAAGAGAGGATAGTGAGTCACTTTAGCATCCAGTGTGCCTTCAGTCCAACGACAGGAGAAAAGGCAAGGACAGGGTTAAGTTAAGGGGAAGGTCATCGCTAATGAAGTGACATGACTCATGAAAAGCACAAATATAGCTCATAAATAACAAGTCAGATGCTTTTCCATGTTGTTCGTGAGCCATTTCATGATAGCGTGCTGGCAGCAGAGGCCTCCTGATGTCAGCGTGTTGCGTGCACCAGGCCTCCAATCATCTCTGTGGCTTTATGCATGTGGCCAAGGTTGCTAGGCTAAAAGGTGCACTGCCAAAAAAACACACGCTAGGCTTCGAGCTCTCTCATTCATCTCGTTCTTAACTGTCTGCTCAGTGGACAATTAATTGCGCCACACGTGACTGTAGCAGTCTATGCAGCTGGAGCTCAGAGAAGAGCTTTTGTCTCTGTTTTAACAGCGATGCTCCGACTGAATGTCAAACAGCTCGTGCAACAACAGAAACCTCCTCTAAATGAAAGCTGCTGCAAACTTATTGCCAGCGTTTCTACTTATTGCTGCTCTAAACAAGCTCGCCGTGTTCCTCCCCGCCTTTGTAAAGTGGAACATTTACCTGTTGTGCACGACTCCCGATGATTGAACTGCTGAAAGGAAATAAGAAACTCAAAGTTTCGCAGGAAATGAAAAAGAAGATGCTGAACACACGCAGGACTGTATAAACATGTGACGCAGCCAAACCACAAATCAGCTCCGGCTAACTGCCTTCAGCGGTGTGTGTGCAGCTCACCACACACACACACAGATCCATCCTTTATTATTATTTTTGTCTGTCATGTTATTTTATTTTATTTTGCTCCTGTTCGTTACACACTCGTCTCATGCTTCTGTCTCTGTGAGGACACAAACCGACACAATCAGCCTGTAAAGCTCAAACCTGAGCTATTTACTGTAGACTCGCTCCAAGCCCGAAAGCAAGACCGAGCCGCAGATCTGCTCGAGTCTGCTGCGATCCAGCAGTCGTTTCTTCTTAGAATAGATGTGCAAATGAGCCCGAGTGTGACAGAAAGTAATTAGCAGCTGCGTGGTTGGAAGCCAACAGGTCTCATTGTCAGAAACAACTTCTGGGAAACATCATCAGTGTTAATAGAGAGAGAGAGGAAGCATGTGCGTAGGAGTGTGTGATCGTTTCTTCCAACACACACTCTTCGTGTCTCCAGCGGTGCGTCGCAGCACACGTCATCGGCAGCAGCTGTTCTTCCTTCTGTGATCGTTTCAGATCAGCAGGAAGCGGTTCTACCTGACGGGCCGGGAGCAGCGCTGTACTCAAACTTCAGGACCAGGACTTGTTATATAAAGTTATCTCAGCGTCAAATGATGACTTAACGGAAGAGCCCGAACTTGACAACATTCAGGAATACGGTTGGTGTAAAAGCTTTAGTGTCAGGATGAATTATGTCCCAGGGAAGACCGGATAAAGTTTTGCTTTTGTAAATGCTGAGTCCTTCCACCTCATTGTTAGTCCATTTAAAAAACTCGACATTTTGCCGCGACGATTCGAAGAGCCGGACAGTAAATAAACAGCAGACAGAAATGAGGCAGGTCGAATCGTCTTGCGTTCCACACATGCGCAGGACTGCAACGTCACAACTCTGTGAAAACGACTGAAAACGATGGTGTAGACCAGTGTTGGTCAAGTTACTTGAAAAAAGTAATCAGTAACTAATTACTGATTACTTCCCCCGGAAAAGTAATCCCATTACTTTACTGATTACTTATTTTCAAAAGTAATTAATTACTTAGTTACTTAGTTACTTTTTAAAAACACGATTTACAACCTGAATAGGTGATAAAGTGATAGATCTTTCAGCCCAATTCTACTTTTTCTGCATAATCATCATACAAAATGTGATCAAATGGAAAAGTCTCTTTTTAAAACTTGTTTTATTAGTTTTAATCTTTTAACTTTATGCATCAAGCAAAAATTTAATTATCTGCAACATTCTCTGACTGGAAGGAATTTGTTTAATATTTAAACCTATTTTCTGCACATTCCAGCACATAAAATAAAATATTTTTTGTGTGTTTACACTCAGTCTTTCAAATAGATGCAAGTAAAACAAAGCAGAAAATAAATAAAGTCAAAGACTAGCGGTCCTGTTGCTCTATTTTCACCTGTAAAGCAGGAGTGGCGTAGGCGGAGGGTTACCCTGGTGCAGGTGTGCAGCGGTCAGTGGAAGAATCCGCGAGTTTCTCTGTGAGTTTCCCATTACGTCGTAGCTACTCGGTGCTTGTTTGGAAGTTTAGGGGTTTTTTCGCTGTAAAAAGAAGTTTTCTTCCCACGCACAACGGACACTAATGTTTTTGTCACTTTTTATGGAATCAAACTCAAAGTAAGGTCAGTACTTCCACGCTTTAAACGCTGCACGCTCATACTCTCTCTGCACTCGATATATGATCCATTGTTGATCTGCACACAGCTGTTGTCACGAACGTCGCACTCGCTTACGTCACTGTCATGAGACGTTCTCGCAAAAAATCACGGTTTTAGTAACGCAGTAACGCAGCGTTCCTACGGGAAAGTAACAGTAATCTAATTACCGTTTTTGCAATAGTAATCCCTTACTTTACTCGTTACTTGAAAAAAGTAATCGGATTACTGCCCATCTCTGGTGTAGACGCGGAGCGTTTTCAGACGGGTTAGTATGGACGTAGCCCAAGAGGAGCACCTTGCAAGCCTTAGTGCTGGGCCTAACCTGTTACCCACCAACAAGTTCACGAAAGTCCAAACTTGGGCATGCAGTTTACTTTATTAGGTGTGCAGCTGGCAGAGTTGATGCAGGGAGTATGAAAAGGTTTTAGTGTAAGAGCCCAGGCAAGTATATACATCCTGCAATAATATAAATACATTCATTCATTATTTAAATCTCCCGACAAGACAAAGATTCACTGTCATTCAGCCACATCATGGCTGGATGCTGTAGAGCAGCAGAAGGCTGATGATGCGGTCTGTGTAGGCTGAAGCCAATAAACATCATCAAAGTCATCAGTTTACAAAGAGAAGGAGATAAGGCTGGTAGGCTGAGATGAACTGCAGGGAAACTGGCCCCCATTTAACAGCTTCTGACTGGGACGTGGATCTAAAGAGGAGACTTCTTACTGGCTGAACAGAAAGCATCTTGGGATGGCAGGTTATACATCGCACCGTAACTAATGGAATTGTAATGTAGATTTGTTTAGTGGGACTCAAAAGATAGCAAGCAACCATACTTCACTTAAATACGCGATGCTGTGAAAGTCAACAAACTGAAGAAACCAGAGGACGCACAGCCGGGGCAGCTAAATACAGCTTAAGATAGCAATGGGAGACTAGCCACCAGTTGGAGCCGCGCCACAGGCTAATTTAGCCTTCACTGCCCCGCTCGTGCAAGACACTCAGGCTAATCGCTAAAATGCTTTTGACCCTAAGGGAATCAGAGGGTCTCTATCCACTATCTAATCTCTCCAGCATGCCTTGGATCTGCTGCAGGCTCCTCAGCTGTACAAACCCAAAACATCTCAAATACTCAAACTACGTTAACTTGTCTCTTCTAATGTGGAGGAATCGTCCAGATTCTCTAAAGGTAAAACTCCCTGTTCCCTGCAGGAGAAGCACATTTCTGCTGCTTAAAAAAAAATATAAAAAAATCTTATCCTGTATTCAGTAGCAACAGCTTGTGGTCAAAGGTGAGGGTGGAAATGTAGATTGACCCATAAATCAAGTGGTTCACCTTCATGCTAAGCTTCCTTATTAAAGGTCTGGCAACGATACGAATGTCAAGAAACACGTCAGGAGGAGAAACCGATTAGTGAGCGAGCAGCAAACCATCCGAGATGTTCTTCTCATCCACACACAGATATCTGGACGAGCACTTTATGGCCTGTATGTTCTTCAAGTTTCATTTCACCTGTCGTCAACAGAGATGGGTAACACATTACTGTAATCCGATTACTTTTTTCAAGTAACGAGTAAAGTAAGGGATTACTATTGCAAAAACGGTAATTAGATTACCGTTACTTTCCCGTAGGAACGCTGCATTACTGCGTTACTAAAACCGTGATTTTTTGCGAGAATGTCTCATGACAGTGACGTAAGCGAGTGCGACGTTCGTGACAGCAGCTGTGTGCAGATCAACAATGGATCATATATCGAGTGCAGAGAGAGTATGAGCGTGCAGCGTTTAAAGCGTGGAAGTACTGACCTTACTTTGAGTTTGATTCCATAAAAAGTGACAAAAACATTAGTGTCCGTTGTGCGTGGGAAGAAAACTTCTTTTTACAGCGAAAAAAACCCCTAAACTTCCAAACAAGCAGCGAGTAGCTACGACGTAATGGGAAACTCACAGAGAAACTCGCGGATTCTTCCACTGACCGCTGCACACCTGCACCAGGGTAACCCTCCGCCTACCCCACTCCTGCTTTACAGGTGAAAATAGAGCAACAGGACCGCTAGTCTTTGACTTTATTTATTTTCTGCTGTGTTTTACTTGCATCTATTTGAAAGACTGAGTGTAAACACACAAAATATATTTTATTTTATGTGCTGGAATGTGCAGAAAATAGGTTTAAATGTTAAACTAATTTCTTCCAGTCAGAGAATGTTGCAGATAATTAAATTTTTGCTTGATGCATAAAGTTAAAAGATTAAAACTAATAAAACAAGTTTTAAAAAGAGACTTTTCCATTTGATTACATTTTGTATGATGATTATGCAGAAAAAGTAGAATTGGGCTGAAAGATCTATCACTTTATCACCTATTCAGGTTGTAAATCGTGTTTTTAAAAAGTAACTAAGTAATTAATTACTTTTGAAAATAAGTAATCAGTAATGTAACGGGATTACTTTTTTGGGGAAGTAATCAGTAATTAGTTACTGATTACTTTTTTCAAGTAACTTGACCAACACTGGTCGTCAAGCATGCCAAACATGTAACGTTAGCTACTGCTGCCAGCATTTCATCATTTTACACTCAGTTCCATGTCACGTCCCTCTGCAGCCTCTAATCTGCTCAGTGTGTTCAGCTGGTGATAATTGGCCACCTAGTCAGGTGTGGATAAAAGCATACCTGAGGCAAGCTTCCCAGAGAGCTCACTAGTCTTTGCCTTGGTGGTACCAGCCATTTGAGCCAACCTGCTATGCCATTTTAAGATAAAGCCTCTTCTCACTAACACTCTGGTATTCATCTCCTTTTTTATGTTGCGGCTTTTGAGCCGGGTCGTAACGTCCAGCTAAAACCGAGAAGTTCGACTGAGAAAAGTTTTATAAGAGTGAAAACAGAGCCGTGTGTCACTCGCAGACAGGCCTGATATGGACAATTAAGCTCAGCTCAGAGCACATCTCATATATAGTGTGTTGTGCAGAGTGTAGACGCGTCTATTGCCTGTCTAGCCTGAGGCTGTTGCCAGAAAGCGCTGAGAACATCAGTCATGTAGTTTGTTTTGACAGGAATTCAGCCATCTGAACAATAAGGTTATTGACTCATTATCAGTTCCCGATGCATCGGCCTCCGACACGTTGCCCCTCCCCGTTTTAGATCCGAGATCTGTTCCTGCTGTGCGACGCCGACAACACTGACGGAAATACGCGAACAAGCCGTGACTTCATCTCGATTTGAGCACTCAGGAAGCAGAAGCACAGCAGAGGCGGGATGAAGACTGAGTGTCCTGTTTTATCAGATGGAAGCAGACGCAGAGCGAACACAGCAGCATCCTCCGTTTCCGAGCTGCCCTGAGAGTGCCTGTGCATGCAGACAGCCTCCTATCAGATCTCTATCAGTTTATTGATGACTGGGAGACGCTGATCAATATTCAGAGAGGTCACCTCTATCTATCACCCCTAGCTCTCTTTTTCTCACTCTTTCCACTTGATATCATCTCTTCGTCTAAATTAACTGTCTTATTTTTCACCTTTATCGGTTTTCTCTTCTTCTTCGTCTTATTTTAGCCGCCCAGTGTAAGATTTTATTATTTTATTCCCGGCATGTGCCTTCTATTAGCCTTAATGTCTATTAGTTGACGCACATGTGCGAGCACCCCCACACACACTATGTCAGTACAGACAGTACTTCAGTGTTCGCCTCCCATTAAGCAGATTCCAGTCTGATTACATCCTGGAAGACGGACAATAAAACTCTTCACTGCATCAGCTCTTTTCCTTCTGTCCTGTTTTTCATCACAGCAGCAGGACGTCAGTCGGTCGGTCCGTTTAAACATCGCACCACTGATAAAAAATTGTTGAGGAGCAGTGAACTGCACATATATTTGATGGTGATTCACAAAGTATTAGACTGTAAAATACTGAAACTATAAACAGTTTGGTTTAAGATGAGGAAAAAAGCAAAACCATACATATTTCCACAGTTAGTGTTTCCGAACATTTCCATGTAGTTATTATTATAAAGTTTGATGTTAAATCAAAGATACTGAGCATGTGGGGACGGCCTGAAGTTTAATCGCCCCTTTATTTGAGCCACTCAACAGAATGAAACATGTTTACATTTGACACATTGTATCAGCTTTGTGTCCTTGTAGTTCATTCTTTTACTTTAATGCTGCAGCTGTAATGGTACAGTCAGGTTTGCTTTGGCGTTTATTTCTGATATAGTTTCCCGCTGAGCCCCGTCCCTCTTTAGGATTATTGTTTCTTAAACGTGATCAGAACTGGGATAATCCTCAAAACCAGGGCATGCATCTGCACATAAACACAACATATACATACAAGGCCTTCAGTCAGTGAAAACTCACGGGATATGGGAAAATACAACACAGAACAACTGACAATCATGGAAACCCAGTGTGTGATTCATAAGATATAGAAGCACAGAACCATGTTTATTTACAAAAAGGAAAACGGCAGACAGACAACAGACAAGGGAAACTAAACACGGACACCTCTTGTTTGGGGTTAATATCTCATGTCATGATCAGGCTGTGTGCAGGCAGGAGAGGACCCAAACGCAAACTCACGGGAAAACAGGACTGAACTCAAAATACAGCTTTATTGCTGACAGAGGATGAAGGCGATACAAAATAATATGAAACTAAACTGGAAAGTACTGAGGAAGTGACTCACGAGGAAACACACGGAGGGGCACACAGTCACGAGGGAGACGCAGACATAAATACACAGAGGGTTAACGAGGGAAGTGGGAGCACATGGGGAACACAGGTGACACTGATAATCATAACAAGACACGGCAGGAGTAAACGCAACACTGACGGGAGACTGTCAAAGTAAAACAGGAAGTACACAGAGGTTCAGACAGGAGGAGAGAGCACGGACATAACGGGCTGCGGAAAACATGGGATAAAACACAAGGAGGGGAAACGAGGGTTCACAGATACACAGAGGGGCACAACAGAACCTAGGAACCACGGCATAAGGAACAAAATACAAAAATACAAGAAAACTAAGAATGCTGGGCCAACATAGCCCAGGACCATGACATCATAACTATTTGATATTAGTATAAAAACTAAGGATGACCTCACATGAGTTTAGTTTACATAGTTGAACAAAGTTCAAGTTGTGGAGGAGAACGTGTAAAGTGCAGAAAATCCAAGATTAACATCACATGAGCACAGAGGGTCACAGCTAAAGAGGTTAACTACTGATGTGATTGGGATGAATACAGCATTTCAGAAATACTGATTCATGATCCTGTGAAAGACTCTGAGGGCAGTTTGACAGTTTAAGAGTAAACAGAACATGAGAGTTTATCATGGAAAGACTTACAGCTGCGTTATATTGTAAAGTAAAGGAATTAATAGGATTTTGTGGTGGAAATAACTAAACTGAACACCAGTTTTAACAAATGTAGCGTCCAAACTCGAAAACACTGACTGAAACAAAAATCCAGCCTCTGCTTTCTTTTCTTTTTGAATGTAACATATTACTGGACTAAATTCAGTAATTACACTGCATAACAAAGATTCTTCAGTTACCTGTGCAGCAGGCAGGCAGGCAGAAAGAAACAAACAAAACAAACTTTCAATTTTCTTCCTGCACTTGCAGTCAGCTGATATTAGTCCGTGTGCGTGGGGAGGAAAATGATGGAGTGGAGATACAGACGTGACTTTTATTGTTACTGCACAAAAAGATACAAATGCATCCAGGACAGAAACAACCACATTATGCTGCTAACGCAACAACAGCTCCTTGCAAGCACCTGCACAGACAGCATGCTAACGCTAAGCTAGCCAAGAACACACAGTTACAGCTGAGTGTCGACCGCAGCCTGAACATTAACAGGTAACAAAGACAGTGATGAGCCGCTCATCGATTGAATACACTCAGTATTTGACATGTGATCTTTGTAGTTTCTTGTGATTTATATTTCATATAGTGCCCAAACGTTTTGGGAAACATGGCTGCATAAAAACACAAAAAGAAAAAACATCAGGATGGTAATTTAAGTGTCACTCTAGCCGTCCTCCTCCTGCAGCCTCCATGCTCTCACTCTCTGACACATAACCAAATTCCTCACATCCTCCTCCTCCTCTACACTGCTTTGTTGCTCTAACAGAAAGGGTCACTGTTTTCTAATGTCTCTGTCATGGCACACGGCTCATCCTTAGCTGTATTTAGGGTGGATTAGATTGCATCTGTTTCAGGTTCGTTTTATAAAAGTATCATATTCCAGACATAATCTGCCTGCTTTTAATCCCAGGTCAAAGTTTTACCTGAAAGCACAACAGCAGTCACAGGATATCTGCTCTCCCTTTAATGCATTATTGCTTTATCCCTAATCAGAGTAGGTATTACACATCAGCAGGTAACCTACTAATCAATCTGGAGGGGGCTTTTTCCCCTACATTTCAAAGGCGTTGCACCAAAGTCCTGCTGAAATCTCAGAAAGTGGGCGGCAGTCTGCTTTTTTGATGTGGTGGTGTTTGGCTTCATCACACCAAAGTCAGTGTGTGCTGGGACATTTTGAAAGTAGCGGAAGAAGAGGAGCTCTTCCACTTTTAGGGCCATGGTGCTGGAACAGATTACTCCCTGCAGGTCAAGATTTCCTGCCACAAATACAGATGTTCAAACTAGGGCTGTGCGATACTCAGACCTCTGAGCGTACAGTGGATTACATCAGGGAGAAGTTCACTCAGAATAGGACCTCTGAGCGAAAGTTGGATCACGTCTTGGAGCAGCTCACCGCAGTCGTGAGTTCTCAGAATCAGCTCTTTGAGCACAAGAATGACAAGACCACGGAGCGCAAGGTTGATAACATCATGGAGAAACTCGCAGCTCTCCAACAGGAGATTGAGAGACCAGTGTCGGAGTGTTAAAGAACAGCTTTGAAATTCTCATGAGTTGTTCGCATAAAAGAAAAACCACCATCATAATGCGGCTATCCCTTCGGCCCCAGCTGTGGGCTCAAGGCTGGAGCCGAACAAACTCCCTGATAACGACTGTGTTGAGTCTGTTCCTTCCCTTTCCATGCAAGGCCACCTGGGTTGGCTGGAAGACTGTTTACTTAGGCTAGCAGGGAGAAGGACGATGTCTCAGCTGAACTATGGACACGCACACACATACATACACTGATACAAACTCATCCCTCCTCCCTTTCCAAACGCCTTCGATGCTTGTTCCCTCCTGGGAACACGGCAGGTCTGAGCCCGCGCTGGAATAATAGCACAGGGCAGGATGGATGCTGTGTTTGCTTCGGATTACTCCTCACCCCCCACCCGACCCTGTGGCTTGTCACGTGCTCCATGATGTTGTGCTGTGGACATTTATGTGCTTTTTTGTGCAGAGGAGTTTTTTTGTTTCCTGTTCTCATCCTGTCCCTGCATGAGTAGAGGTCTCTTTTTTCCTCTTGTACTTTCCCATTGTAGTGTATATTTCAGTGTTTTTCCCTGTAACGCTACCGATCTCCGACCTGTATCCCCATGTGATGTCTGTGTTGTGTCCCATTTCGCTGCAGGGCAACCTGCACATGGCGAATCAAGCCTTGATTGATGGATTGATTGATTGATTGACCAACGCATTTCGGCTTGTGACCTTCATCAGGGTCATAGAAAAACATTGTAGAAGTTTGCTTAAATAAAAGACAGGGAACAAAAAAATTCAAATTAACCAATCACATCTTCATAGATAGAACAGCTGACACATAACAAGTTGCTATTGGTTAATTGGTCACATCCAAGTAAATACTGGACTAGATCATCAGCTTCCAAACAAGCCTTTTCAGTCTTTTTTCTAATTGCTCTGCCATGAACTTTAACAGTGGCTCATAGTGTTGTGGTTTACACATTTGCATAACAAGTATAATCTCCCAGGGTTCAGGAGACACAAATCCTGTGGGGTTGCATCATTAAGGGCATCTTGTATAAAAATCTGCTTAGTCAAACACGCAGAGCTACTCTCTGTGGGCAATCCTGTATGAATAAGAGAACACCTTATTCACAAGGGCTAACACTGCCATGAACATTTGACTGATGCCTGCAGAGTCTGGGATGCTTTCTTTAAGCATCGCACCTTATTGGGGCGAGGTTGCTTCCTGATTAGCGTCTGCGATGAATGTTTAATCCCTCTCACTGTAGGATGATGGACAACAATTGCTTCTTTAAGATCGCTGATATTTTCCCTTCTTGGCATTTTGTCAAAACATCCCTGAATTCTTCAGACCAGCAAACACCCAAAACATCTTCTCTGACAGAGGTGCTCACACTGGCTCATGATCATTTAATCAAGTGCATTTGATTAGTGGGAATACTCCTATGGAGACGCACTTCATTTTTCACACTTTTTTCTTTCTCTTTAGTGTTTGATAAATAAATAACAACATCTTGTAATCTGTCATATGTCAGACTGTATTTACCTCATTTTAAGACCTAAAACTGAACCCAGTGATTTCTACCTTAGAGCTGAAAGAGGGTGTACTTTCCTTTTCATATGACTGTCCATGTACAGTGATTGCCTTCAGTGTTAACTCACTTCAGGTCACTGGTTTGAGATGATGAGACGTGAACAGCTCAGTTGTTGAATGTTGCTGCAGAAAATACAAAGAACCTTGATTTAAAAGGCTGTAATATGAGCAAAACGTCCTTCTGGCAGGTTGGATTCATCAGCTGCGTTTCATAAGAGACCAACACTGAGGCTGGGAGGAGGTGATGGAGAAATAAGTGTTATGTGGGTGGGTGATAATGTGGCAGGGGGCTGCCACACAGAAGCAATAACACCACCTGTCATTTTTTTCCTGTTGATGTATTTAGAGATGCATGAAAGAGATGCAGCCTTTTAACTCTTGACCCTGGAAACACGACATGGGACATCCAGTATAGAGGATTTAAAGCCAACAGCAGCATCATACATTCAGGATTATGGATTATCCATCTGTCAGAGATCCTGCAGGGATCTCCTCGACAGACAAACAACAAGGTCACCTCACTGACCCTAAAAGGAGGAAAAAGGCAGTGAGAGGTGTTGGAGTCTAACACATCTGATGATTGATCACAAGGTGGAACAATTCAACTATTTATTGTTTGTTTTCCCAGACAATATTGGATAAGATGTGAGTAGAGCTCTGCGAGGACCATTGAACGAGTGAGTGAACCGTTGTAGCTAACAATTGTGGCACAATTTCAGAAAAATGTTCCTCGATATAAAATTTTCAAGACTTTTCACATCTCATTATCATTTCACAGGCGTCTCTGTTTAAGATGGATGGAGTCGACATTGGATATGGGATATCTTTGGGCCCACGGGCAGTGCAGCATTAAAGACTGCAAAAGCTCAAAATGGACTGAGGCAAAGTGAAAAAACTGGAAATCAAAATTCTATATTCTTTTTTGGACAACATGGACTCCACATCCTCTGGACTAAAAGGCAGAGGTTCAGTCTGACTTGTTGTAATTGCTCAGTTCTTAAGCCTGCATCTCTGATGGTACGGGGGTCAATAATATTTCATTTAAATAGTGAAAAATCTCAACAACCACTGGCTGAAGGCACTCGCACTTATGGAACGACCACATCAGAGCTGAGAGATATATACAAGTTTTAGAGCAAGATAAGCTCCAGATTACATCTTTTTAAGGGTCTAGGTCTTGCATATTTCAGGAACACTGAACCCGGGCACCAGTTTAGCTTACTGGTTGGGCAGACAAAGCATGGCTGAAATGCAGTGGACTGAGTTTGAGTCCCAAGAAACTTTGAATCAGAAGTGACCATTCATTGAGAGCCATCCATTTATCCATTTCCTGCCACTTATTCAGAGCTGGGTCACCAGGGCAGGAGCTTAAACAGAGAAGCCCTGACCTCTTTGTCCTGCCCCCTCCTTTAGCTCATCCAGGAGAACACTGAGGCATTCCCAGGCCAGCCTAAAGATGCAGCCTAATCTCTCCAGTGTGTCCTGGATCTATCTCAGGGCCTCTTCCTGTTAGGACATAGCCAGAACACCTCAACCAGGGAGCCTGCTAAGAAACCATCCCAATCAGATGCACAAAACACCCCAATTAGCTCCTTTCAGTGAGGATGGATTGCTAAATTATCAGCTAATGCTAGCTACCTTGTTTAGCAATCTTGCATCATAGACTGTACAGGTGATTCATAAACTATACGGGTTAATCATATCCGCATACATATCTGCTAATTAGCACTAGTTAAATTATTTTAGACAGGCAGTAGCTCACAACAGTACCAATAACACAAACACGGACGATATCAATGCGAGTCTATCCAGTCTGTAACTTTATAACATGTTTTTAACATGTTTTAATGTTTTGTATCTTGTTCTATTTAATCTCAACAAGCCCCCAAAAACAGTCAGTGATCACAGTTGGCTTCTCTTGGTTTTTATTACTGCTAATCATTTTAAAGCTCAGTTTTTAAACCCTTACGATGTAACTACAGCCCATGCAGCAGTATATTAATGACTACCCTGATATTGTGGATGGATTATCTCAGTTGTTCTCCTGAATGAAGTTTGGTCCGTTTACAGCATCCTGCCATGCGATTTCATTTGTCCCTAACCATCGGGAACTTTTATCGAGTGGAAAAAAGTTAGTGTTCATCCTCGAGCTTTACTGTTTGTTATGCTAACATAGTTGTGTGGCTAGCGATCACGTAGCACAACATTATATACCAGCTAGCCCAACTTCAGTAACCCTACAAACGTCACTGCTGTTTACTTTCCTGTCTTCATTTACGTTGGAAGTGATAGCAGAGCTGTACGTTTGAATTTGTTTCATAAATCTCTCAGTCAGAACATGCTATATTATACTTAGAGGGAAGCTAGCGAGCTAACTCCCTGCTAACTTCTAACTCCGTTAAATGTCATACATTCCATATTCATGGATGCCTGGATGTTAAACTTAATTGTTACACCTGGTAGAGCAGCCAAAGTGATCCTTTTATTACAGATGAAAGAATTTAGACAGTTTTTCAACTCTCAGTAATGCTGCAGTGATCATTTTACTTAGGGACCTGCAGCGGAGTTTGAGCCTAGACATGGCTAATGACGTCAGACTTAAAGACCGGATAGGAGTTTACTTAGTTTGTAGCCATTCAAATCATCAAAGAGAAACACCCCAGCACTCAATAACTGCTGTGTAGACACACACTCAGGATCTCACAAGTGAAATGTCAGATTAAAAAGAACCACGTCTAACATTAACGTGCTGGACGTGTATTCCAACAAAGACACAAGTAGTAAAGAAAACAGCTCAAACTGCTTAAATCAGTTAGGCTCCTCTGTAATCTGAGGGAGATTCCCCAAGTTTAATTCTGTTACCACCTCTCTCTCAGATGTTACTCATGTTAAAAGCTTTGCAACTTGGCAGGAGGAAGATGAGATTTGCCCTTAAATCCAAGGCCTGGGTGCTTTTAGGTTGTGCTGTGTCTACACATGAAAAATAAAATGCAATTCAGAACTCCATCACAGGATATGTTCAGGTAAAATACCACTGTTTAGGTGAGGAGAATGTGAACTCCAAAATTACAGCAGGTCTCAGAGGAATAAATCACTACATGATGGCTCAAAACCCAGGTGGAAATACGAAGGGAAGCGTTATAGACGGGCTGAAGTTGCTCCTATTAGATGATGTCTTATTAACACAATGTAAGTGCATCTGCCTCTGAATATGCACACATATTTGACAACTCTTCTGTGTGAAATTAACCACTAATTTCTATTTGTCAGCTTCCCAACACTTAAACTGTTGAGATGGATATTTTAGGTACAAAATTCAAAACGTGTAAAACTGTGTAAAAATGTGTAAGAAAATACTGTAACAATGTTTAAAGACTGTTGACATAGTGCTTTTCTCCTCGTGAAAGTATTGCCAGCGATTGTCCCACTGATGAACACTGCAGCGTTAAACCCGTCAAGTGCAAACGAGCTGTTCTGCCTGTAGCTTGTGGCTGACTGCAATCGGGTTGGAGCAGCCTAAACATTTCACAACAGATGAACTGACAAGGCTTTGTTTTGTGTTTTTGTAAGCAAGGCAATCAGAAACTGCTTCACGTTATTTGCAACAATGGACTAATTTTCTTCTTCCCGGGACTTTTGCCGTGCCATTGAAATGCCAGACACAAAGTACTGGAGGAGCTTTAGGCTCCGGAAAGATTTCTGGACAAAATTCAAAAGCTATGAAGTTTCTAAAGAAGCCGAGTAAAGTGAGTAAAGTTTCCAGCTTTCGAATCATCTTCGCAGTTCTTATGGAGGGATTTTAAAATACTACATGAGATGTAAACAATCATCAGATTAATACAAAAAGTAAACGAACAATTCTGCTGGATAAACTGCTGATGAGTATAGAGGACTAAAAAATGCATCGGAATGAGTCCCTAGAGGAACATGAACCACATTTCTTGGTAATCCAGCCATCCTTTCATACTTGCTACCATGAAGTGGGATAGAAGTTAGTACCTCAAAGTTATCTGGAAAAAGAGCAGAATGAGTTTGAGAAGAAGTTATTAATGAGCATCCTCTGAAGGGTCCTCTGAACTCGTCCTTGGATAAAGTGTCTGACCAAGTTGCTTCCACAGCTTAGGTAATGTGTTTTGGGAGCGTCCATCTAGCGAGTGGTTAGGATATGCCTCAATGTCCACCCTGAAGAAATTTAGGCGATAGTTAGAGAGATCCACAGATGCCCAGACTGTCACAATTTTACATGAAAAAAATCACCCAAGAAAGTTTGAACCACAGTCCATCAAAACTTTCTTTCATTTGAGGCTTGACTGAAGACACTGCTCAATTGTCTGTAATCTCTTCACCTACACAGCCACCACAGTCCTTAATAACTCTGTATATCGTTAAGAAAGTAAAAGTCTGTAAGTCAAGGTAAAAGATCTAACTTGATTTTTAATAAGGTAAGTTTCTACACTCTGAGTCATTTCTCAGAGCGTCTAATGTCTGATTGTGTCCACACAGGCTGACCTTCAGCTGTAGTGCCCTCAACTCTTCAGGACTTTACCCAAAACAGCTTGGGAGACCTTCCGACTCTCAAACAGGAAGTTTAACAAGACATGGTAGCTTGCCTTCAGACTGGTTATGACAGATCCCCCGATGTGAACTTTGGCAGAGGGAAGAGATGAAGCGGGGATTTGACATCTGGAGCAGGTGTGTGTGCTGAGATCTGATACATCACCGGTGTGTGTGGCAGCTAACTGAGCGAGTGCGTCTGTCAGCAGATCAGCAGTTTGATCTCCTTCAGCTGTTGAGTCTGGGTGTAATAAGGCTCCATCAAACTGTCCAATATGTGACCTTTTTAATCGGAGGATCAGTGTCTGTGTGCACTTGTGTGTGTTTGTGTAATGAGGCTCTGGGAAACTGTTGACTGTACATTAGACGGGCTCTAATGGACCAGTTTAGACATGCTTGAAAGAATAACATCCTTTTCGGTGACTCTTATCAGCACCGAGGTTGTAGTATGTTAATGGGATCCACTGCTTTGACCTCGCTAATTTAAAATACGTCACTTGTGTTACAGCCAGAGAAGATGCAAAATTACCAGATATGCACCACGTGGGCATTATTGGGTCTACAGCTGTGGCTGAGATTCGGCATCTGCAATTGCTGTTTGCACAAATATACATCTCAGCCATATAAAATCACAACAAATCTAACTATATGTGAAGCGTTGCTGATACATTTTATACTGGTAATTTTTTTTTTTAGCAATAAACAATTAAATGATGATTGTTTACTGATCATTAGTAATGTTAACATTTACATTAGACAAGGAAGTCTTTGTGAAAACTGTCGGCCTCTGCATGCTAAACTGATTAGGCTCCAACAATCTGAGGCTAAATCCAAAGCTCTGTTTTTGCTTTAGTGACACACTATTATCTGAACCACTAAATTTGGGCTCTCTGATGAGCATTTTGAAACTGAACCCTCATTAATTTGATCTCTAGGCTTACAGAGACTTTGATGTTTGCCTTGGCAAGTTGGCCAACGGCTCATTTATTTCCTGTGCTTGAGTTTCCAGAGTCAGCTTTATTGACCAAGTATGTGTACACATACAAGGAAATAGGCTCTGATTTCTTCTTTCAGTACACTTCCTGGGAGACTGTGGATTCTAAAAACCTCAATATCAGACGCAGTGATGTTGAGTGAGGTGAGCGTGGCAGTGGAGAGGAGCTCCACCTTAAGTCCACAGTTTTGACCATATTCAGCATGTTGTCAGCAGTGTTGGGAAGGTTACTTTTAAAATGTATTTCATTACAGATTACAGATTACATGCCCCAAAATGTTCTGTAACGTATTCCGTTATGTTACTCAATGAGAGTAACGTATTCTGAATACTTTGGATTACTTAATATATTATCATGCTGTTTACAACTACATGAATGTACTATTGCTGTGATTTATTACTGTTACTGAAGGTCCGCGGCTCCGAACCGTAGTAAAGGGACCTCTGGCTAATACGGTGGGTTCTGTGTCGGGCTCGTAGCCGAAAACTAGCTTTACTTTGTTGTCTGGGAAAGACTGCTCCAACGGAACTTATCGTTTTTGGAGGAAAACACGAACACGGTGTACAGTCGAGTCTTAATAGCTTACTTACAGCTGGGCTCGTCAGGCTCTCTTCTTGGCTGCAGTGGTTATTATTATATTTACATGCTTCCAGCTCCCGTTTCTGCTCGATGACAGCTCGTACTTTTCCTTTTTCTCCCTCCCTCGCTCACAGACACATAACGGGTATGGCAGTCCATTCTCCCTGCAGCACGGACTACACTGCCCATGATGCTACATTCTTTAGAGCTATACCTGTAGCATTCTGCCTGTTAGCTTAGCACAACAACAACAAAAAGGCCTCTCTCACCCAGGAAACACGCAGAGAGAGAGCGTCACCCTGTAACCATGGCAACCCTAACCCACCTGGAACAACAGAACGTAGCTGTCAAACAAAACCCAAACAGTCCTGACCCGCCACAATATGAAACAGGGAAGTACCGCCGTGTAATCCATTTATTTCAACAAAGTAACTGTATTCTAAATACCACCTTTTTAAACGGTAACTGTAACGGAATACAGTTACTCATATTTTGTATTTTAAATACGTAACGGCGGTACATGTATTCCGTTACTCCCCAACACTGGTTGTCATATAGTAAGTTTCATGTTCAACTTCTTCCCTTACTATACCTGCCCGCTTAGTCAGCATATTAGTAAATGCTAAGGTGTTTGGACCACACTCTTCGCCTAATTTTGAGATGTGCTCATATTTTTTCTGTCAGATTTAACCTCATGAATGTAACAGACGACCGTTTTTCAAGCTCTATGTGATACTGAGGTTTTTAACCAGTCACCTTTCATTTGTGTCTCTGAACATCAAGATAGTGGAGAACACGTCCAATCCTACACCTGTCTGTCTCAGAAAGTGTGTTTTTTAGCCATTTAAATGTGGAGACGCTTCACTATCAGCAGATATGATGCACGGCCCGATGAAACTGTCCATATAAATGAAAACAGGGAGGGGTGATTGTGCCCACGAACTGCTGGGAGACAATGTTATGGTAAATGGCCTGTATTTATATACCGCTTTTACTAGTCCCTAAGGACCCCAAAGCGCTTTACACAACCAGTCATCCACCCATTCACACACTGGTGATGGCAGCTACATTGTAGCCACAGCCACCCTGGGGTGCACTGACAGAGGCGAGGCTGCCGGACACTGGCGCCACCAGGCCCTCTGACCACCACCAGTAGGCAACAGGTGAAGTGTCTTGCCCAAGGACACAACGACCGAGACTGTTGGAGCCGGGGCTCAAACCGGCAACCTTCTGATTACAAGACGAACTGCCAACTCTTGAGCCACGATCGCCCCATGTTGGAGCATGCAAACACAAATAGAGAGGTCTGCGTGGTCATGAAGGAGCTTCATCATAAGGTTTCAAATATGTGTTAAAGGATTCCTATCATCTTTCTCTCCTACTTTGCTTTAATGTCACATTTTGCTGTTGTACTGTGTAAACCTCTGTCTGCTCAGCTGATTAAGCTCCAACTATCCGAGGTTAAATCCAAAGCTCTTTTTTCCACTTTAGTGAGTCATTATTATCTGAACCAGTAAATCTGGGCTGTCTGATAAGTGTGCCGGTGGTCATTTTGAAAATGAATCCTCATTAATTCGATCTGCAGGCTTACAGAGGCTTTGATATATGCTTCAGTAAGTGAAAACAGGCTGATTGTGTCCACGAACTGCTGAGAGACTTTGTTGGACCATAAACACACACAGAGACAAGCCTACTTGGTCAGGAAGGACCTTCACCCTGAGGTTTGTATACAAATGCAAATATGTGTTGCATAATTCATGAAACCAACTTTTTTCTCCTACTTTGCCTTCTGTGTCACATCTTGCTATTGTGCTCTGCTCACCATAGTATCAGCTCATACTGGAAATAATGCCTTGTCCTTTCCCAAAGCTCCGTCAGGCAGAAGCCAAAAAGAGCTGAAAGGACTTTGCCGGCCTTAAGCTATAACTCCCAGTATAGTTTAAGTAAGGTAAATAAATGGTTTCGGAAATTAGGCCCACAACCTTGTTAATCTGCCGCTGCAGGTTATAAATCTCCTGTGCTGAGAAACTGGAGGGCCTGAAACTGCAATCTCATCCGAACGCCTCCCTCTGTCTGTGGTCCAGTTGCTGTAGTCGTTAGATATGGAGGATTGTGGGTTCAATGACCACGGGCACTGACAACATAATGACCAACATATGGTGTGCAGGGACGGAGGGAAAGACGAGAGACAGATGGAGGGAGATTGGATGGATTCAGTGGCTCCAGACTGGGACACAGCGAGCAACAATGAAAACCTGTCATCCTGCATTAATGCTGAAACACAAATATATGATATTTGCAACAGCTTTGGTCCTCTTTGTATCAGCGGAGACATCATTTTCAATCATGTGCTGTGCCATAAAGTTTTATATGCATTAACTAGGAGGAGGTAATAGTAGAGTAAATGAGATTTTGTTCATTTGTTAATATTGTGATGATGTTGTTAATAAAAAACAATCTAATTTGATTTAATATCCATTTCAATAATCTGTTTTTTCTGTTTCCTGTTTTTTATTTAAAACACAAACACTTTGCAATGACGCCTATGAAGGCCACGAGCACGTTGGTCGGCTGATAAAGCCGCGTCGCTGGTGTCTAAATAATCTGTTCACTGACAGGATGTTTTCCCCCAGGATCCAGTCATGGAGCCAAAGTTCAGAGTAACTCGAGCCGAACCAACCAAGTGGCGGTTTTGAACAAGAACAACAGCGCGTGCAGGTGCAGCGACGTGTCTTTCGTGAGTTAGCAAACACGCAAAGAGATAATTATTAAGATATCGTGCCAGATGATCAGGAACCAGTCACAGACCAGTGGTTCCCAAACGCTGTGCGCTGTGAGGCATGTCCAGGTGTGTGATTTGTGTCAATCAGGCAACAAAAATGTTTTTATACCTTCTGTGAAAAGGAACTCGAGTCGGCTCTCTTAGCTGTGAAATGGTGGGAATTATTACAGCGTGATAAAAGTGTGCAACGAAGCGTTGAAAGCAGCCTTTGGCTCACAGGGAGCACCTGTAGCTGACCCTGTTATTTGAAACTCCAGCTATGTTTGATGTAAGTTCACAAATTATGTGAAAGCTGGTAAAGAAGATGAATAAGTTCACCTGAACACGACTGAGGAAACTGTTCAGTTGTGTAGAAACGTGTTTGAAGGTAACAGAAGATTCATGCAACAGCCTGCATGAGGTGAGAAGATTAACTGTGGCAGGGATGGTCGTCCTATAATCAACAGATAAATAACATGAAGGTGTACAAAGTTTACTTTTCAACATTGTGTCTGCATGTTTCACCCAACCTTTGTGTTTCATTTTAGCCTCGTGCTAAATTTTCAGGAAGTAGAAGATGGTAGATTTCCAATAAAGTTTGTTCCTGTTAGAGCTTTTTAAGTTCAATGGTGCAAACAGGCACAAATTAAAAGAGGTGTTGATGTTAACTCCAACCTTACCTCTACTCACTCAGGTTACAATGTTATGCTTTTGTGTCAGATTTAATATTTAATATCCTTTCAAGAGTTCGGCTAACAGCTAGTCCCGTTTGCATGCAGCTAGCCAATGACGTCGAGCCACGTATGAGACGGAGCGCGACGGTGGAGCCTCGGTTTCTTAACATAAAACTCATTGTTGCACCCGGGGCAGCACAAAGGTGATGATTTTTAGTTTTAGTTTCCTTATTTTCCTCTCAGTTATGTCACGAGTTTGCGAACATAAGCTAATGTAAGTCTACAGCGGCAACCAACCAACCAACCAACCAACCAACCAATCATGTGACGTCACATTTCGTGTTGAACATGTTTTTAAAACTTTAACTTTAAGCACTTATATTTAAAATCTAGCTTCACAGACAGAGTTACATCTATTTTACATCTATCTATTTTTTGAGCGCAGGGCTCCATGATGTAAATTATGGATATGTGCGTGTTACATGTCCCCTTTAAACGTGTGTCTGAATTTCCACACCTGAACATCTACCGGGGTCCTCTGGAATCCAACTGATTTAAATTTTATTACTTATTATTTATTTATTATTAAAATTTTATTTATGCTTTTGTGTCAGATTTAATAGGTTCAAATTATTCATATGGGAACTCAGACAGTTAACATGTTTCAAGTCCTGCGAGCGGTTACGTGGCTGCTGAATCTAATTTAACCTGGTCTGAAAACTGAACACAAATACACTGAAAATCAGTCAACACGGTCTTTGGCAAATGGACACACAGGAGCAGAAACACATAGGTAGTCTGTGTAGCCTGAAAATATTATCCTAATATAGAGTTTTAAAGTGAAAATGCATCACTAAGAAAAAAACTGCATAATCATAAAACAGAATCAATCATTTTTAACAGATGTGGAATCAATAAATTGGTTTTTAGGGCAAACTAGCCTAAGACGTTTTATATCCAACAGTCTGAAGTCATCACTTGCAACAGGTCCCCACAGGTAACGGGGTGTGTGTGTCTGCCTGTGTGTGTGTCGCCTCTGTGAGGGTGGGCGGTTAAGTCCAGGTTCACGGCACTCCCTGAATAACAAATCAATGTCTGCTGAGTCACCCGAAGCCCACGCACACCCTGCACAGCTACGCTCTGTGCATGTGTGCACAGCTTTGTGCCATTTGTGCGTGAGCCAAAGCACACCTGCCAGGACCCGACATCAGGGCAGACAAATAAAGCACAAGCACACACAGACAGACAGACACACAAAAACGGGAAAATATGTATCTGGAGATAAAAACAATGTCTTTGCAATTAAAATGACGAGCTGTGCAAAATCATCGCTCCAGGCTTCTGAGTCAGAGCTGAGACTCGACACAAAATGTCAACAACTTGTGTCATTTTTATAAGTTTTTATCACTGCAACTTTTTAGTAGTTTCATTTTGAAGCTGAGATCATCATCTGAGCTCACCGCTGTATCTGGCCACATGTGCTGAGTCACAGAAGTGCTGGGTGTTTGGATGCTACGAGTGCAAGACGGGGATTATGCTCTGTTGTTGACAGCGACACAGGCAGCTGCAGACACCATGCAGCCATTCTCGTTATACTTAATAATGAAAACCGCTTGAAGTCTGCCTGAAGGGGGCATAGCTGGTGCATTTTAATGCAAAGTCTCCACAGATGAGTCTGATCTCACGGTAAAATTTAAATCAGTTGGATTCCAGAGGACCCCGGTAGACGTTCAGGTGTGGAAATTCAGACACACGTTTAAAGGGGACATGTAACACACACATATCCATAATTTACATCATGGAGCCCTGCGCTCAAAAATAGATATTAAATATAAGTGCTTAAAGTTAAAGTTTTAAAAACATCTTTAACACGAAATGTGACGTCACATGGTTGGTTGGTTGGTTGGTTGGTTGCCGCTGTAGACTTACATTAGCTTATGTTCGCAAACTCGTGACATAACTGAGAGGAAAATAAGGACACTAAAACTAAAAATCATCACCTTTGTGCTGCCCCGGGTGCAACAATGAGTTTTATGTTAAGAAACCGAGGCTCCACCGTCGCGCTCCGTCTCATACGCGGCTCGACGTCATTGGCTAGCTGCATGCAAACGGGACTAGCTGTTAGCCGAACTCAGGCTCCTAATGGCTGAATGGTATCAAGTAGGAAGCGATAACAGGAACAACAAAGGAGTCTTGTCCCATTGTTCAGTGTGATTATTTTCACCCTCTTAGCTGATCTGTCATTTGTTTTGCGCACTTGTTTCTCTTCATTTAAGTGCTTGGCTTAAGGCTCGTCTTTGACTTTGAAATAATTGTTTTACTGATTATAACGTTTCATCAGGCAGTCCAAAATATAAAGTCTCTAATTCTTGCTTATTTTGCTTAATTATGGCACTTTGTGGAAAATATGTTGTTTCAGTAAACACAGCCCAAGTAATATTTATGCTGTGTTATTATTCCAGCCTGTTTTCACTTCAAAACATCCACAAATTAAGTCAGTGAGCGCTACCAAACTGAAGGCAGAGCTGCCTGACCTGAGGCTCTTTGGATCAGATACTACTGGGAGAATCTTTGAAATACATAAATCTCCTAATGCACAACATCACAGTGGAATGAGAAAACATTTCTGCCAGATGACTTTTAACAGCTTTATAACAATGAGTCAGGAAAAGAGTTGTTATTTAACCAGTTTTCAGAAAGTTTACTGCAGCAGAAACCAAGTTCAACAAAAACTACATCCGTCGTCACATTTTATTTTATTCCTTTGAATCATTAAACATTCCTTTAATCTCACTAAATAAATATGGAAACAAACTATGTGGTAAATAAAGATCCTTCAACACAAAGTACCCGTGTTTAGTCGTAGAAATTTGTTTTTGTGGGATGTTGGCCCCTTTTGTGGGATACCATCGTGACACACAACCTTTGGCAATGGTCCCAAAATTGGTGGCAGCATCAGCTCCTCGGACAAGCTAGCTTTAGCTCAGTTGGCAGAGCAGGTCACCTGCAAACCAGAAGGTTGGTGGTTCGATCCATCTGCTCCAGTCTGCACCCTCAGGGAAGGTACTCAAGTTTCTCGTATGAGTTAGGAAAGCGCTCTACACAAACCAGTCCATTTACACATAACTGAGCCATGCCAGTGGCTTTGACTAACATAACCTGAAAACTGGATTAAGTGATGCTAAATGAAATAGTTGCAGGCCTTTGCTATTCTGGTTTATTTACCTGTTCTGAATGCAGTATTGTTTGGTTTTCTGCATATAATCCACATTTCCATAAACAGTGCTGCAGCATGCAGGCTCAGCACAGTTGCTCATATGTTTGTTTTTCTATCATTTCTTCTCTTTACGTTTGTTTTAGGGGATTGGAGCACCCTCTTATTAAAACCGATTAAACTGATGGCATTACTTGGAACTGGACTCAGTGATTTCTGCAGAATTACTCATATTACCTCACCCGTAAATAAGCCCCCGGAGCACAAACAGTGTCGGCATGAGTCAAATCACTAATGCAACCCGTAACAAACATTGTAAAATGAGTTTTTTCTGCTGCGTCTGTCCACCTAACCCGTCTACATCACCAGCCTCCTACCTGTGTGCTCACCTCTTTCAACGAGGCAGCTCTCTGCAGTCATTCAATAATAGATGAAGGTCTTTTCTTCTAAAGCCAGAACCTGAAAAAGCAGGAATGGACCAGCACAGCAGGAGGGAGTATTTTACATACACACACATACAGTCCTCAGAGCCAATGAACTAATGGCTTCCTCGGGGACCAGGCTTATGAATATCCCAGTGGATGCAAGAGAGAAAAGAAAGAGGATGAAAGGTTGAACAATTTAAGGTGCAGTGCAAACACAAGTGTGGAGCAAAGCTAAAGTGTTTTCTGTCTGTATACAAACTGAAACGCAGTCGAGCTGGAACTGAGTTTCCTGATTCACCGTTTTGGGGATGAAAACGTAGAAACAGGAATTTTACATTAAAAACGATGTCAGCTCTGCTCACTTTAGGGTGACTCTTTTATAATGGTGTAATTATGTATAACTGCAGAGACAGCCAGCGTCACCGCGACAGTAACACAAACGTCTACAAACCAGCAGAATGTTTCAGTTCCAAGTTGTTGAAGTATCAGGACACACACGCTGTTTGTCTTGTCTGTGTCACAAAGATCCCGCCCACATTTTTATGGGTCTCACATTCTTTGTGTAGGGGGAACCACACGGG
The DNA here is from genome assembly GCF_963576455.1 of Neolamprologus multifasciatus. NCBI lineage: Eukaryota > Metazoa > Chordata > Actinopteri > Cichliformes > Cichlidae > Neolamprologus > Neolamprologus multifasciatus. Next base: position 2,248,434 of record NC_140458.1, on the reverse strand, counting down.
CATCTAACATGAGACCCACACAGGACGATTCCACACACATGTGGGTTCTAGCTGGTTCATTATAGGAGACCTGCTACTTTTTGTCGTCATCTCCAAACTTTCATTCTTCAACTCTAAATAAATCTTTTTGGAATTTACAGTTGAGTTTAATCATATTTACCTGAACTGTCCCTGCACTATGTAAGGACAACTACTCTACTGTCCCAGTGGATCCATGATGTGATGGTGCCCACATTAAAACATGTCCCTGGTTTGATCCCTGCCACAGACATAAATCACTTGGCAGTCTAAAAATTTGCCAAATTAAATATTTAGAGCTTCCTGCTGTGGTGACCCCTTCTGAAAAGGGAGCAGCCAAAGGTAGCTTTTAAGCTCCACTGGGCCTTTTTGCAGAGCTTCCTGCTTAATTGTTCTTTTCACCTCAAACGTGTGTTTGAAGCCAAAATGAAATTGATGATAATATTGCGAGTGTGGTACAGCTTGGTGTCAGGCAGAGTTGTGGACCCACAGTGCTGACTCGCAGGCTGCGCTGTGCTCGGAAATGGATTTATTGCTGGTTTTACAGAAACAACAAAACTGGAAGGCTAACTGGCAAACAGCAATAGACAGGTTCACACAGAGAATTACTATCAAAGTAAAACAGGAAGTACTGGAAACGCACACACTGAGACGCAGACTGACAAAACCCAGGGAACAGAGGGAGGATAGAGAAGGCGAGGGACAGAAAGACACACACAGAGACACGAACGGGACCGATTAACAACCAAGGAAACCTAAACCAGAAATACTGAAAAATTCAAGAGCGAACTGAACTAGAAAACGACACACAGAGAACCTAATAATGAATAAATGAGACTCAAAACTCTGAACACTGGGCCAACAATCCAGGTGACCCAACTATAGTTGTGTCTCCAAACTCTGTTTCTACAAAAGACTCGAAACTTGTGACTGAGGCCATAAACTCGTGAGGTAAGTGTTTACTGTGGTTATTAATGACTTGTACCAACAGTAACAGACGTCTATAAAACTAAAGGTCTTTGTAAACCAGACGGTCGTCTCCTGCTGGCCATAAGAGAGATCGTAACTATTTTTATATACAGACTGATTAAACTAGACTAACTTTTAAAGCACACATCTGTCGGTGAGTGTCAAAGGTCAGCGGTTGTAGGAGCACGTGGAGCCTTTAGATGCTGGATGAACAACTGCCTGACAGTTTGTGCCTCTCCATCTGTTGTAGAAGAAAACTGCCGCTGCTGTTGTCCCGTCCTCACGGCAGCTAAATGCTTTCATCCAACCAATAATCTCTGTATGTGTCCCCTCACAATCCCCTCACAAGCAAGGGGAAAACGCATGAGAAGGAACGCTTCTATGGAAGTTTGTTTTGTCCTTCGATGGAGAAGAATCTGTGTGCTGCTGACGGTGAGCAGTCCAGCAAACAGCCACTCCAGCATCAAGCTGCTGTCTTGTTTTTATTGAATCTATTCATATAAAAAATATATTTGGGTGAAGATTTGAGGCTAGCATTCTAAGTGTTTCTGTCCTGACGGAGCTTTAACGTCATGTCAGAGCACTTCAAACTGTTCGGCTTCAAAGGCTTCCATTAGAAGTCCGCTTCAAATATTAATAACTGCAGCCAGCAGGCTCGCTTTTTAATCAATACCTCTGACTTGCACACGCACAAACACATCGATGCATCGCTACATGGCAACGAGGGCTACACAGTCACATGCACACGCACACACGAGTTGTTGTCCTCGCAGCTGCGCCGCTACACAACTGAGTCTAAATCAGCGTTTTTCTACCATTTACTTTGCTCCGAAGGGAAAATGTCAACACACGGTTTCTCCCTCGCTTATAGAAAATGTCCTGAGAGAACAAACTGTCCGTGGAGTCTGAATGTGATGCAGCACTATGTGCACATGCTCATGATTCACTATTTGCTTCCTTTTGTTTGTTATTTCACAGTTAAGGAACGCAAACAGCAGCTTTAGAGCCAGCAGGTGTGCTTTAGGTACAGACCACATACGTCTCTCTCTAAATCTGCATTTAGATGCTTTCCACTGTCAAACTTCGAATATGTTTGACTTAAGATTTCCTCCAAAACAGTCTTTTTACTGTCCTGCAGTCATGTTTCAGATGAGAGGCGAGTGGAGCTGATAAAAATGTTGATATGCTCGTCGAGATCGATTTTAATGAGTGCAGCACTCACAGCAATTAAGCTTTATGAGTAGCACAAGACCTTCAGAGATGTTATTTGCCCCTGCCAATCTGCAGTAACACAAATAGTTGTTTAGCCAATCGAATGGCAACTGAGTACATTTAGTCCTATAGACACAGTCAAGACGACCTGCTGCTGTTCAAACTGAGCATCAGACGAGGGAAGAAGGGTGATTTAATGGCTTTGAACATGTCGTGGTTGTTTCTACCTACAGAGAGGTCCAAAACAGAGAAACTATCCAGTGAGCAGCTGTTCTCTGACTGAAAATGTCGTGATGTGAGAGGAAACAGTAAAAAGTTTATTATAACCAAAGTATGCAGAAGCCCGTCTTTGAAGACCGAGCACGTCAAAGCTCAAAGCAGGTGGGTTCTGGCAGCAGAAGACCACTCCAGGTACCGCCTCTCTCAGCTAACAGGAAACTCAGGCTACATTACACACAAGCTAACCAAACAACAACAACAATCTTTATTTATAGAGCACATTTAAAAACCAGCAGTATACCAAAGTGCTTAACATAAGAGACAGAGAAGTAACACGAGTATTATAAGGCCTTAGCAAAGTATCAAATATACTCACAGGTCAATGCCACCAATACACAGGGGTAATATAAAGTGCATATAAAAACATAATAAAAGCACAAGCCATAAAAAAAAATATATAAGGAAAAATAGAGTAAGTCTAAGAGTGCGAGCATTAACAAGCAGGAAAGGCGAGATTAAACAAACGGTTTTTAACCGTGATTTAAAAGATCACAGTAGGAAGGTTATTCCACAGCTGTGGTGCAGCCAGACGCCCGGTCACCTCTAGACTTCAGCCGAGATCTAGGCTGCACCAAGAGTAACTGAGTAGATGATCTTAATGCTTTGGCAGGAACATACGATTTAAGGAGTTCACTAAGGTAGCTCGGTGCTGTGTTGTTGGTCATTTTAAACGTAAGCAGCAGTATTTTAAATTGGATGTGGTATTTTATGGGTTCTGGTCAGAATGCATGCTGCAGCATTTTGGACTGTCTGCAGCAGTGTTGGTCAAGTTACTTGAAAAAAGTAATCAGTAACTAATTACTGATTACTTCCCCAAAAAAGTAATCCTGTTACTTTACTGATTACTTATTTTCAAAAGTAATTAATTACTTAGTTACTTTTTAAAAACACGATTTACAACCTGAATAGGTGATAAAGTGATAGATCTTTCAGCCCAATTCTACTTTTTCTGCATAATCATCATACAAAATGTAATCAAATGGAAAAGTCTCTTTTTAAAACTTGTTTTATTAGTTTTAATCTTTTAACTTTATGCATCAAGCAAACATTTAATTATCTGCAACATTCTCTGACTGGAAGAAATTAGTTAACATTTAAACCTATTTTCTGCACATTCCAGCACATAAAATAAAATAATTTTTTGTGTGTTTACACTCAGTCTTTCAAATAGATGCAAGTAAAACACAGCAGAAAATAAATAAAGTCAAAGACTAGCGGTCCTGTTGCTCTATTTTCACCTGTAAAGCAGGAGTGGGGTAGGCGGAGGGTTACCCTGGTGCAGGTGTGCAGCGGTCAGTGGAAGAATCCGCGAGTTTCTCTGTGAGTTTCCCATTACGTCGTAGCTACTCGGTGCTTGTTTGGAAGTTTAGGGTTTTTTTTCTCTGTAAAAAGAAGTTTTCTTCCCACGCACAACGGACACTAATGTTTTTGTCACTTTTTATGGAATCAAACTCAAAGTAAGGTCAGTACTTCCACGCTTTAAACGCTGCACGCTCATACTCTCTCTGCACTCGATATATGATCCATTGTTGATCTGCACACAGCTGTTGTCACGAACGTCGCACTCGCTTACGTCACTGTCATGAGACATTCTCGCAAAAAATCACGGTTTTAGTAACGCAGCATTCCTACGGGAAAGTAACGGTAATCTAATTACCGTTTTTGCAATAGTAATCCCTTACTTTACTCGTTACAAGTAACGCGTTACTGCCCATCTCTGGTCTGCAGTCTATGAAGGAGGGCAGAATGAAGACCAAAATAAAGTGAGTTGCAGTAATCAAGTCTTGAGGTCACAAAGTCGTGGATGAGCTTTTCCAGGTCCTTATGCAGAACATACTGCCTGGCCCTAGCCTTAGCCTTACCAAAGTAAAAAAGTGGAACACACTTCAGCTCCTTAGTACCAACAGAGCATTGTTTAAACACCACAGCCAACCCGAATATTGTTGCTGACTACATTCATTACTCTGTTCTACAAAGACGTAAGGCAGGGCTCCAACCCTGTACTAGCAAGACGTAGCTAAGAAGCTGAATCTAGATTTGCTCAATACTAAGATGCTAGTGGCCAAACCTAAATCAGACATGCAGGAGTGTAGAAATACACAAGGGCAGCTCAGCTGGTCAGTTCATACTTCATAATATACAATATAATAGGAGTACTGCAATGAATACAACACACTGAAAGCCAAAAAGTCATTTACATAATAGTGTCTAAGATAAATAAATAGAAATACAGTCATTCAGAAAATAATCCAAAATGTAAAACATGAGAATAATCGCGCTGTAATCAAGTATCAAGTATATATAAGGATTTTAAAGCAACTAACTTATATTGTGAACATTTTTTGAACCTTCGTGCCAGGGTTGGTTTGTTGAATGCATCTAATGGACTAATATTAGTTTATGTTCGCTAACTAGTACGACTGGAACCACAAACTCAGGACACTAGAAGCAGTCTAAGACAGTCACGGTTGTGCTGCCCGTGGTTGCTGTGAGGATAGCTGCTGTTTTTTATTCCTACACTATGCGGCGCTATTTAAGATGTATTTAAACTGTATGCACTTGTAATGTCTCTGGATTCACTTACTAGCATTAATACCTCACCTTCTTATCCCAATATGATCACTTCTGGTACAAAAGCCAAGATGGTTGTTGCTAAATTACAGGGTTTAAAACAGGATTTAACAAACCAGTAGGTGATACAACCGTGACGACATTCACAGGGATTCAAACCAACCGGGGTGAGCCCTGTTGTTGTTATGGAAACAGTCCAATAAGCTCAACATGTCATTGTTTATACTCATACTCATGACACAGCAGCAAAAACAAGTCTCGGATCATATCTGTGACGGTTTCACGTCCATCACGAGTCCAACAGAGAGTTACAGCACGAAACCGCCACCACAATAGCACAGTGTCCCGGCGCTGCCACGCCCGAGTGGAGCACAGCCATTATTAGCTACAGATGCCAAGTCAAAATGTTCACAGTGGGACGTGAATGGGACCGTTGTTGTTCGTGGGTTGGGCACAAAATTCCTTTGCTGCCTTTTTTTGCCAAACCAAACAGAAAACGCAGGTTAGTGCAAGTTAAAGTAGTGAACACAAGTCTGCTCTCTAATTACACAGGGAGTCACGGGAAGAGTGTATCTGCTGGTTTTCTGCCAACTGAGGACTTTATGCTGCATTTTCCCAGAATAAAACAAAGCCCAGATTAAACCTTGGACCTGATCATGGCTTCTCTTAAATGAACCAAATTTAATTCCTTCCACATTACTTAATCGCTCTGAGTTTGGTGTCTGAGAAGGAAGGGCCACAAAGAAGATATGACCACAACAACTGTCGTATAGAATATAACAGAATGACTTCATTGGTCGTTCTACAGCTTTACAACAAAAACGTCATACTACTGCTGTTTGGCAGGTTTTTCATGCACGCAACTCACAAACTCTGCTGCTCAACTCTGGGGCCCCAACAACAGTCAATCAACACAAATTTCTATATTTTTTTATAGTTTTTATACAACGCATGCACACAGGCAGGTCCTACAAAGGATATATGCACATATCGTTTCTACAGACCATAGTAATAGAGATAAACACTTTGATGGGATTTGAATACAGGTTCTGTAGTCTGGAGCAGTGTTGGTCAAGTTACTTGAAAAAAGTAATCAGTAACTAATTACCTATTACTTCCCCAAAAAAGTAATCCCATTACTTTACTGATTATTTATTTTCAAAAGTAATTAATAACTTAGTTACATAGTTACTTTTTAAAAACACGATTTCCAACCTGAATAGGTGATAAAGTGATAGATCTTTCAGCCCAATTCTACTTTTTCTGCATAATCATCATACAAAATGTAATCAAATGGAAAAGTCTCTTTTTAAAACTTGTTTTATTAGTTTTAATCTTTTAACTTTATGCATCAAGTAAAAATTTAATTATCTGCAACATTCTCTGATTGGAAGAAATTAGTTTAACATTTAAACCTATTTTCTGCACATTCCAGCACATAAAATAAAATATTTTTTTGTGTGTTTACACTCAGTCTTTCAAATAGATGCAAGTAAAACACAGCAGAAAATAAATAAAGTCAAAGACTAGCGGTCCTGTTGCTCTATTTTCACCTGTAAAGCAGGAGTGGGGTAGGCGGAGGTTTACCCTGGTGCAGGTGTGCAGCGGTCAGTGGAAGAATCCGCGAGTTTCTCTGTGAGTTTCCCATTACGTCGTAGCTACTCGGTGCTTGTTTGGAAGTTTAGGGGTTTTTTTCGCTTTAAAAAGAAGTTTTCTTCCCACGCACAACGGACACTAATGTTTTTGTCACTTTTTATGGAATCAAACTCAAAGTAAGGTCAGTACTTCCACGCTTTAAACGCTGCACGCTCATACTCTCTCTGCACTCGATATATGATCCATTGTTGATCTGCACACAGCTGTTGTCACGAACGTCGCACTCGCTTACGTCACTGTCATGAGACATTCTCGCAAAAAAATCACGGTTTTAGTAACACAGTAACGCAGCGTTCCTACGGGAAAGTAACGTAATCTAATTACCGTTTTTGCAATAGTAATCCCTTACTTTACCCGTTACCTGAAAAAAGTAATCAGATTACAGTAGCGCTACTGCCCATCTCTGGTCTGGAGGTACAGAGATGATCAATCTGTGACACCTTTCCGAAGGCAAAGGAGTGAAAAGGTGGCAGTCAGGATGAGAAGAGGCCTTGATGTAGATCTGGTCAAGTGAAGGTAGCAGAGTGTTGGTGGTCCTCTGTGCTGGTTTGATGAATCCTTTGATGAAGAGCCTCAATGGAGTTGACATGCCACAGTCTCTTTAAGAAGTAGAGCCACAATGTCTCTGCCTGTGTATGATGGAACATTTTTCTGTCTCCTGAAGCTGATCAGCTCTTTTGTCTTGGAGACATTGATTGCCAGGTTAATGATGGAGGACCATTGGGACTGCCTACAGGAGGACCATTGGGACGGTCAGCAGGCTTCCTCCCTGTAGGCAGACTCATCACCATGGTGCATTGATCCAATTACAGTGGTCCTATCTGCAAACTCGATGTCTAAGTTGGTGTTGTGGGGTTTTTTGCAGTCATTGGTTATTTTAGAGACTAGTGGGGAGCAAGTGCGATGGTGGAAGACTCGAGGCATTTAGGCCTGTGCAATGTGACAATGAAAGGTGAAACATCTCCTGAGCAGCCTCTCCATCAGCACCTGTAGCGTTCCCAGGGCTGCATGTTGATAAGTGTCATTTTGCAGGTGAGTCGTCTTTCTAAGCTTCTGACTTCAGGACTTTTATACAGCAGAGTCACATAAAAACACCAGTTAGTTCAAATGATCAGACGTTCTGCCTTTTTTCATTTGTTTAACCCACAAATTCACAAAATATTGAAATCAATTTAATGAATAACTTGTGTTGATAATGATCCATATTAGTTTTCTCATTTGATATGCATGTGAATACATCATTGTTACTCTGCAGTTTTCCCCTTTGTTACCACACTATGGTGGAGAATTATTGTTATAACTATTCGTTCTGGATTTTTCAGTCATGCAGGAGCCACTGTGACTGACAGATCTAACTGATCTATGTCTACAACTATCTGACACATAATCTAATAATATGTGTCGCAGCTCAACAAGTTTAAGGGTTGTGTGCTTCAGTTACGGTGGGTTCAATTTTAGCATGTTATTACTGACACATACTGTCATATGTGTTTTTGTGCATTGCATCTGCACAGTCTTGCTAAGTTAGCAGATAGCTTAGCTCACTTCTCTTCAAAGCAAACACTAATGCTGCATCGTGGTGGCGACGTCTATCAGTCCAAACATTTTCAGTGCAGAACTTTATTTAATCTGTCTGAAAATAAAATACCATCCACAATTTACTGCTGGACACTAAAGTGCAGACACTGCTCGTCCTGGGTCTTTCTCATTTTGTGTTTTCTATTCCGGCTCATTTGCTGGGTGGACTGCTCCTGTAGCTGTAGGATGGAATATAACTCCGTCGTCTTCGACTGCAGATGGCAAAGGGGGTCCCAGAGGCTGCAGCCATCTGCAGTCCAAGATTGTCGATTTGGGGTGCATCCAAAGGGCAAGAGGATCAGTGGAAAGGAAACTGATTACTACATTACGATTATTGCCAATAGCTTTGTTATAATGATTCTTTAAGAAAGTTTGTGTCTATACACAAACCATCAGCAGAAAGTGTAGCGGTGTGTCTGAGTGAAATGCAATTAAACACAGATTGGAAGGTGTATAAGTGTCAATAATTTAAAAATAGCTGTGTGTCCTAGTGGTGCTATTTAAAGTCTAAATGAGGTTGTGCTGAATGACAGATTTGCACTGTGGGACTTGTAACATTCGCCTGAGGGAAGGAGATGATATCGTCAGAGGAGCCTGGGTGGAGATGGTGTGTTTAATGGCTCACTGTTCACACAAGGGTTGAAGGGACTGATGTTCTTATCAACTCATGACCTTCATGAACCAGAGAAATGACCAAAGCGAGTCGATTGCACGTATTTGTCGTCACACTTTAATGCAAACATGAGTCTTATTTTTAAAGTTGCAACTTTTTGATTTCAATCCAAATTCCCTGAACACACAGTGACCACAGTCACGTGCATGAGAGTTGAAAAGGGTTTCTGATAACTCAGAGCCAACATGACATGAGCCACTGATAAGTTTATTCAAGCCATTGTTACGGAAAGAAGGTTAGATGAAGGTTAAAAAGTTAATTTGGTGGAAAAAATCTGCTAGAATTCTGCAAAAGTGCGACATAAACCACCATCATCGGAGCAGACGCGAGGTGGCTCCCTAATTTATGACTCAGTGAACAAAACGTCCTGAAAAATGCACCATTTGGACTTTTTACAGCGCCAATAAAGTGAAACGAAACCTTATCAGAAATATGTCAACAGAAAAAGAAATATTAACATGAACGACAAGATAAAGAGAGTTTATGACCTCTGCTGCTACCAGGCAGCAACACCACATCAAATGATACCACTTCTCCACCTGAGCAACACCAATACAGCAACATCAGATCTATATATCATCTTTATCTATACAGATGTTCCTTATAGACGAGTCATCACAGGAGATACAGATGGGCTGAAAAATGTGACGTACTGAGTCAACCTGAGTATGAGGAAAACATCATTAAGCTTTAACCCTTTAAGACCTACCATAGAACCAAGTCCGCCAGAGCTTATATTATATTTTTACATGCTGTGGAGCCATTTTTGGGAGCGTTTCAAGTTGCTATACATCAATACAACCATTACAGCCTAAATTTTAATAATATGTATGAATTAAGTGCATAGTAATTACATAAATTGCAAAAAAGTGCAATAAACTACAAAAAAATTGAAAATCGTTTTTGTTTTTTAACATATTTTTCTAGTTAGAGAAATTTAAGAGGCTTATCCCTCAAAACTGTAAACACAAAAAAGTTGCACAAAATAGTTTCCCACCACAGGAAATTTATTTTGAGTGTCTTCATAGTTTTATTTTTGAAATACACCAATTTTTATACACTGCAGGAAAAACAAAAATAAATATTATAGTGCAAATTTGCAAAAAAGCAGCATATGCATCAAAATAAACTATTTCCAGCAGTGCAATATGAGTCCTAAGCATCCCAGAAACGACACAGAAAGTCATAAAGTCAAACATAACTTTTAAAAACACCAGTATAGGCTCATGAGGCCCTGCTGGTAAAAAACTACATTTCTGCAAAATGACGTCACTTCCTGTTTCGGGCAGGTCATGGCGGACATGCGATAGTTCGCGCTGATGTCTAATCCAATGTAGGAAGTGTTATGAACAGCTGATCGGATCGGCAAAGCCTGTTTCTGGAATATTATGTTTTTGTTGCTGCAAGTGCTTTTTATGCAGTTTTTGCAAAACTATATGTGGAAGGAAACTGTGACCGAGGACAAGCTGATGGCATAAGATGTAAGTACAACTCCTCCGGTTTCATATGCAGAAAAAATTATTGTGCTAGCTTACGTGGTTGCAGAGCTACCGGGATTTAAAAGTAGTTACGCAAAACGGAGCGTGCCCGCTCCGACCGGTTTTAAAGGGTTAAACTACAACAGCTCGGTCTCAAAAACCTGATGGCTGCGCTCTTATTCACCCGTAAGGACCAACGCAGGTGATTATAATCTCGTTTCCGTCCTTCCTCGAACACTCTAGATGAAAAATAACAAATCCAAGTTTCACATGTGTCTGAAAAGCCACCAGTTAAGAATGCACTCTCTTCCTCTGGTTTAATTTAAACCCAGACAGGAAATATGTGCTCGTTACTTAAATGGCTTCAGCGCTGCTCGTTTTTATACTTAAGGTGGAAATGGACCCAGCATCCACAGGAAGAGGTTTTGTCAGCACAGAGAGAGCAAATAAATAGTTGGAAAAGAGGTTTCCTGAATGCATTCAGTTATATGCAGGCGTCAACGCTCACCTCTGTGTCAAAGTTCAGGTTTAGAGCCAAACAAGAGCCGCAGGCAGGTGGGAAATTATGGAAGTGTAAGCAGACCAATTAATGCATTTTACCCGTGTGGATATCAAAGGCTGCGGGGCTGCTGCGCAAGAAACAACATGTGATGAGAAATAAATTAACATGACTCACCGTCACATGAAATGAAGTAAACGACGGTGGGTAATTACCACCCCGAGGACGGCGCCTTCCCTCCGAAGCCGCAGCGTCTCTGAGAGGCTGCAGTTGGAGGGAAGTTTGATGTCGGAGTGTGCGCGTGGGAGCCGTGGGACAGTGTTTTCATGAATGTTAATGAGCCTTAAATTTTTGCCTCTCTCAGTCCTGGCAGCGGCGAATCTGCAGAAAGCGAGCGGCTCTGTGGGCGTTATCAGATTCAGGTTGTCTGATCAAACGCAGGGAGCAGCTGTTCCAGGTTTATAATGTGGACAGGAAGGACTGCGGGGACCGCACTCGAAACTCTCCGAGCTTCTCGCAGAGCAAAGAACAACTTGTTTTGTACCCGTGGGTCCCTAAAAAAGATCATTTAAATATGCATTTGAATGATTTACGTCCTCTGAGGTGAGATGAGAGAGGATGAAAGAAACATCAGCATCAGTCTGTCCATCATCAGCACTCACAGGCCTCCTGTTTGTGACGTTACACGTACGAGAAGCTGTAAAACTATTTTCACCAAACCAGTTCAGCTGAGGTCTCATTCAGAGGAAATACAGGTCTCCAGAGGTGCAGCAGGCTTTTTAATATCACCTGCTTTGGTTGGTAATCTTTCACCTCCTTCCCTACGACTAAAATCACCTCTCATTTTTCACCAAACTTGCTGAAAAATGAGCAAGTTTGGTGAAAAACTTGCTCATTTTTAATTTAATTTAACCCGCACACAGAGACTCGTTCTTGCATTTAAAAAAAGAAAACGATATCTCTCCCTCCTCCGTTCTCGAGCGTGACAGTTTGTCTCGTGGAAACATCAGATTGGTAAACGACACATGCACCTCCAGGTCCTCTAACCGCTACTCGAAACCTGCTCCAAGAGCGAGACGGTCCCCGAAGGATCCCGTGTCCAAGTGCCAGTTCGTGCAGACATAAACATGTTTACAGGCTGGTAGAAAAATATTTTAAAGGTTTCCCTTGGCAGCCAGTGCTGATTGGTGCTCGCTTGGCCTAATGCGAGTCAGTGAACTGGACCTCTGCAACTGTGACTGTGCTGCCTTTTAGAGCAGTTTAATTCATTTACCTGACAAATATTGTTCATTTCCACGAGCTGCAGACTGTCTGAGAACTGGGGAGTTAAACCCAAATATTTTATTAGCGTGTTAATTATCACTAATCAGCAGGTGCCTGTGCACCCATAAATGTTATTAATGCAGCGTCTTTATTACAGCTTGTGGCCATAAGCTGCTCTCTGATGTGCAGAGACATCCTGTGTTTCCTTTTCTGGAGAGTAGATGTGGGAGGGAAATATGAAACTGTGTAAAAATAGAATATCAGAGTTGTCTCCTCGATCTCAAGTTAAGCATCTACAATAAATGAAACTCCAAAAGTTGATTCTGTTCATCTGGACGTAGCGTTTTCAGTCATCCAGGTGACTGCAGGTTTCAATCTTATAAACAGGACATTTGCATAATGACTGAAACCAGCCCACTGAAGGAACAATGGGCTGGGAGGTCAGTTCCTTCATCACAATTATGCAAATTCTCATGACCAATGATCAACAACCACTGACCGATGTCCATGAGTACCATTGACAGAGAGTTGGGGAATGGCTCCTTGACTCCGCCCTCAAACCAGCGTTCCTCCCTGTCCAGGATGTTACATCCTCATCATTGAAAGAGTGTCCACTGGCCTGTAGGTGTGAACAGACTGCAGAGTCCTGACGAGGTGGCTCTTCTACTGGATTCACTTCACCCACTCCTGCAGGACTTCCTCCTCAACACACTCCACCTTCACCCCCCAGCCGCTACTGCTTCCCTACGCAGCACAGCAGAGGATGTTTTGCACATTGGAGCCATCTGCGGGGAGGAAGCGCCGATTGCGCCGCTGGCGCGTCACCCCACAGCTGGATTTTGGGACTTCTGTGTGACTGGCTGTGGGGAGTTTAAAGGACACTAGTGTTGTTTCTGGAACTGTTTATTCGGGGGCTGTCTGTTGTATGGCGAGGGATAATAGCTGTAGCTTACCTACCTCCGTTGTAACAGACCTCACACAAGTGGGTATTTTTGAAACTCCCAAAAAAGCAACCGACTGCATTTCTTGCGCTCCTTCTGAACATGGTGACTCTGAGGCGGTTTATTCCGTGTTTGCCTCTCCTGAGACAATTAAACCCCACTCTGCTCCACCTCTGCTAAAGCCATCAGCCCGGCCTGTTGCTCAGACAGCAGCTCTGTTACCAGCCCAGTCCCTTGCTCAGCCCTTAGCCTCACCAGTCGCTCCGTTGTCAGTTCAGCTTCCTGCTTCCTCGTCTGTTCAGTTAAATGCTCGGTCACAATCTTCACCTGCGTCCGTTCAGGACGCTGTGTCTGTGCCGCCCATTTTGGACTATTTTTCTAGCGCTCACTCAGAGCAGCGAGACAAACATGTTAATACTGAGATATTTCCTCAAGAACAGTTTAGAGACTGTTACTCGCTCCAGGGCCTCCCCAGAGGCCGAGTTTCTGCCCCCAGCCGACTCTGGAGCCCTGGAGGCCATGACGCCAGCTGAGGACTGCACCCGGCTGTCGCTGCCTGAGCAGGGTCAGAGGCCCCCGTGCCTGCTGGCTCTGTGACTGTTCTCGCTGGGGGGTCCGATGTACCACTCAAGCCTCCTGCTTCCGCTGGGGGGGGGGTTCGAGGAGCCTGTCCGGCCATCACCACCTGTGGCTTCCACGCTGTTGCCTGCAGCGCCAATTTCTGCAGCATCATCCTCGCCTGCAGCTTCGTCCTCGTCTGGTTCTGCGGCCGTCACTCCACGTCCAGTACCTCAACATCGCCGACCACTTTCCAGGCCGCTGGCTGGACACCATCGCTGTTGTGGACGCCCTCCTGAACGGGATCGCCACCGCCTTCCGTGCGGCCGGCTTCCGGATTTGTGTCGCCGCTGCTGCCTTCCGCATGGCCGGCTTCCGGACTGCTCCTGCCGCCGCTGCCTTCTGCACGGTTGGCATTTGGATTTGTTTTGCCCACATCGTCGCCGTCTTCCACACGGCCGGCCTCAGAGAGGGCTTTGTGACAAACTAGTGAACTGGTGACCTTCTGGTCGCCCCCCAGAACTGTTTCCACGCCGCCACTGCCCTCTGCGTGGCCGACCCCTGTTTCACTCTGGGCTCCTGTGCTGGCTACCTCCGGGTCGGCCACCTGAATTGCATGGACGTCTGTGCTATAGGCCGTCCTACGTTTCGGCCTGTTTGACAGGACCCAGTCTGTGCGTTATGTTGTGTTGGACTCTGGGGCCTCCGTTTTGGTTCTGGTCCAAACAATTTCTATAACGTGGTATTTCTTTTCATATTTCATCGTATTCAAGTTTCATACTGGGTGGATGAACTTCATTCACACAAAACTGAATTAATTTCATGTTTTGTTGGTGATGGACCAACGTACCAACACCGTGACCTAAAATCTGCCTCAGGCAGTCGGGAAGGTTGTGATTTGTCTTCATCAAACCTGAGAGTGAGTCCTCATCAAGAGTCCACTCCCATCAGAGATGCAAAGTTCACTACAGGTTCACCACGATGCACGAATAATAATCCAACAGAAGCAGCAGGAAAAGGAAAATCCCAAAGCTCGAGTCAGGGGGAAGATCATTGTCAACATATTAACTATGTTAATTAAGGTATTTTCTTTTTAAAATCACTACTTCTGCTTGGTTTTTCTGTTTAAATCAAATTTGAGATGAAAAGAACTCGAAACGAAGCTTTTTTCTATTATTTTTCAGCATTTTCATCAACCAGGCCTGTACATCTAAAACAGCGTTCATCCTGAATCCCAAAACAAGAAGATAAATCACCAGGAGCCACATATTCCACCTCACATCCCTCTGAAATGTTAATCCTGTTTAAAAAGAGCTTTGTGAGCAGACTCCACTGATCACAGGTTCGTGTGAAAGATGGAGAATGACTTTATAACACGAAACACGAACTCGATTAAAACTAAGACTGAAGCCTTTATGGATCATTGTGGGAATTACTGTATTAAATATAAAGAGTTTGTTTGATCATGAATACGAGACGAACATCAAGTTTAAAGTTCTAGAAGTGTTTCATCAGTAACGCGCTTCTGTCAGCTCACACTCTTTATTTACTCGCCTCACTTTTTACTTACTTGGATTATTTTTGCACATTTTAGTTTGAACACAACACATCTTACTGCCGACTGACTTCAGGTCAGCTTCTTTAGTTTTCTATAAAACAACTCTAATGAAGTTCAGTGATCACTCGCCTCAGTGCTGGAAGGCAAAAGCAGGATTTCACCTGCGACGTGTCCACGTGCACGACTCAGATTTTGCTGTCATCAGTAATCCTCTGCTTGCATCCTTCACAGTAAACAGCGTTAATGAGCCACAAATAAAGTTTGTTACCTCACTCGAGTCGATTTCTTTCAGGCTCGTCTCCTCTGTCCTCGTCTCAAATTCCAAAAATAAGGAAATATGACGATTGTTTCATTGCACATTTCTTTATCGCGTACCTGCGTGTGTGACATCTCCCCTGTGGCTGCAACCGCCTGCGTGGACCACTTAACTCATAAACATGAGATTAACGCACAGCAACGATCAACGGGTGTCAGCTTAATCTATTGTACACACACACACACACACCGATCAGGCGGTATTGAACAGGGGACAGGAGGGTTTTTTACGCACGAGAAGCTCTCAGGAGAAAATCAATAAATCTACAAATCCCTCTGTTGTGTTTCATGAACATCCGAGGCGGTAAAGCCCGACCCCGAACACATCGCGCTGTTGACACTGCAGATGGACGAAATCAATGTGGATAACACAACAGGCTGAGAGGAACCAACCTATTAAAAACAGGCCTTTTGTTGGTGCTCGCCATGGGCGCAGGTCCCTCGCAGATCACGCGTTATTCAGTAAAACAATCAGATCACTTTTAAACACAAAGTGCATTAAAAATGTTTTAAAAGAAGCCGACAGGAAGAAAATGTATAAAAAGTTATTTTGCTCCCAAGACACCAAAATATAAAGACTAAACATGAAAACACAGAATAATAATAGTGGACCTGAGAGGCAACAGGTCTGTAACATACTGCGGATCTCCAACATGTGAGATGCCTCCTGAGCTAATGCTCTGACATAACGGCCACATTAACAGATGTTAACAGATGTTCACAAAGGGGAAGTTGGAGGGGAGGCGGTGGCACACTCTCAGGTTTACCAGCCCACAGATCCAGGTGTGCATCTCTTTGTCACCTGTTCTTCAGTGATCAGGTTTAGCCACGAGGACGCCTCACACGACGCCACGCGGGCAGCTTTGATGAAGCGGTGCCATCCAGGGCTGAGAGCAGGTTGGGGTCTCGAGCACCTGAGCCGGAGTGATGGATGGTCTTTGTCTTTTCTTTCTAGCAGGGAGATCCAGAGTCCAGAAAGAGCTGTTTGTACGTCCTTTAGAAATAAAACTAAGAAGATGATCTCGGATGTGAAATTTTAAATCAGGTCCAGCTTTTGGACCTGATTACAGAACTTTTTGGTCTCATCTCGTATACCAAACACGCCTTCCTATTTTAGTCGTTTCATTTCCTGCTCTGCCTCTGCAGGTCCGTGCACGCTGCTCTGAATACATGTCATCACTCACAGTTTCTATCTGCATCACGTTTGTGGGGACGGTAAACAATCTTCTCCTGTAATAAATCATTTCAAACTGAGGTGACTGCTCTTTGTTTTACATTACTGTGTATAATTCATTCACTCTGACCCACTTTAATCAGCACTGAGGCTTAAACTGAATGATTTGAATGTTTCACTATAAAAAGCATTCGTTTGTATTCTGTCATCACCTTTAAATCCTCACAAAGCCACAGAGATTAGACTGTTTGAATCAAAGTAACCTTTGATGAAACCTGTTGCTTTGTCACACCGAGCAACCAAAGTTCAACCATCTCCAATAATTATGTCATTAAAAAGGCGTGAAATTGGAGAATTTGTTTTTCACTTTAGAGCAAAACTGGATGTAATGGCCATGAGAACGTGCGGGACGAGTGTGACGTGGCCTCAGGAATCAGATTAACCCTTTCTTGTCCCAGTCACAAGTCGAAAGGAACAAAACAATAACACAATACCGCGAGCACACCTCCCCCTCTCCCAAAACGGCATCATCCCCCACTGTGACAACCTGTTGCCACGAGTTACCGTGCCATCCTGTCAATCACCACGGTGGGAAACAATGCTGCGACTGGTGGGGGTCACCATGACAACACAAAGACCCGCTGATGACTCAATGGAGACCGAGACGGAGCGAGGCTGCTACGGAGCCCCTCGCCGCCTTTATGTGTCGGAGTTTAGCTCGGAGGGGATTATGAGCTCCTGCTAACAGCTGCTGATGTGACTGCGTGGACAGAAACGCTTCCAGACAGAGAAGAAGAAGAGACGGGTGACAGAGAGGGGAAGGGGAAACATGGTGTCATCAATAATAGGTGTCTGGGTTTGATTCAAGGAAAATCAAACTGAAAGAATCAGATTTTTATTTTGGTGAAAACAGAGTGAAATGGGAGGAGGAGGAGGAGGTAAAGATGGAGGCAAATGTCTTTCATGGATAATAACAGCTGAAGGAAAAGAAATAGCTCTTAGAAAGTTTGTTTACATTTATTAAAAATAATAATTTACCAAAACATGCTGAACGCTGCCTCTCATTAAGGAGTCCATCTTTACGTGGATGTAGAGCCTCACCTCCCAACATTACGTGTGGGAGCAAGAAGGAGTTCCTGCGATCTGTGCTATGAAGGAAAAGTATCGCTGCCTCTGGACAGGAAAGACTCGGTAGCCCAATCGAGGGAGTTTCTGCACGAGTGACGGTGGAGCGTCGCAGTGATGCTGGGTTTATGAATCTGCAGAATTCATTGGTTGTACTGGACTGACAAAGGTTGTGATTATCAGTCGGGCCACGATCCTCATCTCTGATCATCTGAGTAGTGATGCAAGAATGAGGATCTTCCTCTGTAGTCCAGCAGAGCTCATAAATGTAATGAGCTCGCACACTTCCAGAAGCGTCCCCAGCACAGGTGGAGACCCCACAGTCAGGGGCGCCACTAGGGGCACCTCGGGTCGGGCACATTTGCCAGCCGGCCTTTTTCTCATTTAAGTAACATATCTGACAACAGCATAATAAAACTGGAAACTTTGTTTTTGGTGCCCCACCCCAATATTTTTATTGGCCACTGCTTAAAAAGCTCCCGCCCACATTAGACCCAGCGCCAGCTTTGGAGATTGTGTATCTCAGCTGTTTAGTCTGCTACTAACGCAACCTGAACCTTCAGATAAGCAGAAGAAACTGCTTCCATCTACTCTCTTCCACTTATCTAATTCAGGGTCGCGGGGGGTGGAGCCTATCCCAGCTGCTGAGAGGCGGGATTCACCCTCGACAGGTCGCCGATCTGTCACAGACAATGAGCCTCAGAGAACTAATTTCCCCACATGCAGCACCGACACAAAGAAACTGGGAATAAGGTTCAGTTCTGCTCGCGTACTGCACACATTCTTCACCAGAATAGAAAACAGAAAATCGTCTAATGAATCCACTTCATGCTCTGGGTAAATACGGCTCCTGTTTGTGGCTGCTGTGAAAAAGAACTCTGC
Source organism: Neolamprologus multifasciatus (assembly GCF_963576455.1). NCBI lineage: Eukaryota > Metazoa > Chordata > Actinopteri > Cichliformes > Cichlidae > Neolamprologus > Neolamprologus multifasciatus. Next base: position 2,229,685 of record NC_140458.1, on the reverse strand, counting down.
AGGAGTCGTAAAAATGAGCAGCACGTACATTAGACCGACATCACATAGAAGGAGAAACAATAATTTCCTCCTGATTAGCTCTTGTTAGGAACAAGCGTAACCCTTGATTACTTAATAGCTTCCTCTAAAGTGAAAGTTGAATTAATGAAGCCTTATTGAGGCTCCCCTGTGGCGTAACACCACACTGAGAAATACTGAAGCTGGCCAGTGATTCCTGCAGAGGTTTGAAGATCTGCTCAAATCAAAATATCCACAAAACCTGACAAATCCAAGCAGTCTGATGATCAGCTGTAAATATTCATGCTGTGGATGCTATAGATGATTCAAACCTTCAAACCTGCCCCTGACTTTATGCTTCATTAATCTTCTTTTCTGTTTTCCTTCCATGATTTAATCTAAACTTTATTGTTCGAGCTGGTTCCAAACTTCAGCACTTCTTCTTTCCACGTGTGAAGGGTCCACTGTGTTCAGACACACCGAGCTGACTAATCAGGATAATCACAGAAGTCATCCTTCTGCTTATTTGTGAACAGATTTTGCTGCAGTCACAAAGCTTAACAAAATGACAAGTGCCCAACGACACGAGCGACCCGAGCCACGAGTGCTGTAAAAATAGTCATGACTCAACTCCAATTTATTCATAAAGCACATTTAAAAACAACTCCCTTTGACCAAAGTGCTGCACAAAAACAGAATGGATAAAAATATATAGAAATGAAAGAAATAAAATACAAGTTAGTAGGTGCTAAACATGCACAGCGGTGGCTGAAAAGGACACAATAAGCAAATCAGACAGACGTAAATAACGATGGATAAAAAAAATGTAACAGTTTTAAAATACAAAGATGTGTCCGTGAAGCTGTTTCCACAGAGGGGGCAACGTCAGAAGGATCCAATCAGCTGACCCGAGGGTCTGGAAGTTTGACAGGAGAGCTGTGAAGGGTTTAGTGGACAAACAGGAGGATCTCGAAATCAGTTAGTGGAGAGAAGCCAAAGCAGGTGCCTGTGAGGAGCCCAACAGCAGCATTTTAATAGAGAGGAGTGGTCCGAGGCCAGTGTGGAGTGAACTGCAGGACACCTGAAGTCCTTGCCGCACACCTGCTCCTCATCTGGGCTCGTCGGTGGAGCTATTTAGAAGAGTGATGGAGCTTCCATCAACGCTGGATTATTACGTTTGACTACACGTCAGTCTTCGAGCACAGTCAAGTGTGAGTGTATGCCTGCATGGATACAGTGTGTAACGGCTGCCTCTATTGTTTTCCCCTCAGGAGGAGTGTGGGACGAGAAGGAGCAGTGAGCACAGGGAGTGCAGGGACACTGGGGCAGAGAGCACTACACGGGGACTTTTAGGAAGAAGACACTACACGGGAGTCTGGGAAACTGGGGATTTATTGTTGTTTATTTCACCACCTTGTAAATAAACACTGTTGCACTGAAGAGTCCGGCATTTGGGTCCTATTTCCCCATCTCCCCACGGTCTGCCCCACAGACCGTCACAGCCTGGACTTGTTGGGAGTGAAGAGGATGAAATATTTCAGTAGTGAAAGGAGGACTCATGAGTCAGGTAGTCACAGGTAACAGGTGTTAAAGCTGCTGCATGTATAAATGTGTGTGCATGTAGTGATATATTCTGTTTACAAGGGGAACCAATCAGAAGTAACTTGGCTTAAAGGGCGTGGCTTCAGCCTGTTGACTTCCACCAGATCATTGGCTATGCTGTGTTTTCAAAGAGTTCTCGTCTACTGTCATGGCAGCAGCTGTTCCAGAAGTCACGAGACTTGCTTTAAATGTAACATCGTCTGGTTTCTGATATTTGTCTTCATCACACAGCTTAACCCTTTAAGACCTACCATGGAACCAAGTCCGCCAGAGCTTATATTATATGTTTACATGCTGTGGAGCCATTTTTGGGAGCATTTCAAGTTGATATACATCAATACAACCATTACAGCCCAGATTTTAATAATATGTCTGCATTAAGTGCATAGTAATTACATAAATTGCAAAAAAGTGCAATAAACTACAAAAAAATTGAAAATGTTTTTGTTTTTTTAACATATATTTCTAGTTAGAGAAATTTAAGAGGCTTATTCCTCAAAACTGTAAATACAAAAAAGTTGCACAAAATAGTTTCCCACCACAGGAAATTTATTTTGAGTGTCTTCATAGTTTTATTTTTGAAATACACCAATTTTTATACACTGCAGGAAAAACTAAAATAAATATTACAGTGCAAATTTGCAAAAAAGCAGCATATGCATCAAAATAAACTATTTCCAGCAGTGCAACGTGAGTCCTAAGCATCCCAGAAACCACACAGAAAGTCATAAAGTCAAAGATAACTTTTAAAAACACCAGTATAGGCTCATGAGGCCCGGACGGTAAAAAACTACATTTCTGCAAAATGACGTCACTTCCGGTTTCGGGCAGGTCATGGCGGACATGCGATAGTTCGCGCTGATGTCTATTCCAACGTAGGAAGTGTTATGAACAGCTGATCAGATCGACAAAGCGTGTTTCTGGAATATTATGTTTTTGTTGCTGCAAGTGCTTTTTATGCAGTTTTTGCAAAGTTATATGTGGAAGGAAACTGTGACCGAGGACAAGCTGATGGCATAAGATGTAAGTACAACTCCTCCGGTTTCATATGCAAAAAAATTATTGTGCTAGCTCACGTGGTTGCAGAGCTACAAGGATTTAAAAATAGTTACGCAAAACAGAGCGTGCCCACTCCGACCGCTTTTAAAGGGTTAAACAAACCCAAACCTAATGGGCCACACGGGCACAGCACTGGGCTGAAATAAGGTTGGATCAGAGAGAGACGTCTCATCCACAAACTCAATTACAACACAAACTAATCAGAGTTCAGGAAATCCAATTTACTGTGAAGTGACTCAGTGTCTGAACAGAAGGAGCGGCGTGAGGCAGAGCCCGAGGAGGAAACGCTTCAGAGGAGAGCCGGAGAGAACAAAGACACCGCTCACTGGCAGGAAGTGTTTCATGAACACGCATCGAGCGCCCCGCGTGACCTTCTCCGATGATCAATAGGATTCGAAGGCGCCGGATTTATCTGTTTATCTGGAGAAGTTTTGACAACTACACAGCTGACAAACAACTGATGAGGCGGAGAGGAAGGACGGTTAGCGAAGGGAGAGGGAGCTCGTTGTGAATAATGAATGAGCTGTTTGCTGCCTAAAAAAGGTCTGGACCACTGGAGTCCACGCACACGCACGCACACACACACACACACGCACACACACACACACACACACACGCACACACACACACACACACACGCACACACGCACACACACGCGCACGCGCGCACACACACACACACTAGCTTGTAGGTTTGCTCTGACACCAGTCGTCACTGATGCGATTCAGGATTATACAAACATGTGTATATTTGGGCTCATCTGCCAGCTGAGGAGACAAAAAGATGGAGGCTCCCGGAGTGTGTGTGTGTGTGTGTGTGTGGATTTTATTAGTCTTGTCCCAATTAGCCTCACACACACACACACATTTCCCAGCATGAAATCTCTGTCAGCTGTGTCGCGTTAACTCGAAATCCTGTGAAATTGTTTCCTCTCATTTTTAAGTTAATTATTTTCTTCTTAATGAAAATCAAAACTAAACAAAAAATTAAAAAAATAAAAGGCAGCACCGTCCTCTTTTAGGTTTCTTCTTCCCCTCGCACTGTTTCCTGGCTGTCAGAGATAATTGGCTACTCTTGGTTTCACATCACTTCACAGTTTAAACAAAGAAGGATTTCAGTGCAAATTGCAGAAACGGGTTTTTATACATTTAGCACGACTCAGCATATGCAGAGTTCTTGTCATGGAAAGCAGATTAAAAGTTAGTATGAAGGTCACTGAAGAGGATCTGTTACACAGTCTGCATCTTTACTGTAAAGTCTGTGTTTAAATATCATCTGTGGAATAGTGACACATGGAAACTCCCATCTTTGAAGGCTCTCCGTTTTCAGTGCATATGTTAGTGACCGGTGTCTTTGCAGAGCAGCTTCATCGTCCATCTGGACACTAATTCATAAATGAACACCATGTTGTAGCATTTAAGCCTAGACGAATGAGGATCATGTTTATGTCATAGATAAAGTGGGCAGACTTTAAAACTACACAGAGTCGCCCCCTGCTGGTCATTAAAAAGAATGCGGGTCTAGGTACGTATGTTTCCCCCTTTAAAGCCGAACAGGAAAAAGGTTTTGAAAAGAAGCAGAGCTCTTTTAAATCATCATGATTCTTCCACAGTGGTAAGTTTCTGAGGCCTGAGGGTGACGAACCCCTGCAAAGCTCAAAGCTGCCGCTAGCTGCCAATCCTGCTAACACTTCCATTAAATGACCCGCTGTATGCATTTAGCTTGAGACAGATTTTTCATTTGCATTCATTTAATTTTGTTAATATTAATAAAATAAAAAGTCAAATAAACAAAGTGGACTACACAGACGCCCTCTAAACGAAGCGCCAAAGCCAGTGCGTCTCTATTTTATGAAAGAGCTAGTTCTATACAGCGCTGTGCTGCGCTGCGCTGTGCTGTGCTGCGCTGCGCTGTGCTGGGCAGCAGACTGAAGGTGGCAGATAACAACAGACTGAACAAACAGATCCATACATCAGCAACACTGAGGGTGAGAAGCTTGGCTCTGATGGCGGTGTCATGTAGGAGGATGCTGTCCAAGTTACAGAGAGCATTAATCCTTCAAACCTTCTCCAGTCACACGAGCACGCTCAGTGAAAGACTCACTCCTCCTGTGACAGCTGACCTTTTAAATCTTTGTTTAAAGTAAATTAAACAAAGATTTTATCTTTGTTTAATTTACTTTAACTAATCCCTACTCTAGGATTAATTAAATATTCAGATTTCTTTTTCCTGATGATTTCAGGTCTTGCCATGGGACGGGCAAGAAGTGATCTCTAAAGTCCCGTCCACATGTGAATCAATTCACGGGTAATTGATGCACTCGCTGGTCTCAGACTTGAGAAAAGTCTAACTTTGCATCACCAGCAGCTGTTCTGCAATTTTTCTGGTTGACACATGTTTTAGTAGCTTCTGGTGTAAACATCCTTTAGTAACATGTGATGCTGATGAACAACCTTGAGGAGGAGGCGCGAGGCAGGATTGGGTGTGGAGCTGCTGAGATCTCTGGTTCTCTGCTGGGAAGTTTTGTTTGACTGATCTCCACGTTGGTTTCAATATTAAATGTACAAATGAAGGTACAGGTGGACTGACCTGACAATGATGTTGTATTGAAGAGGGAACCAAGTCTGGAAAAAGACCCAGATTTACCACTTGATGTAGATTCAACCTGAAAATCAGAACTTCAGTTTCCTCCACAGGGTAATTAGGCATAATGTTTTTGACAGGTAGCTGATTTATACCATTGTGTGGTGTCGAGAACATGTGACCCTTCCAGATATTTCCAAAGAAAGAAACACTGGTGCAGTTCTGCCAAATGGCTTCGGGAGCAATAATTCACTGACGATTCACAGATGCAGTCCAAATATTCTGCCTGACATCGTTTTCTTCCCAGAAAAAAACGACTCCACGTTCAGCCAGGTAACGTTCAGCTCTCAGACCTGTCTACATGCAGGATGACTCTCAGGAAGCACAAAGGCGGGACTGTAAACGAGTTAAGGGTGACACACTCAGGCATCGAGAGGGAACTTGGAGTAGAGCAGCTGCTGCTCAAACAGGAGGCGAGGTTATGATGGACGATCACAGAATAGCTTCTCTCTTTTCTGAGAAGCTTCATTCTGGGATTTCTGTACCTGTCAGAAATATTTTAAAAAGGCTCAGCAGGAGAGAAACTGTTGAAGTGGTGTGTTGATGATGAGATACGACGGTCTTCACCGTCCTTGTTGACAGTTCTTTATTCAAAGGCAGATGCTTTCTAACTTTGTGACAGTTTCATGTTCTAAGGTCATGTTAAAAGTTTTACACCTTCTTCTCTGATCTGTGACTGATTAAACAGATGGTATACTCTTGGATTTATTATGAGACTGAATTTATCCACTCTGGTCTTTTTCTTCACGATAGGATATGGAGGTACACATCTCCGCTGCATGCCCTTAGATACTGCATATTACATATGTCCTCAGGTTTGAGAACACCTTCAAAGCTTTGGGATGAAGTGGAAGACTCGGATTATGAAGACGTACATCGTCCCATTTGTAAACTGAGAGAACATATTTGCAAAAGAAACCAACAAATCCTAAACAGACGAGATTCTGCAGCTGTATGCACTGACGATGATGACGATGACGACGATGATGATGGGACTTATCTTAGCGAAGACAAAAAAAAGTCCCCAGACCAAGCAGAAGCACAGCAGAACCAAGCAGAACCAAGCAGAACCACAGCAGAAGCACCGCAGAACCAAGCAGAACCAAGCAGAAGCACAGCAGAAGCACCGCAGAACCAAGCAGAAGCACAGCAGAACCAAGCAGAACCAAGCAGAAGCACAGCAGAACCACCGCAGAACCAAGCAGAACCAAGCAGAAGCACAGCAGAACCAAGCAGAAGCACAGCAGAACCACCGCAGAACCAAGCAGAAGCACAGCAGAAGCACCGCAGAACCAAGCAGAACAGAGCAGAAGCACAGCAGAACCAAGCAGAAGCACAGCAGAAGCACAGCAGAACCAAGCAGAACCAAGCAGAACCAAGCAGAAGCACAGCAGAACCAAGCAGAAGCACAGCAGAACCACCGCAGAACCAAGCAGAAGCACAGCAGAAGCACCGCAGAACCAAGCAGAACAGAGCAGAAGCACAGCAGAACCAAGCAGAAGCACAGCAGAAGCACCGCAGAAGCACCGCAGAACCAAGCAGAACCAAGCAGAAGCACAGCAGAAGCACCGCAGAACCAAGCAGAAGCACAGCAGAACCAAGCAGAACCAAGCAGAAGCACAGCAGAACCACCGCAGAACCAAGCAGAACCAAGCAGAAGCACAGCAGAACCAAGCAGAAGCACAGCAGAACCACCGCAGAACCAAGCAGAAGCACAGCAGAAGCACCGCAGAACCAAGCAGAACAGAGCAGAAGCACAGCAGAACCAAGCAGAAGCACAGCAGAAGCACAGCAGAACCAAGCAGAACCAAGCAGAACCAAGCAGAAGCACAGCAGAACCAAGCAGAAGCACAGCAGAACCACAGCAGAAGCACCGCAGAACCAAGCAGAACAGAGCAGAAGCACAGCAGAACCAAGCAGAAGCACAGCAGAAGCACCGCAGAAGCACCGCAGAACCAAGCAGAAGCACAGCAGAAGCACCGCAGAACCAAGCAGAACCAAGCAGAACCAAGCAGAAGCACAGCAGAAGCACCGCAGAACCAAGCAGAAGCACAGCAGAACCGAGCAGAAGCACAGCAGAACCAAGCAGAAGCACAGCAGAACCACCGCAGAACCAAGCAGAAGCACAGCAGAACCAAGCAGAACCAAGCAGAAGCACAGCAGAACCACCGCAGAACCAAGCAGAAGCACAGCAGAACCAAGCAGAACCAAGCAGAAGCACAGAAGAAGCACAGCAGAAGCACCGCAGAACCAAGCAGAACCAAGCAGAAGCACAGCAGAAGTACCGCAGAACCAAGCAGAACCAAGCAGAACCAAGCAGAAGCACAGCAGAACCAAGCAGAAGCACAGCAGAACCACCGCAGAACCAAGCAGAAGCACAGCAGAACCAAGCAGAACCAAGCAGAAGCACAGCAGAAGCACAGCAGAACCAAGCAGAAGCACAGCAGAACCAAGCAGAACCAAGCAGAAGCACAGCAGAACCACCGCAGAACCAAGCAGAAGCACAGCAGAACCAAGCAGAAGCACAGCAGAACCAAACAGAACCAAGCAGAAGCACAGTCATTCTCATGAGAGGGAGTCTTTGCAAAGCTCTGTACTTCTTCACGTCATGTTCCATGTTGAATTCATCCAAATCTCATAAACACAGAAGCTTTGTTGCTTGGGTCGGCTTCATTAATAGTGGTAGTTAAGTGTGTCAAATTAGTTCCTGGAAAAACTACAACAAGTCCAGAATAACTAGCTGACGGAGATCCAAATGAATAAATGTTGATTTGCTCCATTTGCCTGCAAGTTTTCATTGAGAAAAAGTCAATGAGAGAAGAAAAGGAAATTTGTGCAGAGCTTCGAGCCCCACTGATGCAACCAGCACTGAAAAACACTCATTTAGCAGTAAGGGTCCTGCTGGAGGGTCTGACAAGAAAGAAAATAGAAAATATTAATAGAGTGTCTGCGTGGTGACAGAAATCAATGAATAATCATTAAGTTGATGCAAAATGGTTCATGAATTAGACAGGAGGGAACGTGAGACAGAAGCAAAAGAGAAACCTGACAATCAGTCTGCAGCAGAGCGCTGGTCACTGCAACAATGACACGGCGACGTTTCCTGCTGTTCTTTTATCAGCACACACGGCTGCAGCTTTTCAGCCGTGTGTGAACACATCACCAACAACAATAATAGGAGTGCGTCCACACTTTAAGCCGACCAGGCGTGATTGCAGGTGCGTCCCCCTCTCCTGCAGCGGCACCGCAGACCACGCCCACTTTCTCATGACCAATGTGTGATTAAGCTTTTCCACATATTCCTGTTCATGTTTGTTTCCTCTTTGGCTGCTTTAGGTTTATTAAAATGTCAGAGGTTTCTTCCTGTTAAAAGGGAGTTTTTCCTTCCCACTGTCGCCAAAGTGCTCGCTCGCTGAGGGTCATGTGATTGTTGGGTTTTCTCTGTATTATTTGAAGGTCCTTAGCAGATAAAGCGCCTCGAGGTGACTGTTCTTGTGATTTGCTGGTATGGAAAACAAATTGAACTGAAATGTTGTTGATCAGCTGTCGCTGCTCTGACATCACGTCAATAAGCTCCTCCTCCATTCCTGGTTGTCAGTGGCATCAATCCTGTCTTATGTGTTTTTATGATGCAGCATCAAGCAAATGTTTTGCCAAAGTACAAATGTTATAATTTTATTTTAGAGGCTCTGTTTGTGCCACACGTTTGAGTCAGTTTGTCTCACTGCAGAAACTACATCAGTTTATCGTTTCATTTGGGTTTTGGAAAGTTCGTACCCTCTGTCATCCCGATTGTGACTCACAGATCAATTTCAGTGTCACATTAAAGGATGTCTTAATTCATAAAATATATCTGGAGAGGGGGGAATGCTGCAGGATGCACAGCCATGCCCTTTTCAGAAGTACTTCACATCAATTACGTTTTATTTATCTGGTGCTCTTTCGCAGACACTTTGCAAGGTAAAGACCATAAAATATCTGAGAGAGCCCCAGTGATCCTTTATGAACAAGCACGAGGTTACCTCTCGTTTTAACAGGAAGAACTCCCACAGTATCAAGCTCAGGCAGCCTCCAGTTGGAGGTTGAGGGAAAATAGAAAAGAAAAATGAGAGCATAAAGAGTCAAGCAGTAGCATATAATGCACGGGGAGCACAGTGAGTGCTCGGTGCATCATGGGACGCCCGTTCTTTACACTCAAGGAACCACAAATAAGCTGCAAAGTGGGATCATATGATGCTATAATGCAAAATATTAGGCACACTGCTAGAATATGAAACATGTGAGCTGAGAGAAGCTGAGTGACGAACATCTGAAGGTCGAAATGTAGAAATTATTTCATCAGAGCTTCAAACTGGAGCAGACAGAGTCCTTTAGCATCGGCACACACGCACATACGTATATACACACTCATATATATGTAAAACCAGCAAATGAGCTGCTTGGCACATTTCTGTGTAAACTACCAGTCAGTGCACACACACACACACACACACACAAACAGTCTTTGTAATCATCACACGCTACACAACAGGAGGCCTGGGACCCCCGAGTATGTGTGTGTGTGTGTGTGTGTGTGTGAGTGTGTGAGTGTGTGTGTGTGTGAGTGTGAGAGAGCCTGAGGTTTGATTAAAAAGCTCTTTTGTGGTTTTGAGATGCTAATCGTTGTATTATCAGCTGGATAAAAGAGAGTTTAGCTGCTTAAAGACAAACAAATGACTTCTGGCACACATACACCATACATGGCTAATGAGCACGTTGTGTGTGTGTGTGTGTGTGTGTGTGTGTGTGTTTTAAACAAACTGACAGAGGAACATCTAAATCGGTCTCAGCTCTCAGGCTTCGAACACTAACTCTAACACTTGAGGGAGAAATCCCATCATGTCAGCGACAGGAAGCATTCATGACATCACTTCTCATGTCAGCTTACACACAGCGGCCAACTGTGATGTCACAGTGCGAGCTGAAAGGCGGCACTGGTCTCGGGTCCAAACTCGTCAGAGAGTCCGAAGAGCCTTCAGCGACTGATTCGGTTTCTGAGCTGCTCATCGAGTCGCTCACAGCTCTGCTTTTAACCCTCAGCGTTACTCAGCCTTTCAGCTAACTTCATGTAGAAACATTGATGAAGAAACATTCCTCAGAGATTTCATTGTCGTGTTTAAGACACCAGCTTGAGATGATCTTTATGACGTGGTGTGTTATCCTCTTGAAAGCAGCCATCAGACGCTGACGTACATGGTCAGCAACAACACTCAGGTAGGCCGTGGTGTCTAAATGCTGCTCAGGTGGTTCTAAGAGACCCAAAGTGTGTCCAGGAAATGTCGTCTGCACCAGCGATCACTGCTTTCATCTATTCTGACCTGATCAATGATCAATGTTAATAACTACCAGTAACACCTGCTGCTTCCTCTGTGGTCGCTGTGACATGAAGGCGCAGGTTCACCGAAGCACATCTGTGAACAGTCTCGGCTCCTCAGCCGACCTAACAAAAGGCTTTGATGTTAACATTTACAAAGATCACTATGATAGTTTGACAGGCAACAGTTTGACAAACAAAAGCTTCAGACACGCAGAGAAAATGAAAATCTACCCGGTGAAAGACGAATGATGCAAAAGAGAGAAGAGAGAGAAAATGTCATTTTTCCACAGCCCTGTGGCGTGGGAGTTTCTCCGCTTCCTTTCTTCACACATTTTGCCTGAACACACACTCATTCGCACATCATCATTATTAAAACCTCCTATGAATGTGATAACAAATAAAAAGTACATGAGAGAGCAACGCCAGTAATCTGTGAGGCGGAGAAAACGAGCTTCCTGTTTCCTCTCGGGCTGGGATTTCTGACAGCGACCACTCAGGTGTGTGGAACCTGGGTGGAGCTGCGCTAACATTACAATCAAAAGACTGGTGCAGCACAAAGAAACAGACTCTTTCAGCTCCCAGGTTTTCGTGTGCTTCCACAGGAGTTCAGGGTGATTAGCAGCCAGGCTAATCAAATGCACTGATTCAATGATCAGCAGCAGCTTAACGAAAAGTTATAAAGTCATTAAAACAATCTGAAGTCCATCGTTCTAAAATATTCAATTATTCACAACTGAAAAACATCCAACTGTCTTCCTGGAAGTCGACGTCCCGGCAAATCCCCCCCAACGCTCGCAGAAACAGGAAACAGCCCCAGAGCTCCATCTCAGCCTCGGCCTCCCTCAGCATGTTAAATGTTCGAGTTCAGCACGGTTAGAAACAGACTGAGTGTTGGCTTGTTTGGCAGGGATGCAGAGAGCTCGATAAACTGGTTCTTATAGAGCGCTTTGTAATTCTACTTGAGCACTCAAAGCGCTTCATACAGCAGGCCTCATTCACCCAGCATTCCCACATGTTCGTACTGCAGTGAATGCACCGCAGAGCGACTGGGGGTTGGTATCTTGCCCTAAATGGTGAATTGGCACAGAGACTGGAGCAGCCAAGGATCAAACCACCAACAGACGACCTTCTCTCCTGAGCTACAGCTGCTCTCTCTAAGAGCATCGCAGCATGGTGTAGCTCTGCATAGCTGCATCTGAACAAACCACCTCTGGAACAATGTGCACAAATATAGCCAATCACTCAGAACACACGTCTAAGCATCAGCAGGGAGGTGGCGAGGATTTGCACCTTGCAGTCGTGAAGTCAACCGTGAACAGTGTTGGTCAAGTTACTTGAAAAAAGTAATCAGTAACTAATTACTGATTACTTCCCCCAAAAGTAATCCCGTTACTTTACTGATTACTTATTTTCAAAAGTAATTAATTACTTAGTTACTTAGTTACTTTTTAAAAACACGATTTACAACCTGAATAGGTGATAAAGTGATAGATCTTTCAGCCCAATTCTACTTTTTCTGCATAATCATCATACAAAATGTAATCAAATGGAAAAGTCTCTTTTTAAAACTTGTTTTATTAGTTTTAATCTTTTAACTTTATGCATCAAACAAACATTTAATTATCTGCAACATTCTCTGACTGGAAGAAATTAGTTTAATATTTAAACCTATTTTCTGCACATTCCAGCTCATAAAATAAAATATTTTGTGTGTTTACACTCAGTCTTTCAAATAGATGCAAGTAAAACACAGCAGAAAATAAATAAAGTCAAAGACTAGCGGTCCTGTTGCTCTATTTTCACCTGTAAAGCAGGAGTGGGGTAGGCGGAGGTTTACCCTGGCGCAGGTGTGCAGCGGTCAGTGGAAGAATCCGCGAGTTTCTCTGTGAGTTTCCCATTACGTCGTAGCTACTCGGTGCTTGTTTGGAAGTTTAGGGGTTTTTTCTCTGTAAAAAGAAGTTTTCTTCCCACGCACAACGGACACTAATGTTTTTGTCACTTTTTATGGAATCAAACTCAAAGTAAGGTCAGTACTTCCACGCTTTAAACGCTGCACGCTCATACTCTCTCTGCACTCGATATATGATCCACTGTTGATCTGCACACAGCTGTTGTCACGAACGTCGCACTCGCTTACGTCACTGTCATGAGACATTCTCGCAAAAAAATCACGGTTTTAGTAACGCAGTAACGCAGCGTTCCTACGGGAAAGTAACGTAATCTAATTACCGTTTTTGCAATAGTAATCCCTTACTTTACTCGTTACTTGAAAAAAGTAATCGGATTACAGTAACGCTACTGCCCATCTCTGACCGTGAACTCCTCAAACGTGAGGCCACAACTTGGCTGAAGTTGGATCATACAACAGGACAGCGACTCCAAGCACAGCAGCCGATCTCCAACAGGATGGCTGAAAAAGAGTCAAAGTCCATAAACACAGAGCTGCGTGAAAACGGCGCTGCAGAGAATCTACGACCACGTGGAGGCTGATTACTTCAAGTTATTGCTGCTAATGCTGGCTCTGCAAACTGCTGAATCATGACATAGTTAGTACTTTTCCTCACGCCGCTTCATCGTGTTGGCTTCATGTTTGTTAATTAAATAATGACACAATCTGATATTTCATGTTTTTCATTTCTCTGAGGTTGCGTTGAGCTAATTTCACTGAATGAAGCCAGTGGAGCTCAGCTGCGTTCAACACGACAAGTTTCAACAAATGTAAAGTAAACAGAATTTGTTTCATTCGCCTCTCTGCTCGGTTAAGTTAATTTGCAGCTCGGTTCAGATGGTCAGTGCGCGGCTAGACTCTCTAAAGGCCGGCGTTACATAATGTTTACAGTGGAGGCATTTAGCACAGAGTGTTACTGTAAGTGTGCAGCCATGTGCCGAGTGTCAGGCTGACTGCGCTCCCAGTGCCATCAGCGTGAGGGTCACTGAACTCATCACCAGTAAGACTTCATATTTAACAATAAGCTTTTCTTTCACCCTCACTGAAGCTTTAGTTTGAGCACAAATGAAATCAACACTCAGACTAAAGGTCGGGTCAGCGCTCTCACTTTAAGCTGTTTAACGTCGGTTTGATGTAAAAAAGAAGCAATGCTGAATCACACCATAGAGCCAAAAGCTGCAGTTCCTCTAATGACCACCGGAGGCAGTCAACCCTCCCATGGTAAAATTAGGGGTGGGTTTTAATAATCGATTCATCAATTAAAATCGATTCTGTCTTGGATAACGTGATATCGATTCATTAAAATCCTGAATTGATTTTTTATATAAATGTATTTTGCCCAAAATTCCAGAATTTCAGGTGAAACGTCACAAAATTTCAACAACCACCAAACATTTAAAGCAGTAACTTTAAAGCAGGAACACGGCTTCTGCACAAAGACGTAAACACAAAGCGCAGACCTGCGGATCAGAATCAGCGAGATGTCGCCTTTCTTACCCGACGGCACGGACACGGTCGGGGCTGAAAGCCGACAGCTCGCTGATTCTGATGTTTCGGCGGGTCGAGCTTTGTGTTTACGCCCTTTTTGCGCTGATTCTAAAGCTGTTAGTTTGATGTCTCTCCAAACAATATTGACCGAACCAGCAGCAAAAGAAGATCCAAACTAAGCTTCACATAAACATCGTCATGAACTCACTCTGACTTTTGCTGTTTTGCTTCCACCACGATAAAATCACACTTCATGCACAGCTCTCTCTCTCTCTCTCTCTCTGTACTTCATGAACAGTTTCCCGTCTATCCCCGAAATCTGTTTTCTGCATTATTCGCTTGCTTGTTACGCACAAGTCTACCATTGTTTGCAGCGCTGTGGGCCGCTGTTTTTTTTCCTTTTACTTACTTCCGAAAAGAAAACCTAATTTCTGCCGTTCAATACTGAACAAATTTAAACTTTTTAAAATTATACAAAATGCAAAACGCTGTGTCTCTGATAAAACTGCTGTAACTTCAGAGGTAACGTTCATATGTTGATTAATGGTTTTCTTTCTTTTTTGATGTACTGCAGAATATTTTTATAAAATCTCAGACCAGGAAAATCGCCTTTATGTTTTTCTGTGTTTTATCTTCAGCTACTTTGACACAAAGGCGTCTGCTGTGATGCTCACACCTTTGATAAAGTCTGCAAAGTGTCAGCTTCCTTTTTATAGATACAAAAATATGTCAATGTACTGATCTGAATTATAATATTTCTGACTGTCTGAAGCAAAATTTCCCAGATTCAAATCAAATTGAATAGAATCGAATAGATTCTAGAAATCAGTGACGATACCCAGCCCTAGTTAAAATGTCCAGTTTCTCCACCATGTCTGAGCTGCTGGTGCTGTTGTTGGTCCATCAAAGGTAAAATCTAGTTTTATAATCGTCTGATACTCAGCAGTAATCCAAATATGGTCTGGCTCTGGGTGTGTCCATCTTTTAAATACAGTCTGTGTGCTAACATAAGTGCTGTTATGTAATTTAAGTCCAGGCTTTAACCTTATAGAAATCCAATGATGTGACTAAATGTGACTCCACAAACCGATGAGTGATCGTTCCACTGGTGTTATCTGTGTGTTGCTTCCTTTCTGCTGCAGTGGATGGACACTGAAGATAAGCAGGGATATCCTCGACTATTTCTGTTTGCAAGGCCAAACGTGTGTGTCGGTTCTCAGAGATGATACGAAGATGGAACAGAGGATACTCTCACAGTACAGAGATCGGCACAGGAGATGGATTCAGTCCGAGAAGAAAAGGATTCATTTGCTACTCGTCCGCTGTGTCGGTGTTCAATCTCTGCCCCGAGGAGAAAAAACACCCACTTCAAAAAGTTTTCTGCAGTGAAGAAAGAACGGAGGCAGAGTAGCCTTGGCATCTTGTTTTCTTCAGTCCTGTTTATTCCCATTATCTGTATCTTATTTAGTTTAATATGTGTGCAAATCAAAGAAAATCAGAGATATTCATCTTCTTACTGGAGCTGACAGGAGCTGGAGGTCATTTGCCACGCTGTCTTTCATCTTCCTCCACATCGCCGTAAACAGGAGGTGAGGGCAGAGGGTTCGTGGAGCCGAGGGGAGCTGGTAACGCTCCACGATGGCCTGACTGGAATATGAAGTCCTAAGTAAGAGCGCTAACGTCCCTGAGGGAACCAGCACGGGGAATAATTTATGACTTTATACGTTATTTCGCACTCGGGTTCTGTCTCTGGCTTCTCAGAGGACGAGGACTCCTTCCCTTTTCATCTCCCATCACTTTCTCCTCCAGTTTCTGTTCGGCTCCCAGTCACGGTCTCACTCTCTTGTCTCTGATTGGTTGGGAAAGATGCACGTCCACTTCAAAGACTACAAAGACATTGCTATTCTGCAGGAGAGGAGGACGAGTGGACAGAGTTGGATGGAGGAGACGGAAATCGATGTCGAGAGGGGAGAAGGGAGGATGGGAAGGTGGAGGTGCGGTGCTGGTGCTTCAGATGAGACTCAGCACGTCTCGGTCGAGCTGGAAAAACTCTGCTGCTGCAGGAAGGCTGAACGTTGATGGAGCGCCGGGTCGACATCACACGCACTCATTCACACGAGTTGAGAGAAATCAACAAGGACGAGTCTCTGACTCTAAGTTTGCACTCAGGAGCCGTTTATGCTTCAAAGTGAGAGCTGAGGACAGAGAAATGATGCAGAATCCTCATCTGTCACATGACTCCAATAAAGCACTTCTGCCTCTGCCTTATTTGTGCTTCCTTGATAAAAGTCCACGCTTGTCTTTGTGGACGCCATGTGCTTGTATGTCATTAACTTGCGTCTCTGCGGTTGTTTGTTTTGGCCTCTGTGCTGTCCCTGGGTCTGACTTTCGACACTTCCTGTCTGATCGATTCATTACTTACCAATAAAATCTTTTATATAAAGAAACTTGAAACAAACACTTCTGACAGTTTTCAGGCGCACAAAGATTGTGTGTCACACCCGTGGTAAATGATGAGGGTGAATTTCATCAGATCATTTCCGAGCAGCTCTGTTGGATCATGTTTCAGCACAAAAACAACACGAGATCTAATATTCAGGTTTCAGGCTCTTTGTGCCTGTTTGTTACAGAAGAAGCTTTCTGAGGATTTCAGTGACCAACACTGAGTTTGTCACAGTCCTTCGAGTCTCCTTTGACCCCGCTCTCAACCTTATCTCAAAGAATCAGGTGCAGTGTGTGTGTGTGTGTGTGTGTATTCATATCTTTGTGGGGACCAAAATCCAGGTCCTCACAAGTTTGAAGCGTTTTTGAGAGTCAAAATGTGGTTTTAGTGTCAGGGTTACAGTTAAGTTTAGGGTCAGGGTTACAGTTAGGTCATGGTTAGGTTTAGGGTCAGGGTTAGGGGGAGGGGCTAGGGAAAGCATTATGTCTATTTGATGTCCCCACAAGATATGAATACCCAACGTGTGTGTGTGTGTTTAATGGTTGACCAGTAGGACCTGTGTGTGTCTGAATACGCCTACTTACTTGTTTACATAATCCAATATGAATAAACATGAGATGATTTATGAATAAACATGTCCGAGGCAGCAGCGTGAGCACACACACACACACACACACACACACACACACACACACACACACACTGCTGGGAAATCTCAGTGGTTCATGAATATTCAGGCGGCGGTTCTGTCGTTCGTTCTCACACTCACTCGTTCTGTTTTCCTCTCAGACTGACGGCTCTCTCAGGCTGGATTGACACTCGTCCCACTAAGCCTCTCCTCTCTCCTCCTTCACTTCTTTCTTCACTCTCTCCTGTTCCTCTACCTTTGCCCACCCACCCCCTCACACACACACACACACACACACACACACACACACACACACACACACACACACACACCGGGCAGCCATCACTTCCTCACTTGCCACACTTTCCTCTCCACCTTTTCATGTCTTCTTTGGTCGCCTCTCAAATAGGTCATCCACTCTTTGACCTCTCTCTCCTCCTTCCTCGTCTCCTTTCCTTGCTCCTCAGGTTTTAATGCACCAACTAAAACATTTCCACAGTGGCTTCGTTGTTTTTGTTCATCAGACGTAGTGAATATTCAGTGTTTTATGTTTTCAGCTGTTCACTTTGGTCCTGCAGTCTTCAAAGCAAAATCTGGATATTTTGTAGCAGTTTAGAGGTTTCGTTATGATGCTTCATCATATCGTCTTGAACATTACAGCCCAGCTCCAGTCCAGCTCCAGTCCAGCTCCAACACGTCCAGCTTCGTCGTGTGGAGGCTCTGCTGTTCCAGATTAATGCGTTTTAAGTGGAGGTGAGTTATAAAGGCCTCCAGCTCAGAGTCAGGATTATTAACAGCCGTCTGTGGGTCCAAGACGGAGGAAAGTCAATGTTTCATGAGTGTGACTTTATTTTGAAGGCGTTATGCTTTTAAAAACAATATTATTACCAATATGAACAAACAAGAAAGAAGAAAAGATCACAGACACGTGGAAGCAGCTCAGACATGCTGGTATAGTTTGGTTTTCCAGTCAGTGGACTTAATACATAAACCTGACAGCAGGTTAAAATGCTGCAGACTGTTTGTGTTGCAGAAAGCCGAGGCAGTCCCGGAGCTTCCTGCTGTATTTTTGAAGTTTGACTCCACAGAGTTCGGCGTGTTATGGAGCAGGTGAGTTAGCAGCCAGATCAGAAATGGCCTTTAGTGGTTAATGATCTGGTGGCCGGGTGTAACCGATGAGGCAGCTGACAGCTACGACACAGGATCCGACTACTGTGAGATAAAGACGTGATGGTTTTCATGACTATAATGTATTTCTATTGTAACACGTGTACTTTACGGTGAAAGATGAGAACAATATTTAAATTGATCCGTTCGGCTCATTTCCAGCTCCGTGTTTTAGGACTCTGCTAGAGCAGCTTTGCATGATTCAGAGGTCAGAATAATCCTAATTTATCTCATTCTGTCTGAAACAAGCTCCTCCCATTTAATCAGAATCAGATACTTTATTAATCCCAAAGGAAATTATGTGGGTTGCAGTTGCTCCAAGACAGTAACAGTAACAGACTGAACTAAAAATACAACATGTTACACAACTGACAAATTTAAGAAATAGCACCAATTCTAAATATCAAGAATTTCCATCAGAAAATGAGAAGATCAAGATTTAAGACAGCTTTCTTCTACCTGTGGTCATCATGACCATATAAGGATAACTGCTCATGATGACATCATACAGAAGAGTAGGAAAAAAACTGTCTGAAACTGAGTGTTTGGAACAGTCTGATTATTTTCAGTCTTTAATAAGAACAGCTACAGAAACAGGAGAGACAAAGAAAATGAAAAGTCTCATTAAAAAATAAAAAGCTTTGCTAACTTTAGAAAGACAGATTACTATTTAAATGTTTTATGATAGGCTCGTGAAACAACACTGAGCTCAGACTCTTCGTACCTCAGTGCTCGGCATGAAAGAAAAAACCTGTAAGTGCAGTTTTCACGTAGTTATCATTAAACACACCGATGCGTTTTACATCCTCCCATCAAAGCGTCTGCAGAGACTCACTTCAAACTAAAGGCCCAGAGAGACCGACAGCAACACCTCCATTTACCACACAGTCAGAATCTAATGAGCTGCACAGCAAACACACACACACACACACACACACACACAGGTAGATCGGCCAGGTGTGTCTGACTCACCTTACTGAAGCTTTTCTTTTGTTCCCTTCATGAACTGCTCCACAACTACTGATCTTCATCACTTGTAGTCAGAACTCGTCCTCCTCAGCTGAGCTGATTCCAGTAGAAACAGTAGAACACAAATTTACTGTTTCCTGCGTTTAATTTAAAAACCCGCCGTTAACTTCCTTCACTTCAGCTCGTGCACATTAGAGTCCACTGACAGCTTCACACACACCTGCTCAAAGACCATCAGCTTCACCTGGCCTACGGAAGCCCACTGCTGCCAAAAAAACAACATTATTATTTATAAATAATTAAATTGATTATACATCAGAATAATTTGAATGTAGACTTATTGTCAAAAAGTTTATCTTATATGTTTTTATTTTTATGTTTAAACTTTTTCTTCTTTTTAACTTAATTTTGTGTTTTATAATGTGCGGTGAGTGATGCAGCGCTCTGGAGGGCCTCCTCCAGCGCTCCTCGTGTCACGGTCGGCCTCCTGGAGCCTCCTCAGCTCAGAGACTGTGCTGGGAGACGCAGCAAACCTTCTTGTGACGACACAGAGGGATGATCCACCCTGGACGACCTGTGGCGCCTGAATGGACTGCACATCCTGTCACGCTGTGGACATGGATGGCGGTCACTTACACTCACAACATGTGATTGAGTTGATTATTATAAATGTCTTTACCCTGGCCTGTGACACCACGTCAGATGTTGGTTTTTAGTTTTGAGTTGTTTTTAGTTGATTCTATGCTGTTTAGTCTTGTTTTTGTTTTATTTATTTATTTTTGCTGTTTTCTGTTATTCTTTTGTTTTTAACTTATTTTCTGTGAAGCACTTTGGTCCTGTGCTGCGTATTTTACAGTGTTTTATAAATAAAATTGGATTGGAGGAAGGAGGAGATCTGCTTTGTGTCTTGAGCCACAAAATGCGACGTGTTCAGCTGCTCAGTGGTTCAGCACGTCAGCGTCCTTCTGATGGTGAGACCTGACAGACATCCAGGCCTCACGTATACGTCACCTTCACCTGGACCGAGCAGTCCTTAGCGAGCTCACAGATCTGGAAACAATAACTGGTTTAAGCCATCGTTGAAGGAACGTCTGACGCTTCTCCAACTATATTTCAGAGAAACACAAACCTGATTTTTGGGAAGAAAATGTGAATATCTGTTGATTTGTGTCGGCTGGAATAATTAATTCCTTTGTTCGGTGATTGCCAAGAGAAGTGGGAGAAGTCTTGGCAATCAGAGAAATGACATATTCTTATTGGCTGTCAGGGGCGGGGTCGTCACTGATGGTGACTTAGACCTCAGAGAGCTCGATCTTATATTTCCACAGGTGATGAAATATTCCAGCAATCAGTGTTTTCACATCATGCAAACATCAAACATCATCTTACTTTGTGTTTGCACAGTTGCTGTTATGTTCCTGCTGCAGCTGTGCTGGAAGTTCAGGGCTTGTTTTGTGCTGCCATGATCAAAGTATCTTAAAGCTTAGTAGACGCTTGGTTTCTTCATGTCTGCCTCTTCCTCAGCCTGTCATGCTGAGCGTGATGGTCCACGCTCGTTCCTCATCACGTCTGTCTTCAGCTGCCTGAGGCTTTCTTGGAGCAGCCTGTCTCAGGAGGCTCTCATGCTGATGTACTAAGCTCAGTGTTTCCCACACATGTTGCTTTTATTTGGTCTGCAGCACCTGGAGACGTGTCTCACAGTCGAGGAGTTGCTGCATAAAAACCGAGACGAAATAAAAACTAAAAGCAGACAAAAGCAGCTTTTCTGAGCAGAAAGAAGGAAAGTCACAGAGAGTCGATGAAAGGTGACGTCGTGCGGTGCTCAGACCTTTAGAGAGTTTGTTTACAGCCGGAGACCTTTCTGTGACCTTTCCCTCTCCGACAGACACGGATCGTTTCAAATCCACCGTCTTGTTTACTTTTACATTATTTAGCTCAATCATTTGTGGGTCCCACAGAGTCGGGCCAAAAGCTTTAATACAAACTTTAAAAGGTCAAAGAACATTTCAGCATTCAGAATGTGTCAGGTCCGATTTAGTGGAGGAGAAATGAGCAAAGTGGCCCGTGTGTCAGCAAAGCACGAAGAAGCAGAAAACTCCTGTAAAGCTGGAATTCTGCAGAAAATGTCGTTTTACAAAATGCATTGACGATCTCATGACTTCATTATCTCTTCACAATGACATGTCCTCCCCGCTAAGAAAAAGAACAAATCTACGAGAAAAGAGCGAAAAATTACACACTGTCTTCTTAGCCCTAAATCTTTAAAATACAAAGGTTTTGCTGCTAGCAGTGTGCTAGCTTGCACACTAATCCTAATGAAAGCTGCTGCCTGACCTTTGAGTTTTCAGGTGCTTCTGACGCGGGTTCATAAAACCCAGCTGTGGAGCATTTAAACATCTACATTTGTACCTGCTGTTAGCAGCATCATGCACGTCATGCTCCCAAACACAAGAAGCAAAAGCAGCTTTTGTCACACACGAGAGTCACGAGTTGGCTTTGAGTTTTTCTTCCCATAAATAAAAACATTTGCACCAAGAAATGAAGCAGAGAAAGAAGCAGCAGGTCCAGAAAGTTCCTCTCCAGTTTTCCACGAGCAGCTTGCATGAGGATGCAGAGGGAAGCTGGGGAGGTGCTGCCCCCTCTGGTCATCACCGGTCCTGCAGTAACTGCTACACTGGCCGGTGACGAGAACACGAACAGGACCACAGACGGACGGCGGCTCAGTGCAAGTACTCAAGTACTGCACTTGTACTTTATTGAAGTATTTTTCATTTGGATACATTAAATGTTTTATGTTTTGTGTATGATGCATATGTGTCATCATCCGCAGCTGCAGCTGTGATTTACACATTAATGAATGAAACATGACCCAGTGGACCACAGCCTGCAGATTTTAATACCGAGACTTTTGCACTGTTACATCTGAAGTAAAGGACGTGTTTCCCTTTGGAGAAGACTTTTCTACCTTTCATGCAGAGGCACAGGCCTGCACACGAGCATCAAATCATACACAATATCTTTGATCAAATATTTTAATATTAAACAGCAAACATCTCATAAAAATCTAAAAATAAGTCCAGAAGTTTGTTTTGAATTTTCCCGTCATCTCATAACTCGCTCAGACTTATTTAGAGCAGAGGCATCAAACTCACTTTACTTTACATCAGCTGCGTCTTCAGTGGCCCGGAGCAGCAGCATCGCACGAGCTTTACTTACGATCATTTCCATACGCAGGAGCAACAACACAAACACAACATTCATGTTGGTGAGTCGCAGTAAGAGCCACAGGCCTCAGTTTGCTCCACTGATATCAGGATGGCAGACAAACAACTGGTGCTGATTTTGTACCTGAACATGTTTCACTGAGCAGCACAGCTGCTGACATCTGCAGGGGGAGGTCGCCCCCTTGTGTCTGCATGAGCACACTGCAGCTTAAAAAGCCTCTAACAGCAGCAGTAATGCTGACGTGTTTGTGTTGCTTCTGCAATTATCTTCAAAGGTTGTATTTTCCTAACTTTCTATTGACGACAGTACAGGACAGAACCAGGTTTATGTCCAGTGTTGATGATGTCACAGCGTCTCACACAGAGGCTGTTTGTCATTAATAGTCTCAGTAAGACTTTCACTGCTGCAGCAGAAAGAAGATGCAGAGATCTTTTAATGACACAAATCAGTGATGCACATTTAAAATAGACTTTATCATTTTACTTTGGTAGGTTGAAGCTCCTTTGCCTTAAACTGCTGCCTCAGTGCTGCGGAGCAGGCGACGAGCTCGAGGCTGCTGCAGCGTCTCTGAAGCCCAGGACGTTTACACAGCAACCTTCAGCTCGTCTGTTTTTGGATCACATCTTTCACACCTCGTTCTGAACAACACTGCAAAGACTCTGTGGGGTTAAAACTGTGCTCTTCAAAACATTTGGTGCAAGTTTTAGCAGCAGGGCTGGAGAACGAGACGGTGGCTTTGGATGTGATGAAGCACAGCGGACCAACCACACGAGCAGACGACACCACGAATCATCAGATTTTCACAAACAAGAAACATTTACTTTCACCTGAGAGGACGACTTTGGACCTTTGAGCAACCGTCCTGGGCGTCAGACGCTCTGACCTCTCAAGTCAAAATGAAATATTCTAACACTGAGTTACTGGAGCTCTGACTCTTATGAGCAGTAAAGAGGCTTAAATTATTTTACTTATGATTAACATAGATGTCTCATTTTTAGGTGCACTACACCAGTGTTAGCCCTCAGCCTCCTGGCAGCTGCAGTTATGCTCTTAATTTGAAAATCCTACGTCGTCTCGTTCTCAAGTTATCGCATTCACAAACTCGGCGTCCACGCCACCCAGCGAGGCGATGACGTGTCCCGTGAGCTTTTTACGGCGAAAATGACACGATTTAGAATATTTGTATTAATTACAGACTTTGTGGAGCTTTGATGTGAAGGCGAACAGTCTGGAAACTTCACATTAAAGGTCGACGGCTTTGTTTAAAACAAAACAAACTTGGAGTTAAAAGAGGGGCAGAAGTTTTAATGTTTCCAACATTCAGCTCTTTACAAACATTTGTGCAGGAAGACGATGAATGACGGGAGACTCGGGTTCAGCTTCAATGACACAAACAGCTGTTTCACACAGCAGCTCATCAGCAGCCATAAATTAACACACCCCAAAAATACTTAAAGGGAACATTTGATTCTCGTGGTCTCCAGACTTCAGGCCACAAAGCAACAAAAACTAAATACACAGAAGACACATTTTCAAATGACACAAATGAAACCGAAGCAAACGAAGATTAAAAAACATAACTGGAATCACTCGGAGCTGCTCGCGTCCTCACACAGAAACAAACAACATGCTGCGACGTGCAGCTCAGAGAGAAACACGATTATTGCAGTTTCAGATGATCAGAAACTAAAAACAGTCACTGCAGCAACATTCACCACAGCTAACATGACCTCCTGTCACATTAAACCACCGCTCTAAGCAGATGATCATCAGAACACAAAACAGACTCAATTATTTTTATCTTACACGCTGTGAGAAGATGGCGTGCACTCTGATCGCACGTGCACGCTGGAATATTCACTTCTACTCTCGTTTCTACTGAAGCGAAAAGAGCGTAAAGGTTGGAAACCTTCTCACCCGGCTCCTTCGCTCCTCTGTACAACCGAGAAAGTTTAAATGAAAATGGAGGAAAGCTGGAGCGTTCTTCCACTTCCTGCTTCACTACCAGGTGAAACGGCTTTAAAAAGGTAAAAGAAAAGGCGGGAAACAACAACGGGACATTAACTGTAGCAGAGTTTACGATGATGTGCTCAATACTCCTGGGTGGCTTCTTCGTAGCCTGACAGGCAAAACTCGGGGCAAATCCAACCTTGGCATTAAAAACAATAAGACAACACACGCCGCTCACGCTGCGGTCGGGTCAGCCGTCTGCGCGCTAAAAACGCTCCAGAGGCGCTTCCAGACGTGTCGCTTCCTCCCACTGTAATCACACGATGAGATGAAGGCACGGGTGCCGGGTGACAGGTGGCGAGCAGCCAATCAGAGAGCAGCCACAGAGGGGGCGACTGTAAGAGGACGGAGAGCGCTTAGACGACCTCGCTCCAGGATTACACGACACAAAGCTCGCAAGCTCGGCTTCTGCGACGGCAGCAGCTCCTTCACCTCCTCCGCGCTCCTCCGTCTCTGTCCGTCCCCCGCTCAGGTGCGCCTCCTCTTGGCTCCTCCCGGACTCGCTGGGTTGGAAGACGACAGGAGCTTCTCGGCCGCTCGACTCCTCTTCCTCTTCTCTGCCTCCTTCCCTCCGCTACCGCTTCCGCCGCCTCCTCCCGTCGCCGCTGACGACGACCCTCCGTCACTTCCTCCCTTCTCCTTGTCTCGCTCTCTCTCCTTATCCCGACTGCTGCTTGTTCGCTCCGACATCTTCACAGAGGAGTTACTCCCTGAAGCAGAGAGACGGAGGATCACATTAAAACCTGCACAGAACGCTGGTGTGGTCTAAACTCTGCAGCACAAACTTCACCTCGTCGCTTATTCTTCTAAGACTGGTGGGACGTTTTTCTCTCCTCATCTTTTCTGACTGTTAGATTTACACTTGGCTAGTGTCGGTGTCACTACTGGCAGCATGAGGCGACACCTGGAGCAGAACGTTTGCTGTGGCTCACAGCGCAGTCTCAGGAGCATGGAGGATCCTCCAGGCCCGTATCTGCTCCTTTATCCCAGGAGGAAAAGGACGAGTGCAGCTACAACATGACCTCCAGCAGGACACTGGTGAGAATGTCTCTGATGTCTCTGACTAAACAATCAGAAACAGACATCACGAGGGTCGCCCCATGGCCAGACGTCCTCTAGTGGGCGCTGTGCTCTGACCAAAGTCTGACTTTACAAACTTCTGCAAGTGTCACTATTAGGGATGCACCGATACCGATACTGGTATCGGGGCCGATACTGTAAAATGTGTGTGTACTCATACTCGTGAAAGTTAACCGATACCATGAACCGATGCCAACTTATTTCATTAATCAGAGGGTGGCTTGTCATTTCTGTTGTAGTTTTTTTAGATTGGCCACTAGGGGGACATCCCGCGCTAAACAGGCACAGGGTTAGACGAGTGAGACTGGCGGCTCCAGATAAAAAAGAGAAACTGGAGGCTGCTGTAGCTAGGCTAAACAAAATGTCAGCAGTGTGGAACAGCCAACTTTAACTCAGGTTTTGGAAAAGCGATGAAAAATGTCAAGAGAAAATCCACGGACAGTTAAAATAACAGAGGCTCTGACTCATTTTATCGCTCTGGATGACCAGCCAATGCCGGTCGTGGAAAACATAGGATTGCACCGTCTTCTCAGCATACTCGAGCTGCGATATGAAATTCCCAGCCGCCCACACATCAGGGAGATAATGGTGCCAAAACTTTCTGAAGAGGTAAAGACAAGCAGTGTGTGCGCGATGTCAGTCCTTGGTTTAACGGCACAGTGGACTGATGATCCACGGGCAGATGGGGAGTTCGTTCGTCAATGCCAAATACTTTCGTTATTTTGTTTGTTTGTTTACAATACGGACACTCTGCAACAATTTAAAAGTTTATTTTATTCACAAACCTAATTTGTATTTATTTTATTCCAAACAGAAGTGATTATTTATTATTCTGAAAGCTCGAGACAGTGCCAATAGTTCAGTGATATTTTGTTAAATTACAATGTGGAGACTCTGCAATAATTTAACAGAAGTGCTTATTTTTCACTTGAAATTTTTTTGTGGTCATTTTTATTAAGATTTTATTTTTTATCGGCAGAGAATAAAATAAAACCTGTCTTCCAATTCATTGTATTTGTGTGTGTGTGTGTGAGAAGTATCGGTTTTTGTACTCTGTATCGGCAAGTACTCAGATCCAAGTATCGGTATCGTATCGGTTTGAAAAAATTGGTATCGTTGCATCCCTAGTCACTATCATCTGCTGAGAGCGAGCAGAAGCAGCTGGAGGGTATTTCAAACGGTTTGATTTTGAAATCAGAGCATAACTTGCAAAGTTGCTGTTTTAAAAAACTGTTATGTATGAGGAGGTGAAGAGACGAGTGAAACAATGTTTTTAAAGAGGATGAACAGTGCCGCTCCTCTGCAGTCCTGCCCGGCGGCGATGCCTCAGGGTGTGATGGAACGACTGGACTACAGAGTGGATCGACCAACTCTAGCAGCTCCCGATGAAACCTCCGAGCCTTAAACATGGCTGACGCTCTGAGTCGGTTGTGACGACAATATATGGCAGAGCACCCTGGAGTCGGTTTAACCTTTTCAGACTTCACATGCTATCAAAATGTATCAAAATGTCTGAAAGCGAGCAGCTAACTCTGAATTTAAGTGTAAAAGAACCGCTGAGGTGCCAGGACGCCCCAGCTGACTGCACCTTAAATGCGACACACAGTCTGGTACCTTCTTCATGTGTAGCTGGAGGTTCTCTCTCCATCCTGAACTCCTCTTTGGACTCCTCCTCTGAGCCCAGCTTCCCTACAAACGCACAAATTAGCGTCCGTTTACACAAAGAAATGATGTTAACTTTTTTGGTGTAATCAATTTAAAAAAGCTGAATTTCTGACGCCAGTTCCCTCACCTTCCTTCACCTCCTGGATGATGTCGTCGGGCAGGGAGAAGCTCTTCTCGTTGTTCGGGAACGGCAGGATCTCCGACTCGTGCTGCGTCACAGATAAATGACAGTCTCAGTGGTGATGACCGCGTTCAGCGCGGCCTGTAACAAACACTCAGCATGTATGTGTGCGTCCTCACCAGCGCCTGCATGTCGTACATCGTTCCCAGGTGGTCCCAGATGACGGAGGAGGAGACCTGCCGTCCAATGTTCTGACTGAACTTGTCTCTGATGCAGATCATGTGGAAGTGACGGTTCACGCCTGCAGACAGAGACACACAGCATGCAATGCATCATGGTCACTGTTTTTTACCAGGAAACACATTAACGCATCAGCGCGTCGGCGCTTTTGCCTTCCTGCAGTCTGACGGAGCCACCTACAGGCCAGCTGAGCCACATCAGTGCATTTATTGGACCATAACTTTTCATATTAGCTGTATTTTATAGAGGAACCCAAATCCTTTATAATCCTCCTCCCTCAGTTAGAGGGACTTTGAAATTAGCTTCTCTACTTTATACACCTTTCTTCTTTTTTGTAGAGTTTTCTTTCTTGACAATACTGAGTCACTCTGTTTACACATAAATCCAAAATTGGATTTTTAAATGACTTCTTTGAACTTTTTTGCTCTTACAAAACTGCAGGAGCAAAAATAAAAAAAATGAAGTGAAACTGTAACTGTACTGGAACTTAAACAGCTCTTTTCCACATTTACTGAGCATTCAAAGCATGTTCAACTGCACACTACATTCAACCATTCACACAGCGAGGAACCAGGCTGGACACACAAGAAAAGTGGTGTAGTTTTCCAAACACCTGGACTTTATTTTACCCGGAAATGGAATAGAATTCAACAGAATAGAATTCAACTTTATTGTCATTGCACATGTCACAAGTACAAGGCAACTAAATGCAGTTTGCATCCATCCAGAATAGGGCTGCCACAATTAGTCGACTAGTCACGATTACGTCGACTATCAAAATCGTCGACGACTGATTTAATAGTCGACGCGTCGTTTGAAGCTTTGTAAGATCACAAAAGACGCAGGAATAAGTAGTAGGATTTAAGAGTGTAATAACGGACTGAAACAGAAGATGGCAGCACTGCATGTACAAGGATGCCAGCTGCCGTTATACCCCGAAGAAGAAGAAGAAGAAGAAGCTGTGTCCCAGAATTCATAGCGCGGCCCAGCTCAGTTTCCAACAATGGCGGCAGCTTGTTAGTTTTAATATTGCTCTTATTATTCTTTCTGGGTCACAAAATAAACGTTTAACATATTTTCAGGCGAGAATCTAGCTGTGTAAACCTCAAATATCTGCTCAGTTTATCAAGACACCACATATTTTCAAAAGCGCTCCGACGTTTTCGGAGACGTCTGTTAGCCACTAGCTCGATAGCTAGCCGGGGGCAAGGCTAACTAGAGCCGTGAGAACACCGGACTCCCGCAAATTGTTTTCAAACCCACCGCTGTCTTTCGCTACTCAGGTTAAATATATATAAGTCACTTAGATAACTTAAAATGTTATTGTTTGGCTTTTTTTAGTATTTTATTTGTTCCTGAGTAAATCGGTTTGGCTGAGATTAAAGTTATAGTTTTTACACAGCTGAATAAACGTCAAGCAGACAGCTGATTATCAGAAGTGTGAGATGCTCGAGAATTTACTCCGGTGTCCTGTTATATTTTAGATAGCAAGGAGTTTATTAAACTTCACCAAAACAATCTGCAAATTTAATTAAAATGTAATAAACTATCATCTTGTCTTTATTTTTAGTTAGCACATACCTTAAACACTTAAAGCTGTAAGCTAATGATAGTTATATAAGAGCAGATGCTGCTGGTGCAATAAGCTGTACGTTTTAAGTCCAATGGATGATGATCTGATAAGTCGACTAATCGCAAAAATAATCAGTGACTAGTCGACTATCAAAATAATCGTTTGTGGCAGCCCTAATCCAGAATGCAATATTATAGCTCTATTACAAAAATGGGTCTATTATGGGTATGTTACAATGTACACGGTATGAAGGTATTTTATGCATAAGTAAATAAATAAATGCAAAAACAATATTAGAAAAGTTAAAAGCAACAGTGGCGGGCCCTTAAAAGAAGTCAAGTAAATTGAGTTGGACTGTAACAGCAGTAAGACTCCAAAGTAACATAAGGATCAATTTCTGTTCCAACAAAGAGGAACTAAAATACCGATGAGATCAACACTAACACACGACCTCATTAAAGGAAACAGGCCGCAGTTGGTTAAATCTGATTGTGGTGTCGATGAGCACTGTTAGGTTTGGTCAAAGGTATCAGTGTAATATGAGTTAGGTTAGGCTTCCTTAGTACTGGCCATGGGTTGGATGCAGTGAAGTAAACAAACAAAGAGCAGTAAACCTCAGAGTCCGCACAGCTCAGCTGATCTCACGATTTTTATTCAACTTATCTCGAAGTCAGCGTGTAATTCCCTCTTTGGGTCCTTTGTCCTGCCAAACACAATTAACAATCGTTTTTCTCCTTAGAATCAGTTCCACTCTTGACCTGCTAACCTAAGTGTCTCACCTGCAAGGCGAAATCTCTGGTTTTTAACTTTTTAAATGAGCATCTTCCATTAAACACCTGTTATTGCAATAAACTGAAATTAACGGTTTCCTAGTGTTTACATATTGGTTCAGAGGCTCCTGAAAGCAGTCCAAGTTAAACTGGTTTAACTAGAGGAGATGCTCCAGCTAGCCGCATGCTAACGTTAGCTCTGGTCTTACCGACAGGTTTATGTCCGATCATCGCGTGGAACAGGCACACCTCCACCTCGTGGCTCCACACCACCGAGTCCTCCCCGGGAGCCAACGCCGAATCCGGCGGCTTCTCGTCGGTCTGGTTCAGCGTCACATCAGCTTCTCCCATTATTAAGGCAAAACCTAAAACTGGCCAGAAGCAAACGACCGTGCTCCGTTTGCATCGGCAACCGGAAACGTAGTAAGACTTCCGGGTATCGGATTTCAAGATAAAACGACAAAACATAGCCAGAGTGGAAAAAAGTTTTAAAACCGAATTTTGAGGTAAATTCATTTATTTATTTTTAACAAATTCCAATAATAATCCTGCACTTACAGTTTCAGTGACCGTCGAAGTTAAAGTTAAATTATAACTTTATATATTTATTTAGAAAAGCATTTGATTAATTTCTTCTTATGCTGTTTTTATAGTTTTGTTTTACATTGTTTTATTTACTGTTATATTGTTTTTATATTCCCATTTCCTGTGTTGTAAAGCACTTTGTGATTTTTATCTGTGAAAAGCGCTATATAAATAAATTTTACTTGCTTACTTACGGTCCGTTAAAACGCCACATAAAGATGGCTCTAGAATTTTCTCTGTGTTTGGCACAGAGACACCTCAGAAAAGTGAAGTTTGTTCCCGAAATAATTCAATAAAACAAAGTAAAAGTGTCTAGGGACCTAAAAGACCTTAAAACTGCTTTCATTTGAGGAAGTCGCAAAGAAAGCGACTGGACTTAAGTTTCTTTCCAAGCCAGACACTTTACTGTTTTAATTTTACTAGAAAGCAGCATCAGAGATAGGATTATTTGTATTTTTTGGCATCAACATTCAAATTTATGTTAAACATTTTTATTTTCTATGATATTTCCGTATTTTTAAAGCCTCAAAAGACAAATTTAAAACCAATTTATCAGTGAGTTTACCATTGTCAGACATCAGATTTAAATCAAATTACAAGCCTCAAATATATTGCCTCCCCAAATTAGGAGTTCCTCAGGGATCTATTGTAGCTCCTCCATGGTTCTCAAAACAAGACAATGTAGTTTAGAAAACTATGTATAAATGCCCAAACAAACAAACTTTGTCGTGATAATAAAAAAATGCACTTTATCAGGTGCTATTTTGCCAAGTAGTTAAATTGTTAAGCACCAAATCTCTAAAGGTGAACATACAAGCAGTGGATGAGGAGTCATAGAAGCAGCCAGACTCGAAGGTTATGCTTCTCTATACGGTGATCAAAACACCAAAAGTTTTATTGCAAATAAAACGGATACAGTTGGCGCCGTAAAACGGCCGCCACCACAAATACAACCAGAGAGGAAGAAAAAAAACAAACAATTTCAGGTACATTATATTTAAAATTAAGTGGCTACTGAACTTCACTGAGCTGAATAAGAGCATTTTCTTTTTACATCGATACAAAAACTGTGCATCTCTTAATAAAGCATCCATAACAATCAATAACATTGAGAGTATTAACGTGAGGCCGATTATGTCCAGTTAGGCAGGGTTTGTCCAAGCATCCAAAAACTTTAATTATCTGCAACTGCATTTGATTTTATTTAAAAACAAGTTAGGACCGTTTTCCGTTTAAACCTTTACTTTGAAAGTCTGAATTACATTAAATTGCAGTTGTACTTGCATTAGGTTAAGTTTACTGGCGTATCCGTGGAAACAGTTGTAGGATATGTTGACATTATGGGAAATGCAGTTTCAAGCAGCAGATTTTGGAAATGAACCTGTAACACAGGCCAACAATCACGATGTCTCCGATTCTGCTGAATTTTTATTGGCTATTTTTCTGAGTTTGATCCTAGTTTGAGGAAGCTTTTGTAAAACATCCTGTGACACTTTGCCTCCTGGGCTCATTCTCACTGCTTATCAAACGAAGAAGCCACGGAGCTCCTCCCCCTTGCACCTTTTCACCAATAAGGTGTGAGAATGATGCCTCTTGCTGGGCAGTGAAGGCAGTTCAGTCTGCCGCCTCCTCCTTTTGCTCTTCTCCTCTCACAGACCAGAACTTTAAGACTGAAAATCAAGAATCCAGTTTTTATTTATCCAGACAGGAAAAAGTTCACCTGTGCAGCCGATTAAATTCCAGACACTCCAACTGAAAGAGACAGCAAGGAGCGAAACTGAGGGAAATATTTTGTACCTTTAGTTTCTAACTACAGCTGTCTTTGTCATCATTATTTATTACGAGTGGCTGCACTGCAGTATTCACACCTGGAGCTATAACTAATTATTTCACTGAACTAAAGAACCACAGTTGGAGTTCAAGTCGCCCCCTCGTTTTCCAAACTGTGCTTTTGGTTTCTAAACATTTTCCACAAAAACCACACTGGCATTTTTCTGTCACCACAAAAAGTGTATCTGTTACACGTCTGAGCAATAAAGCTCCAGAACCTTCACAAGAGACTGTAAATAAAAGATGGACAGCCACTGTGGCATCAGAGGGCAGGTCTGACGTGCTCATTGGCCACAGACGTGTCAAACCTGCTGTCTCACATTTAAACTAAGCTAGTGACCGACGCCGTAGACCAATGATTGCTAACGTGTGGGCTGCAGTGATGACAGCAACTCAGTTTTACTCAAGTTAAATATTTATATAAATTTATATCCATTCATCCTCTTCTGCTTATTGTCAGGTTCACAGGCAGGTTGGAGACTATCCCAGCTACCATTGGGCGAGAGGTGGTGGTTGGATTGTTATTACTGAACTAAATTTGCTGCTCTTGTATTCAGTTTTGTGTCCCAGTGGCAGCTGGTCACACTTTGGCCTCAACGCTTTATAGCAAACAACCTGCGTTGTGTTTTTTGAAGAAAATTGAAGAAAAAACAAAAACTAAATTAATACTTTCTCTTGAATTTCAGAGGGAAGCTTTTAAGACTGGATGAGCCTCGTGGGACTTTGTTGCAGCTCTCTTGACTTTGTGAAGAGCCATAAACTATTCATCTAACTAATCCAACACATTATACAACTGGAACTCTTTCATCTTTTATAGACATGTCTACGATATTAGCTCTCATCTGTGCACCAATTCACCTCCAATTTCCTAATTCTAAAACAAACCAACTACTTGATCCTCGTCAGGAACAGGAACCATATTTTAGGTTAAAAACCGATAACACTCGGACTGTTTCTACTTCCTTTCTGCGCCTCAGCTGTACGGCCCTACGACCTACAGCTGAGGGTTTAACTTGAAGCCACGTTAGCACCACAGGCCTGATTGGAAAGCAGATTTATTCTCTGGCAAACAGCCGGACAGACAGGGAGAACTCACATGTACAGTCAGCATGGAGACAAGTGGATGTAAACACAACACAGCTTTAACAAATGACAACATAACTGTATACCTAAAAAACTGAAACTGTTAGCCGGGGTTTCCCTCTTAAAATTCTGGCCTATTATAAGAAACAAATACAGATAAAACCGGTTGGAGATGATGATGCTGATGAGCAGAAGGCAGTGTGAGCAGCGCCTGGTGAGCGGAGACACCCGGAAACAAAGAACCACATCATTCCCACGCCTCCAGACTTTTTTACAGGATCAGATTCTGGGGATCGTCACAATCATCAGCGGTTCTTTGTTTGAGGGTTTCAGAAAAAAAAAAGGAACAAACAAGAAAGAAAATGGCAGCGGCGCTCGCTTTTCCGTCCGACTCGTCCACGCTCGGGGCCGTGTAGAGGCTAAAACAAGCGCTCCTCCTCGTTTCCCTGCCTATCTGAGCGGCGAGCTGCAAACACATGATGGGATCCGATTGGACAGGTGTTCCCTGACACGCCACTTCGTGGTCCTGTGTGAGGATTCGTGGTAGACACCGGGTCCCGAAACGACTTTTAATAATTACAAACGTCATCGTTGGCAGCGCGACGGCAGTCGTAACCACGGGTAACAGTCGGCGGCCGCTCCCGTGGTTATCAGAGACAAACGCGTTGGCAACATGAGCCCCGTTTCCCCTGGCTGACAAGCTGGAGAGACTGGAGGGGGCGGGGCTTCAGTGAAATGTGGTGGCAGCAGGCTGATGATGAAAAGTATTTGAAGGAGGAGGGAGGGCAGGGGGCGGGGGCGACATGGATATTATTGGTCCTTCTTCTCTGATTCTGTCACTTCCTCTTTAGTCTCCTCAGATGACTCCTCATACCTGAAGAAGAAGAAGAAGAAAAGGACGATGTTAGTGTGTCTCACGGATATGAATCCAATGCTGCAGTTCCTCTAATGGCCTCTGGAGGCTGGCTCCTAGAGCGAGTCAGTCTGCTCAAACACGCCGATTCAAACAGTTTGGATTCTCGCCAATTTCCACCTTAAAACTACTGAAAGGTGAGCGATCGCTTTTTTAATAAATCACCCATTTGGATTTTCTCGAGGCCTAAAGTTACAGGTGCAGCTGCTTTGCAGCGTTTGTAAAGATCGGTGGAACAAACAGTATCATCGTATTTTATTTCTCGGTTAATTAGCAGTGACCTGAGTCTGTGCACTGCACCTGTCTGCTGTACCAGTGCTAATCAAGCTAGCAACACCCCACCTTTGGTCACCTTTGGATCAGCTGAATCTTTCCTCCTTCATGATTTTATTAATGTTATGAAGGTGAATCTGATGGAGCGATGGTTTCATGTAAGCAGGTTAATGGGCTCATTAATGGGCTTTTTACCTGCCCAGGTGAGACAGAGAAGGGGACAGTAAAGATAGAGGGGCGGGGCTTCTACATCGAGGTGGGTTGTAATCTGCGGTGGCGCGGGGAGGAGCCTGTCGCCACAGAGACGGCATCCATGGAGCTAGCCAGGCTTGCGGGAGAGCCGCTGACGGTTGGAAAGGAAGTAAGTCTGGGAGAGGCGGGAAGAACTTCCTCTGAAGACTCATAGCTAACCACGGGGGGGACACGGGGGGCAGAGGAAGGAAATGGAGACACAGAGGAGATAAAGAAAAAGAAAAGAAAGAAAAAGGAGATGATAAAAGTAGTGAGAAAGAAAGGAGGCAACGACAGAATGAAATCATCTTAAACTCCAAAGGTCTAAGTTACTATAGAGCTCTACTGCTGTGACAAACGAGGAGGGTGGAGGATAAAGACCAACCGGAAAGGTGAAAACAGAAGACGGGAGCGAAGAAGAGAGGTGGGAAAAATGTAAGAGAAAGTACAAAACAGACATGGGAGTGAAATGATGAGGTCGATGAGCAGGAGACCTTCAGTCTGCTGACAGAAGCACCTGAACATACAAAGACTCTGCATTTAACATGGAAACTGCTGCTCGGAGAACCTGGACGGTTCCTGCAGCGCAGACTAAACTCCAGACAGAGAGATCCTTTAAAAACTGAGCAGCTGCTCCTGTTTTTAAAACACTATCATTCAATCAGGCCCCGAGGTTTCAGTCTCTCCTCCTGCACTGGAGTGTCTGTGCTGAAGTCAAATAAATCTTATTTATTCTTAAATGAAACAGAAATGTGGTTTAGCAGACGTGCACTTTGGTGCATTAATAACAGAAATGCTTCAGTCTCATTGGTCGATAGATCACACTTTTAAATATGACATTATACCCGACAGCAGCGGTTTGACTCGCCGGGGCAGTATTTGTTTGTCTGGCATAAAAAAGAAAAGAAAGAAATCTGTCCAATCACAGAGCTTCATTCTGGAATAAACAGCCAATAGGGTTTCAGTGCGCCAGGCATGAGATTCTGAACCTTTAATCCACTAAACAAAGAATCCTCATGAGTCTAACTTCAGTATTTACAAATAAATCTCTCAGTTCGTTAATTTTAGTGCAAACGTATGTTCAGACGTCAGAAACATGTTTTCCTGCTAAAACAAGCTCGGCCCTGCTGCCTCATGTGGTCACCGTGGTTACTCACCTGAACATCTCTGTGAGCTCTCCTTTGAACAGCGCTATGATGACGGGGAAGCCGACGCAGGCGGGCACCAGGTACAGCAGGGCGGGCTGAACACAGACGCCAGAGATTAAACAATCCAACCAGCATTTAACAGCTTTTAACGTCCTCAATCATTAAAACTGAGACGGGCAACATCATCGGGTCTTTTTTAAATAAATGATAACTAAATACTAAACACAGCAGCACAGCATTTAATGGTTTCTTTCCCTTGTTTGGATGTTGGTCTGTAAATAAATAAACTGCACAACAACAAACAGCCGTGAGCGGCGAGTAAATCCTTAAAGTTTTATTGGCTGCGGCTTCTTAAACACATCCTGTGCAAATTTAATACCTACAGCAGATTTTCCAGAAAATTAAAACTTCAGACTTTTCACTTAATAAGCTGCTCACAAAATCTGACTTCACGTTTGTCCCAGTTTGTTAATAAAGCCGACGTTTAGTCCGCCTCCAGGAAACAACAGACTCCACGTTAAAGTAAAGTTCCCGACTAGTGAGGACACAGAGTCACTGCAACTAATCATCAGTTGTTTAAATAATGCTGGGCTCACACTGTGCGATTTTTGGCCCATTTTGAGCCGATTTTTGAGTCGTGCGACCGTTTGTGATTGGCCCGATTTTGGCCTTCATCGTGCGTCGTGCATCGTGTAGTATACGTGGGGTAACGAGACGCGATTAACACCTCACGACCAGCTCCCGATCATCAATCGCTTGGTCATGAGGGTGTCACTGCAGTTTCTCACACTGCGCACGCGCAAACACAAATGTCAGCGAAAAAGACGGCGCAGCACGGCGGCGCAGCGTGTGATCTGGACACAAGCGATGGAGGCACTTGTAGAACTTTGGAAAGCTCATCCGAGCCTTTTCGATGTGGCCTCACAAAATTATCACGACCACAACAACCGTGAAAATAGTTGGATGGACATTGCTGCTCAATCACAGCTGATCATGTTTTTCATTAGCAATTTATCAAAGTTGATGGTGGTGTGTGTCTGTGTGAGTGAAAGACAGAGAGGGAGAGCGAGTGACAGATTTTCTGTTATAACCTTCATTTTATGGACGCACAGTGTGAGCACTCAGGTCGCATCAGAGCATCGGGTCGTATAGTGTGAGACCTGCATCGTGACCTATGAACTCTAACCCCTGCGAGTCAATCGTACAGTTTGAGCAGGAGCTGAATCGCGCGACTGACAAAATCGCACAGTGTGAGCCCAGCATAAGAGGAAAAAGAGCAGACTAGCTGACTGTAACTCTGGTCGGTATGACAGGATGTGGTTTTCATCGGCTTCACATGGGGGAGCTTCAGGGTCCCAGAGGTGGTTTAAACTGGAAATTCGAAGCTTTACTGCACCGATGATAAAAGGAATAACGCAAGAACACAAAGGTCCCAACCCTTAAATCGGAGCCTCTCTCCTATTCAAAGCTCTCTGGAAATCTCCCGACAACCTTCAGCCTGGCTCAAGAGCAGTTCAGTAAACTAAAGTCTGTATTCTGCTTGAATAAATTAGACTGAAAGGAACAGCAAACAGAACGCAGGAAGAACTCTGGGATACACAATGAATCGAACTTTAATCTCGATCATGATTTAGACTAAATTATCAAACGATGCGGCGTTTGCTAACGTGAATCGTCCAACGTGAACTCAAACGCCCGTAACTGCGCGTCCTCAAAATGAGCTGATGTGACTGGCTGCAAAGAGGCTGTTTTGACAAGAGACTGACCAATTACTGCAGTTTAGTTACAAAAACAAAGTTGAGAAGAATGATTGTGCTTTAAGCCTCGTACCTGTGCATGTTTGAAGGTGTGCATGACAAAGATGGTGAGGCCCAGTCCAAAGATGTAGGCCAGGAAGCTGGAGTAGAAATACGTCCTGCTGTTTTTATTCAAGCTGCAGGTAGAAGACGGTTTCACATGAGAGTGAATAAAGAACATTCGTCTTATTTAAATCCCACCAATGAGAGAAAACAAAGGAAACGAGGCAGCTGAGAGGAAAGAGGGCCGAGTGTTACCTGACATCGAAGCGCAGCAGCAGAGCGATGAAGATACCCGGGATGACGATGTCTCCCAGTCCCAGCATGGCAAAGTTACTGGCCTCCAGACCTTTCTCCAACAAGTCCTGTGGAAACACCACTGGAGTGGAGCAAAGACGGGTGGGGGAGATCACAGCAGGACAGGAGGTCAGCTGGTGAAGTCTATGACGAGCAGAGCTAAAACTGACACGCTCATACACAGCACTTACATTTGATTGGTGCTTCAAATGACTTGGCAACAGTCACCATGACGTTGGTCCCAAACACCTGGAGACACACAGAATAAGAATTCATTGTTGGAACATCTGGATTGTGTCAAAGTGCTGAAACTGAACATCTGGACATGACAGAGCTGAGCTCGACTACCTGAGCCGGACACGTGATCTACTCACCCAGAAGACGTCGTAGACAAACAGCCCCCCCAGCAGGATACAGCCGGTGCTGACGTTGTTCAGGTGGAGCAGCTCCACTCCGTTCAGGGCGAACGCCAGCCCGAACAGGTTATTGGCTATCCAGTGCTGTGATGTCACAATACACACGCACACGTGAGCACAAAATGACGCATCTGACCGGCTGAGACGAACACATTTACATAAAGCATTTTGTTTTTGAATCCTTTATACAGATGTTGACCAGAGGTTCTTTAGTCTCAGCTAAATGAACGAGTTTGGATTCAGAGGTTTTATCCTCATTATTCTTTAAATAATAATGTGAAGCTGACAGCAGGCTTCGATCACATTACAGATTTCAGCTCTATGCCACAGCGTGGAACATTATTTCTAATGGAAATAATTAGAGCTTACATTTTATACCATCTGTCATAAAAACAGGAAACATTTTAAAATCTGTCGATTTTCTTTGTTTCACACCGGACGTCTCAGAGAAATCACAAAAGGAATCAAACATAAGCACTAAAAACTATTTACTCAGTAAATAACTGATTTGGCAAAAACAATAATAACGTGCTTCACTGTTTTTTACTGCTTTTATGTAAAAGAGTAAACTAAACTTGCACATATTTGTGGATTGACCATTACAGAAACATCATAAATACTTCATTACCCACAGATCTGAGCTCAGCCACGTCGGAGCTCACAGCTATGCTCAGCTGTGTGTGCAGTGCTGCACGTGTCACTTTTACCTTTTTGAGCAGGTACCAGACTCCCACCACGGTGCTGATGAGCAGACACACCAGGTTCTTAGTGTCAAACTCATAATTGACTATTTCTGTAGAGACATGGAGATGCAGGTCAGACATGAATGACGTCAGGAGACCTAAATCAGGTTCAAAAGGCCGTTCAATAAGCCACATTTATACAGAGATGCTTACAGTTCTGACAGATTCAACCTAATAAACTTTAACTGAGGCCATTTGTCGCTTCCTCAGTAAACACGATTCAACGAGAAGATTTACTCCAAAACTTTACTCGTACTTTCTTTACAGTTTGCTCTGCAGATGAACCTGTACAGCAACATTATCGTCTTTACAAAGAGAAACAACATTCACTGTTCTAAGGTTTTATACATCAGGACATAATAAACAGATCATGTGGCCCACGGCTCGTTCTTTACTGCTTCAATGGGACCTCAGAGGGTAAGTGGCAGCCAGGCACTGATAGTTAAATGCACTTCATTAAGTGATCATCAGCAACAAAGTCCATCGTTCTAAGATTTGAAAATACTGACGGCTGCTAGTGCCATCTGTCAGCCTCCTCCTAGCTCAGGGATGGGGAACTGCAGGCCTCGAGGGCCGGCGTCCTGCAGGTTTTTAGACGTGTCAGCTGATGTAAATGGCTAAATGACCTCCTCAACATGTCCTGAAGTTCACCAGAGGCTTGGTAATGAACTGGTCATTTGATTCAGGTGTGCTGACCCGGGGTGATCTCTAAAACCTGCAGGACGCTGGCCCTCGAGGCCTGGAGTTCAACAGCCCGTCCTAGATTCATCTTTGGTATCATTTTGAAACCTATGTTCAGAAATTATTGTGTTCACAAGCTTTTCAGACCTCTGAGGTCACTGAGATTCTAACTCATTCGAGATTAGTAGCTGCACCTGTGGGATGAATTTGAAAATACTGCGTTGCCTCGTTCCTGAGTTATCGCATTCAAACTCGGGTTGTCACCTCGGCCCATCCACCCGTAAAAATACCCTTTTACAGGCGAGGAGGGTAACAATTATTCATCTGAAAACTTTCCATATCAAGCCCAGTTAGCATGTTAAAGGTTAAAGTTCATGACAGCACAGTTAGAAAAAGAAAGCACAGCTTAGGTTAGTGAAGCTTCATCTGAGGGAACGATGACATAATCCACAGCAGCACAAACATCTCACACCAACGATTTAATCATCGAGCCGACCGTGACGTCCTCTCTATACCAAAGTATTCTGGGGTCAAGCGTGAGGTCGTCTGTCTCATAGCTAATGCTTGAGCTAACATTTGGTCCAGAGGAGGATCCAAGCACAGCAGCAAATGTCCAACAGAATAAGAAAATCACCGTGCAGCAGTGACCCAGTCAAAGTCCAGACCTGAGTCTGAATGAGACTCTGCAGCAGGACTTCAGAGAGCCGCGCATTCACGAAACCCCACAAACCTCAACCTGAAGCAACATTTGAAAGAAGACTGGACTAAAATTCCTTCAAAGCAATATGCAAAACAATTCACTTCCTCTGGCATCTTTGCCATGCAATACTTTAAGAATTAAATCAGAGCAATAAACTGTTTGAACATGTTTTAGGTTTTTTGGGTGAAACAAAAACATTTCTCCTTTTAGGAATCTGGGTCTTTTAAACTGTGTATTTTTAAACGGTGTTTGTTCCCGTCGTTGGTGGGACGGGCAGCAGGTCTCACCTTCTTTGGACTCTCCGGAGCCCTGAGTGAAGAGCAGCTGGTACTGTTTGTTTGGGAAAGAAGCTGGGAAGACTCTGGACATCAGAGGACTGAGAGACAGAACCAAGAACAGAGTAGAGTCACCTCCAACATCAGTTAAACCAAAGCGATCTACTCGCACACACATTCACGTTCTCTGACGTACCTCATAGTGTGAGACAGAGCCAGGACGCCCAGGACGAAGAAGTAGACCGACAGCAGCAGGTTGATGTACTCTTGAGAGAAAACCTGCGTCACAGCACACGTCCAGCATCAGAAACAAGCCTCATCTGACGAAATGCACCGTTGCAGCTCTCCCTGAGGTAAGAGACGCCGACTTACCTTGAAGAAGAGGTAGAGCCCGAATAGAGTGCAGCTGGCGATGATGGGGAACCTCGCTGCGTCCCGACTGGTGATGGTCTCGGGCATGTCGGCTGCATTCTGGGAGAAACGGAGCGGAGACAGAAATATGAGCAGGTGAGGTGAAGGTTCACCAGAAGACAGGGATGTGCACACCAATCCAAACGCCAGGTGAGACCACACCAAGCTAAAGCCTCCCATCACAAATTTAACCTGAAAGAAGATGAACTAGTCTCCAGACAGAAACCAGTGAAGTTTTAAATTAAGATCATCAATTTTAAATTAGGGTTATATGGACCACAGATTATGTGTTGTAATGTAACTGTTACTGTCAGCGTTTAACGCCTAAACTAACCCAAATACCGGGATTAACCCTGAGGCGCTGTGTGGGGCGCTGTGTGAGGAGCTGTGTGAGGCGCTGTGTGGGGCGCTGTGTGAGGCGCTGTGTGAGGGGCTGTGTGAGGCGCTGTGTGAGGCGCTGTGTGAGGCGCTGTGTGAGGCGCTGTGTGAGGCGCTGTGTGAGGCGCTGTGTGAGGCGCTGTGTGAGGCGCTGTGTGAGGAGCTGTGTGAGGAGCTGTGTGAGGTGCTGTGTGAGGCGCTGTGTGGGGCGCTGTGTGGGGCGCTGTGTGAGGCGCTGTGTGAGGAGCTGTGTGAGGCGCTGTGTGAGGCGCTGTGTGAGGCGCTGTGTGAGGCGCTGTGTGGGGCGCTGTGTGGGGCGCTGTGTGAGGAGCTGTGTGAGGAGCTGCAATAAGCAGTTGCTTCACTCTGCAACCACAAACTAATCTGAGGCGCCGCCTGCTGCTCGTGAAATGAGGCAACACAGGCACCACAAACCTGCCTGCACAGCTGTCATGCTGGGGGTCAAATACTCAGTTTTGCTTAGAAAGCCTGAAGTAACTGCAGCTGTAATCAGAGCCGAGCCAATCTCTAAATACTAGAATAACATGCTGCAGTGCGTCCTCCTCTGTGGAGGCGACAGTGGAGCATCGCTGAAGAAAGAAAGGAGCAAACTGTCCAACAAGTGCTCACCGGGACTGATGGCAGGCACACAGGCACAAATCAGGTAAATATTAAATATTAGTGTGTTTGTCACTTCATGCTACAAACTGATACGAGTTTAACCTTCAGTGACAGCCTGAGTTAGACCCACAGACGAACACTGAACACTATGCTTCTGTAATAAAATCTGATTCTTATCGAGGCGTCGCTCGTGTGGATATTCACCATTTAGCAACAAAGCTTCTCAAAGCTGGGACTTCCTGGTGGTATAAAAGGCTTTGGAGGATACAGCCATCACACCAGCGTGGGTTTGAGCGCTGCAATAATTACACAATGGCAGAAATGTGCGTTTCCACAGACATGCCAGAGGGCACCTCCCTGTCCTCCTCCCGATCAGGCCGTCCTTCCACACTCCGGTCGGATCGCTGCAGCTACCAAAACTAACAGAAAAGAAGAGCTACTGTAGACTGACAGTAGCCCTGAGAGAGAAGCCTGAGAGTCACCTCCATCTATATTCTCCTCCATCTACTCACCCGAGACAGAAACTGGGACAGAGGAGGATGTAGAGGGATAAGGAGAGGAATCCTACACAAACCAAAGCTCAAGTTTACAGTAAATGCAGTATTAATATTACAAACATTTTCTAAATGGTAACATTCTGTCTTTCCTGAAACTAGAGATGTTTTCAAAGCAACATGAGCTTCTATAGAAACCAGTAAATCTGCAGGTGACTGAGTTACATGTACCACAAACACACAGCTGTTAGCAAACAGGCTGAAGTAACACCGTGTTAGTGCGAGTTAGACGCTGCTGAGATCTACATCAGGACGAGGTTAGTCGCAGGAACCTGCATGATGATGCATCATCATGCAGGTTCCTGTACAGTTAATATTCTAAAAATAAACCTCAGTACTGTGACGTTTGCGTTTTATGTACCAGAGTTTGGGCTCCACTGAGTCCAGTCATTTTTTACTCCCTCAGCTTTCAGAAGTATTTTCTACTTTAAGCCGTTATTCTATTTGCAGGCTGTTTGTGGTTTTGGCTTCTTTAACGAGTCTTCTGTGCATGAAACTGGTTCCTGGGATTGCTGCAGGACTTACTGCCAACATCCCGCCCCCGTCTGTGTTATGTACTGCTTTGAATTTGTTTTTGTTAAAGTCTGGCTTACAATCTGCATTAACCTGAATC
The DNA here is from genome assembly GCF_963576455.1 of Neolamprologus multifasciatus. NCBI lineage: Eukaryota > Metazoa > Chordata > Actinopteri > Cichliformes > Cichlidae > Neolamprologus > Neolamprologus multifasciatus. The sequence continues at coordinate 2,186,152 of NC_140458.1, read as the reverse complement.
AGACTAAGTGATCAGTGCAGTCGGGACGCAGGTGAAGCTTCAGTGGAACTTTGCATGTAATCCAGACGCCACAGTCTGTGTGCGACCGCCGAACCAAAGAGGCCGTTTAAAGTAATCAAGTTCCCGTAACGTTATCAATTCCTTACGTCACCCATGAAATGCCGTGCTGATGGTTTGAGGACAGTTTAATGCAGCCATCAAAATGCACATTATTCTGTTAAATTTCGTATTTTCTTTTACTCAACCTTCATATTTAGACACGTTATTTCCCCCATTCTGATAAATTCCTTTCTGCACAAATTTTCCTGAAGTAGTTTTAGACAATTTCCTGGGAAATCCTGTAGCAGAATCTTGAACCCGTTTCAAAAACGTGTTTATACTTTTGGCACCGCGTTTCATTTTCTAACTCCTACAGAGCGTGTGAGCAGCTAGCAGTACCCATTAAGACACAATGAAGTTGAATATATCAGGCAGGAATAAACTGGGACTATCAGCCACAGCAGATGATCTCTTTTTAACTTATCAGTGCAGAAAAACAGAAAACAATTTAATCTGATTGGTTCTTGACCCTCTTCTTCTCCGTTGCAGGTGTTCCTTTTATTCACATGTCTGTTTGTTTTTGGACAGCACACACACTGAAACAAGCGTGAGCTGATGAGCAGTTTGTTGTTCCGGCTCCACCCAACACCTCTGCGTTCATGCAATCCCTGCTGTGTCAGTGCTGGAAACCAACAATGTCTGGGTGTATTGGTGCACACAGCGGCTCTCATACTCACTCTGAACCCAGAATCGTAATCATTTTCTCCGAGCTCCTACAGATAGACAGACAAACAGAATGGGTGGACAGACAGATGTGCACACAGACAGACAGGGAGAGAGAGGATCAGATCGGCAATCAGGAGCAGGGCTGGAAGCAGGGCCCAAAATTAAAGCAAGCAAACAGGTGTCCAATGCAGGAAACAGATCATCATTGCTGGAATTACACAGGGCAACAGCTTCAATGAATCTGAACTCATATTCATATTATAGGATGGCTGACAGAGGAGAAACAGCGAGAAAGAGGAAGAACGGAGGAAGAGAGGACGGATGCCATGGACGCCGATTTTAAACTGAACATCACCCGAGGCTCAGGCAGAGACTTTCTGTCAGATTTACCAACGCCAGCACAAAACCCTGTTTTGCCGTTTAAAAACCCCCCCCCACATCTTTGCTACTGAGGTACGACCCGAGTCGTCACCCAGAGGGTTTACAGCCCAGCTCCAGGTATTTCTCATCTCCAGTGTTGCTATCCCGATGTCACAGGGCAGAGCGTGTGATGCTGAGGAGAAGGAAACACTCTGAGGAGCCACAAAGAGCCATACAAGTCACAGATGTATTAAAATGAGACAAGTATCTCCGTACAGTGAGCAGAGCGGTGTGTGGAGGGTTATAGTCAAACTTATAGTTCACAGATCATCAAGAAAACCTCCAATGGTACGTGCACACACACACAGAGCTCTGCAACATCACAAATCCCTGTCATGTGTTTCGCAATAACTGTTAAAGGCTCCATCCCATAACACGGTGAAATATTTGAATTAATTATTCAATACTGTATTTCAATTTTCTAGGATCATTTAATGCCAAATACAGATAGCATCGTATCTCTGTGAGGCTTTAATAAACAACAAATTTGAATGAAGTCAACACACTCAGGCTGATTTTCATACCTTGTTTTTTCCGTTTCCAACTAAATGTGAACAAAGACCCAGTTTGTAGATTTTAATTATTTTGTGAAGAACTATAAAATATTTAAATTCTCAGCATGACTGAAAATTCTCCCAATGAGGTGCTTTATTTATGCAGTAATTACAATCAAAACAAAGCCTATAATGTTAAAAAACCCACATATTTCAAACTATTTTCCATCTTCCTCACAACGGAGGGAAGAAACTGAGCAGGTGGAGAATTAGCAAACTGACAATTTCACAGTAGTACGTATAAATGTAGGGTTAAGATAGTTAACTTAAGATAATCCATAGGTGGCATCGCAACACCGCAACAATTGTATAAATGGAACCTGGCCCCTACGGACGAATGTTGGAGATGTGATGGTCAAAATGCTTTGATTTTACATATCTTATGGAGCTGTTCGGTACTTCGGGATTGGTGGGAAAATATAATGGAGGTAATTTTCAGTGTTCTAAAAAGGAGATTTGGTATCTCACCAAAACTGTCCATACTTGGTATAACCACAGAACCTTCTGATGGAGATTTTTCCAGTTATACAAAAAGATGGATTATTCTGGCTCTTACTACGGCCAAACGGGTCCTGCTAAGACATTGGTGGAAAAAGAGCCCCCCTCCCTATGAAGAGTGGCTAAAGACAATGGCTAAGTTGGCGTCTTACGAAAAAGTGACTTATGGTTTATTAGACAAATTGCATCAATATGATTGTATTTGGTCCTTTACAAGCTGGCTTTCTGTAACTTGAAGAACAGAAGAGTAATGACAGAGTGGTGGTGTGGGGATTGGTGTGCGAAGAAAGAATAGGATAACTTTCCTTTGTTTTGTTTTTTGTTTTGTTGTTGTTGTTGTGTTTTTGTTTGTTTGTTTTTTAAACTATTTATGTAGTTACCCTTAAGTTCTGTTATTGAAGTTTAAAATGAAATAAATAAAAATTGTTGATGACAAAAATAAATGTAGGGTTGGGGTCAAAATGACCCACTGGAAAATTAATCCACAACTAAAAATAGTCCCCCGAAAGAAGACTGCCTGCTGTTTTCAACATCTACTAACCAGCTGATGTTTTAATGGTTACTTTGTTCTTTAAATTTCCAAACTGAACATAAAATTAAACATTTAGTTTTGAAATTTCATGTCAAATGATCATTTCAACTTTGTAATGATAAATGTATTTTACTAACTTAAACATATATTTTATCTCTAAATATTTAATACTTTTCTCTCTTTATCATTATTATCACTCCTGCTATTTTCTTCTTAATATAACTGCACACTCTCTATATGCTCATGTAACGCTGAGGAGCACGAGCCAAAGAATGTCATTATGGGTAAACGTGGCTACACTGTTTCTCTGTACGTGACAATAAAACTTGACACTCTTATACTTGCCTTGTAAATCAGTTGTGTAATAGTTTCATGTAAGAAAAGACAGAAACTGCGTCCTTTCGTAAAATTATTTCCATTCTGATCTCGATCCATCTCATTTCCACTGAGTACGATCCTGTTTTGTGAAACACCTGCCTCAGGCCACCGAGCCGATTCCCTCTTTCCTCGCGAGATTTCATTCGCTTCCTGTTTTTGCAAATGTGTTAAGCAGCCGCTGATATTAAAGAGACCAAAGGAACACCCGTGGTTATGATTTCTGCCTAGTTACTGCTGTTTACGTCTCATTTCAATTAATTTTGCAATTCCTCCTGCGTGACACGTCCGCCTCGGTTTGTGGATGCCTTACATGCGAGTGACAGGATCCGCTGTGACTCAGTGAGATAAAACAGAGTCTACGTTAACTATAACCATCAGTGAAGGCAAACGTCAAAAACCAAAGAAACGAGCGACAGAAAATGAGAAACATGACAGAGAGCAGCGTGAAGCGTTCAGGCTGAAGTCATTTCTGAGAGACGGGTGAAGCTTTCTGGCATTACAATAACTGAGCAGCACGTCAAACCGAAATTCATCAAAAGTGGTTTATGTCTTGTGCTGTAATCAGGGGAAAGGTACATTTGTCCCTAACGTGACAAGAATCCATCTAGTTTCTGTTTTGTCTTTAGCCAATTAAAACATCTTGAGGGGAAATGAATATTTCTCTCTGCTCGGAAACCCGTTTTTATGCCTTCTGTATATAAACAGAAGAAAACAACATCTAAAGTCATTCTCTTCTGTCTCATTGTCACGTGTAAATCTGAAAATTTAAACACGTATAGTAGCCAACAAAGTTTAATCAGACTTAAGGTTTCTGAATTTGTCTGATCTCTCGACGCTTCTCACGGTTACAGATCAGGTTCTGGGTCAAACTGATATTGCTCCTTCACTTGGACAGTCACACAGATATCACCCACTCTGAGAATTCAGTTTAGACATTACTCTGTTTCATGCCCCGACGTTTCCCTCTTAAATCCAAACTTTGTGCATCAGAGCATGGGGAATTTTCCCCGTTTCACCTGATCCTACACTTGCTGCAGGACAGGTAGTTTTAACATGAATCCCCAGACAGTGCGCCCATAAAGGCAGAGCACCGTTAGAGCAGGGTGTCTGTCTCTGCTGGTGATACCTGAAACAGCAGCCGGTTTCATGTCACAGCTGTTATTAGCAGCTTCCGTTTATGCAGATTAACGTGATCTGCCAGCTGTGTTGCGTCCTCAGAGTCACTAATAAAAACCTCCATCACCTCCACCCGGCTGTTCAAAGGATGTGGGAGGCTTTTTTTTCCTTTAAGCTAACTGCGCATGTCTGCAAAAACCCCCAAAACGAGAACAAACAGAAACAGTACACGTCTCTCTCCATCACCTGGTGATGCGTTCACGACCACGAGGCTAGCTTGGCGTTTTCTGACAGTCGGTTTAACCTCGTATTCATGTCACGACTCCGTTCAGCACAGTCTGTTTTCGGCTCACTGTACATCTTTTACTTCAACTTTAGGTTATTACTCCCCTCCCGGATGGCAGCGGTCCCTGTTACTCAGCCAGGTAAAAGTCCGTTAGGAGAAATGTAAATAAACATCTGGGCACACATCCTTTCCATCACACGCCAAACAAGCACAAGTTGAGGAAAAAAAAGAGTTTAAACAGACACACACCAGAGGACCCGACACCCACCACCCAGCGTTATGAGTGCAACAAGTGCAGATAACGACTTTAAAAGCCTAATTAGCATCTGGAAATAACCGGTAAAATCAAACAGCTGGATCTTTAAACCTTCACTCGGAGTCTGGACGCGTATTTCCCAACTTTATCGATAATTTCAGCACATCATTCTTCAATTAACTCTATCGCGACCCCCACTTCTGTATTTGCTTTGGAAAAATATTATTTTTAGCGTTCTGGTGAGCCGCTAGTTAGCCAGCCGCTAGCTGTAGCAGCTAGCCGCTGAAGGCTAACGACAGGCGGGCTGAAGTCAAACCTAAACGCCGGGGTCCACTGACAGTTACCTTGGATTTTGAGCAGGTGACGGACCGCAGGGCTCCGAAGAAGATGGGCAGGAGCGCCATGAAGACCAGGCTGCCGTACGCCAGAGCCGTGCCCTCCGGGGTGGCCACAAATTTGGCCGTGGCGTTGAGCGCCTCGGTCCCGTTGGAGTCCGTGGCGTTCAGGGCGTCCAGGACGGCCGATGCGGCGGCCTCCGAAGCAGAGGCCGGGATTTGTTCAGCCTCAGACATTGTTCTTCACACAGAGAGAGGCTTCGGGGTCTGTTGAGGCTGTGGCGTTAACTGACAGGCGGATAGAAGTGTAAGCTGAAGCGGGGAGTCTGTCATTCATCTACCGCTGTGCTGCTGGAGTCCTGATAAGGCCACGTTTCCTAAAGCAGTGAGCGGAGAGCAGGCAGGAAGAGGAGGGCTCAACCCGCTGCTGTTTCCGGGGACACTGACAAGCCGTGCACGGCAAAAGAGGAGGTACCACGGGAGTAAAAAAGCAGGTAGTAACCATCTCTTTGTTTCTGCTTTCAAAACTATCAGACTCATATATTATCTATACATAGATAATATATGCATATTCTGAGAAGCCACTAGATACAAACAGCAAGAAAACAAATTAATACATTGCACACAAATAGCAGGCTATCTATATTAATGCAACTGAATTGTAAAACAACAACAACAAACCCCCAAAAAAGTTTTTAAAAAGCGCGAGCAATGGGATATTTTTTTACAGTAATAATGAAAGTTTGTGATGCATGAAGTGTGTTGTGCTTGCAGTATGACGACACGCACAAGCACCAGATGCTTATTTTTTACTGTTCCCTCATTCACAAAGAGTCGTCGCAAGGAAATGATCAGTGGGTGGATCGATTCAAATATCAGCAGTAACCTTAACAACGCTGGGATCGATCACCTAAGTCCACTAAGTTGCTCCCGTATCAGAGAGGAGACAGGTCTGTGCAAACACCGCTCCTCTCCTGCAGGAACACTTTGCTCCGCCACAGTACGAATCAGGTGGGCTTAACGTCTTAGACTTTTCTACTTTAAATAACACTTTCGAAATTAATTGGGCTAAACATTTTCTTAAAAACCCTACCTCTATCTGGAACTTTATACCATATCATATTTTCTCTCGTTTTGGTGGCTTTAATTTTATTTTAAATTGTAATTACAGTGTTGAGAAACTCCCTGTAAAGCTTTCATCCTTCCATAAGCAGGTCCTCTTAGCGTGGACCCTCATTTATAAACACAACTTCTCACCTCACAAATACCTTATCTGGAACAACAGAGATATTTTATATAAAAATAAATCACTTTTCCTGGAAACTTGGGTCCAAAATGGGATCCTATTGGTGGCTCAGCTGGTTAATATAGAGGGACAACTACTTACTTACAATGACTTTATTGCACTATGTAATTTTCCAATCAGTGTTCAGGAATTCTCAATGGTGCTTGGTGCCATACCCTCAGGGACTTTAATGTTATATAAAAACACTGACAGCTCAATATCTACCTCAGTCACTCTCCCTGATCCAGCTGAGTCACCAATAGGAAAATTCTGCTTTTCACAGGAACTTGGTAACAGCAATAAGAGAGTACGTAGTTTATTCCAAGAAGATATCGTCTCTCTCCCATATATAATATCTTATTGGAACCGATATGTTCCAGATATCAAGTGGAACACAGTCTGGATGATCCCCCATAAATATCTGATTGTAAATAAGGTGAAGGAAGTCTCATTTAAAATTCTACATAAATGTTATCCAGCCAGTCACTACATGGTAAAATTTAAAAGGGACATAAATACCAATTGTACTTTCTGTGGGGATCATCCAGAAACTGTGACACATCTTTTTTGGTACTGTTTTTTTACACAGAGATTCTGGAAGGAATTTAGCAGGTTTGTTATTGTCCATATTTTAAGGGAGTTTTCTTTACGATGGGAAAATGTTTTATTCTGTTTCTTTAAGTTGCCCAAGAAGTATGATAAATGTTTTTTTATGATAAATTTGTTAATACTTTTAGCTAAATTTTTTATCCATAAATGTAAGTTTACTAACAAAACACCATATTTCTGTCATTTTTTTAAGGATGTGGAAATGTACATTCAATCAATATCAGACTCCACCAACAAAAAGGCTCTAAAACAATATATGTATGTGAATTTCTGCGTGTATTCTTATAATTGTTACTTTTTTCTTTTACCCCTGGCCTTTGTGTTTATGTTCTGTTGTTTTGTATACTTCATCTGTTTGTATGTTGTATACTCATTGTTTGTTAAATAAAGTTTAAAAAACAAACAAACAAACAAAAAAAAACAACTTTGCTCCGCCACCTCATTCCTCCTGTGCTGTTCAGTAGTTCCACAGTCACGTGAGTCAGTGGGCCATGTATCTAGCAGGGCTGGCTCAGTGGTTGAGAAGGGGCGGAGCAAAGTGTGTCAGCATGAGAGGAGCGGTGTTTACATGCTTCCTTTCTGATGACCAAGAGCAAAGTATTGAACTTACAGCAGAGAAGCAAAGTCCAGCATTGATCCTGTAATAATATCAATATCCAACTACCAACCTCTGTATATTTTATTTTATTGTTTACTCTATTTAATTTGTAAAATATGTATACACACACACACACATATACACACACGTAGATATACATATTTAGTATACACATTCAGTAATATGCATACACTCTTATATTGTACATATATTTATTCATATAATTCTCAGATTTAGCCATTCTTATATTTTGCTTGTTCTTATGTTATTGTATTTTTGCACCTCTGTTGCTTGTGGAGCTCGCACACAACAATTTCACTCACATGTACTGTACCAGTGTACCTGCACATGTGATGTGATAATAAAAGTGATTTGATTTTAACACTATCATTGATCCAATGCCGATATCAACGCTGATATTGATACTATCAGTGTTTGGATCGATTCTCTGAGCCCAAAGCACTGATCTATGCAGGCTGCAGTCAGGAAAAAGTGAAGTGTGGTGGAAAGGTATTATGCCACGACACTCACTAGTCTCATTGATGCTCATGAGATTAGGGAGTGTTATAAAAATAAAATGTCTCCATAATCCCAATCAACAGATTAGTTTTGTGATATACAAATAATCAAAGGTGATAGGATCAGCAAATCAATTTGAAATACATCCTTAAAAACTTTGTGGTGGATGAAGTGTTTTCTTACTGCAGTAAGAAGAAATGCAGGATAAGACGCGTTCTGCTCAGTTTTAATTGACAACAACAGTTGCTTCAAGGTAAAAACAGGAGAGAACGTTCAACATCTGTCTGCTGTCATCAGGAGGGAAAACCTGACCGATGACCAGACAACAGCAGATATGAACATTTATCTTTGTTCCCATATGTATGCAAACTCTCTGCATTAACTGCAGACGATCTACACGGCAATTCTTGTCCTGATGGAAACACTGAGGCAAGTTATTGTCAGCTCGACTCTGTGGATATTTACACTAAACAGGTGAAGAATTTTTAAATCACTGTACAAGAATTTATACAACCGAGCAGCAAGTCAAGAGGATTTGTTCATGTGTGACACATGAACAAGGAACGATCTTTACAATGAGGAAGTGGCTCGTCTTCCTCGTTGGTGGAGCAGCTTGCTCTGACAGATTGCAGCTGCAGCACCTGCAGGAGGACTGATGGAGAGTCACCATGTCTGAAGAACAGGATCATCTGCTTTTGCTTTTTAAATCATTTATTGAAAAGTAGATTTTTTCCTCTCTCTGGCTATGCTGCATGTATTTCTGATTATCTGATGACCCTTGTGTGTTTCTTAGTAGGTGTGTGTGTGTTTTTGAACTCATTTAGTAATCGATCCATCCCTGTGGTGTTTTCAGGTGAACCTGTATCAATGCAGGCAGCTCGTCCCAAAATAACAACATCTTAAGAATGTTTTTTTAAAATTTTATTTTACTATTAAAAAAACTTTACTGAATTTTATAAAACTCTCAAACAATGAAAATCTTAACATTTTCAGAGGAATTCTAAATATTTACATCAGTTTCTGTACAGACCCGAGGGGGACATATCAAGAAAAAGATGGAAGGAAGAAGAAAACAAATTAAGAACTCCTAAAAAATAAAATCAGATTACATTTTCACCTCATAACAAACAAGACTGTTGGATGCGCTTTCGTCTTGATGCAAAAACCTTAATTTAAAATATTTTAAAATCAGCACCAAAAACCCTGAAAGTCTCATATTTGAATTTTTGTTTTAAATTTTTGCACATTTTTCTGTTGCTGGAGCTGCCTCGCTGCTCAGTCACTTCACTTTGGTCTAAGAGCAGTAGAGCTGGGACTATAAAATAAACCCGTGTTAAAAGAACGGACAGCGCCGAGTGATCCTGGCACGGCTACAAGGTGAACTGGTTTTGGAATAAAAAAGACAAACGAGTATATAAAGCATTCAGAGCCTGAGACGATCACAGGGCAGAGAGGAAGGACCAGACGATCACAGAGGCACTTATTAGGCTCAGGAGGGGCGTGGCCTGAAGGAAGAGGGCGGAGCTCTTTAATACCACTTCCACTGGGTAATGGTCGCTCAGCTGCACCACCTGGCAGACAGAAGCAATGGAAGTCAGAGTCAGACATCATCAAACAGTGTTTACATCGGGCTGTTTTAACAGGACACTCAGGAAAAGGTGACAGATATTTAAGGTGACCTGGCACCCGGCCTGGGAATGAGGATAAAAGCTGATCACTTAAATATGACATTTATTTTTAAAAAAGGAGGAAATCCAAAACTATGTTGTGCAGCTTTCTATAATTTGGATTTAAATACTGTTTTTTCAGACGCTGTATTATTATAGATAAAGCTACCCAGCAACAGATCAGTGCTTACAATATTAAAGTAGTATACACATTCATTATTCTACATGTATCATATTGACATATTGCATCGGTGTGTGGTTCTCCAGCTGCACCACAGAAAGGCACTCCAGAGGGTCATCAATATGGCCCAAAAAAAAAAAAATCATTGGACATCCTCTTCCCTCCCTGAAGGACCTGTACAGCACTCGCTGTCTCAAGAGGGCACGCAGCATCCTACGGGACTGCACACACCCAGGACACCGGGTGTTTAAGCTGCTGCCGTCCGGCAGGAGGTTCAGGCTGCTGAGGTCCCGGACAAATAGACTCAAGGACAGCTTTTACAACAGGACAACAGCCCTGATCAATGCAAACAGCTGACCTGATTGGCTGCCTCCCTGGACTTTTTTAGGGGGGAGGTAACAATGTTTCTAACAATAATAATATTTATATTTATAACAAGGTGCAACAATAATTAATGTGCAATAATAACAGTGTGCAATAAAAATACACTTATTCTTCTTTTTTATTACTAAGTTATTATACTGCGTTGTGTTGTTCGTGTTGCGTTGTGATGTGTCGTATCGTGTCGTGTTGTGTTATATGTAGTGCCGACGTAGGACAGTTTTCCAATTTCATTGTACTATGTATGACTGTGCAATGACAATAAAGAGTTATCTTATCTTATCTAATTAATCTTACGAATCAGTATTTATGATCAAATAATATAATTTCTACATAATGAGTGGCCACTTTATTAGGTATACCTAGCAAAGTGTTGAGCTGCTTGTTAACACAGATGTGATCAGTCACACGGCAGCAGCTCAAACCGAGCATCAGGATGAGTGAGGAAGGCGATTTAAGTGACGCTGAAACCTGCTGTGGTTGTTGGTGCCAGACGGACTGGTCTGAATATTTCAGAATGGTAAATAGACCGGTTCTTAAATAGGCTTTTCTGCTCCGAGTACTCAAAGCTGACGTGGTGGAATTTTCCCACACAAACATCTGTTTACAGAGAATGATCTGTGCAGATGTGTTACAGCACGCTCTTGTCAGCTAAAAACAGGAAAAACATCAGACTCCTTTATCATGTAATATAACTGTTTGCGGGCTCAGACTTCGCACGTACTCTTATTACAGCTCAAGAAACTATTTTCACCGATGTGCCGTCATCATAAAATACACAAATTACTCATAACTTTAAAATAAAATAAACACGTAGATAAATTGAACCCACTAAGATGTTCTAATTTTTCAAACTTCCTTTTCAGACGTGTACTAAATTAATGCAAATCCAAATGAGTCAGAGTTAAATTTGTTTGATATGATAAGACATTTACAGACATTTAATGAGTAAACAAACTGTCTATGTCTGCACACTAGAGGGCGCTGCAGAGGATTCTTAAATATCAATTTCATGCCTTCAGACATAATGCCGTGCCAAAAAAATTCTGTCAAGAAGACTACAAGCAGCCAAATGTCAGCATAATCAGCAGATGATCATAACCCACACTGAAGACAGACAGCAGCGTTTGTCCTGCTGGGCAGGAACTAAAACTATATAAAGACTGTAACAAACTGACGCTTCCAAATGCTTCAGGAAGGCTGTGATTGTGTTTTATTAGACCTATTAAATGTGACCAGTATATATGTGGTGTCATGTGATCAGTTACCTCACTCCTGGACATTTTGAACTCTGCTCCGAGATCAAAGACTTTTGCAGAGAATGGCTTGATTGCCCTCAGGAAGGGTTCTCCATGCACAACAATCCTGCGCACACACACACACACACACACTTATTTTCTGTTCAAACACACACAAACTAAAGCATTAAAATTAAATGCAAGAACATAAAACTCCTCATCCACACATGAACCTTTAAAGTTAGATTAATAACAATAAAACTGTAGCTGACACTTTGTTCGCTGACAGCCAGCAGGTCACTCTCTACATTCACCAGCTGTTATATGTTAATCCACAGTTTTGTCAGCACACACCTGTCGTATGCACAGCTGGTCACGTCGGTGACAGTGGTGTCCTCTCGGTTTCTGATCAGCCAGGAGAACTCTGACTTCATGAACAGCCGTATGTTTCTCCTGTCACTGCGTTTCACATACGCACAGCTGGCATGGAAATCTCCCAGGAACATCACGTTCTGCACACACAACAAAGCGAGTGAGTCAGCCTCCAAAGTATCCCACAGTAAAACTTCACCAGTTTTTTAAATCCTGCTGTGAAGGCCGGTGCTGCCCCTCAGCCTCCCAGCAGATGCACCTGTGGTTTCAATCTGAAACTCCTACATCGCCTTGTTTTCAAGTTATCACATTCACAAACTCGCGTGTTCGTCCTGATGACAGTACACCATTTACAGCCCAGGGGTAAAAATGTTTACATTTAAAAGAAATGCATAAATGCTTTTAGTCTCTATAAATATCTGCATCTTGATGAAGTCAGTGCTTCTATTTATTTTTATGTTTCCAAGTTAAAGCTCGCTGATAACAATAACAATAATATTTATATTTATAACAAGGTGCAATAATAATTAATGTGCAATAATAACAGTGTGCAATAAAAATACACTTATTCTTCTTTTTTTATTACTAAGTTATTATACTGTGTTGTGTTGTTCGTGTTGCGTTGTGTTATATGTAGTGCCGACGTAGGACAGTTTTCCAATTTCATTGTACTACTGTACTATGTATGACTGTGCAATGACAATAAAGAGTTATCTTATCTTATCTTATCTTATAAACCTGACGTCTCCTTCTGTCTACATATGGACACTTTTGCCTGCAAAAAAAATTTATCCAAAAACATTGCAGATGGCAAAATGCTGATACCGAGGCTTCAAAATCCTGAGTGCAGAGTCAGGCTATGGTTTCAAAAGTCAGTGGTTTTTCACTTGTGTGTATAAAGTGATCTTGGATTCCTTGAAAGGCTCCATGTGAATAAAGTCATTTTCCATTTTAAAGCAGACCTTTACAAACACGGATTATGTGAAAATCAGAACAAAGTTCTCTGTCAGATCTGTTCTGATCAGCCTGTTATTAGATGAGTTTTCGCACCGTGTTGTTCCATTTCTTGCTGACTTCCACAAAGACGTCGTAAAGCTTGTTGATCTCCTGGACGGCCTTGCTGGGCTCACTGTGGAGAGGGACCAAGATAAACTCCCCGATTGCTGCCGGGTGGAAAGAGAAAAGGAAAAACAAGAAGAGAAAGAAACAAAAGAGGAAAAATGAAGGGCAGCGTTTTAGTTTAAATCTGAAACTAAGAAGAAAAGCATTCAAAATGTTTTCTTATGCACTCACATGCATTCCTGCTTTGGAAGCGAACCACAAAAGGCTCTCTGACAAACGACTGCTGGCTCCTGTACTGGTATTGACCCGTCACGTTCACCGTCTGCACCCTGTTTGGAGAAGAAAAGATTAAATGCTGTTTAATCATTGGTACGAGCAGCATGTGACCCCTGGTTAATCTAATTTTTGTTCAGCCCCTCCTTCATGACGATTAAGTGGCGAAGTGGTGAAAGTGACGGTGAGGTCACGATTTATCCAAAGCTGGACAATTTTAAATGTTGCATTTGATTAATGTACTTTAACAGTAGCTGTGACGCTTGTCTACACTTTACAGTTCAAATCAGCAAGAGATCAATTTGTGTTCATACTGGAGGGCAAAATGAAAACCAATGGAAGATGGACAAGAAAAGTTGAAAGCCATCAGGTGCTCAGTTCAGAAATAATAGAAAAGAAGCGAAGAGAAACGAGCAAAAGATACAGGCAATACAGGCCAGAGGGAGTGTTCGCCCGGGGCGCCAAACAGGCTAGGACCGCCACTGACCACAGCCATGTCTTACCTGTAGATGAAAACATACTTCTGCTTGTCGTCAGGAGAGTTTCCCAAACTCTCACTGGCCACTGCCTCGTAGTCGTACTCTTCATACCTCAACGCAGAGAAGGAGACAAGAATGTGAAAAACGCCGCAGAGAAAGGAGCTGCACGTCACACAGTACGCAACACACGAGCCCGCCAAAACATCAATGTGAACAGAGGAGCACGAGGACCGCTGGGGCTTATGAAGCCATCAGGTGAGCCTTACAGAGCAGTCGTCATCGTTCTTTCAGAGAAACAAGGAAGCTAAAGCCAGATTTATCCCGGTGATCTGCTCTGCTGGAGTTCACGCCTCGATGAACGCTCCCTCGTGCACCTCTCTTCACATGGTTCAAGCAAATTCATACCAACATTCCTACAATTTAAACAAACTGCATTTTTTAGGTAACCAGTGCCCTAGTCACTGAAATGTCATTTTTTTAATGGTCTTTTTATTTACACTTTCAAAATAAACCTGAATGTAAAAAAACAAAAATGTGTGTTTGTGGTGGGAAGTCATACATGCATGTAAATCTGCATGTAACCACATTATCATGTTTTAGAAACACATTAATGCTTTTTGTGCCTGAAACGCTAAATAATATGCTAACATGACCAAAGCTAATGTAGCCCAGTCCCGTGATTTTTACTACACCTAAATATAGTATCCAAGTACTTTGAGTATTTTTTTAATTTTAGCTCTGTTTAGCTGCTTTTGAGCATTTTAGCATTTCCTCTCGCCTTCTATTTCCATCATTTTAATCAAATGTTTCTGTTTTATGAGACCACTGTGGTTTCATTCTCTGTGTTTTTTTTTTTAACTCATGTAGCCATTTTTCTCGTTACATTGTGACTCCTAATGTCGCTTAGCAACTATTTCATGCCCAGTTACATTAGAAGCTTTTCAAATTATTCTGTTGTAATGCTACTAAAATTAATACTGAAACTTGGCACTTTAATCTACTGTAGGCTTATTAAAATGTTGTATGGACTTTTATTATGGGATTTTGGTTAAATATGACAGTAAGACTTCTTGAGATGAAGTCTTAATACTAGAAAAAACACATGAAAACAGTCCAGCGCGATAGTCCCAGAAGTGGAGCTCCCCAGGGCTTAGCACCCGGACTACTAAGCTTTATGTACAGAAAGGATTTCAGTCACGCTGTCAGAAATATGAGACATATTTCAGCACGTGAAATTTGTAGTTTGGGGTTTTTTTTGTAAATTTTACTTTTATTTAGCTAGATATAAACATATAAACATAGGTGTCCCAAACATACATGAAAATGTTTGTTCTTCAACTTGAACCCACAGCATGTTTTTTTTTTGTACAGCGCCCGCCCAAAGCTTGGACACACTGCACTGATGGGTAACACTTTCTTTTGTTAAGTCAAAAGTACCTTTCACAGTAACCACTTAGCTGATAAATATTTTTGCAATTTAAACAGTCAGCAGTCCATAAACACATCACATATTTACATTTGGTTATGTGCTTTCACATGTGCTCATCTGCATTTCCTACAGCTTTGATCCTCGGCTGCTCAGGTCTCCATGCTACGTCACCATTGTGAGTATAAATGTGCTCATGTTAGATAGAAAGCACTTACATGGGAAAAGCATAGAAACAAGTGCTTGTGTGAATGAGGCAAGTGTTTTGAGTCCTCACTCAGACTAAAAAGCGCTACATTATTACCAAATGTAACAATAATAATAATAATAATAATAATCAGGGTTGTAGTGAACGTTACTTGAGTTGGCATTTAGATTGACATTAGTTTCTGTGTTTCTATTCTAGTTTCTATTCTTCTCCCCATAAAGACTGCATTTTACCACCTCCCCGTAACCATAACAACAAGTTTTGACATCTCCGTGCGTGTCAATAAAGATGAGGTTTGATGACCATTAGAATAGTTTCCAGGTTTTTCCTGACGGTAAGTGCACGAGCAGAGACCACCCTCACTAACTTCTAACGTGTCGCTCTATAAGCAGACATGAAAATGACACAAACAGCTCAGCTCATGAGGGTTACTAGTGGCCCTCGAACCTCTTTTTAAGGCCCTGCTACTGACTAGGAGGCTTTCAAGTTGTTGAGTTAAATCAGAATCGTTCAGTTCATGCTTTTCCCTTTAACAAATACTGGACTGATAAACCTGTCCGACACATTTCCATCCCGATTTTCTCTAATAGTGACTTTCCAAAGTAAAGTGTTACCATTTCAGGCATTTTGGTTAGTAAAGGGTGTAAATTTAGGTTATTAGGATTAATGAATATGATTAGATGATACTTCACATGCTCATTAAATCCAGTGTACCTGTCAGATCCCCTGTTGAAGGCAGACAGCAGACACATAATGACCATTGTGCACATATTGTGGTTAAGCAGTGTTAGAATACTAGTTGAGTATATTAAAAGATCGAGCAGTTTACGGTCTTGTGTGTCAGCAACATGCCCACAAACTCTTTAGCAATAAAAGCAATCTCTTTGCATCGTTATCATAAAACACTGACTGGTAGTGAACTGGAGCTTTGTCAGTACACACATAAAACAGGAGTAAGCCACAGCCATATTCACTGAATCATGCTGACACCTGTTGGTGCCATCGTGCTGTATTTTCATAGGGCTCACAGCTGCTGTATTAGAAAGGGTCAGACTTCCCTTTTGCTCTCACAGTCTCGCTTCATGCTGAAGATTTTTGGAAAATGCTTTTCCTGCTTATACTTTTTCCTGTCAAATATATGAAGTGTAATCAAAATGTTCTGGGAAAAATCAAATATCCTAAATGATGTAAGTGATGTGAGGCAAGGTAATCTGATGGAGCGCTGCACTCTTATATGGCTGGTTTTATTTGAGAAGAGAGAACAAAGTTGCCAGGTCAGGTGAGTGAGCGCAAAATGGGACAACTACAAATAATCAATAATAGTGAATAATGACATCATCATATGATTATTTCAAGCACACGCTGTCTCTGTCCGAGACCACAGAAGTCCCACCTACCTAATGGTCAAACTTTCTCTTTATGATTAGCAACCAATGAGCACTGAGGAGAAGAAGTCCTCTTTAAGGGCAGAAATAAACTCAGCTGACGAGATTTTCATGCTGATAGTTTAAAGTCAGAGTTTCCAGCGAATGTTTACCTGTTGAGCACAGACAGCAACTTTTCAATGGCTCGACCGTCTGGATCCACCACGTGCTGTAAGAGGCTGATATCACAACGAGTCAGGACCTGGACACACACATGGGCACACAGAAAAAAGGTCATAGGTCGAGTCATAAACACAGCACCAGATCCAATTCTGCCAATAATTCATTCATAACAGCAGCAGGAAAAAAAAATAAAATAAAATAGATAATAAAGTGTGTGTTACCAGTTTGAGATAGTGCATCAGTCGCCCGTTTGATGCTTTCGCAGAGTCAAAATTCTGCACGTTGTAGGCACAGATCCTGAGTTCAGTTGCTGACTTCAAGACAAAAATGGAGAGCAAAAGGAAGAGAGAAAGACCAGAAGAGCGCCACCTCATGGTTGGATCTGTGAAGGAATAAAACACGCACTGTCACTGATGCAAAGCACACAGTGTCCAAAACGCACAGCTCTCACTGACGTGGGGTAAGCTACCAGAAACCAACGTGTGGAAAGTCTTCACAATGCCTGCAGTTTGGAAATTTGATATAATAGTGAGAATAAAAGATTCCAATGACGATCAACCGTCCTGCAGGTCTGACCTGCGCGCAGCCATGAATCCCCCCAAAAAGCCAAGACGGCAGAGCAACTGTGGTATCACTACAGATTAATAACCACACTTCCTGTCTGCACATGCAGAAACATAGAAGCAATTTACAACCATCACACAAAGACGGTGCAGCAGCAGCGCCACTCACGGCACAACCACACCGCCCACAGTCTCCATTTCTATCGATATTCTTACACAAGTTCTGTTTCCTGTTCGCAGCCTCTGGCTCACATTAGTGTAAATGTTACACAAATTGATAACCTATATATGAAATGATGACTACATTTTTAACTTGAATGCAAATATGAAAAAGCACAATCCCATTACAGGACACACAGCAGGGTGATCCTTGTTCTACAGTTACTTTCTACACTGAGACAAATTTCTGTCACATTGTTACAGATATCAGGTCATAATGGAAACAAAAGCTGCTCAGAAACCTTCAGGGAGCAGCTGACCATCACAGTACGACACAGTCAGTTAAACTTGAGGAATATCAGTCTGTCCGGTCGGGAAGCATGAGGTGCACTGGAGAGGCAACAACAAGAGAACGTCCCAAAAGCGAATGTGTTAGCAGGCGGCGTTCACAGATGACTCTCCTCTTCCTTCCTCCCTAGTTTTGTGTTTTGTTAGTGACCGTCAGATGTTAGTGTCTCAAGGATGGCATGTCCATTCATTGCATCACAAGAAGGCCTGTGCGCCTCCCAGCACAGTCTCAAGAGTGAGGAAGAAATACCATGACATGACCGTTAGAGAAGACAGACACACAAAAGTCAGCAGCAGGACCAATATCTGCTCCTTTGTGAGAGGAGGGAAAAGAAGCATGGCCAGGAAAATCACTTCAACCTGTCAGAAACTGAACTGAAGAGGTCCCAAAAGGTTCATTCTGGTTAACTCGATGTAACGTTTTCACTGGGAGAAATGTTTTGTTACTCATCAAAGTGACTTCTTCAGTCTCAGCTGACTGCATCTCTGAGTCGAGGAGGGGGCCTAAGGGTACATCTGTCACCACCTCACAGTGTCTGCAGCCATTCCCCGACTCTCTGTGAAGGGTACTCATGACTATTGATCGGTAACTAGTTGTTATGTCAAAACCAGGAACGCGTTACTCGTTACTGGGATTTAGATAGGCTCGTTATTCGTTACTTCGTGTGGAGGCATCGTGGAGCTTCCACAGATTCAGTAACATTAGCAAGTGGTGGAGGCAGCAGGTGGAGGAGGGAAAGGGGAGGCAGGAGGAGCAGAGACCCGAGGCGGCCGCCGGTCCGAGTGTGAACTGAACTTCAGGTAAGAAGTTGTGAGCTGCAGTCTATCTGGTCAGATATAAACCAAGTTTAGGTGGAGTTTATTTTAGCTGTGCTGACTTTTTACAGTCAGTTACAATAACTCGTGAGCTAGCATGACGGAGTTTCTATACAGCTGGGTGGTGCTATGATGTTACTGATAGTGAACTTTATTTTATTCATAAGGTTAGTTAGTAGAGTTTCCAACTGTCCCCTTAAAAACGGAGTCGGCTCGTATTCAGAGAAAATATTACGCGTTTCTTATTGAGGTGAAAAGGAACAGTTTGTCCCGTAATTCAGCTACAATGAAAAAGACACAAAGCTGGATTTATTCTGTCTTTGCTGCACAGCTGCCTCTTCTCCTCTCATTCTCTACCCCCCCCCTCCTGTTTCTACTTCAATCATGAAACTGATCAATGATCAGCTGATCGGCTTTCCTCTCTTGTTTGTTTATCGCCCACTCTGCGCCAGAACGGGGAAACCAGCCGATAAACCACAGCAGCACGTTTAAACTTGATCAGCTGTTGTTAGAATTGATTTAATATTAATTTCTAGTATCAGCTGATGTTTGCTGGAGCCACAGCTGTAAAGCTGCTGGTCATGATGTTTGGATATGTGGTGAGAGGGAAACATGAAGATGAAACCAGGAGATGTCCTTACTGAATCATCAGAGCTGTGATGGAGAAACAGGTTTACCTTTTAGGTGACATGAATGAGTTGAAGTTATGAACTGTTTCTGAGAGACAAATAACACCAGGATCCTTTTCTAAGTAGCTGACAGCTGGTAACTGTGCAGGGGCGGGTCTAGCAAAGTGTTGCCAGGGGCCAGGTAGGGCATTAACAGGGAGAGGGGGGCACAAAGAAATACTTTCTTATTCTCATTTAAAATGTCTCACTTTTAATAAATAATTATCTGAATCTTACAACAAACGATTGATAGATTGATGCATATATACCATCAGAACAGTGTACATCACTGTCACAACAGTGTTTGTTTTCATTCAAAGGCTTTATGATTTTTCCTATAATGGCGGCCGGTCAGTCAAAACGCCCGGGACGATTTTTTGTCCCCGTCCAGCCCTGTATGCAGCTCATCTGCAGTCTGCTGTTACCTACATCTTCCTATTCAGAAGGCAGAATTTCTGAGTTCTGAGTACAATCAAAGCACCACGACTGCAGTTTTTGTGTTGGATGTAAAAATTGCACATGACGCTGTGACGTAGGCTAGAATCATGGCGGCGGTCAACGACGGTCCAGGCGTGGGATTTCTCTCGTGGAAATATGCACATTATCTTTTCCTTTCTGTTGGTAGGTGGCACAGTGCACTTGTGGAAAGTAAGCAAGCTAGAAGACTGGCAAAGTTATGGAAGCAACACATTAACAAGAGAAGTCTGAGTAAAACCAAAGTTACTTTCCCTAGTAACTAGTTACTTTGACAGTAACTGAATTACTTTTGATAGAAGTAACTAGTAATGTACTAAGTTACTAATTTAAAGTAACTTACCCAACACTGGCTGAGACTGATGGATGAGTGACGAAACGTTTCTCCCACTGAAAACATCCAGATGAACAGAATCAACTTTTGGGATTTACTCACCTGATGATTGAGCAACAATTCGAGAGCGTCACAGGAGATTGCAGCATCTGTGAGTTTGACCTGTGCTTATAGCCCAGCTTTAATGGCATTCACCAGAGATCAACAGGACCGGCAGGTCTGACACATGTGGAAGACGTGAGAGTCTGGAGGCGTCGAGGCAAGTTTTATGCATCATCCAGCGTCAGTGGAGGCCTGAGGAGGCACGTCCGTATCCTGCATATTCTCGGAAGATCAGACAGATCGACTGCTTTTAGATGCGGGGATGACATCATTACCCTTCTGCTAACGCAGTGCACTCTGGGTTCCTCCACTGCTCATATTCCCCAGATCTGAAACCAACCAGGAACCTCTGGGTGCCACAAACGGTCCACGAGGTCACTGATGCCCTGATCCAGATGTGGGAGGAGGTCCTGAGGGCAGCCTTCACTGTCTGATCCAGAGGTTGGGAGTGTACACTCCTGAACAACTAATGTAGTTTTACTTTAAACATTCATATTGTATTACTTCTACCTCACTACATCTTGGATGAAAACACTACTCTTTGTACACTTTTTTAAACCTTTAGTTTTTTCCTCATTTTTAATATTTCAAAAATTAGCTGGTGGAGTAAATATTGTCTTTTTTAAATGTTTGAGCATCTTTTTGGTAGTAAAACTTGTTTATGACATGTGACTGTTCTGGGCCACTCAAGGGCAGTGAGCCAAGCTGTGAAGGCATCATCATGATAACCATACATCACAGGTGCTTCTTATTTAGTCTGATCCTCATCTGCATTAATGACGATGAGCGAGGCCGTGCTGCAAAGCAAACGTGTTCCCAGATTTGATGACTACACAGGTGAAACAGCGAGGTGAGTCAGCTCACAGGAGCAACAAATGGAGAAAGAGGACGAGAGAGCGAGGCTGCTGGGACAGAGAGAAACTCCACATGAGCCTCATGGCTGCAGAGGAAAAGAGGAAATGTTTAACAGTCTTCAGGGGAGGAGACGCAAAAGTTTGTACAGCTGAGAACGAGAGCAGGAAGTGAGCCGTTTGATTTTAAACACCAGCTTAATTTTAGCCTGTAAACATCCTTTCATAACTCATGAGTGTGACGGAGAAACAGTGTGAGTGTGGAGGAGTCGTTTGCCAGCAGAGCTGACTGGTCTGACTGGTCTGATGGACGAGTGACAGCATGCTCAAGCCTGTGGGCAGAAAAGCTCTTTGTTTGCTGACACACTGTAAATCATTTTATTGTTGCACATTTTCAATAGTTTTGATCATGAAAATTGTTTTTTGTTTGATCCATAAAGAGAAAACCTGCTGCTGTGTTTAATGCTGCTGTTCCTCGAGTGTGCCGAGCTACTGCAGCTCTTTGTGACACAGCGTATCCTTGTGCAACACGATTTTCATCTCACTCTGATGCTGCTTTTTCACACGCTGACAGCAGAACTATCCAGTTAACATTTACAGTCACGAGATTACTCGAAATCAGCCGCAGGTGTAAATGTGAGCGTCTCCATACAAACAGAAGATCTGGCAGTTTGAGTGTCAGCTGTATGTTAACACAGCGTCACAGTCATCCAGGATCCAGTCCGAGGTCAGACGTGCAGCACTCAGAGACGGGCCTCAGTTAACATGTTAAACGTTCAAAGGTCTGCAAAGCAAATGCAAATCTGAACAAACAACAAACCAAAGCACATCAGCACAAACACCAGCCGTCAGCACGGCGGTGGAGGGATGATGATGATGATTTAGGCCCTGGACACCTCATTGAGCAGACTGTGAACTCCTGTATACCAAAGTACTCTAGAGTCAAATGTCAGCTCTGTCTGACTGACACTAAAGCTTGGCTGTAACTAGATCACGTAATAGCAGAGCAGCGAATCTCTAACAGAATAACTGCACAAGAAAAGAATAGAGGTGCTGCAATCACCCCGCCCAGCCTGCAGTCTGACTGAAATACAGCTGTGCATAAATCACTGCTCAGAAACGCCAGTGAACTGGAGCAAGGCTGTAAAGACGAGTAGGTCAAAATTCCTTCACAGTGACGCGAGAGCCTGAGTCGTAGGTCGTACTTTCATTTCCCATGATTGGAGAGCACATGCACATCTGTATCTGAAACATTTGACTAAACTGTTTTTAATGCAGCCTTTTTAAAGTTGAACCCATAAATACACAAACACACTCTGTCCAGGACTTCTCACTATAACATGACCTTATGAGGCACAAACAGAGCGAGCAGAGATGTATATGCTGCCTGCTGCTAATAATAAAATGAGGAACTTGCAGGAGTTAAAGTGAAGTGGTTCCTCGCTGTGGTCGGGTTAGTTAGCAGTCAGTCAGCCCAGCTGTGACTCTTCACTCCGCCCCTCCCAGGCGTAAATGCGGTGCGACCGGTCGAATGACTCCCTCAGTACGCCAGATTTCCACACACCGACCTCCCTGACTGACGACAACAACCCTCACTGTAACCTGCACAAGACGGGATTACAGCACAAGGCGAGCAACAGTTTACAAGCTGCTTTGCCAAGTTGAGCACTTTGAGGGTTCAATTCAGACTCTTGGGTTCTTTTTTAGGCTGTGGATGTTTTTGTATCAGAGTACATGAGGCCTTAAAATCCTGTGTTGGCAAACAAACAGTATCATATTGCAGCCACCACCCCACCACCTTTCACAACTAGGGGAACTTTGTGGAATTAAGCTTCTGGCTACACAGTCGTCGAGCTGCTTTCGAGTACAAACAACAGTTTGATTTAAAACTGTAAACTAATCAGCCTCAGCTTTCAGACTGAACATAGAATTAAAACACTCGCGTCACCGTTTCTGACACTTGGTTGAAAGACTCACTCGGCCTGTCACAGTGAGTGACAGCACAAAGTTGATTTTGATGTTATTTAACCAGGAGGTCCTGCAGGGAAAGGAGGAGGGGCTTACTTTGTAGTCACTGCCACAAAAGTTCTAGAAACAAGTGTCGCCGCTCGGCAGGTGTTTTGAAAAGCCTTATTTCAGTTGTTATTTTAAAGTATCACCTACATTTAATTTAACTTGTATGGTTACCAGGAAAGAGTCTCACGTGGCCGTCTTTGTTATTTACGGTTGTCGTCTTTCTGTCCCACAGCTTTGATGTCAGGACTCTTTGAGCGCCACGTCTCTCTCTGCTCTGACCGAATCAGTAAAACATCCAGAACTGACTTTAAATTCTGTGAATGGCTCCAAACTTCTTGGGATAAACCGTTGGGTAAACAGGAAGCACAGTTCATGTGTTGTGTGACCTGCTTCATTGTTCTTTCTGTTTATGAGTTTTAAGAAAGGATCTGTGTGAGAGCTGCGCTCTGGTAGGACAAACCTGCATTTAACGGGTTTCTGAATTCAAGGACACAAAGTCCGACATCTGATGTGTTTGAAGCATCTAATCTTAGAAGATCAATGCTAAGAGCTAGCTGCTATGGCGGCTACCTGCCCCTCACTGATGTGCACCACTGGAGTTTTATGGGTTGCCAGTAAATAACGGTGCATTTCAGAGACTTTCAATGTCTCTGTTAGGAAGGTCAAGGCGTGCAGGAGGTGCAGGCTAACATTTCATCTACTAATGGGTTTAATTTTTTACTCACTTGTTAGATTTAAGCATAAAAATACTCGTGAGTTGGATAAAACACTATGAAACGTTCAGTTAAGGTTATAAAAGATTACAAGTAGCAATAGAAAACCAACAGACGCCACCCCGACCTCTTCTCCACCTCAACAGATAGTTCGACTTCCTCCTGCCATCATCACTGCCGCCACAGAGAGTCCTGTCACCAGAACATGAACTCTACTCATTACCATTCACTGCATCAGAGAGAAACACATAAGATTTGTCTTCATAGTTTGATCCACATATTTATACACATCCAGATTCATCGTGACTCTAAAATGGAAATTCATAAATCGTTCCTGTTTTTAAGGCTCCGTCAACAGTCCCAGTTAGAGAGGTCAAGACACCAACCTCACTGTACCATTGCTGGTTTCTCACTTTGTTCAGGCGTGAAGCAGCAGACATGGTTAGCCGGTGACTCGGCTCTGAATGTTTCAGCTGGTGAGGTCAAATTCACCAATTATTAACAAGTTAATGCTTAACACGATCGAAAAGCACAAGTCACACGACTTTAAAGCCTCTTTCATCCAGAAAGAGACACAATGAAACCAAAATAAGCTCCCAAACAGGTCTGTTAATGATAAATAGACTGAATGCCAGTTTGGCACAAACTGACCTCAAAGGCGGACAAAAGAATAAAAATGGTTGAAAATATGAATCAAGGAGGGAACAAAGACACGGCCGACTTCACAATGAGGAAGCAGGCAGAAAAACACAGAAATCAGTGCATTTTACACACCTGGTTTTTACGAACCAGTGCTGAAGCTCATCTGCAAAACTTTCACTTTCAACATGTTCTAAATAAACACCAAATATGTTTCCTGAATAAAGTCTTTCAGCTCAGCTGGACCATTAATAAGTGTGAGTCCAATCACTTTTCCAGCTCAGCACCCTTGAATTTGGAATATTTTCATGGAAATAATCCAAGGATCTTGGAAAGAAAAGTGTCTGGACTTCTTTAAGTTTCCTTTAAGACGTTTCTTCAGTTCTAAGACCAGCTGGTGAAGAGTCAGACAGATTTCCTCAGAGACAATCCCTTCATTTTCCTGTTAAAACACCAAAGAGGCTGAATTCTGAGCTAGTATTTATGCTTCTGTTTACACAGCGTGCGTGAAAATATCTCAGTTTTAAATATTTAATCTGGAGTAAAGATTCTGTTAAAAGCGTTGCTGCATAATTTGAATACCTGCTGCTTCTTTCTACATCCTACTGTGACCGCCTCTGTTTTACATTCCTGCTGCTTCACCTGTTTTATGTGGGTTTTCTTTTGTCACGGCCACGCACTGAAACACCAACAGATTCCTTTGACGTGACTCTGAAAACATCCGAATTTAAGTTGGGAAATTTAAAAGATGTTAAAAACTAATACCATCCTCACAACGGCATAAAACACTTAAACATTAACAGAGTCCGCTCACACAGCCTACACACCCACGGCCACTTCAGTTTAAGCACTCACACACTGAGCAGACCCAGTAACCGGTACTGGTCTCGTCCCAGTAACGGCTGCTGGATCAGTTGTTGGTTTTCGTACCTGTTCAGGTGAGTCAACTTACGACCGTCTGCTGCTAAATCTCTGAGCGTGTCCCGCTGGGTGTGGACGCTGCGTCAGCCTGGAGCAGGTAAAGACGTCCAGGTTGTTCTCGCCCTGTAGAAATGCAGCATTCAGGGTCTGTGGTAAAGACGGGACGTTTTTTACATCATGACATCTGTGACACCCATTTTATGTCACATGATCAACCAACTTACCTATCAGCTGCAGCCCTCGAGCAGGTGTGAGCCACAGATGAGCATGACGTAGTCTGGTGAAATCTGATTTCCTTACTGCAGCCACATAAAGCTCCCACAGCGCTGTGCAAAAAAGTATCATCGTCATAAGAATTATTTCATATTTAACACATAAAGTGACTTGAAATGACTTGAACTGTCCAAACATTTGGTTAGGCAGTGAAAGCTTGCTGGAGTGGAGTCAGTGAGAATCTAAGATTAGTTAGAAATGTCATCTCTGGATATTTAAGTGTGTTTTTACAGTAAAATCAAAACCTTTGAGTATTTCCTCATCACATGCTCCACAGTAGTTTAAAGGTGTGACTGATCATGTGTGATGATGAAATCCCGTGGCTTCTCGGTTATGTTCACACTGGAGTTTAATAGCTGTGAGAAAATGTTGAGCAACACAATTATTTCCTGTTACTCCACTCATACCAGAGCCACGCTCATCTGATGCAGCTAGCATGAGCTCAGCTGGGAGCTCGAGGCTTCCTGCTGAATTCTGGGTAGAGGAAGAGGATCTGTGGGAGCAGAGCTGTGGGTCCGGAGAGGGCTGCAGGAACTCTACTGCTGCCCTCCAATCAGGCTGCTCAGCCACAGGCCTGGCAGGAAGAAGGATGCTGAAAAAATACTTGTGAGCTGAGCTGTTCAGCTCAGAGTGGTGTGTGTGGGTATCCTGTTCCTATTGCACTCTTCACAGTTCCTGATGCTCCTATTACCACTGAGACATTTTGTGCTTTATTGCTACACGTTCGCTCCACTTCTTCCTTCAGTGCCCTGAACTTCTCCTTTACCCCATCCTCCTTATTTCTGATGTTACTGTCTGCTGGGATTGCCACATCTATCGCAGCTGTGGCTTTCCGTTCCCTGTCAGTCACCACTGTGTGGTGGTTGGCCAACAGGACCTCAGCCTGCTATTCTTTCTCAGCTGCCTTCTGATGTGTCTCCTATCAGGCCTTCTGCAGCCCTGATGCTCGTGCACACTATCCCAGCCACTTGGTTGTGCCTCTCGGCGTCTGCTGTTTCAGCTCTTACAGCCTGCTACTGTGAGCTGGACTCTCTCTGGGTCACTGTTGCACAACTTGCATCCTGTGGGAGCTTGTGCTGTGGTAGACTCCTGTCTCAGTTTATCTGGTGCTTAGGGGCCACGGTCAGAGCCTCTGCGATGTCCTTCAGGCCGGCTTATTTTAGCCACTTCCACTGTATCTCATTATCCATCGATCATCATCAAACATCAGAATTTCACAAAGAATCCCAACTTTTAGAGACTTGGAGTTTTATTACTAAACTGCCTGTTTTATTTCCATCAAACTGCTGTAGACTTTTGAATTCAGTTTCATAAACACAAAGTTCAAACAAGTCATTCAACTTTCATAATTATCAAGATAGCGTTTACAGTTATTCTGGTCTCTGGTGTGTCTTAGCATCAGGAAGAATGAAAACAGTGTTAGTGAGCAGGTTAGGAGGTTAATATCAGTCCTGTATACTTCATTCATACTTCATTCTAGGAGAAGTTCATACAGTTATATGACCACAGACTCATCTCTACAGATTGTTGTGTACTGTTCTTGTAGTTGGTTGTCCAAACCAACTTTGTCCCTCTGACATACTAATATTCTAACCTTGTCATTGAATGCCTGAACATCTCCACCTCAGCCTCCTGTCTTTTTATCAGTGCCACCATCTGTAAACCACACATCACAACAGGCCTCACTACTGTCTTTTAAAACTTCCCTTTCATTCTTGCTCTTGCCCTGACACTCACTCCACCCTGCCTGCCCACACTCTCTGTTTCAGCTCTCTTGTGGAGTTGCAGCTTAAATTATCAGCTCAAATAGCTGCTGCAGCCCTGGATAGATGCACCGTGACCCCTGTGAACAGAACGCTTCCAGTGTTGTGCCAAAAAGTGATTAAAGGTTGGTGGTAATTAATATAGAACCTGTCAGACACATCTCAAACATATCTCTCATAAATGACTTTAAGTATATTAGACATAAAAGCACACAGAAATGTGTTTTTGGTAGTCCATCGCTTTGATCTCACTAATTGTGATGACTCAGTGAGCATGTAGCCCCCTCTGCTGGTCGGACCCGAAGAGTGCATGTCCTTATATGGCAGCTGCCCGATATCCAACCCCGGGCCGCCTCCTCCTGTAGGCTGCGGCGGGTGGACAGCCCCAGGAATAAGGATACGGGCAGTCAGCTGTGTGCGTGTGCGGAGCCCACAAACCCCGACAGGATCGTGCGGCTCCCAGATCCTGACCCGTTGGGCTTCAAACTTTACTCTGGAGGAGCTGGTATGGTGTAAAAGGAGCGGAGGGAGTGCGGGTGAGTCCCGCGGAGCTCGGAGTTAATGAATCGGAGGTGGAGGAGCAGCTCGTGGAGTGTAAACAAAGTTTTCTGGGGTAGCTTGTTAGCTAGTTAGCCGTTAGCGCCACAGCCCAGTTGATGCAGTCATAAACAGGAATGTCAGCTTCAAATCAGAGGGCGGAGACTTAAACTTCTAATCCCCGGTGCTCGGATAGATTAACAGGAGCTGTGGGAGTTTTTCCGCTTCAGCTGCGGGGTGAGTTCGTCCAACCTCCGGAGAGCTAACTAATCGCATTTATCGTGTGATGCTCAGTAACTTTGAACCCCCCGACAAGCAAAATGTTAGCTGGTTTGCTAATGTCACACTGCTGTGCGTGTTAGCCTCCACCTCTACAAAATACACATTTTATTACTGGTGTCCATAACTGATACATACGTGTGTATTTAACGTTGTTTCTGGTGTTGACTACATAATAATTATCTGAGGCTTTCACGGACGTCACGTAAATTCGCTTTCCTCGTGCTTAATAGTTGTAAAGCGTATTCAAACTTGTTTATATTGTTAATAGTAATTGTTATAATTGTTTGTTTAGCATTTTTTGCGTAAAGATACAGCCTAAAAGAATAGTAAAAGTAAAACAAACAAAAAGAATGAAAGAAGTAGAAAAAGATTTGATCAAACAAAAATTAATTAAAAATAAAACTGATGGAGCCCCCCCCCCCACCCAATAAATCAATAAATAAACAAATAAATAAAAGTCCAATTTAAATACAATTAAAATGAAAAGTGAGCAGCAGAAGAACAGATGTTAATCAGGATTCACTGTTGCTGTCACTCAACCAGCTGTCAGCTGAGTTGCTGACTCTCAGCTCTACAGGTTAAAGGTGTTTGTTCTTGTTTTGGTGGTTTGGAATAATTTTAGAAGAACACCAAAACGGATAAATCCTAAAATCTTGTTAAACTCCTTTCACGAACAGCCCAGATATACATGTTACAGAACGCAGTCTTTAGCAGTGCACATGACTCAGTTTACACAGCCCATCCTTTTTATGTGACATTTTATAATCCATCGACCTTTATTCAGCCGTAACTTTGTGTTTAGCACTTTTCTTTTACAATTATTGTCTAAACCTTTTATTCTCTCTGTATGAAGATAAACACACCAAAGTAACAAACCAGTCTAATTTTCCATACGCTCTAATGCAGCCCGCTGGATGGCTTAGATAAAATGCATTACAGTTGATGTAATGCAAGCACAGGAGAATGCAAAAGAAAAAGTATTTTTAGATCTAGATAAACTATTTGAATCATACTGTTGTTCAGCTGGTACAGGGAAGGGTTTGTGGCTTTATGGATCCACTATGATCACTAATGTTTCATCACTAGAGGTCAAATTGTTTATGAGCAGAGTCCATCTGCTGGTTGTTTTGTAGGTGATGTGGCTCTTTTGACTTCATCAGACGGCGACTTCCAGCTTCTACTGAAAGTAGCATTAGAATGAGTACTTCAGAGTCTAAGGCCATGGTTCTCAGTCAGAGTGCAGTGAGTCATCAGATGTGTTGAAAATGCAGAATTGGTGAGCGAGGGATCCTGAGGAAGTTCAGCAGGCCAAAGCCTGGCTGCAGGCTGACACAGCAAATCGGTGCATTATTAATGTGTGACACGGTTTCCATTGAGAGGAGCTGCCAGCTCTGTAACTGGAGCCAGCTCAGCGGGTTTGTTTCACATGTGGATCAGTGTGTCTGCAGTCTCTTCCTGACCTGGATTCTAAAAGTGAGTGAATTTTATTTTTCCCTGTGGTGCTGATTCACAGCCCCAGACACAGAATAGTGATTTGCAAAGCAATTCAAGACTGCGTTATAGAAAAATAACACAGAAAATAGTGCTGTGTTTGTCAAATAAATGCACTTTTGGAATTTGACGGCTGGTAACTGTGCAGGGGCGGATCTAGCAAAGTTTAGCCAGGGGGGCCGATAGGGCATGAACAGGGAAAAGGGGGCACAAAGACATACTTTTCTTTCTTATTCTCATTTAAAATATCGAGCTTTTAATAAATAATTATCTGAATCTGACACCAAAGTTTTAATCTGATGTAAAATGTATAGAAGTCCATTACTGTATATAGTAACTGTTAAGTCTAATATACCCTAATAAGCTATAGTACTTTTTCCTTTGGGAACCATCTGTGCAGTCTGCAATTCTGTAGAAGAAAGATGTTGAATCTATTTAATTATTCTTGAAAAATAATTTATTTCTGTGCATTTTTCCCACTGCATCAAATTAAAGTTGATTACGTCGATTAAGCATCATGAGGTGGAGGATGGTTCCCTATTTTTAAATTTTTTGCTGGGAGTTTGCAACCCTATTAGTTTGGTTGCTTAATATTTCTGCTAAGTACTCTTTAAAATACCAGAACAGGGAGGATGGAGCAGGTTTAAGTTTATTAGATTGATCAGTTTAGCTGAACTATGAAATATTTTGTTGTATTTTTTACATACAGGTATAACAGAATAGCTTTAGTGTTGTTGTTTATTTAAACTTGAGTATAAACTTATACAAAATGCAGCAAGATATTAAAAAAACGTTTTATTGATTAAAAAAAAAACACTATCAGATTCATATCGGTATCGGACGTAAAAACGTGGTGTCGTGCATCTCTACTGCTTACTGAAATCGGTTTGTTGGCATGTGATTTGAACAGGCCTACCTAATGAAGTGGCAGGTGAGTGTGTTTCTAAGTACAGCTTCGTTATCAATGCTACATATACATTTACATGTAGATAGTTCATGCAAATGTATACAAACTACATGCAATAAAAACTTGTGCAAAACTAGAATGGAAAAACAAATGAAGCTTTAATAAGTAATAGATAAAATGACCTTGTAATCTTCTATTTTTTTAGGCTCCTCCCCCTGTGGTGGCCTGGCAACATCATGGCGTCTCGGCTGTTGGACCGCCTGAAGCGCTCGCTGTTTAAAGATGGTCAGGGGCTGGAACCTGAGCAGGAAGAAGGTGGCGGGCCGGAAGAGGAGGCGTTCAACCAGGATCGCTGGGAGGACGAGCTGGCGGAGGATGAGGAGTGTGTAACCGATCGGCTCGGAGGGATGCTGTGCTTCGACGGCACAGACGGCGGCCTGGAGGATGGAGCCGAGGGTGAAGGGTCAGGACAGGACAGCGACTCTGACTTCCTGGGAGAGTCGATGGAGGACGGTCCCAGCAGCATGGGTGAAGTGCTGTTCTCTCTTTTCACTCGATGGACCTCGAGCGAAAACATTTTAATGTCTGAATCTGATTGAAATCAGTGCAGATCAGCATTTCTGCTGAAATTCCTACATACAAGAATGACCCGAATGAGTGTTCTTCAATACGGGGCGATCGTTGGGAGTTTGTCTTGTAATCAGAAGGTTGCCAGTTCGAGCCCCGGCTTGGACAGTCTCGGTCGTTGTGTCCTTGGGCAAGACACTTCACCTGTTGCCTACTGGTGGTGGTCAGAGGGCCCAGTGGCACCAGTGTCCGGCAGCCTCGCCTCTGTCAGTGCGCCCCAGGGTGGCTGTGGCTACAATGTAGCTGCCATCACCAGTGTGTGGATGGGTGGATGACTGAATGTGTAAAGCGCTATACAAATGCAGGCCATTTACCATTTACCAATACTGTTGTTTGGTTCAAACACTTAGCAGACATTGATTAATGATCAGCAACAAAGTCAGACTGGGCGGCTGTGACAGAGTTTATTTATCAGCTATCGATACAAAGTAAAAGTTTACCCAGCGATGGAGCACACAACAACTCACAACCTAACAGCCTGCAGCTAATACATGCAGGGATGTTGTTCATAGTTGTACTAATGCTTTAGAGATGTTTTTATAGCTAAAACCAATTAACAGAAACTATAATTAATGTAATGTGTTAGCCAGCTCCATGGTTACAGCTCAGCAGTGTTGATCTCCAGCAGTTTAGCTTCAGTCCACTGAACTACGCTCGAGGAAACCAGGGCATGTTGTACTCCCTGGTCACCTGACCTGGCTTTCACCTGTCTTTTGTAGACACCAGTCCTGTGGGTATTTCCCCAGTGGGCCACTCCTCCTCTTCCTCCTCCTCCCTGCTGACTCGGCAGCTTCAGGAGAGCTGGAGGAGTTTGCGCGGACTCAGTGGAGGAAGCTCGGTGTCCTCTGTGAGATGGCAGACGGACAGCTTGTTGTTCGAGGTGACCGACGCCAGCGTGGTGCAGGACGGCTCCTCAAAATATGTGGTGAGTTGGCAAAGAGAAAAAAACTGTAACATTATAACCAAAACAGACATAAAAGCTTCCAAATCCAGGCACTCTAGATTTGAAAAGGCCTTTAATTTATTGGTCTCAGACAAACAAATACACCGACAGGTATCAGCTTGTTCCTTCTTCAGGCTGCTGAAATACGAAGATGCCTACAGAGCAATTTGAGCTTCAGGGCCAGAGAGAGCCCCTGACTCTTGTATCTTCTCTGTGTGCTGGTGCACATCCATAGATCTCTGATCAGAGTCACGTATACGTTATAGTCTCTGTCCACAGGTGATGTTTTAAATGTGCCATGGGACGCCGTGGAGCTCAAACTCTCTGCTCTCCGTTTCTCTCCAGCTGTACACGATCCATGTGATCCAGTCTGGCGCGAGCGATAAGATTCCCGCCATCATCACGCGTCGGTACTCTGACTTTCGGCGCCTCCATGCCACTCTTCGCCGTAAACACGGCGAGCACATGGAGCGTTTCTGTTTCCCACGTGAGTAAACCTCATGTACGCTGTCTTACCTTGATGCTGTGGTTGTTACAGTACAGGGAAGTAAGAACTTCATAAAACATGAACGTTTGGTTTGAAACTCCGCAGGAAGAAAACTCAGGAGGAACTTCACAGCAGAGACGATCGCTAAGCGGAGCCGGGCGTTTGAACAGTACCTGTCTCACCTGTGTTCCCTGCATGCCCTGCGGGGGGCGCTGTGTGTCCGTCAGTTCTTCTACTTAACCGACTTGGAGACTGGACAGCTGCTCATCAGGTAACTCTCAAAAACCTCTGTCTCCTCACCTTTATCCGTCAATGTCAGGAACAAAGTGAAATGATCAAAATGCTCTCAGTGCTGAAATGTTACTGTTTCTATTACGCAGATAGTGAAACAGGCTAAAAAACAAAGAAGGTATTTAATAGATTAATAAAACTTTGAGTTAAACAATTGAGTCATCACCAATTTGTGATCTTAAGCTAGCTGCAATATTTGTGCAAATTAATTATGCTGTGTGGTCAAATATTAGAGGAAATATGTCCAACATGCACTCTTTTTGATCAGTGTTGGGTGACTACTCAAAAAAGTAATATATTACACATATTACAAATAACTAGGGATGGGTATCGTTTAGGTTTTATCTGATACCAGTACCAAACCGGTACTTTTGAAACGGTGCCGGTGCTTAAAGAATGGAGAACACAAAATTGGTCCAAAAACCTCTCATGTTCAGCTGTTTTTTGTAAAAAGATAACAATGTTAGCCTTTTCTGCAGCTATGGGGCATATATGGTATCACTCTTGACTGGAAGCAGCTTAAACAATGGAAAAAACACAAACTTTGTCCAAAAACCTCTCATGTTTAACTGTTTTCCACTTTTTCTTTGGTCATTTTAGCCTTTTTGTCCAGGGTGAAGGGAGTATCTGCCATCAAACAAGAAGACAGCCGCATGTAGCTATGATGATGTTTGCTAGTTCACCTTACATGCATTAATGTAATAACGTGGTTAGCCTACTCAACGTAAATTACACACGAACAACATTAAGCTACTCACGCAGAGAAGAACGGCTGCTGCTGCATCATCATCCTCATCATTTCTGCTACACTGGCAGGGCTAGGGGCCAGGACTCTCCTCTTCGGGTTTTTGGGGGATGTTGCTAACTCCGGGTCCGATAACAGGCACCACACCCGCAGTAGATGTGCTCGGTGTGAGGTCTCGCAGCAAGCTATCAAATACGCCGCATTTCTCGGCTTTTAAAAAAAACGCTATGTGTCGCCAGGTGTTTCATCAGATTTGAGGTGTTACCTCCTTTGACAGTATCACAGTATCAGCTTAAAGCACTTGTTGCAGCTGCTGAGTTTGCATCTTTTGCTGTGAAGTACAGCCAGACTTTGACCGCTTCACCTTGGGCATTTTTAATCTGTAGCTCTGCTCTAAAAGAACGTACGTACCTGGACCCGCCTACTATCCTCGGAAACGTAAAATAATTGGCTGGAATCTAAAGTGTATCACAGCTCAGGGGAAAAAAGCACCGAAATGTGCGCTGCTTTTCTGTCTGGTTACTACCGTTTATGTCAGAACAGGTACCCATCCCTACAAATAACACTTTAATATAAAGTAATGCAGTACGTTACTTGGTTACTAAAGGGAGATGATAATTCACATTACTTTCAGTTTACTCTGTAAAACAGCCTGAAACACATTGTGTCATATTTACCATTTAACAGTATAAACCTGAGGCTACAGCCCCCCACACCAACACAAACCCCTTATGTATTTAGTTATGAACAAAAAGCCGACAACACAAAACAAAGATGAAAACCAACACGAAGAGACTTTAAAGCCGTCGTCACGGTAATTCCGGTAGAAACGAAGGCTGCAGCCTGTCCTGGGTCTGCCCCAGGACCTCCTCCCGGCCCGGAACACCTCGCCCAGGAGGTGCCCATCCTTGTCAGATGCCCGAACCACCTCAGCTGGCTCCTTTCGACTTGGAGGAGCAGCGGCTCTACTCTGAGCCCCTCCCGGATGGCTGAACTTCTCACCCTATCTCTAAGGGAGAGGCCAGCCACCCTTCGGAGGAAGCCCATTTCCATCGCTTGTATCCGTGATCTCGTTCTTTCGGTCACTACCCACAGCTTGTGACGATAGGTGATGGTAGGGACGTAGATCAACCGGTAAATTGAGAGCTTCGCTTTTACACTCAGCTCCCTCTTCACCACAACAGACCGGTACAGCGTCCAAATCACTCCAGCTGCAGCACCAATCCGTCTGTCAATCTCCGGCTCCCTTCTCCCATCACTCGTGAACAAGACCCGAGATACTTAAATTCCTCCACTTGAGGCAGGGTCTCGTCCCTGACCCGGAGTGGGCACTCTTTGAGAAACTGACCTCGCTGGTATTTGCTAATTTGAATGCCAGCAAACAACTTTGTGCTTGATTCTTGGATGGCACTTTGTCGGCTAAAAATGTTTTGCTGATTCTGCAAACTAGCTGCCGACCCCGTTCTTGCATTGACCGGTTGTTAGCATTATTAGCATGCTTGGTGGAAATGTGACAGCTGATGTTGTATTCACATCTAGACATAGATCAGCCTTTGACTGGGCTGAAGAAGTATAAACACTCACACTCGATGTTTCTTTTCTTTTCTTTGGCCCGCTCATTGTTGCAGATGGGCTCTGAGCATTAGACCAAATCACTGCGCCTAGTGCGCCATCTGGTGGAACGCCAGGCATTACAGGACAAGGTCTAATGAATGCAGTCATAATTATGATCTGATTTGGTCCAGGACCGAACAGCGCACCTCAACATCTTAGCTTGATGCTTGTTTCTAAATGTACTGTAAGAGTAATATTCGATTTTCTTGTGCATTTCTTGAGTTTATTGAGCGGTTTCCACTGTGAGTGTTTCACTGTTCAGTTTCTTGTTTCGTTGAGGGCGGGACGTTACCAGGATGCCTTGGGTCCTCTGCTCAATGCCAAGAGACTGCAGCAGAAACTGGGATGGGCAAGTTACTATGACAACCAGACTCAGGCCCCTCCTCCAACCTCCTCCCATTGGTTCTTCACCCTGGTGGGACTGTCGAGCTGTTTCCAGCAGGTGGACCAGCTGGAGGAGGCCCGAGATCACTGTGACCACGCCCTGCGTGTTCTCACCCCCACCGAAACTCAGACTAACACAGAGGATAAGCCCCTCCCACCTGACAATAAGCCCTTCCAACCGTCGGAGACGTCGCGTCTGGACGACGACAGGCCACACCCCCTGCTGTTGCCGCTGTTACGAGTGATGGTTCGGCTGTCGTGGCAGACGGGAAAAGACAAGCGACAGTGGGAGGAGCTTCTGCAGCATCTGGAGGAGCGGTGGGTGGGGCTAGACAATCATCCAACCATCAAAGAATTTCTGGTTAAACACAACCTGCAGGATGGCGAGGGTGAGGGCTAAAGAGCGCGCACGCCGCAATCAGTACGGTACGGGTCGAGTGTTAGAGCCACTGCAGGGGAAGCAAAGCCGAGATTTTCAAAATAAAACCTGAATGTTTTGAGTAATTTTAGTTTTATTTTTAATTTAAAAAAAGTTATTAAAGGGAAAAAAGTTTCACCTGCTTTTTAATGTTGTGATGTTTTAATGTGGGATTGGAGGCTGCCTCAAGTGGCCGTTAGAGGAACTGCAGCTGTTCGCACGAGTTTGGTTTGAGTAATAAAACCAAAAACATTGTTCCGAAAAAGAGTGATGTTAATGTAATGAAAGAGTGGGCTTCAGTAAACACAGAAGCTTGATTACAAAATGACGGAGCTGATGAGGCTGAAGGACAGTTGAGGCCTTCACCTGAAACTCGGCCAGTTCAAAATCTCAATTTTTATTCCCCCTGACAGCGGCTGTAATACTCTGAGTACTAATGGGTCAGTCAAGGGTTCGGTCGTAATTTCAAAGCCTTAAACTAGTTCAGTGGTCTTTGTAGGTCCGATGCTTCACGAGTTTTGTTCTTAACCGTGACTCCTCACAGGATTTCTAAAACAACAGCCTGTTATTCTACTTGAAGAGGAACTTCTACAATATTTAACTTGTTTTCTTTTTCAAATAAATTTATTTTGAAAACTTGATCCAGTCGAAGGAAAAAAAGTGTCCACATCACATTTTCAGAGTTACAATCAGTGAAACTGCAGAAATGTTTCGTAGAAACGTGAGGAGCACAGATTAAGAACAAAGCTCCAAGAAGGAAGCAGAGGAAGGAGAAAAGGCTGCCTCAACAAATCACAGGTCATGTTTCACTCTGTGACTCTGAGGAGGAAGTCCTTTTAAAAGTCCTCTGACTTCCTACTAAAAGGTTTACTGATGATTAACAGTGTTACATATTGCAGCATTTAAAAGGGAGCAAACGGGGCAGAATGTAGAGACTCCTTGAATCTTGATGCACGACGGGTTAAAGGCGCCTTTAAATGTTTCACAGCAGAAAACTTTGGTTGTATTTGAGCTCTGATGAAAACAAGAAGAGCGACACACGTGCAGAGAGCGTCCTGCAAAAACAAATGACAGTCAGACTTTAGTATCCATCTATAAATCGATATCGGTAAGTGGGGCGGGGCTTTCTGCTCATGGTGAGCACTCAGAGGCTCCAGGCCTCATTCACCCAGCCACACATTCATGCTTTTATTTAACACTCAGCCATCCCATAATACTCTGCTTATCCGCTCGCTGTCGTTGTGTTCGGCTGTTGATCCGACTGCCTGTAAATAACAGTAATGTGGCGCACTGAGCTGCAGTAAATGACTAGAATAGGTCTTTAGGTCATTTTAAATATATTTATATTCTTAAATGTTTTGTTTGTCATGTTTTATTTCACATGGAGCCTTTCGCGTTCCTCACACTGAGGAATTCAGCGTCAGACGCCGTCACACCTGCTAATATAAACGCCTGTTTCTCTTATTCCTGCATATAAATCAGTCACCTTCACCATATTATCAAACTGTGTCCGGTGTGGGTGAAGCTCACAGGGCTGAGCAGGTGGATCATATGGCTTAAGGCTGTTGCAGAGGCCCGGGCTTTAATCCGTCCAGAGGCCTTTCATGGTTCCCCCGTCCTTTCTCTGTTGTTGCAACACAATAAAAACTAAAAATATATAGTTATTATATATATATATAGTTTATATAATATATATACTTTAAAAAACCCTTTTTGGCTGCAGGGTTAAAAATATAAGCACCACGTTATCTGAAGGTTCTGTTAATTGATGGCTGAACTTGACAGTTGAGCTGGATCCATGATCAGTGTCTCAAGTCAATTAAAAAATATTAAAACAAGATCTGTGGCACACTAACTGTACATTATTCAGACAGTGCTGCAGGTGAGCTTCCTGCTAACTCATTTTAGTGCTTTAAAAGGTTGATTGAATGATTTTGATAACATGTAAGGGCTTTTTTATTTATTTATTTTTTTTTAGAAAGAGTGAAATTATTCAGTGCCTTTCTAGATTTTAACGAGGTTGTGATGCACCTGTGCACCAGGAATAAAGGGAATCGTGAGTGCAGGTGAAACAGGAGCTGCAGAAACTCCACAGCGCACCTGTAAAGACCTGAGCTGTGACACAGTCGCGCTCACACTGAGCCTGATCTGTGTGTCTGCGTTATTTGTGAGAGAGATTTCATCTCCCAGCTGAGGAGTAAAGCGATTTACTTGCACGTGTTTTCCTCCACCTGCAGTGGAAAATTTCAGTGGAAAGCGTTGCGTGCTGCCGGTGCGTCACATATTCAGCGGTTAAAGAGGCGTTAAATGAGAAACGCTGTTTATCTGGAGGAACACTTAGCGCCTCTCCTCCCCCCACGCAGCTCTCACAGCTTCGCCGTCATTCGAGGTAAAATCTGCGTGCTTTTTACGTGGATGCGGTTACTGTGGAGACCGGCCCGAGTGGACGGCCACACGAGACAAAAATAGATGCGAGGAGCTGGGTTTACATCAGCAGGAGAAATGTCAGACGGGACTGATGGATGGAGGAAAACAGGTGATTCATAATGAGGGACTAAGCAAAGTTGTCAGCGCCGTGATTTTGGCGCTGAAGGTTGGACACCATGCACACGTAGAGATTTATGCACTTCCTGTGTCACCTGTCATGTAGAAAAGCTGCTGATTTGTCAGATGTGAGCGCTGCAGGATCACAGTACATGTTCTGTATTATGCAGAGTTCTGCTGCACTACAGAAACCCTGCAACGCTTTCAGCTTCACTTTCTCATCTAATCTGGTCAATGTCTGTCTGTGTGCAGCACTTTATGCTTCTCATTCACACTCACCAGTCAGGACCGTCAACCCTGTGATGGGTGCATGAGCAGCTCTGGCTCCTGAGCTCCCTCTATACTGAAAGTAGAGTCAGAGGCCACTGCAGAGGAAGCGTGTATACTGGAGACTATGCACAGGCAGTTTCTCACTTCTGGGTTCAGTGACAGTTGTGTTAGCTGTGACCGTTACACAGTAGCTGTCAGCCTGCTCTGGTTTCATACAGACCACAGTAACCACAGGGCATCGAGGGGGGTCAGCGCATTCACACCCCGACTGTGAAATACTGTCAGATAGGGCTGCCACAAACTATTATTTTGATGGTCGACTAGTCACCGATTATTTTTGTGATTAGTCGATTAATCAGATCATCATCCATTAGACGTAAAACGTACAGCTTATTGCACCAGCAGCATCTGCTCTTATATAACTATCATTATCTTACAGCTTTAAGTGTTTAAGGTATGTGCTAACTAAAAATAAAGACAAGATGATAGTTTATTAAATTTTAATTAAATTTGCAGATTGTTTCGGTGAAGTTTAATAAACTCCTTGCTATCTAAAATATAACAGGACACCGGAGTAAATTCTCAGCATCTCACACTTCTGATAATCAGCTGTCTGCTTGACGTTTATTCAGCTGTGTAAAAACTATAACTTTAATCTCAGCCAAACCGATTTACTCAGGAACAAATAAAATACTAAAAAAAGCCAAAAATAACATTTTTAAGTTATCTAAGTGACTTATATATCATGTTTAACCTGAGTAGTGAAAGACGGCGGTGGGTTTGAAAACGATTTGCCGGGAGTCCGGTGTTCTCACGGCTCTAGTTAGCCTAGCCCCCAGCTAACTATCGAGCTAGTGGGTAACAGACGTCTCCGAAAACGTCGGAGCGCTTTTGAAAATATGTGGTGTCTTGATAAACTGAGCAGATATTTGAGGTTTACACAGCTACATTCTCGCCTGAAAATATGTTAAACGTTTATTTTGTGACTCAGAAAGAATAATAAGAGTAATATTAAAACTAACTAGCTGCCGCCATTGTTGACAACTGAGCTGGGCTGCGCTATGAATTCTGGGACGCTGCTTCTTCTTCTTCGGGGTTTAACGGCAGCTGGCATCCTTGTACATGCAGTGCTGCCATCTTCTGTTTCAGTCCGTTATTACACTCTTAAATCCTACTACTTATTCCTGCGTTTTTTGGAATCTTACAAAGCTTCAAACGACACGTCGACTATTAAATCAGTCGTCGACGATTTTGATAGTCGACTAATCGTGACTAGTCGACTAATCGTGGCAGCCCTACTGTCAGACGATGCTAGTGCTACAGAAGCATGTGCAGAGTGTCCTTCGGTCTCAGCGTCTCTTTGAACGTAGGGCCGCTCCTGCAACTAATGATGATCTGAGTAAAACTGAACCTAAGTGACTCATCAAAAAGCAAGAAAACACTTGGAACAGTTAAATCTGTTTTGATGTCCACACAGCTGAGCCGAGTGTTTTAGTGCATCGCTCTCTGATATTTCAGTTTGAGGAAACGAGCGGCAGTGTGTCAGAATAAAGTCCTGCAGGATGCTTCGTGGGGCTGTTGTCTGCCTCACATGTGTGCAGTTTCTCAGCACAGGAGGAGAAGAGTGGGTTGAACCAACTAATAATTCTAGTGCCGGACGTCCTTATTTTGAAGAGCTGTTCAGGGACGGCGGAGGAGTACGTGATTTTAACCCACTTCTTACTTTCAGTTTAAGCAAAAATGACTTTCTGAGAGGTTCAGCTGAGATTGTGGTTTGGGTTCAAATATGCTTCTTTGCTGCATTGAGGCTGCGCAGTGCTTTAGATGAACACCGTGTGCAGCTGCAGGTTCTGCAGGATCTGACAGCTTCAGGGCATTACACAAAGCACCAGCTGATCTCACAGCTGATTGGTTTAGACCAAAATGTGGACGTAGTTTCCCCTCTCAGCCTCTGCAGCTCTCCATGGCTGCCAGCTGTCTGTTAATAACAGATGACATTATCATTACTTTTATTTTTACATTACAAAGCCAGTCTGTGCAACAAATATGAAAGACCCGGAGTACTAGTTTCTGGAAGGTCACAGTTTGCAGTGAGAGTGTTTCTGTGTTTTGTGACACTGACATGAAAATGAAAACAATCATTTGAGCTGTTAATCGGATGAAATGTGAAAAACTGCAGTTACTCTGAATGTGTCTCCTGCTTGATGAATTTTTATTTTTACGGTGTTATTTGGGCTAAAGCTGAGCGCAGACACGTCACAGATGTTTCTAATGGTTTGAAAATGCACTTGTTGTGTCAGATGTGCAGTTTTCAGTGTCGACTGTGTGTATCCCACTTTATGCAAGTGCAGCAACACGTGGAAGAAATCAGTGTGTGGGAGGCTCAGCGTGGATCTTTTGGCATTTGCAGCAGCACTTCATCGTAGAGCTTTGTTCAAGTTTATCTTCTGGAATGTTTGTTACAAACTGCAGATCATGCCTTTGTTTTTCTTGCATCTCTGAGATGAGGGCTGTGATTCTATTCTATTCTACTTTATTATAGTAAGAAATGTGGAGATCTTGACAGTTGTATAAAATTATAATAAATATATATTTTTCTTTTACTAAATGATGTGTCTTGTTTTTATCTACATGCCCTGAAAGCAAACTGATGATGTTACCTACTGACCGAGTCTTCTACCAATCATTTCTTTAGGTGACCTAATGTAACGCGTTTCCAGAGCTTGTTGTCATATAACACATGTTTAGCTTCATCAGTTTGCTCGGGCACCCAGAAATTTTCAGCGGGGTCAGGGGTCAGGTGACAGTCAGCACTCCTTTTCCTTCTTTGGGGTTCAAGTAGCTTTTCATAGATAAGAAGGTGTTTTAGGGTCCTCATGCTGGTGGGTTAAGAATCCTCCACAAAGATGTAAACCAGCGAGAGAAAGTATCCAGGAGTGATGGACAGGACGTGAAATCTGGAGCCAAATAAACTTTTTAAACAACATTTTAACCTAAAAGGACAAGATTTCATTTGTTAAATGTTAAAGTTAGACAAGAGAATTTCCACTGTTGATAAAAGGAGTTCAAGTGGATCAGAAACACTCATTCGTGTGGAAAACGACACTGCTGCCAAATCAAAGACACTCTGGGCAACAAGAGCCTGGAAAGAAGGCTGTTACCTGAGGAGCAACAAGCGAGTGTAGGTCTGCAGGGAGGTGGTGCAGAGGGTGGAGCAAGTCTCTGAAGGATGTGGTTGATGTCCTTTACCCGTAGAAACCTTCAGTCGAGCCTCGATCTCACATCGATGAAGCCTCTGTGACGCTTCACTCAGGTCTGCACAGTCAGCAGTTTGTCCTGATAACAGGTGAGCAACAGCTGCAGGCTCTGAGTCAGGTAAATCCATTAGTTTCATAGGGGCGTGGCCAAACCATCGCGCTGGAACATTTTGCTGTGGCTGTCGCCGTCGGTGACTCTACAGTGTGACGGGATGCGAGCAGGTGGGAGGGTTTCTGAGAACGTGAGATGCGTTTGTGTTTGGCAAAATGAGATTCAAAGGCAATGACAGGTCACAATATGAGCCTGACTGTGTGC
Organism: Neolamprologus multifasciatus; assembly: GCF_963576455.1. Lineage (NCBI taxonomy): Eukaryota > Metazoa > Chordata > Actinopteri > Cichliformes > Cichlidae > Neolamprologus > Neolamprologus multifasciatus. Next base: position 2,143,414 of record NC_140458.1, on the reverse strand, counting down.
TGAGCTCATCCTTACTGTATGTGGTCCAGGTGATCGATTAATCACTCACTCGCAGCTGAGGATCCAGCTGGAATTGGTAAGCAGCCACACCTCTGAGAGGACGCTCAAACAGGAAACCCGTCCACCGGGACAGCATCAAAGACATGCAGGGTCTTCTGTTTCCTTTGGGAGCTGATGGAGAGCACTTTAATCACAGTGACAAAGATCTCTGCCTCTGACGCACTTTAACCGCACGGTGTTAGCTTTATCAGTGCCCCAGTCTGCATACTCACACACTCACGTTTTATTAGCCATGAACAAAATAAGTGAAATAAGGTCAGGGCTTGAAATTGTGAAACAATTTTCCAAAACAAACAACATATTTAAATTTCAAATGTGTCAAAAATATTATAGCCCTGAGTTTGTCTTTATTCTACTTTAACCTATTGTCTCCCATATTTCCTCAAATATATCCAAAGTTTCCCGTAACGGTATGGAGAGTGTATGTAAGTTTATTCTGCTGTTGGACCTTTGTGATGTCATCAGACACACAATATGGCCGTGACCACAGAAACCTTACACGCCTGATGTTTTAAACCTTGTCTGTGAGGGGCAGCCAATCAGAAGAAAGCTGTTTTAGGCAGATGAACTGAAAGGATGCACCAAAGCTGCTTGGTTAGAGTCCAGGAGTAAATACGTGGAGCTGCACATGAACAGAGCGGGTCGCCTTTAACGATGGCGGCAGCGATGCCTCCTGATGACCAGCAGAGGTCGCCCTCTCTCAGCACATTTAGTCATGATGACGCAGTTGGCTTTGAGATTCCTCAGCTCCTCTGATGGAGGAGTTTGCTCAGTGTGAAGTAAATCGCGGGCAGTTGTGTGGCAGCTGTGCGGGGGTGAAACAGACGAGCAGGAAACGGAGCCGCTCTCAGATTCAGCCCAGGTGGCTCGCTGCTGCTTTTCTCTGTGACGACTGTAAGCTGTAAATCAAGCCTGTGCGAAACATTACCATGGTGACAAGGCCAAGAGCTGAGAGATCGGCTTCTGTGGAAACACCAGTTGCTATGGCAACGGTCACGGAGCAGGAAAGAAGCGCCAACATGGCCGTCGATGGAAAGCGTCACGTCCGAACTCGGAGCGCGCGGTCACAGCTCGTAATGAAACGGCTTTTTTTTCTCGCCTCGCAACGAATGAGGGGAAATGAAAGAAATCTCAGGGACACCTGTGACTGAGCCGAGCGCTGGCTGTCGTGGAAATAACTCATTTGGTACAGAAAGGTTTCACTGGTCTGCTTCAGACTAAAGAGGCTCTGTGGTCAGTTTCCAATCCTCATGTTTGTCCCGGGACGAGAGCTGCGGATCCTCAGTGGAAACAAATCATTTTAGCTCCCTTCCAGCTCCTGTAGTTCTACTCTGTTTCTGATTGGTTGCCCTTCATAAACGGAAGGTTTGAACAACAGGTCTGTGGGGCGTCTTCGCTCAAAGCTTTATATTTTCATTCTAGAAATTCACAATGTGGCTTTGCATTACTCACCGTTGGAAGAAACCCTTACTGTTCTCAGAGGTATCATCCTGTGAGCTGTGCTTGAAGACGGCACAAAGAAACGAGCTCATCATGTTCAGCCAAGCTTTCCTGTAAAGCCTTGAGCTGAGCGTTTTCACCTTTGTCACTAACAGAGATGGGCAGTAACGCGTTACTGTAATCCGATTACTTTTTTCAAGTAGTGAGTAAAGTAAGGGATTACTATTGCAAAAAGGTAATTAGATTACGGTTACTTTCCTGTGAGCATGCTGCGTTACTGCGTTACTAAAACCGTGATTTTTTGCGAGAATGTCTCATGACAGTGACGTAAGCGAGTGCGACGTTCATGACAACAGCTGTGTGCAGATCAACAATGGATCATATATCGAGTGCAGAGAGAGTATGAGCGTGCAGCGTTTAAAGCGTGGAAGTACTGACCTTACTTTGAGTTTGATTCCATAAAAAGTGACAAAAACATTAGTGTCCGTTGTGCGTGGGAAGAAAACTTCTTTTTACAGCGAAAAAACTCCTAAACTTCACTGACATGATGGCTGCGACACACCTGCACCAGGGTAAACCTCCGCCTGCCTCAGTCCTGCTGTACAGGTGAAAATAGAGCAACAGGACCGCTAGTCTTAGATTTTATTTATTTTCTGCTGTGTTTTACTTGCATCTATTTGAAAGACTGAGTGTAAACACACAAAAAACTATTTTATGTGCTGGAATGTGCAGAAAATAGGTTTAAATGTTAAATTAATTTCTTCCAGTCAGAGAATGTTGCAGATAATTTAATTTTTGCTTGATGCATAAAGTTAAAAGTTTAAAACTAATAAAACAAGTTTTAAAAATAGACTTTTTAATTTGATTACATTTTGTATGATGGATTATGCAGAAAAAGTAGAATTGGGATTGAAGTGATTGAAGATCTGTCGCTTCATTACCTATTCAGGGTGTAAATCGTGTTGTTAAAAAGTAACTAAGTAACTAATTACTTTCAAAAATAAGTAATCAGTAAAGTAACGGGATTACTTTGGGGGGGAGTAATCAGTAATTAGTTACTGATTACTTTTTTCAAGTAACTTGACCAACACTGGTCACTAAAACCAGGTGTTACAGGTGAGACAGATCTGACAAACTACAGATCTCTGATTGGTAATCACATGTTAAATACCCAGACATCGGGTCTTTGGTGCTGCTGTAGCAGGTTATGCTAACGTCATTCCCATCAAAGGGTCTGACGCTGGGTCCGAGCCCTGATGCAGTCAGGGTGCTGTTGCCTATCCTGTAGAGGTCTGTACATCCCTCCATGGTTTCCTCCATCCTCTTGAGACTCTGCTATGAGACAAAGCAGACTTATCTATCTGTGTCAGAAAATAAGGAAAAGAGGAACTGGATGGAATCCAGTCTTTAAGTCTGACATCATTAGCCATGCCTGGGCCCAAACTCTGCTGCAGGACTCCAAGTCTAACGATCACTTCGGCATCACAGAGTTAAAAACTGTCTAAATCATTTCATCTGTAATAAAATGATCAGCGTTGCTGCTTTACCAGGTGTAACAATTAAGTTTAACATCCAGGCATCCATGAAAACAGGATTTATGAAATTTAATGGAGTTAGAAGTTAGCAGGAAGTTAGCTCGCTAGTTTGCACCTAAACATTTCATAGCATGTTCTGACTGAGAGATTTGAAATAAATTCAAACGTACAGCTCTGCTGTCACTTTGACATAAATGAAGACAGGAAGGTAAACAGCAGTGACGTTTGTAGGGTTACTGAAGTTGGGCTACCTGGTATATAATGATGTGCTATGTGATTGCTAGCAACACAGCTATGTTAGGACGAAAACTAACTTTTTCCCACTTGATAAAAGTTAACATGAAGGTTCCCGATGGTTCGGGACAAATGCAATCACATGGCAGGATGCTGTAAACGGACCAAACTTCATTCGGGAGAACAACTGAGATAATCCACCCACAATACGAGGTTAGTCATTAATATACTGCTGCATGGGCTGTAGTTGCATCGCAAGGGTTTAAAAACTGAGCTTTAAAATGATTAGCGGTAATAAAAACCTAGAGAGGCCGACTGTGATCACTGACTGTTTTTAGGGGCTTGTTGAGATTAAATAGAACAAGATACAAAACATTAAAACATGTTAAAAACACAACAGCCTTATTAAATGCAGACTACTTTGGGCCCGGAAGCAGGGCTCATCACGTCATCACTTAAAGACCGGATAGGTTCCCATTTAGGGGGAATTGGAAAACTCGTAACTCCTCCCACCTGCAACTCATCATAAGAAATTAGTTGTTTCTGTATTTGACTGCAAACATAAAGATGGGCAGCAGAGAGCAGAGAGCTCATCAACATATCGTCTAAACCTGGTTCGCCCCAGAGGAAAAGGCCACGCCCAAAACATTTGTCCACACTCTTCACTTAAAACGTAAAGACACACAACTCACAACACGCATGTTTAAATGTTCACAGTTTACTGACATTTCTTTACAGGAGTTCTGGGTGATCGAGCAAACCAGCAGAAATCTCTCACAGCTGCAACAGTTTCACAGACATCATGATTCAGATTTTCTGTCACATTTGTGAGGTCACAGGGTTCATGAAAACACAATCTGAAAAAATAATCGACACCGTCTCGTCAGTAGTTCATCACACATAAACTCGCTTCCTGACGTCACGCAGACACGACCTGAGCGCCAGGCGTTACAGTGCAGTTGTGCAGAAGGATGCAGTCGCTCAGAATCGACCTGCCACAGGCTGCAGTGAGAAGTTTGGCAACACGACCTCCGATTATTGCACACAAAATCGGCGAAGATGCATGAACAGATTCGCACAACCTGAAGAACATGAAGGGTCATTTACTCTCTAACCACAATCCTCAAAATGTGCTGAAGCATACTTTGTGTTTAAAAGAATTCACCAATAGCCACGAAATAAACGGTCAAACATTTGTGGAAATTTGCTCATTTCTCTTTTCTTTTGAGACGGGAACCAGGACAACCCTGAAACTACCTCTAAAGTTACCGCGCTCATGGTTTCTTGATGGAACTACTTTTTGTTGAGCGGTGACTGCGCGCTGCCTGTGGCACCATGGCGTCTGATCTAAAACCTGTCCTCTGTGACAAACATGGCTGACACTACGCAGAAGAGAAAAGAATTAAAACCACAAATTTCTAATTTACATGCTCGTCTGTGTTTGGAGTTTTCTAGTAACTCCTAACTTCTAATCTAGAAGCTTAAAGTGTCCGATCATCCCATGCTGAAAACCGATGGCTCAACGTCTGTGTTCATTTTGTTCATTTTGACAAAAACTAGAATGAAATGTATCGACACTTTTGTTGATGAATAGTGACTACATGTTGTGCAGCGGAGTTAGACGTGCACAGTTTGATCTGGGGGCGGGATTACGCTCACATGCTCCGACAACATGTCAAAGCTTGGGAGGAAGAGAAGAGTAAATTTAACGCTTCGTAAACTGTGTGCAGCAACTTTTACATTTTTACACTTTATATTTTAGTCAACTTCAGATTTAGTCTACGAAGATCTAATAATGTTTAGTCGACTAAAACTAGACTAAGTAAAGGACAAGTCTTCACTGTCAAAGGTAAGTACAAAAATCTTACACTGGTTATAGTTACATAATGTTGATCTGTGGTTTTAATTTCACAGTCAAAGCAGAAATATTTATTTCTGTTATTTGCCACTTTGTTACATACATATGTTACATATGTTACATACATATGTAACATATGTAACATACATATGTAACTTTGTTATATTTTGTTACTTTGTTACTTTGTTACTTTGTAACAAAGTTACATATGTAACAAAGTTACATATGTATGTATGTACATATATTTTCATGTATAAAATATATTTTTGTACTTTGACAGTGAAGAATTGTCCTTCACTTAGTTTCAGGAGGACCTGGCAGGGTTCAGAGAAACGTGTTCATGACTTTACTGACTGAACAGCCGTTTGGTATTTCAGCCCAACAAACGTGGCAAAAATAAATGGCACTCTTTGCAAAGTAGCTTGTTTTGACCTCCCGAGAGTTTTTCAAGGATGCAGCATCTTTTGAAAACTATGAAATCTTCATGAATTGCACACAGCCATGATAAGCACTATGAAGGTAGAAGTAAATATACCAGTGGAGACCAGACTTGGCTTCTCTTTACTTTTCCGTGCTAAGATAGGCTTCCACACTGATGATCATCTGAACCCAAGAAAAAAAGGAAAGAGCAAATTTCCATGAAAGTTGTTCATGTTCAAAGCAAAAGCTCAGCTGACTGGAGTTGACAAAAGCTCAAGAAGCTTTAAGGAATCACAGTTAGCAAACTTATTTTCCCTTTTTAGAATTCTCTTTGGTCTGGAAGAAGTTTGGAGACAGACTCCGGCCTCGGAGGTTCTGGACAAACTGGCATTGACACTAGCTAATTATTAACAAATTATTTACATATTAAATTCTTATTGTTATTAAAATTCACAAGATAAGTACCTGTAGCAATCCCAAGCATGTCCAGTTTTTGGCTCTGCTTTAGCTTAACAATTTTAATTATTATCGCTGCCTGTCAGATGTCCGATCCAAATAAAAGCCCCCCCCCCCACCCCCCCCCCCCCACACACACACAAAAGAAAAACAAACACAGGACGACAGTTTTAGCACAAACAGCAGTTTAGGCAATCAATGAAACACTGGTTCTGTGCTAATCAGGTGTTAGCATGCTAGGCTTTGACTGTAATATTAGCGCTTGTATATGCAACACTCAGTACGCTAACATGTATGTACACACACTAGCACAGCAGGATGTTGGTGTAAAGCAGAAGTAATCTATTCAAGGCAAAATAAAGGATAAAGTATAGAAAACTACTATGATTATAAAATATACTTTTACACGGTACAGAGATATTCTAGATTGTCCACAAACCAAAGTTACCCTGTTATCTTTGGCTAATCACTGCCAACAAACCAGCAAATTCACTCTTCTTCACACACACACACACACACACACACACACACACACACACACACACACACACACACACAGCTTAGAAAAAACCCTCAGGTATATTCGTTCGACAGGACCAACCTTTGAAACTCACTTTCTTCCGAATCCTCCCATGAAATATGAAAATAAACAGACATTTTCTCATATTTAACAAAATTGCATTGAACAGTTAGATTATGACACATTATTAAATCATAACATTTAACCCTGATAAACATTTCTTAGATTGGTGAAACCACCAGCTTCCTTCAAAGGTGCCTGCAGTCATATTGGCTCACAGCAGCCCTTGTGACAAGAGAAACCTTGATATCTTGATATTTAATCATCCTCTCTGATCTGAAAATCTACCTGAACGTCATCACTGATAATCTAACAGGCTGGAACAAAGTCTCAATTACACGTTTACAGAATTAAAAGTACAATAATTAGACTGAATTTGCAGCTAACAGCTGACGTGTGGTGATATGTACCTGTACTCATTCATGTACCGTGTTTGTGTAGTGCCATCAGTGTTGTGTTTTCACAGATTTCAGATGCAACAGCTCACAAGAATATAGTGTTTTTACCTCCTGTGTGATAAGACTGATAGTTCTCTCATGTCTCTAATGGATATGAAATTATTGCCAGAATGTAGTTAACTTAGCTAGGCCAGGCTAAAAGATTAGAAATAGTCTAGAAGAGTCTACTTCCTGGTATTTCCACCAGGTGAGCAGTAGGGGGCGATCGTGAGTCAATCCTGAATATGTGTAAATGAAGCTCAACAGCTAACACGTTTATTTACACCTGTTTAAAGACAAAAAGCCTATTTTTATTTTAGTATTTCTAACACAACACTGATAATATGCCAGATTTGATATGAAACGACTCTTTTATCTCTCCTTTGATTTTGATTTTTCTAAATTATGCATCGGTCGTTTAAGGACGGGGCGTACTTTCTCGATGGTTGTGGGAAGCGTAGCTTAACAACAATGGGAACTTCCATTTGTATATAAGAAGCTACTGGTTGAGTCACACTTCCAAAGCTGTAAAGCTTTCTCAGATTTACTGCAACACAAAACTGTAAAAACTAAAAATAAATAAATAAAAGTAAATCTGTTGGCTCAAAGACGTCATCATGGAAACTCGCTAAAGAAAGTAGATCTGATCTTTTTCTTCATCTACATAGAGCTCCACTGATTACGGAATAACTCATGAGCGCCCCCTACGCTCTCTGAGAAACAAGGTTAAATGGGTATCCTGATTAACTGGACAAGTTGTTATCTCAGGTGTGCTGGCAGATTTGGAGATTTTGCTTTATAACATTTGAAACTGAAATACAATCGTAATAATTTCTATGCAAAACTCCCAACATTCCCAAAATTCCCAACCATGTGCTGCATGTGGCCTCTGTGTGGATTTGTTACTTTTCTTTGTCCCATGTTACACAGAAAGAATTTATTTGATAAACTGATGGATGACGATGAAGACGCAGGATTTCTGAGGGACAAATGTTTTATGTTTTTGGTCCGTTACATATAAAAAAATAATTATCTGTGTTAAAAATATAACTCAGTACTCAGACAGGCGTTTATAAACTTTACTTTCATTATTTCATTATATTTAAATTTGAGTTATGTTTAAAAATTCAAAAGGTTGTTTTCAAATAATGACTTTTACAAACAATACATAAATAACTGGTTCAGTTTGAATGTTTACTGAAAAACATACAGATGGATGAGCATGAAGGTGTTATTGGATGTGCGGTTTTTCATTTGTATTCTTTAGTGTTGAACAAAGAGCCAAATTGGATATTTTGTATCATGTCTTCACAAATAAATATCAAATTGAAAATAATGTCATAGACGTCTTTGTGTTAACGGAATAAAACGAACCTGGATCTGAGAAGTTCACACATGGTGTGGACGGCCTGCTGTTGTTTGTATTTGTCCTAAATAAATATAAAGTCAGTTGTGTTAAATAATCGTGATCTCCATATTTACCAAAGTAACTGCGCGCTGACAGATTTGTCACCAGTGGAGCGCTCTCAGGGCTACGGTAGATATGATACATCTGTCCTGTTTGATTTCCACGTCTGACCCACGTATTTGAAACACAGAACATTATGATTTTGGACTTAACTCTGCAAGACGAGAGAAAGAAAACCAACAAATCAGACACTCAACACTCTGAACCCAGGATGTGTTCTGCACTGCAGCTTCAAAAATCATCATATTCATCATCAATTTATAGATGAATCATCGGGACTGGAGAACCAAATGTGAGAAGTGTGCGAAGTGGAGATTCGGCTGAACACAGTGCTGCACAGAGACTTGCGAGGCCTCTCGATGGCGCCGCATTTATTTACACTCCGAGTCTGTGGGAGTGCGTGCAGATTAAAACGGTAAACCACCCAGGATACGCCAGTGAAACGACGCTGTGTTGAAACAGCATCTTAGAGGATTTAGAGGCTGTTTGATCATAAAGGTGCAGAAATCCTCTAACAAGCTTAGAGTGAGTTTTGTTGTTTCACACAGTCGACTTTGACATTTTATGGCACAGAAACAAAGGCGGTCAACTAGAAAAGGAGCAGAGACACGTTTCCACAAGGCAACACATCCAGTGGTGTGATATTTGATGCCGGTCGCAGGCGGTCTGGTGTGTGAAGGATCTGACCAGTTCATCGTGCGAGTTTGAAGCTCATGCAGCTCTTTAGAGTCTATGTACTCGTTCAAAACCGCAGAGAGTCCTTTGATTAGAGGCTCTCTGCAGACGGTTGTGTTGCTGAAACTGAGCTCAGGAAGGCTGACCGTCTCCAGGACTGGAATGATCATCAACATGTGTTCATTTAGCCTTTTCTGCAGAGAGCTTTCTCCCTCTGAGCCCCAGTTTTGGATCTGACCACGCTTTTTTTCTGCTCTTCGGTTGTTTTTATAAACCCAGATGCATTTGAAGAGCTCTGACGCATCGTCAAATGAGTCAGAACTTCCTATCAGATATTAAATAACACAGCTGAGATCCAGATTCACTAAGAGTGTGATGTGAGTCTAATGTAACCTCTTAACTTCCGCCGGGAAACTGGAGACCCATTTAGGGTTCTGGGTGGGTGATCGGCTTTTTCTAGTTTCTGAAATGTGCTTGTTTAGCATCGAGCTGAAGCGTCGCCAAACCCAAGCTCTGATCCTTAGTGGGTCACCAGAAACCATTTGGATGTCAAGATGTCTGCAAGTTTTTTCCTTTACGTCTTTACTAGGGATGGGTATCGTTTAGGTTTTATCCAATACCAGTACCAAACCGGTACTTTTGAAACGGTGCCGGTGCTTAAACGGTGCTCAAACCGGTGCTTAAAGAATGGAGAACACAAAATTGGTCCAAAAACCTCTCATGTTCAGCTGTTTTTTTGTAAAAAGATAACAATGTTAGCCTTTTCTGCAGCTATGGGGCAGATATGGTATCACTCTTGGCTGGAAGCAGCTTAAACAATGGAAAAAACACCAACTTTGTCCAAAAACCTCTCATGTTTAACTGTTTTCCACTTTTTCTTTGGTCATTTTAGCCTTTTTGTCCAGGGTGAAGGGAGTATCTGCCATCAAACAAGAAGACAGCTGCATGTAGCTATGATGATGTTTGCTGTTCACCTTACATGCATTAATGTAATAACGTGGTTAGCCTACTCAACGTAAATTACACACGAACAACATGAAGCTACTCACGCAGAGAAGAACGGCTGCTGCTGCATCATCATCCTCATCATTTCTGCTACACTGGCAGGGCTAGGGGCCAGGACTCTCCTCTTTGGGTTTTTGGGGGATGTTGCTAACTCCGGGTCCGATAACAGGCACCACACCCGCAGTAGATGTGCTCGGTGTGAGGTCTCACAGCAAGCTATCAAATATGGCGCATTTCTCGGCTTTTAAAAAAACGCTATGCGTCGCCAGGTGTTTCATCAGATTTGAGGTGTTACCTCCTTTGACAGCATCACAGTATCAGCTTAAAGCACTTGTTGCAGCTGCTGAGTTTGCATCTTTTGCTGTGAAGTACAGCCAGACTTTTGACCGCTTCGCCTTGGGCATTTTTAATCTGTAGCTCTGCTCTAAAAGAACGTACGTACCTGGACCCGCCTACTATCCTCGGAAACGTAAAATGATTGGCTAGAATCCAAAGTGTGTGACATCTCAGGAAAAAAAAGCACCGAAATGTGCGCTGCTTTTCGGTCTGGTTACTACCGTTTATGTCAGAACCGGTGCCATAATGGCGAACCGGTACCCATCCCTAGTGTTTACTCGGTGTGACGGAAATGTTTAAACTTTAGTTCCTGCAAGTCAACATCAGCTTGTCTTCTACGGGTCTTTCAGACTAGAGTAGCTGTAGTAGAATTTATGAAATATTATGACAGTGTATCGTGGCCATTAAACCTTTAAAGGTAATCTTCCTGAAAAAACGTGTATAATTCTTGGTATTTTAATCCCAGATATATGGATTTGTAATCTAACGTTCAGAGTTATATATTTCTTTGAATGGCAGCGTACCTTGGAGAACTGATTACTGAAAGGTGTAAACTTTTGTCTTAATTTTTCTCTTTATGAGGACTTAAAAGGATATTCAGTGACATTTATGTTGGCAAATCTTGCAAATTGTGTCCCAATACACAAAGTTTTGTTTTGTGTGTTTAAAGTGTAATTTCTACGTGTAACTGAGGCGTGAGTGACCATGAAGTTTGCTGTTTCCAACACACATATTTAATGAATCTGGGTCTGAGCGATCTTGGAGGTTTTGTTCAGTGTGATCAGTAAATGATGGCGTGTTGCGTTGCCATCAGACGGTAGTGACCGACAGCAGTGGGCTGGGACAAAGCTGGCTGTCGCTCTCCACTCGAGTCCCGTGAGTCAACAGCTCCTCCACCGTCGTCCAATCATCGAGCAGCTTGCTGTTCCTCAGTCGGTTCTGCTTCATGTGGCTCAGCTCCAGCACCGTCTGAGATGACAGTGACCCCTGAATGACCCCAGTTTGCTCCTCCCCACCTCCTCTCCTCTCTCGGTGTTGGCGTGACAGCGCCAGGTGGCGTCTTCTTTCCGTCCGGCTCCAGTATCGCCCCGCCAACCGTCCATCGTCTCCTTCCTCCTCCCCTAGTCTGCCTCCTTCTCCTCGCACCTCCTCGTCTGTGGTGACCTCGCTGCGTTCCCTGGCCAGACGGTACGCTCGGGCCCTGAGCAGCTGATTCCTGACTGACCTCTGATTGGACAGTCTGGAGCGAGGTGAGGGTGGAGAGTGAGGGCTACGTTGCGGAGCTCCAAGAGTGCTGTAGAAAGGACTGCACGTGCCCTTTGGCCTGCCGGGGCGGTTCCCGAGGGTCTGAATGCCACGCCAGTCTGACATCCCACTGGAGCCGGATCCAGGGCTCTTGGAGAGCGAGTCCTCCTCCCGGCTGCGGTTCGAGCCCGGGCTGTTTCTCATCGTGTTCTGATGATTGGTCAGACTCGTTTTGTCTATGCTCAGATGACTAGCAGGGTGACAGTTGTTGGGATAGCTGGCCCTGCTCCTGGGCCCCAGTGCATTGCTGGTTGTGTCTGGCTGGTTAGTCTGGGCTGTGTTTGGATCTGTCATGTTGGGATGGCTCGCCCGGCGCCGTCGCTGTCCTTCACTCAAATCTGTTATTGTTCGACTCCTACCTGGACCCTCTACAGTCCCGCCTCCTCTGTGCTGCTGCTGCTCCAACCATAGCGCCCTCCGCTGACAAGGCTCAGTACGACAACCTGTTCAAAGAAAGCTGTGATTAGGCCTGAGATATGTGTCTGCAAGAGTGTTTTTGGATAGACTGAAATATGCTTGACGGGCATCTCTGTCGTACAGAAACACTCACCTGAACCTGGATTATAAACTTAAAAAAAAACACAGACTCATTTGCAAAATTTCTCATACATTATGAAAAAAATAATGCATTAACCCTTTAAGACCTACCATAGAACCAAGTCCACCAGAGCTCATATTATATCTTTACATGCTGTGGAGCCATTTTTGGGAGCATTTCAAGTTGCTATACATCAATACAACCGTTATAGCCCAAATTTTAATAATATGTCTGCATTAAGTGCATAGAAATTACATAAATTGCAAGAAAGTGCAATAAACTACAGAAAAATTGAAAATCATTTTTGTTTTTTAACATATATTTCTAGTTAGAGAAATTTAAGAGGCTTATCCCTCAAAACTGTAAATACAAAAAAGTTGCACAAAATAGTTTCCCACCACAGGAAATTTATTTTGAGTGTCTTCATAGTTTTATTTTTGAAATACACCAATTTTTATACACTGCAGGAAAAACGAAAATAAATATTATAATGCAAATTTGCAAAAAAGCAGCATATGCATCAAAATAAACTATTTCCAGCAGTGCAATATTAGTCCTAAGCATCCCAGAAACGACACAGAAAGTCATAAAGTCAAACATAACTTTTAAAAACACCAGTATAGGCTCATGAGGCCCTGATGGTAAAAAACTACATTTTAGCGAAAATGACGTCACTTCCGGTTTCGGGCAGGTCATGGTGGACATGCAAAAGTTCGCGCTGACGTCTATTCCAACGTAGGAAGTGTTACAAACAGCTGATCGGATCGGCAAAACGTGTTTCTGGAATATTATGTTTTTGTTGCTGCAAGTGCTTTTTATGCAGTTTTTGCAAAACTATATGTGGAAGGAAACTGTGACCGAGGACAAGCTGATGGCATAAGATGTAAGTACAACTCCTCCGGCTTCATATGCAAAAAAATGATTGCGCTAGCTCACGTGGTTGCAGAGCTACAAGGATTTAAAAGTAGTTGCGCAAAATGGAGCGTGCCCGCTCCGACTGGTTTTAAAGGGTTAAGGATCCGAGACACTGAGCTGGTGACTTAATGCTATTTTCTTAGAAAGTCAGCACAACAATACCACGATGCAGTGCACGGTTGCTTAAATAAACAAGAAAATGTGGAAACTACACGTTGAAATGTTGGCTCTCAGTCAACACATTTAAGCATTTTTGTCCCTCACAATGAGAGTCTGAGACTTTATGAATAAAAGAGGGATTTAGCCACCATGACAGTGCAGATTGGTTTCTGTTAGCACTTTGTCCATCTACTAAAAGTGACTATGTTTGAATGAGATGGTAGCGTGGCCAAATTATCAGTTTGCTGAGCAAGATTGATTCATAGACTATGGGTACATCACACCAGCAAACATACGTGCTTATTAGTGGTAAGTTATGCTTCACCAAAGTCTTTACTTCAGCAACACTGAAGAGTAGACTTCTTGGATGGTCTGCAGCGATCGATGCAGGAGATACAAACACAGTAGAGAGGCTGTTCTCATTAATTCTAGGATGTGAGGTCCAGCGAATAGCTAACAGCTACTGTTACCTGTGTCAGCACACTTTAAGCCTTTGCTGTATCTAAATGGATGTATTTTAAACCCGATGTGCAGCTTTGTCTATAGATAAAACTCTACCCAGCTGTTAACCTACCTTTGTGACGCTGTAGAGTTGGGCATTTTAACATGAGCTGTTGGAGCCGCCTCGAGTGATCGTTCAAGGAACTGAAGCTTTGTCCCTGTCTTAATTTGCAGATGCAAATTTAGCTATTTGATTGGAGGGTGTAAACCTGAAAATTCTGTATTGATGTAGTTATGTTTTTCAGGAAAACAGGGATAAGAAGAAAAGACACCCGACGCTAAAGTCACTTTGACCTCTGGTTGGACTGTGATGAAGCCATAGCTCAAAACTTTGACAGATCAGATTAAAATGACTAAAAGTGGAGATTTTCACAATTATTTTACTGTGTTTTACTAACCGATAGAGGGTGAGGGTGGTGAACGGTGACGAGGTAAAGTGGGACTCCTCTCAGCTCTGTGGAAGTGAACTGTCGTGGTCGTGCTGTTACCCACAGAGCAATGGGATGCTTGTGGTACTCCAGGTTGGGTCATCGGAGTCGTCTCAGGAATCGACTCCAAATCCCAGCGTCCTCTCTGCTCACGAGGGGAGTGGCCTGAGCGAAGATGGTGAGCTTGCCGGTGAGTGTGGCCTCCGTGAATCTTGTGTAGCCGTCTGTGCTCCCCAGTGCTGACACTGTGGAAGCCTGAGTCGCTGGGTTCGGAGGAGATTAGGGACTCGGAGGAAGAGGAGGATCCTTGAGAGGAAGGGGTGTGGCCAGGCAGTGATGACATGGCATCTGTCTCAGCTTCGGAGAGCGCTATCCGGTTGTGTGGGCTGTCGGGGCCACAGCCTAACCCGCTGTCAAGCTCACTGAGGGGAAGGTAGCCAAGAGGACGTTCAGACCTCCAGGGCTGACGGTAGTCTGACTAAAGAGAAAATAAAAGAATTTAAACTGAGTTTTTTTGTCCAAATCAAACTGCAAAATCTGCTGCAAATGCTCCAAAACTGCAAAATGTACGAATAAAAATGGAATAGTTAGAGAAAGAGTATAACAGAGACAGGGATAGGTCTGAGAAGAGGCCAGAGACTTGATACTGAAACCAGTTACCTGTCTGGGAAAATTTTTCGGGTCCACCTCTTCTGCACCGTAACAGCCAATCAGACAGCTCTCAGAGTTAGGCTGGTAGTGCAACATTTCTTGGCCCTGAAATAGAAACAAAGGTGAGAAAAGAAACTAGTGTGTCTTCATTGGAGAGGGTCATGAGTTAACTTTAGTGCTGAACGTCTCCCAGACGTGACCTTGAAGAGGAGTTCGGTCAGATGTTTTTAAGGGCCGATTTATGGAACAATCTGGAAAGATCGCAGCGAGCGTCATATTTTGACGAACACGCTCAAGTGATATTTCAGAATAAAATCGTGTAAACAAAAACAAATTACCCGGTAGTCCAGTCTGTCCAGGTGGTCTAAGCTGTAGGACACACTGGGCAGGTAGTTGTTGCCTGGGTGCTGGTCATTTGATGATCTGGGGAGGTATCCATTGGGCGGGTAGGCATCAGGTGGCATCATCATGTGACCATTGGGAGAGTATAGGTCAGGTGACACGGTCATGTGACCATAATAAGGCCTGTGTAGTGAAAGAGATCAGGTCACGTTATATTTTATGAGGAAGAGGAATTCAATAAGAATGTAGGACGCTCCAGTAAAAGAGTCATATATACCTGCTTAAATACAAACAATACATATATAGTCTTGTAAACAGACAGGTACTTCAGGAGAACAACCTTCCATGGCCATGACAGACACTCGATGGAGCATCGTGCTGATCTTGCAAACTCAATTTGCCCCAAACCCTCAAGTAAAAAAGACACATTGTCCTTCAATCTGACTTATCGTGCAAACAGAGGCATAGGATTCATTTTGGTGTTTTTCGTTGCAGTCGTTACACGTCAGCTCATCCCCAAACCTTTTCTAAAAGTCTTCATGATACGTGTTCTCATCCTTGATCCCGAACCCACATCCTCTGCTTTGTGCTGAAAGTTTACTCCAGTTGGTTCTCAGTCATCCAGGTCAAGGTAAACTAAGGAGCTTGGAATGAAAAACAACTGGATGTTTCATCTCTCATCTGAAAAGCTTCACCAGTTCTAAGACCAAATGGTGGAGAGTCCCAGATTTCTCCCTTGAGAGGCTCGTTGACCCACTAACTGATCATAAGGTGTGAAAAGGGTGTGGCTCATTATCAGCAGAGACCGGGTGAAACCATTATCAGGGTGAGTGGGTGTTAAGTCGCCTGGGAAGGGATCTCAAAATTGGATTATAGGTGGCAGACAGTTGGTGTCGTAAGCCACGCCCTTCTGTTCAAAGATGGCCGTCGTTCAGATGGTTTCTTTCAACTAAGCCATTCATGTCCACTGCTGGGAAGGCCTTCCACACCATGTAGTTCAGATAGATATCTACAACCAGATTAGTTTTATTTCCTTGAGAATAACAAAAAGATATCTACCCGTTTGTTTACAATTTGATATCTATTGGTGAAAATGTGATACAAAATATCCAACTGTCTGCCACCTATACTCCAGTTTTGAGATCTCTTCCCAGGCGCCTTAACTTCCACTCACATCTTGTGTCTGTTGGTCTCAATAAGTTACATGATAGCGTGACGCAGGGACTCACAATGGTTTCACCTGAAACCTCTGCTGATAATGACTCGGATAAGAGGTGAAAACATCTTCAAGAAACGTAAAGAAGTTCATTTCCACTTTCCTTAGTTTAGCTTCAAACTTTCAACTCATCCTTCTGCCATCTTTTAGTCCTACGGCCAACATCTTATCCAGTTTGCAAACACCTTATTCCCAAAATCGGACCTAGGTTTAATTCTTTTCCTTCTCTATAAAAGTCTGTCATACTGTGAAAAACACAAATTTCTCTATTGTCATGAACGTATGGGGTTGGGGCGCTGACTTGGTTATCAAGTCGGATCTTGGCTCCTTAAAAGTAAAGAAAACTGAAATGTTTTTTACTTAAATCACAAAAACGACAGAAGTACGTACCCTGCAGTGTAGCCGTCTCCCTGACCTTCCTCTCCCTCCATCAGCCCCATGGCTCTCAGGGCCTCCCAGTGTCTCTCGGTGGGGACGCTGCACTCAATTGCACAATGGGACCGTCGCCTCCTGTGACCATGCCCCCTTTTAGCTTCGACCTGCACAGCGACCGGCTGGCCATACTCGTCCACGTAGTGAAGCTCCTCTCGGTGTCGGTGGTGAGCAGGTTCACGAGTTTTAGCCTAAAGACCAAAAAAACCATGAAAGCTAAAACACTGCAAGCTTGAGAAAAAGTGGAATTTGGTTCCTTCTATAAACCATTATTTATATTTTCAACCACCCGAGGTTTCTGCCGTGAAACATCGCAGTATTTCGTGCAGTATTGATAAAGCAGATAAAGACACGGAGGCAAAGTGGGAGTTTAGCCTCCAATACGAGGTCAGTCCGTGCTTTTGATCCAACTGTTTGGCATGCCTGACTACAATTGCGTTACATAAAGTGGCAAATGATTCACACTGTCTTTATATAGAAAACGAGCCATTTTGCATAAGTTGGATAACAAAAGAGAAAAGTTTGGAACAGCAGCAAAGTTTTTCCTTTAGTGCTGTGTTTACTGTGTTTACAGTCAGTGTGTTTTTAATGGAAACAGATGTTTACTGAATATAAAGCCTCTGACCAATGAGCCTCTATGACACCATCAGCTGTGTCTCAGAAGGCTCCATGCAGATTTCATGTAAACTGGAACAGTTATTACAGCAGACAAATAAAGCCACTGGGTGATGAATCGGTCGTGTAAACTGGTACTGCTGTCCAGGCTCCTGTGCATGTTCACACTGATCTCGCTCTACCTCCAGGATGACTCTGCTTTCATATCTGTGGGATGCAGGTCGGCTGATTGGTTGCTGTTTTAGCTCGCTGCAGGCCTGACGCTTGAACGCTGGCTTCCCTCCAGCTTCTGTGGGCTCTCCTCTTTCCACCTCCAGCCAGCAAGCGAACTCGTCACTCAGCCTGTGTGTAGGATGTTAACTGATATCTGCCCAACAATGCAACAGTCCAGGTTTGGTAGAGGTGGGTGGCATCTCCGTGTAATCCTCTATTTCTTCTATTTTGCTGAGTTAGGAGTTTATTCTTCTCTTTTATTTCATTAGGTATGTTTAGGTTGTTCTCAGGGATGAACTGAGTCCATCCTCAGTCACACAGATTTCACATTTTTATGCTAACCTTGCCTCTGTAGAGCTGTCACGATATCACATTTTCCACATCTTCTCCAAAAACCATGCAAACTCACTATGAATACACTGACAGCAGTTAGCATAGACTTTATAAACAGAGACTGTTAACGCAGGCTGCATTAACACAACTGTGTGTGTCTTTGGATGCACGCGGTCTGTAGGTGATCGTGAATTTAAATGCCGTGAAACGAAACTACAAACACCTCCCCCTCTACGCTCATCTTTTCTCTTTTCTTTCCCTTCAAGTTTAAAAGCAGATAACTGCCGCTCCCTGACCCCGGTTCTACTAAAGATCTCCTGTGAAAAGAACGTTCTTCCTCCCCACCATCTCCAGCTGCTGGCTCACAGGAGATCCAATCATCATAAATCAGTCCTATTTTATTTTGTAATCTTTGGTTCCTGAGTATTCTTGTATTATTCCTAGTAGTATTCCTTTGACAGTTAATTTTTTCAGCCCTGCCATCACCTGTTTAATTAGCCACACCTGTTCCCAGTCAGCCAATCAGCTGTGTACGTTCTGCCCCTGCTTCTCTTTGTTCCTTTTCCCCTCATCTTTTTAAAGGTTTGGTTTTCCAGCAGTTCCCAGTGCTTTAAGCGTTCCTCATGTTCCTGATGATCTACTTGTGCCCGGCCTTTTTGGATTCTCTTTTGCCTGCCCCTTGCTGGGATTGTTTGCTCTGCTAGCTGACCCCTGCACGACCTCTGCCTGGTCAAAGAATTTTAGTCTCCTTGCCTCCGGGGTCTTGCATTTGGCTCCTCTGCTCAGCGAGCCCTGCACTAACAGTGTCGGGTACCTCAGTCTATGAAGCCCCTTGAGATGACTTTTCTCTACATGGATACAAATGAATTCACACAGTAAAAAACACAAAGATTTGCCTCTATTTTAATGAAACTGTGAAAATCAACAAGTAACGCTGTAAACTATTAAACGCTTCCCTAAATAAGGACGTGTTAGACGTGAAAGGCTGAATGATGGAGAGTTCAATAGAACTGGAAGCAGCAGAACGGAGGTCTGAGTTTATAAATGAACGAAGACGAGTTCACTGAAAAATCGAGAAAGATTTGAGTTGAGTGACTCACATACAAATAAGGCCGGCTGTACCAGAGACGCACGATAAACACGGAGACGCCAGACTGGGAAGATTTGAGATAATAATGAAAAAGCTTCGACTCGGTAAATATTCTCTGCTGCTCGTTTCTGAGGGAGAAACGTTGGCTGAGATTTTATTTAGCTAGAAAATAACACAAGTGTGGAGATCACAATATCTCATGTTTACAAATTAATTAATGAAGATGTGATTTTGAAAAATAACAGCAACAATGTTATCAGTAAAATCAAGGTTTAACTTTAATTTAGGATAAAATGAGACCTGATCATACAGATTTTAAATATGAGAAGTTTCTTTATTCATTCCCAATTATTTAATTTAGAATTTCCTTACTTTACCCATTTTATTTATTAAAATACAACACATAAGATCAAGCAAGCTCACTCCGTCCAGAGTGGATCGTTCTGTCCAGTCAGAGCATGAAAGGAGCACTCACGCACCGAGGACAGTCAGTCATTAGGTCGGCTAAAGCCAAGTGATAACAAAACTCCCGTGTAACGGTGCAGCCTTGTGTTGGAACGTCACGTGTGAAAGTTAAGATGCAGCAAAGTTACAGAGAGGCAGCATCTAGGTCAGGATTCAGCCTCCCGTAACCTCTGCACCAGCACTGGAGTCTTTACTCTCTCAGTACAAGCCTGAGGTCTCACACGCACACACACACACACACACACACAGGCACAGATATTAACACAGAATCAGAACCACATGCACACATAAACAACAGTTCATACATGTGGAAACCTGCTTCCCAGAACACCCCTGCCCCTCCTACACACACACACACACACACACACACACACACACACACACACACACACACACACACACGCACACACACAGCAGTCAGAGAGTGATGTGCTGTACCCTGGAGAAGTGTGTCGCGCTCCGCTGCACTTTGACAGTAACACAGACTGATCTCTCTCCCTCCCTTCATCTATCCGTCGCTCTCTGCTGTTTGTGATGCTTTGACTCAGTTTTCAGTCTCAAAGTGCAAAACTCTGCAGAATGCAGACATTCGTCATTCTCAGCACAAAATCACAGTTAGCATGCAACAAGAGAAAACAAGCGTCACACGAGGAAAGCTCGGTGAATCTGGGTCCACCACTGTTTGATCATCAGAGTCACTGCAATTCAAAATGTCAAACTAGGCTGTAAAGATAAAAGTCTGATACTCAGCCTGCTGTCTTTTAAAGCAGATGATACAAGAGAGTCAAATTTATTTATACAGCATCTTTCAACGTTCAGAGACAAAAAGATAAAAGCATTAGGACAAAACAAAAATGCAATAAATACAATAAAGTTTATATTTTATGTAAAAGCTACAGAAAGCTGCTGTAGACATGCGGTTCCACAGTCTTTTATCCTGTCTTCCTTCTCTCACCCCAACCAATCACAGAAGATGGCCCCGCCCCTCCCTGAGCCTGGTTCTGCTGGAGGTTTCTTCCTGTTAAAAGGGAGTTTTTCCTTCCCACTGTCGCCAAAGTGCTTGCTCATAGGGGGTCATATGATTGTTGGGTTTTTCTCTGTATCTATGAAGCGCCTTGAGGCGACTTTTGTTGTGATTTGGCGCTATATAAATAAAATTGAATTGAATTGAATTGAAAAAAGGTTTTAATCCTGATTTCAAAGAACTAATAGACTATTTGTTTTATTCCACAAACGTATGTTACTCTCATTCTGTAATCTGTAGTGGAATACATGTTAAAAGTAACCTTCCCAACACTGAGCATAACTATGCTCCATAATCTGAGTTAAAGAAAGAGTATAAATATTAAAAGGAAGCAGTCCGACAACAGAACCCTGAGGAACCCACACGTGACCTTTATTTGGTCAGAAGTATGTTTGCAGAATGACAAAATAATCTGAATTTGTCAAATAAAATTCAAACCAATTAAGCGCTGAGAGTCCCAGCCGTTTTTCCAGCCTATCAGGCAGCATATTAAATGCAGCACTGAGATGAAGCACTACTAAGACTGTAACGTTTGATGCATCACTATTACGCTGAATAAAACGGTGATGAGAGTGGTGTCAGCGCTATGATCAGAATCCAGACACTGAGGAGATTGTTCTGAGTGACTTTGCTGGTAAACAACCGTCTCAATAACTTTTGCCAAAAACATTAATTTAGATCAGCTGGTAATTACTAATTACTGACACATCCAAGTTTTTTAAAAGAGGTTTTATTACTGCATTTTTCAGGGTCTTAGTAAAATGCTGTGATTTCAGAGATGTATTATCTATCTGTGGTATCAGTGGGCAATATATCAAAGGAGAAAGGTGCAGATTTCATCTATTTAGCAATTTCTGTCAAAGATATGAGGTTTAAAGGTTTATTATTAAGTTATTATGTTATTACTGTCTCTTGAACTTGAAACACCAACTGGTTGACTCGTCTTTTATATTTTCTCAGTAAAAATGCTGCAAAATCATTATAGGGTTTATTAGACGATAACTCAGAAGGAAGTGGTGGCAACGTTTTTGTAACCTCTAAATTACTAAATAAAACACAAGTGTTATTGAGGATTTTTGAGAAAAGGGACTGTCATTCCCGCTTTTTACTTTTGATTATAAATCTGAAGATTTAGATCTGAAGATGTCTTTATTAATATTGTAATGAGCCTGCACTTTAGGTTTCCTCCACCTCCATTCAGCCTGTCTGCACCTGTTCTCAGTTCTAACCATTAAATCGTTGATCTTTTCCCTCCACGGATAATTTTGGTCTTAATTGGAGCAATAGTATCCATAACAGTGAGCAGACTAAGGTAAAAACCATCATCAGCAGAATCCAAAAGCAAAGATGATGGAGGTATTAGGGGTGCAACGATACACAAAATTCACGGTTCGGTTCGGTACTTTGGTGTCACGGTTCAATATTTTTTCGATACAAAAAAATGTTCATGCCTTTTTAATTTGTCATTTATTAAAATTATAAATATATATTTTAACTCAAAAGTACAGTTTTTAAATTGACGTTAACGCCACAACACGGCAAATCTCTGTTAATGAGCTACCGCGGATCGCCCCGTGCGTGGGGCTGGACGGCCAACACGTTAACGAGCTAACTGCGCTAACACACTAGTTCCCACCAATGTAATTGAGCATTGCTGGCCCATCCAACATACTGTTTTACTTTTGTCCATGACGCGCTTACCTTCAGGGTCATACGTCACATGAAGACCATGCACAGACAGCATTGTCAGAAGGAAAGTTGATAAAATAAATTAAAAATGTTGTATTGTTCGATACATATGCGTACCAAACCAAAAGCACTGTATCGAACGGTTCAATATCGATACGAGTATCGTTGCACCCCTAGTAGGTATATAAGCCTCAATAACCTGTGGACACGTATTGTCACTGACACGTTGATAACTTCATCTTTACCAGTGATTTTAAACACGACACAATAATGATCTGAACAGGCTACATCACTGACCCCAGTGTCAAATACATTTAAACCTGTAAAGATCCGATACTCTTCTCTCAGGGCCTTCAACTTTCAGATTAGTGCAAAGCTCAAGCCCAGATTACCCAGATCTTCAGGATCAAGCCAAGTCTGCATCAATGGTGCAGTTTGAGGCTCCGCCCCTTTCATTGATGAACGATTATCATCTTCAGGATGGGATGCTGAATCGTCCATTGATGCTACAAATCTGTAACGTCACGGCCTGTTCGCTGATAGGTTTATTCTTTGTTTGCTTAAATACTCAAATGAACATGAAGCACCAAAGGTCAAAGGTCACTCAGTCTGCTCTTCAAGTCGATTCATTCGTCTACATGGTGACATGCACTGTGCTCACAGTGGCCGAGACTTTCTATTGAGCAAATGTCTGTGACATAAGTCCAGTATTATTAACAGCTTATTGAACATGAACCATAAAGTGCAACACACATGTTCCCTGATTTTTCCCGTTTCTTTAAGACCAAGCATCCCAGCTGTTTCCCAGGAATCTCCAAGTATCTCTGACTTTTTAAAAATAATTGGTAAACACATATTAGTAAGTTTTACGTGTTTGTCGTGTTGCCAGAAACACGGTCCACACACTAAATACAGTTTATACCCATCTGTCAGTGCAACCTGGCAACACACAACGCGGTTCATTTGTGCTGCTGGACTCAGGAACACCGCTGTTATTAAACAAAGGCGAGCTGAGCGTGTTTTTGCCTTTGGTATAGTTTGAAAGATATCAATCAAGCCAAACTTCTGGCATTAAAAACTTGTAACTGAGATATGGTAAAAAGACAATATAACTTTATAAACATTGATGAAAATATCCACGCTGGACAGCTGTGGCTGTGACTCGTCTGTGGTTGGGAAAAGGCGAGTGTGCAGAGCCGGTCAGCAAAATACAACAAAAAACAAAGATGCTGCAAAATCAAACGATTTGTAAAATCATTTCACACATCACTGATGTCCTGTCCCATATCATTTTCATTTTACAAGTATTATTATACATGAAGTCACATGTCAAGCGCCTTAAGGACACGCTATGAGAATTAGCCTGGGAAAAACACTTTCCACAGCTTTAGTGCAAAGACGATACAAAGCTGCTGCCAGATACTCATATCTGCTATTTAGTCACACTGATTAAACATCAGAGTTTTAAAATGCTCCAAAAAGGCACCAACAACACAAACACAGCTGGCAAGAGACTCCAGCTGAGCCGAGGTCTGTCAGACAGCTTAGAGCCGATTTCCCTTCTAAGTCCAGGAAGAGTCAACAAAAACAAAAAACTTCCAACAGAACCAGAACTGTGTTTTGTAGCAGGAGACCAACATGTTCATTTGGGGTTTTCAACAGAGGAGTCGGTGGGACTGACTCACGTTTTGGATGAACAGGTAAGTTTCATAGTGATGACATCATGTTTTTAATCGTTTACACCTTCGTGGTAGCTCTGCTTTCTTAGTCAGTAAAAATAGGACCAAACGTCTGACTGACAGCTGATTTCTCAGGTTGTTAACGAACCATCGAACCACTGACGCTCACACCTAACAGTCTGAGTTTCTGTGACATCACAAAACTGGAACTCTTCAGATTTGTAAGAGCCTGATGTTGTTGACTAATGTGCTGCATATCAACGTGCATCATTTAATGTAGTGATAGATTTGATAGATTTCAAGATGGCGCCAGTGTGTGTGGCTCGCTGTCTGGCTCTACCTCTGTTGTGTTTGCTTATGTTGTTTTTTATTGCTAGAGTCGCTTCTGAGGCCACTATTATAGATCTTGGTTCACTGGCACAGTATGTTAAACCAGTCATCACTAATCTGGGAGTTAAAATAGAGGCAAATCTTAAACTTGAAAGCCAGGTCAGAGCTGTTGTAAGATCGAGCTTTTTTCATTTGAGGGAATTAGCCAAAATAAAGCCTATCTTATCGAAACAGCAGTTTGAGACAGTAATCCATGCCTTTGTTACTTCTAGGTTGGATTATTGTAACGCACTTTATTTTGGGGTTAGTGAAGCGTCCATTAGGCGCCTGCAGGTTGTGCAAAATGCTGCAGCAAAGTCTGAGCACATTACCCCAATTTTAATTTCACTCCACTGGCTACCTGTACATTTTAGGATTGTTTGTAAAATTCTCTTATTTGCTTTTAAATCTGTTAATGGCCTGCCCCCCCCCCACCCCCCCCCCCCACCTCTCGGAGCTACTACAACCATATACACCTGCCCGTTCCCTTAGGTCCACCAATCAGCAGCTCCTTAACCCTTTAAGACCTACCATAGAACCAAGTCCGCCAGAGCTTATATTATATGTTTACATGCTGTGGAGCCATTTTTGGGAGCATTTCAAGTTGCTATACATCAATACAACCATTACAGCCTAAATTTTAATAATATGTCTGCATTAAGTGCATAGTAATTACATAAATTGCAAAAAAGTGCAATAAACTACCAAAAAATTAAAAATCGTTTTGGTTTTTTTAACATATTATTTCTAGTTAGAGAAATTTAAGAGGCTTATCCCTCAAAACTGTAAATACAAAAAATTTGAACAAAATAGTTTCCCACCACAGGAAATTTATTTTGAGTGTCTTCATAGTTTTATTTTTGAAATACACCAATTTTTATACACTGCAGGAAAAACGAAAATAAATATTATAATGCAAATTTGCAAAAAAGCAGCATATGCATCAAAATAAACTATTTCCAGCAGTGCAATATGAGTCCTAAGCATCCCAGAAACCACACAGAAAGTCATAAAGTCAAACATAACTTTTAAAAACACCAGTATAGGCTCATGAGGCCCTGATGGTAAAAAACTACATTTCCGCAATGACATGACATCACTTCCGGTTTCGGGCAGGACATGGTGGACATGCGATTGTTCGAGTTGATGGATGTAGGAAGTGTTACAAACAGCTGAT
Organism: Neolamprologus multifasciatus; assembly: GCF_963576455.1. Classification (NCBI taxonomy): domain Eukaryota; kingdom Metazoa; phylum Chordata; class Actinopteri; order Cichliformes; family Cichlidae; genus Neolamprologus; species Neolamprologus multifasciatus. Next base: position 2,117,769 of record NC_140458.1, on the reverse strand, counting down.
CGGATCGGCAAAGCGTGTTTCTGGAATATTATGTTTTTGTTGCTGCAAGTGCTTTTTATGCAGTTTTTGCAAAGCTATATGTGGAAGGAAACTGTGACCGAGGACAAGCTGATGGCATAAGATGTAAGTACAACTCCTCCGGTTTCATATGCAAAAAACATTATTGTGCTAGCTGACTTGGTTGCAGTGTTACAGGGATTTAAAAATAGTTGTGCAAAGCAGAGCGTGCTGCTCTGACCGGCTTTAAAGGGTTAAGGTACCGAAAACTAAGTATAAACTTAAAGGTGATCGTGCTTTTGCTGTAGTTGCTCCAGAGTTGTGGAATAATCTACCCTTGCATGTTAGGCAGGCCTCTTCTCTTTCTGAATTTAAAAGTCTTCTTAAAACATCTTTATTCGCTGAAGCCTTTGGCATTGATTAGAGGGGTTGACTCAATTTGTTTTAACATGTTTCAATTTATTTTAGTTTTTTAGTTATTTATTTTATCTTATCTCATTTTAATTTTCTTTACTTATGCTATTAGCATGTACAGCACTTTGTGAACTCTGGTTTTATGTTAAAGTGCTTTATAAATAAAGGTGGTATGGTAGTGTTAAAACCATCAAAAATAAACTTGTGCTTTCTTTAAAGAAAAAAGGTTAAACGACATCTCGCTGAACCCAAAATAAAGCACACGTAAGGCTTCACAGTAACGTATACATGCTGCTGATGAGCTGAAAATCTATAGCTGAGGTGGTGTTCGTCCTCTGACTCTTCAGCCTGACAGAAGCAGAAATACTCAGGAGGAAAATAGATCATGAGCTCTGTGATTCGGGTGAAGTGGGAAGTGAGTCACATTTTCTTTTGTATCGTACACAAAGAAGGTCGTTTTTTAACGAAATGATTGGACAAAACCCCGAAATGTTCTGGTACGAACATGGAGGCTTTATCTGAAAGCATCTAAATGTGTTATCATGTGATTTATCTCAGTTATAATTATCAGAATCCCTGTTTGATCAGTGATTTGTGAATGATGCCGTTGACACAGTGTACTGTGCAGCCACGGGGAGGACAGAGCAGCAGCACCACTCTTTTATGTCAAACTGTCAGTCTCTGTACAGTCACATGCCACGCCCGGCCGGCTTTGCTGCCTTAAATTCCTCCGATCACGCACAAAGTGTGGCTTTCTGCTCTGTTTTGTGTTACAGCGCTGTCAGCACAGACAGGTCAAACATTCACAGGCAGCTTTAGGGGCCATGAAAGAAGATCCTGCTGATCGTCTCCAAGAAAAACCTCGAGCTTTCACCTGGCAGGTGGACCGATTCAGTCACAGCACCAGTGGGATGAAGTTGAAATGACATCCTGGGAACAATCGTGTTGGTTCTTCTTCTTTTGGCTGCTCGCCACAGCATCCGTCTGACCCGATCCCCAGCATCCTCCTCTGTCACACCAAACCTCTGCACGTCCTCCTTCACAGCATTCACGAATCCTCTCTGTTTCCTCCTCCTTACATCTCCATAGTCAGCATCCTTTGTCTAATATATCCACTATGCCTCCTCTGCACTTGTCCTTGCCAGTGTCCTCTTTCCTAGACATCTCCACTCCCTCCTTACTGATCCTGTGTAGTTCATTGTCCTCCATCTGTCCCCTTACCTCGCTAATTTTCCACATTCATCAGCTCTCATCTTCTAGACACACTCTTCACTCATTTGCACATGTCTGTGGTTAACCACCCTAACCTGCTGCACATCCTTTCCTTTCTTAATGCCCAGTGTCACACACAGCTACTAAGCCTTTTCCTTTGCCACCTCTCTCTTTCCTGCACGCCTCGCCTCAAAGTACTCTTGTCAATCTCTTCATCTCCCTGGAGTAGTGTAGTTGTTGATGGAAAATCTATTTAGGAAAAATAACTACTGTGCACACAAGACAAAAGGTTTTTGGATGGGTCCAACCAGGGATCTATAGGGGTCGTGAGACTGCACGAGTTAAGGACAGTAATCACCTCTTGTTGGCTCTTTTGATTGGATTTTTTGCTGATTGATACGGATTTTTATGGACAGACTGAAGCATTAGATTTGAATTATCTGATACTGTTTTCTCATCGTTTAAATCTTATTAGCCTGTCAGGTGTTCCACAGGGGTCAGTTTCAGGCCCAGGCTTGTTCTCCTTATATATCCTCATAGAGCATGTAAGTGAGATGCATGGGTCAAGTTGTATTTCTTATGTTAACTACTTACAGATATATCAATGTCACTATCAGGCCATCTGACTGTGGTATGCCAAGTTGTCTTGAGGACTTCCTTTGCAAGGTCAAAAATTAATTTCCTCCAACTAAACTCAGAAAAAATGAAATTGCTGTCCACGAGTTTTGGCCCACGCCTGAACAGATTCTGGCATTAGCTGATGATGAAGGTAAATTTCATGGCAGTTGTAAAAATATCCTAGTGATATGCATAAGATGTAACTAATGAAAGGATATAGACAACTGATGAAAGTTGCAAAAGTGTGTAATGATGTTGGTCTGGACTGTCATTTTGGTGATCAGCTCAGACACTCAGAAATCCTCAGACTACATGGAGGGAGATACTAAAACAGCATCAAAAATGTGGCTCTCATTGGGCGTGCAGCACAACCAAAGCAGCAATCATAACTAAGGCATGACATTACCGGTGTCATTGGGGGATAGTTTCCTGCTGTTCAAAAATCTCTAAATGTGGGCCTGTTTGATCAGGCACAGTGAGAGGAAATCCCTTCTTCTTCCAGTACTGGAGCTACTCCTCAAATACTGTAGTGTAGTGCAAGGCTGCAGTGGAGGAGTCTACAATGTAGGTTGGTGCATGGATTATAATAGTTTGCAATTCTTTAGGTTGATGATAAAACTGTCGGTGCAGTGCAGCATCATTTTGTTCAGTTATACAACTCGTAGAATCAAAGTTGAAGGAAAAACCAGAAACATTATCAGTTCACATTCAACGAAAATGCTGTGAAACATGTTGGCTGAAACTGTAAACCTTTAAGAAGAGGCTGAAAACTGGCCAAATAATGAGCACAGTTAATAATTATTAAATATACTGTCCAGCAAATATAGTGCTATATCAAAGCTGTTTACTGATCTGTTGAAAACTACAATTTATTGTGTATGTTTAACTAAATAGCACAAAACTTAATGTGTCATTAAGTTGAATGAGTTAACCTGGGACCTGAGAATGATCTACATAAAAACATGATATCAGACTAGCAATAAACTACATAGCCCACATTATAAAGAAATGAATGCCTTATTGTCGACAAATACATGTCAAGGAGTTGGTCATGTTACCAAGGCCATAGAGTATTAATTTAAGTGGTTGAACGAATACATTTAAAAGGAAATATCAGCAGATGTAATTTTGCACATAAATTCATATATATATAAAATATTTCATGTAAAGCTATTTCTGAGCCAACATACAGTTTCACCTTTTTAAGTAGGGACCAGCGTAACTAACGCTTGCCCTGTCCTGCTAGAACTTCGTGCAGTGTTTGATACTGTTGACCACAATATTTTATTATTAAAGGTAAAGAGTCCTCTTCACACACTGAGGTTAATTATTACAGGTACTGTGCTGCAGTGGTTTGTATCATATCTATCTAATAGACTCCAGTTTGTGCATGTAAATGGAGAGTCCTCTTCACACACTGAGGTTAATTATGGAGTTCCACAGGGTTCAGTGCTAGGACCAATCCTGTTTACATTATACATGCTTCCCCTAGGCAGCATCATTAGAAGACATAGCATACATTTACACTGCTATGCAGATGACACCCAGCTCTATCTGTCCATGAAGCCAGATAACACACACCAATTAGTTAAACTGCAGGAATGTCTTAAAGACATAAAGACCTGGATGACCACTAACTTTCTGCTTCTTAATTCAGATCAAACTGAGGTTATTGTACTCGGCGCTGAAGATCTTAGAAATATGGTATCTAACCAGATTCTTACTCTGGATGGTATTACCTTGGCCTCCAGTAACACTGTGAGGAACCTTGGAGTCATTTTTGACCAGGATATGTCCTTCAACCCACATATTAAACAAATATGTAAGACTGCGTTCTTCCATTTGTGCAACATCTCTAAAATTAGAAATATCCTGTCTCAGAGTGACGCTGAAAAACTAGTTCATGCATTTATTACTTCCAGGCTGGACGACTGTAATTCATTATTATCAGGAAGTCCAAAAAACTCCCTGAAAAGCCTTCAGCTAATCCAAAATGCTGCAGCAAGAGTCCTGACAGGGACTAGAAAGAGAGAGCAGATTTCTCCTGTTTTGGCTTCCTGTTAAATCCAGAATTCAAAATCCTGCTCCTCACATACAAGGTCTTAAATAATCAGGCCCCATCTTATCTTAATGACCTTAAAGTCATGGAAAAGATTTTCACATGATCAAATAGTTTAATTTAGCATTATGTCATTCTGTTAACTTAATTAATGATGAGCTTATTCACTGCAGTTGATTGAGTTGATGCAAACCGTGCAATTACGTTAGTCCAGCAAAAGCACTTAATACTACTGGAAAGCTATTTCTTAAAGTGGAAATCCTTCCCTAAATTATTTTAACTTCATTCAAAGAGTTATTCTTTGGAGTGTTCAACAAAGTCTGGTTAAAATAAAACTTTAAAGAATGTATTAAAAACTCACATACCTGTCACTACATCCTTCACTCACTATGTGTTTATAGACCTCTCCATTCAATCATTGGTTGCTATTAATCTCTGTCTCTCTTCCACAGTGTGTCTTTTGTCTTGTCTACTTCCTCTTACCCCAACCGGTCGCAGCAGATGGCCCCGCCCCTCCCTGAGCCTGGTTCTGCCTGAGGTTTCTTCCTGTTAAAAGGGAGTTTTTCCTTCCCACTGTCACCATGTGCCTGCTCACACAGACTCGTCTGATTGTTGTCTCTAACAGATTTCTTTTAATTCCCCTTACTGGACGTTTGATTCTTACAATCCAAGCGGGCTAATGAAAGAGGCACCGGCCTCCTTATTACAACAACTCATGTTTTCCTCTCTGGTCTCTATTTAAAGTCTGGTGTAGACTGATGTGTAGTGACTGTCTGTAAACACGTGTTCATGAAGTGCACTGATCAGGTCACCTCAGCAGGTATCAGCTTGAGTTATGACCTCCCTCCTCTGTTTGTCTCTGCCTGTTTCACTCTGTCAGAGATCCACTGGTCTCTGAACTCTGTGTGTGTGTGTGTGCTGCGCATCATCTGATAAGATGTTTGTTTACATGCACCACAGCGTCAGCGCATCGAGGAGAAAACCCTCCCCGACATGCGTTCCCAGATAATCGTATGTTCCAGAGTTCTGAGATGAACAGGAGCCAGAAAACATTCATGCTGCAGATTGTTCAGCTCCGCATGAAGGCGAGCCCTTTTGATCATTGAGCCGTTCAGCCAGGAGATGTGGTGCTAAATGAAAACACGGCTAACTCGCTGACAGCAATTACTGAGATGTGGCTTCTTGCTACAACAGGCGGCGAGCAGGAAGGAGGAGTGCTCAGTCACCAAGACGAACGGGAACACTTTCCAAGAAAAACTCCCCGTGACGGCTGATCTGTAGAGCTGGAGCCTCTTCATAATGTGTCCTTGTGCTATTCAGGCTTTACGTGGATAATAGATCGTTGAAAGCTTTTAAGAGAGTGATTTTCTCTTTTCCCTCTTATACAGTAGTCACCAACGGAAGTCGCGGTTGGCAGGTTTTGGTTTAAGAAAAGAAAAAGATCTTTGTAGATGCTCCATATCTGTGAGTTTATTAGAGGCACATAAAGAAGGAAAAACATGCTGACCTATATTCAGATCGCTGCCAACGAGCTCAACACTAATTAGGGAAATTATGGGGTTAATTAACATAAGATTAAATATTTATTTTTCTGCAAAATGAAATAAAATAAATCCTCCATTTGTCTGGATTTAATGGTTTAAGGTTTTGTGCAGAATTCTGATGGAGACAAGAACATAAACGCTGGATGACTCATCCCTCACTGCTTCAGTAAGTCAGATGACAAACCTGATTTGTTTTGTCACATGGGGGAAGCAGGGGCGTAATTTCCAGGAGGGTTAGGGGGGTTATGACCCCCCAATAATCAGACCCAACCAATATAACCCCCCAATAAGATGATGAATTATCTTGCATAAATAGGCTGTTGATTTTCTTTAATCATCTGGGAATTTACCCAGATTTATTTATTTATTTAGACAGAGATCTTGACCCCCCCCCCCCCCCCCAGTATTCAGCACAAAGTTACGCAGATGGGAGGAAGAAAACAGCGAAAATCCAAATCTACAGTTACAGACTGTTCGAAAGAAGATTTCAAAACCAAACGCTGTGTGATAATGAAACAGATGCTTTAGGTGCGCAGGTGTATTTGTAGATCGACAGATGATGAGTGCATGGTCTAAACTTCTACTTTCACTTCATATTTGATGCAACATGATCTTTATCTTATAAATAATGGCCCCCATCACGATCATGATTGCGTGATTCAGTGCAGGCCTGTTCCTCGGATTCCTTTTCTAAACCTCCTTAATCTTCATTTCTAGTTTCGTGCTGCTAAAATGGGGAAACATCTGTACTCACCCCCAACGTCTCACATATGGACAGTTGATCAAGACCCGTCAGCATCACATTTTTATACAAATTGCACCACTTAACATAGTTTTTCTACAGGTAAACACCGTGAACGTCTTCTTAAACTTCATCAAACTGCGAGTAAAAAACCAAGCAAAGCAAAGCTTGAGACCTGAGCCACAGTCCCCCGGTTCCCTTTCTCCTGTGTAGGCTTCATGGCTCCTTTTACGCAGGAGCATTTGCTCAGATTTGATCTCATGCAAATGAGATTTAGTTTTAATTACTTGCTCTTTGTGGCCCCTCAGGCTTGTGAAAAATAACCGTCTGAACTGAGTAGTCTGGGTGTCTCGTGCACATTCTTACATCGTCAGGATTAAGAGAAGATCTCTTACTGAAACATTCACAGCACTTCAGCGCACGTCTAGATTCAAACGTTTTTCTGGGCTCGCAGATCAAATCAAAGATTAGCCTCGGAGAGTCAGGTCTTCATCTCCAGCAGACATCAGAACAACAGCTCTCTGAAGCTGTATTTGACCCCTGCATGAAGTGCCTGATGAGGCTGTTTGAAGTTAATCCAGCCACAACTTCTCTGCCTGAACGCGCTGCTGACAAATACAAGACCTCAAATTAATTTTGTTAATCAAGTTATTAAGTAACAACAATGAAAACATCACCAAACAGTCTGCAGGCACACGAACAACTCTGATGAGGTTACACTTGTTTCTCCCTGGTTTTACAAACCTCCAATTAATAATGAATAAGTTCTCATGTAAACACCACCATGATGGTGATTGGAAGTGAAGCACACATTCATACCATTGTACGTGTAAATATAACTTATTTATAGGAATGAAAAGAACAAAGCATCTCTGCAGAGATGAGATAACCTGCTGCACGTGACCTCAGCTGATCTCTGCAAATCAGGCCTTTGCTTCAGCACAGCAGTGAGACTGAAGCCACTGTGGGTAAAACACTCGTGACAGCCTGCTTGGAGTTTGTCAAACTGCATTTAAAGGACAAAGTGCAAAGAGATTTGTTGATTTGATGAGACAAACTCCCAGGCACTGATCATCACTCAATGAACCTACTGGTGCAGCTGAGCACGGTGGAGGCATCATCATGCTGCAGGGCTGCGTCTCAGCAGCACAAACACAGAGACCTGGAGTAAACCAACCAGACAACCCTGGAGTGCCTTCAGCTGCAGCGTCACAGGTAAAGTCCAGAGTTTAAACCCAGAGCATCAGTGCAGCCAGCACAGGCAGCATTTTAAAGGTTTACGTAGCCACAGTTAACAGTCCTGCTGTCAAACTTAGTATTAAGTTAAAGGTTAAGCTTGGCCAATGACATTACCCTGATTTATTTTTTGATTCCACAATGGTCCCAAATTTACAAAGGCTTAAAACTGGCAATTAAAGAATAAAGTCTTCAGAGAAGTGTCCTGATGCATCTCAACCATCCAGGAAAGCAAATCTCCAAAAGTTGATTCTGTTCATCTGGACGAAGCGTTTTGTGGGAGAAACATTTCTGAAGGAACTGAAGGAACAACGGGCTGGGAGGTCAAACCTTCAGTGGGCTGGTTTCAGTCTAATGCAAATGTCCTGTTTATAAGATCCTGCAGTCAGCTGAGACTGAAGACGTCAGCTGATGATGACGAAACGTTTCTCCCACAAAACGCTACGAACAGATGAACAGAATCAACTTTTGGAGGTCTTCAGAGAAGTGTTTTTGCAGCCACGGGCTTCACCTCCTGCTGACCATCAGAGAGACTACAAGGCACATCTACAGTAGCCTCAGTTCTTAGACACAGAAATCATCTTTCATACTGAGGTTCTGAGGTTTACCCAAAATACTGGAAACTACCTCTGCTGCTAGAGAAGCTTCTACAAAAGACTAAATTAGTTTTAGAATACTTTTTAAATGTCAAATAGGATGTTTGATTTTTACATAATATTAATAATAACAGAATTGCAAAAAGCAAGAAACACGGACTGTGACTCATTGATGTGAGTGTAAAGTGAAGGGATGTGAATACTTTATGAGTCCTGGACATGTGTGCAGCTCCCAACACTGTTTCTCACTCACTGCTTTTCTTTCTGCCTCCTCATCCTTTACAGAAACACACACACACACACACACACACACACACACACACAAACAGCCTTTAGCCTTCAGTCATCAGAGCTTCTCTCTCAGCTATTGTCTGGGTTCATTCGTAATATCTGGGTTAGGGATTTGTGTACATGTGTGTGTGAGCAGGAGTGTGTGTGTGTGTGCATACAGTAAAGGTGTGTGTCTACATCTCCACAGTGATATAACAGAGAGCAGGTCATCCCAGCAGCCATCACATCTCATTTACCCACCCTCCTCCTCCTCCTCCTCCTCCTCCTCCTCCTCGTTCTCCTCTCTTTCTCACCCCCCTCTTTGTTTATCACTCTCTCTCTCTCTCTCTCTCAGACCCAAAACACACCTGCAGAAGCTCACTCACCTTGGTCCGAGTGAGACGGCAACCCATTCTGCCTTTGCCCTCGGACAGGTCAGAGTTAGGAGCAGCAGAGAGGAGAAAATGGTGGGGAAATGGTGAGTATGACAGGAAAAGAAAAGGAATAAGATGGAGAGATCAGATGAAAGAAACTGCAGAGGAGAGGAAGGAAAAGGGCAGGAGAGGGTTCAAAAGCATGAGAACGAAAGACGGCGAGAGAATAGAAAGAAAGAGAGAGAGAGAGAGAGTTTGTTGAGCCTCGTCCGCCCACCAGCTCACATCTCCAAACTCTGAAAACCCACAATCCCTGGCTAATCAGCTGTCCTCCTGTGCTGCTGAGGAAACTACAGCTCCCATGATGCTGCGGTGTAAACAGCAGCAGCAGCAGTCGGTGGGAAGCAGGTCCATCGCATTAAACCCCTCTCTCCTCAGGAATGAGAAATAATGATGGGCGAGCAAACTGCAGCAGGAGCAGCACACAGCGGGACGAGCGAGACAGAGAATGAATGGAAGAGAGAGAGAGAGAGCGGTACATGTAAAGAGCAGAGCTGTCTTCATCTGACTGTTTCTTCCCTTTCTCTCTGTGTTCTTCTCTCTCTCTCTCTCTGCAGCTCGGCTCCTGCTGGCCAATCACAGTGGCTGGATGCAGGAGGAGGGAAACATTTGCTCTGATTGGTCAAAGGAAGTGTCAGCTGAAGCATCCATTCAACGTTTTTCTCTCCCCGCTGCTCCTCTCTCTCTCTCTCGTTCTCTGTATTTTGTTGGTCTGTCCTTGTTTCACTCGCTCTTCTTCACACGGTGCTTTTTCTCTCGTCCCCATCTGTCTCAGAAAGCCCACAGCAGTGTGTGTGTGTGTGTGTGTGTGTGTGTGTGTGTGTGTGTGACCCTTTTTAGCCTTCATAACTCACATGTTCAGAAATGAAAGTGCACTTTGATGTCCTGTAATATGGACGTTATTTAGCATGAAAGTACATTTAGCACAGCTTCATTTAGAGTTAAAGCTGGACAGAAAACACGGTCCAATCCCGTTTGAACACTACATCTTAATCTGGTAGTGTCGGGGCGGGGCGATCGTGGCTCAAGAGTTGGGAGTTTGTCTTGTAATCGGAAGGTTGCCGGTTTGAGCCCCGGCTTGGACAGTCTCGGTCGTTGTGTCCTTGGGCAAGACACTTCACCCGTTGCCTACTGGTGGTGGTCAGAGGGCCCGGTGGCGCCAGTGTCCGGCAGCCTCGCCTCTGTCAGTGCGCCCCAGGGTGGCTGTGGCTACAATGTAGCTGCCATCACCAGTGTGTGAATCTGTGGATGACTGGATGTGTAAAGTGCTTTGGGGTCCTTAGGGACTGAGTAAAGCGCTATACAAATACAGGCCATTTACCATTAATCTAAAAAATTATATATATATATATATATATATTTATAAATAACCCAACATAATGGAGATCCTGGTACTCTGATCCCATGCTGCTATATTTGGCGATAGAAACATGGAATTTCTCTCTAGTGGGGAAGGCGTCATGATCAAGCTTTCAGTCTAAGTTCAACATTTTAGTTTATTTTTTTGTTTGTAAGTTATATTATAATTATCATCTAGTTTCAGATTTCCTGCACTCCTGTCTTTCCTCTATTTGTTTCTTTTGTCTCTTAAGTCTGTATTTCTTTGTTAGACCTGCTGTTACTTCCTGTTTTATTTTGTTACCCTCTCGTCTCGTCTCGTCTCGTCTAACAAGTCTGTTTAGTTTTGCTTGTGTTTTCTGCTGTGTGTGATTTCCCCGCCTGTTTTCCCTTCCCTGATCATTTCAGTGTATTAAGAGCCTCAGTTTGTGGTAGTTTCCTCCTTACTTTATGCACATTGTTTCCTGCCTGTTGTTGGATTTCAGTTTTATTAACTTTGTCTCCCAAATCTGGATTTTGGATCTGATTTTTCCCACTACATCTGACTGAAGGATCCTGAGCTAGTGTGTGGTTGAAATATTTTACCTACATATGATCAGAAGTGACCAAAGAAAGACAACTTTTAACAGGTTTTACAAAATCAAAAGTGTAAAAGGTCCAGACACAGACAGCAAACAGGACCAGACTGTTTATACACTGAGAGGCTGACTAAAAGCGAGACACAGGTGAATACAATAAATTCAGCAAAAAGGAAGAAATAAAACTTATGTGAAGCATAAAAGGAAACTAACTTTCAAAATAAAACAGGAAATAAACAAGTGAACTAATACGGACATAAATACTAACAGGTCGGAGTAGAAAACAGGAGAACTGAGATATTAACACAAAGATGAGAGTGAGTGAGGAACAGCCTCAGAAACAGACGAAACTAAAACTAACAGACATAAAACAAAACACAGGAACTAAAATTCATCGAAACCATTAAAGGAAACGAGCAAAGTCTCAGTGATCTCTCAATAAACACATTTTGCAATAGAAAACCAAAGAGGAATGTTAAATCTATCAGTCTAATCCATTACAAGGGTAAGAGATCGTGGCAGAGGTGTGGTTTATGGCGTCGTGGTGGTCACGTCAGACCCATCGCCTGCACAGCTGCTTCAGTTGCTTGTGTAGATGCTGGCGGCATACACAGGGAGCGAGCAGTGGCGCAGAGGCAACAGCTGAACAGACTTCAGGGCCCGGCCGAGCACCAGATGCAGGTGCTGGTTGGGGTCACCGTGCCACGACGCACCGGATGGGGGAGGGCGACAACCCACAGTTATTCCTGGAGACCATCCAAGCCATCTCAGAGCGTGCCAGTGTCCCACGGCAGAATGGGCGCCATGGCTGGTTCTCTCTGGGAATGCTCAGACAGCAGCTCTGAGCTTGCCGCCAGCCTCGCCGGGACCTTTGGAGACATCTGATGGGACATTTTGGATCGCTTGGACCTTTCCCAGGAAAACCGCTGCCTGGTTGTTGGATGACGGCAGAGGACCAGACACTGTTTGTGGAAGGGTGTCCCAGAAAGATGGCAGACCCTGGCCCAGTAAAAATGAGATTCAGTACATCCTGGACCTTAGACAAAGCTGCACACATTGGGGAGGTTGTCACTGAAAAATGTGCTCCAGGCCCAGAAATGTCAGCAGGGCCTCTACAGAGTGGCAAATTCACCAGGAGATAAAGTACTTCTATTATCAAGCTCAAAGTTAGTCACCAAGTGGCAAAGACCCTTTGTGGTCACATGGTGAGTGGGCAGCATGCAGACGGGGGTGGAGCCACACAGATATATCACCTTCATCTCCTAAAAGCATGGAGAGAGGCCAAAACCACTTCTCTGGTCTAGTGTCCTGGTGAAGGAGAGAGATGATAGTTACCTGAGCATAAATGGCAAATCTTCCAGAGAGAACTGGCTGAAATGCTGAAAATAGTTCTTGTAGTGAAGAAAGATGGGTCTATATGCTTCTGTGTCAACTACTGCAAGGTAGATTCCCTTGTCTGCAAATTCCAAGGAAACACAGCGTGAGGTTTGGACCTGTTTGTCAACTTTCGTTTGGCTTGTTCCCAGCGCCTCATGGACCATGTGCTCTGTGCCCACGCTGCAAAGCTTCTTAATGTAAACAGAGGGCTGGGTGCCGTTTTGTCCCAGCGGGGGATCGCCACCTGATCCTGTACACCAGCTGGAAACTGACAGGGCAGGAGAGGAAATACAGCACAGTGGAGAAGAGTGCCTGGCAATCCGGCCGGCGGTGGACTCTCGTCGTTCGTTCCTCTCACACTCAGACTGATGTGACTGTGTCAGAGGCAGAACTCAGGTCTAGTAGCTGCATCAGCAACTATTCTCAGATCAGCTCATTACAGCGTTCGTTATAGAAATATATGAGATCTCAAGGTTCAAGGTTCTTTATTCGTTTTATTATTATTTCATATAAAATCTTAGATTATTACAGACTTATGGTGTGAGAGGAATAGTATTGAACTGGTTAAGCAGTTATCTAGATAAGGTTCAGTATGTGCAGTGTTTAGGCAATGCATCTGATCGAATGAAAATAGAATGTGGGGTCCCTCAAGGTTCTGTTTTAGGACCAAAACTTTTTAATTTAGATATAAATGACATTTGTGATGTGTCAAAAATGTTAAATTTTGTTTTGTTTGCAGATGATACAAATTTTTATTGTACTGGAGAAAACTTGAAAGAATTGGCTAAAATTATGGTTATTGAAATGAAAAAAATTAAAAAATGCTTTGATGTAAATGAGTTATCGCTGAATTTGGAAAAAACAAAGTTTATGATATTCGGAAACCGTGTAAAGGAGGAAGAGATAGTATTATCTATAGAGGGAGTATTAATTGAAAGAGTGACAGAATTCCGTTTTCTGGGTGTAATAGTGGACGAGTTACCATGGAAATCACACATTGAACATGTTAAAAAAAGTTGGCTAAAAGTCTATATATCCTGGGTAATGTAAGATATATATTAGATTACAAGACAATGAGAATATTATATTTTTCATTGTTTCTACCCTATCTGAGTTATCGTGTTGAAGTATGGAGGAATACATATGTGACTAATATGAAACCATTATATTTATTACAGAAGAGAGCCATTCGAATTATGCATAAAGTTAAATATAGAGAACACACTAATAGTTTGTTTATAAAATCAAAATTATTAAAACTAGAAGACATAGTGAAATTACAGACATTAACTATTATGTTTAGGGCAAAAAATAAAACACTACCTCTTAAGTTACAAAGTTTATTTGTATTGTGTGGCAGAAGGAAGTTTTATTTTAAGCATCAGTTTGCTCGAACCACACAAAGGCAAATGTGTCCAACAGTCACAGGCATAAGAAACTGGAATTCTCTCAGTGATCATCTTAAGTGTTGTACAAATGTTTCTCAATTTAAAATCTGCTATAAGAATAAAATGATAAACCAATATGAAGAAGTTGAAAATAATAGAATTTAATTGTAGAAAAATGATCCTTTTAGTTTGAGATTTAGTGGTATTGCTCATTGTTGAGTATATTGTTCTGTTTGCTTTGTTTTGTTATGTACAGAATATTGTCAGAGTGTAATTTTGGTTGTAAGTGCCTACTTGTATTATCACAGATAGGGGGCAGGTGTCAATAAGAATTTATTCTTCTTCCTTTTCATGCATGGAAACAGTGTTACTTTAATTGAAAGAATGGGAAATGAATTACGGCTGTACCATGTGTGAAACAAAAATAAATGAAATAAAAAATAAAAAATAGATGTTCTTTTTTATATTCACAGAAACAGCAGTCCAGGCTTCTTTCACCAACGCCTCAAAAACATGTTGCTCAAAGTCCTGCTTCTTCTTTATTAGCAGTGACCGTTTCATTTTAAATAAGAAAGTAGAGTTCACACAAATCAGAGAAGAACTAAAGAATAATATGTTTTAAAAGGACAAAGCAGAAAGAAATGTTTCATAACCAAAATTGGTAAAGCTTGTCTTATACAGATGGTTTCCTTTCCTTGTTTCCTTCTTCATCCTTGTGGAAGACTTCTCCATCTGGCTGCTTCCTCCAGCTCAGTGCAAGATCTCCAGCGGCTCGCTGCTCCTTCAGCGTCTGTTTGAGCTGGGACACACAAAAATGTGATTTGCAGAATATGACAAAATCATTCACTAATATTCGCTATTCACTCTTTTTTGCTGCTGCATAAGTTTGTTGTTATTAGGTATATGAAAGTTAAAGCAGCTCAAAACCAGCTACCTGTTTCAGCATGGCGTCCATCACATCATCGTCATTCAGATCCAGACTTGTGTTTTTCTCCAGCCTCAATCTCACCACTTGCTTGTAGGTAGGCGCTGATTAAAGAACGAGGAATACTCAGGGTTAGAAAACAAAGGATGGACAGCTTACGTCACCTGCTTTTTCTGCTGCCCTGAGTTTAGTTCAGGGTGTCAAACTCATTTCACATGGCGGGACACATACAGCCTCAGATAAACTCTCCTTTCTGTCAGTGACCAAGAAAGAAATCGCTCATTGTTTTTCTGACGCTCCAGATGTTGATCTTTGCGCTTTGACTTCCCATTTAAAGAGTTCGATCACAAATCTCAGAGTAAAAATTGATTCTGCCTTTGACGGTCACGTAAACGAGGTGGTGAAATCAGCCCCTCAGACGCTTATCGAAGGTTAAGCCCTTTATTTTCAAGCGTGACTTGGAAAGTGTTATTCACGCCTTTATTACTTCACGTTTGGATTATTGCATTTCTCTTTCAATGGGGTTGGGCAGGACACTAGTGCAAAATGCCGCAGCACGATTTTTAACTGGCAGAAGGAAATTCGACCACATCGCTCCGGGTTTGGCCTCTACATTGGCTTCCAATTGAATTAAGGATCCGTTTTAAAGTCCTTTTATTGATTTTTAAATCTCTAAATGGTCTGGCACCTGTTTACTTGTCTGATTTGTTGAGGCCTCATGTCCCCATTCGCTCGCTTCAGTCAGCTGAGCAACTGCTGCTTTCAGTCCCAAAGTCACGGCTACAACTTAGAGGAGGCCGAGCGTCCTCTGTAGCGGCTCCAATGCTTTGGAATAACCTTCCTCTCCATATCAGACAGGCTACATCAGTGCCAGTTTTTAAGTCCAGATTAAAAACTATTTTTATTCGCTGGCTTTTAACTCTGTGGGTGACTTTTAAATTAATTTTATTGCTATGCCTGGTTTTTGCTATTTTATTACTATATTTGTATTTGTATCGTACAGCACAAGTGCCAATGATGATGACGGTGATGATGATCCAGCTATTTGTTGCAGTCATGTTGGCCGTCGTGAGGGTTGACAACCTCACAACAGGATATCAAACAGGTTTGATTTGCTTATGACTAAATGATTGATGATGAGCTGGTCGTGAGGTCTTAATCGTTACCCCGCGTATACAACACGATGCACGACACACGATTAAGGCGAAACTCAACCGATCCCCAAAAAGCTCGTACGACTGAAAAATCGTCTCTAAATGGACCAAAAGCCACACAGTGTATGCCCAGCTAACGTTTCACAAAGTAATTTACATGCATCTCATGGAAGCTTTCTGTGGTTTCCAGCAGCACATTGAAAAAAGACACGTGGACAATCTAAACCGAACATATTGAAACGAGTAGCAGCACTTTAGAGGATTCATACACATCACACGGTGTCTGAGATACGTGATAAGGGAACATTTGCATGAATTCAAAACCTTGTAAAGCAGGAAATGCAAAGCAGCTTTCTTCCCAGCTTTTTCACCAGGTGAGTGGAGCGGCTGTCCCGCGCCTGTATTGAATACTGCTGTTCTAATAGTTTGATGATTTGATGAACTTTATTTGTACAGCACGTTTAAAAGAGCAGCGGTACACCAAAGTGCTTTACAATAAAAACAGGAAAATTAAGACAATAAATAAAAGACTATTAACAAAGTACCACATATGTCATCAGGTTAAGGGCACTAATTATACAGCAATAAAAGGGAATATAAGAACAAAGTTACTAAGAACAGATAGCTAAAAGATAAAGTACGTAAATAAGAAATTGAACCAAATATAAAACAGGGACTAGATGGAAAAGCTTTGTTGAATAAATGAGTTTTAAACGGGATTTAAAAGATAAAACGGAGTCTGACGCACGGATAGCGATGGGAAGGTCGTTCCACAGATTCGGTGCAACCAGGGCAAAAGCACGGTCACCCCTAGATTTAAGTCTAGATCCAGGCTGAGCCAGGAGTAACTGGGCTGAAGACCTGAGGGCTCGCCCAGGGACATGTAGAGAAGATCGACTAGATAACGAGGGGCTAAATTATTCATAATTTTAAAGGTGAGCAACAATATTTTAAATTCAATGTGACATTTTATGGGTAACCAATGGAACTCAATGACAGTTTGTTAGCCAATGAGCGTGCACTTTCACACTCAGACCACCCTCCCCCTCTACTAAGCAAAGTTTAATGCTTCTGACTCTACAGAAGCATTAAACTTTGCATTAAATCCAAAAGATCTCCAGACATCTTGGACTTGACCAAACTCTGAGTCAGGAAGTCCAAACATCTGGAAACAGGAAAAACACAGATATGGTGACAACACAACAAGCGCAAGGAGACGATGAGATAAGGGAATTAAATACAAAGCACCAGAGACAAGATGATCAAAATAAAATAGGAAGCTGAGCTGGATGAAGACTTAAAAATAAAATAAATGGAACATTAGGGACGATCGATTAAACTGAAACACACAAACCAGAAAACCTAATCCAAGGATACAAAACCCAAAACACTGAGGACCAGAGGACACATGTCAGTCTTTAGTCTTTGTTGTTCCTCCTGCTGAGTGATTCTCGACATTTCCCTGAGTACAAAATATGGTGAGAATGTGTTTCTGACAGGAGTTTGTACGTGACAGCCGAGGAACACACTGGTTAGCCAGCATAACACAGAAGGCACTAAGTTGTTACTGGCAGCACCAGAATATGGTAGAAATTCACCCCATGTACAGTTATTAGGAACAAAAATAGTTTTCCAAGTGCCAGGATGTAAGCACTTTTATTCTTTTGTTGTTTTTTTCTTTTACGTGTTTTTATCATGTAAGCCTTCAGAGCAGTGACTCATCTTTCAAGTCAATGTCAAGCAGCCGTTAGCAAAACGACTCTGAACATCTGGCCACATAACCTGACGGGACCTTGCAGAGACTGGAGGGAACGAGAGAACTGCATTACAGATGTGCTCGGGAGCATCGAGATTAAAAATACAACAAGGAAAGAGTGAAGGAACAGAGAAAAGGAGAACAGGAAGGTGGCTGGATAACAGGTGGAAAGAAAAACAAAAGATTACATGGAGTGAAAGAGAAAGCGACCGAGGGCGGCCAGAGGTCACACTGTCTCGAGCTTCAGTGAAGATCTTTCCTTCTCTCCTGCTTTTACTTTTACAGCTCCCTCTGTGTGTCTCCCTCCATCCTTTTACACTGACTGTCTTTCTCTTTAATGCAAACTCACTCCTCCTGCCTGCAGCAAGGTTGTTGGTGTGGTCACTGGAGGCCTGTACAGTGCAGTGGATCACTGTGTCCACTGCAGCGGCAGCGTCATTGTTTGGCCGGAGGACCCAAGCTGGGTCACTACAGGACGTAACATAAAGTGACTTATTTTACTTCAACCTGAAAGACATTTAGCATTCTGCTTATGGAAAACTGGACACTTCTCCAAGTGTGTAAAATCAGAGCAAGTTCATCGTTGAGCCTCATAACTAACCTTCATTTACAAAATCAGTATAACGACGCTTATGTGTGAGTTCAATAAGGAAGCCATCATGATGACCTTCTCCCGCTGACGATGTGGAGACCCAACTTTTTTAGCTCCAATTAAAATCAAGACGCTCAAAAAGACTCTGGAAAAGAGTCGAATCCTTGGGACAGAGTTTAATACACTCAATCATATGAACAGCAGGAAAAATACAAACAGACAAAGCAAAAGCCCGGGTGTACAGCTTTAAGCACAGACGGCAGAGCAACAGCAGAGGGGGGAAAGTGCTGGGGTGTCCTCTGGTCCCCTAATATATACGGACCAGTATCCCCCCCTGCTGCTGGGTAACTTTCCCACCCGTCCTCCTGCCAGACACAGCTGACACTGAGTCTCATCACCATTGAGCTCCCGTGTTTCACAGTTACGATGCTGAATGTGGGAGACAGAAGCACAAACAGGGAAAGCTTCAAAGTTCATGGGTGCGACAGCCATTTTTGTCTCCTCTGTCTCCCTCTTCAGTGTCCAGTGCTGTGGACAGGCCTCGGGGTCCATGGCCACCCAAAAACGTCACAGCGTCGCCTCAGCTGAAACCTACTAATACACATAAGGTTAAACTAATTCAAACAAAAAACAGAAACGTTAATATTTATTGCATTGCAAGTTCAGCTCACAGTGGTTTATTGTTTCTGCAGCAGTCGTGGCGAGCAGCACGATGAGGAGGACGCTCAGCTGATGGTCGAGGTCAGACTTTAGTACCCGATGTCTCTTTGAAACTAAAGAACAGGCTTGTGTCGGTTTGTGCAGCTAGTTTCAAAACACAAATGTCCTCAAAAAGATGTAAATAAATCTAAATGTGTTACAGATGTTCTGCACTCACAGTCAGCTGTTCGACTTCTGCCTCTGCTGCTTGCGTCTGCTGTCTCAGACATATTTGCACTCTTTCATTATTGTGACTCCAAGTCTCCTGTATTTGTATAGTTGTCATAGTGTAATCACTGCAGAGCTTTTCCATCGGTCACGTTTCTTTGTAGCCACTTAGAGGGTTTTTGCGCTGATATTTGAGTTCTTTTTAAAATCATTTTGCATCTACATGCAGTTATTTTCTTTGCAGCTAAATGAGTTTGAGCCTCGTTTGATTTTGCTGTAGTGCTGCACTGTAGTCCAGTGTAACATATCTGGTAGTGCCATCATTGTCTGGCTGTCTGTGTCACTCCTGTACTGCATATTTATATTATTTGTGCACTTTTACGGAGCTGGTTTTAATCTTGCTACACTGTGTATACTGACTAGAAAGGCTTTCAGTTCAATTCTGTTTTTCTTTCCCTTCTTGTTGCAGTTGTTTTGTGTCTGAAGTTTTCTTGAGAAACATCCCTACAGCCCTCTACAGGCCTGTTCAATAGTTCACACAGGCAGTCATTAGAGCTGTAACATCTCCTCCTATGGCAGAATCAGAAAGCCGTGAAAAAGATCTTCTCTTTTCCAAACACAAACAGTAGAAAGCAGCACAGAGTGAAAGAGTCTGATAGAGGGAGGGTTAAAAGAGCGACATACACAACAGAAATACAATCAGACAAGTTTATTTTAATAGAAGAAGAGAAATGCTGCTTAGCTGCAGGGCACACACACACACATACACACACACACACACACACACACACACACACACACACACATGAAGAGTGAGTCTGTGTGCAGCTTTGCAGAGCACCAGGACCAGAAATAGGCTGAGAGCACTACGAGCATTTAGAGATGAATATTTCAACCACTCTCTCACTTCTGCTCTCTCGTAACCACCGCTCCACCTTCTGTCCCTGCTTTCACTTCTTTAAACTTTTAATCCACAATCTTTAAGTTCACATCTTTGTTACTTTCTCCACAGGCCTGCCCACCACACCCACTCAAAGCCACGTCCATCGCTGCTCTCCTTCTGGTCCTCTCTGTGGAAACACATTCACGACAGTGCAGCAGATGTGGGAGCAATAATCAAATATTCAATTCAATTCAATTTTATTTATATAGCGCCAAATCACAACAAATGTCGCCTCAAGGCGCTTCATATATGATGGATTCACGTGCATTCGTAAAGAAAACTTTACCTGGTGATGTGATTGCTTCTTGAAAGTCCTATTCTGACTGCACGCGCATGTAAGATTTATAAACTGTGGAAAAATCTTACTGGCTTTGTGTTGATGGGGCGATGCTAACAAGAATGTTAGCTAGAAAGACTGGCGTGGATCAAACACACACACATTTCTCCTGCCAGCGTCAGGGCCCACTGTCACTTACAAATACACACCAGCCTGGCACGTACAGGTGGAAAGTTTCAAGACTCCCTAAAACACGTTTTCCTCGATTTGAGCCTCAGTGATCAGAAAAGTACAACAGTATCAACTTTCATGTTTGTATTGTTTGGGTCACTGAAAATTACATTTAAAATATTGTTGCTGTTATCAAAACTGGGCACTACCCTTACACATAAACGTTTATATACTGAACAGTATGTAAAGGTTGTCACATACAGTGGTCCCTCGTTTATCACCGGAGTTACGTTCTAAAAATAACCTGCGATGGGTGAAATCTGCAGCTTTATTTTTTACAGTTATTATGGATGTTTTAACCGCAGTGGTTCACCTTTCACTGTGCTGAAAACGATGTTGCGCTTTTTACCCTTCACAGTTGAAAAAGACTAGAAATAAATGTTTTTCTTCTTCTGCATTTTATCAATAAATAGTGAAAAGTCAGTGAGCACCTGTGAAACCTCATGCTGCATTAACTTAAATTACATTTGCCTTTGAACAAACACTAAACTAAAGTGCTGATGTGGATGAACACAGATCAGGAGGAGTAACGACAGCCTGTCAGTTTCACATCTGGAGGTTTTCGGGGCATCTGGAGCACCAATCGCCTTCAACATACGGCCGCACACCTTCATAGTTCCCTCTGAACACACGCACACAAAATATCACACGAATCCAAATCAGATGAACAGAATCAACTTTGGGGGATTTCCTGAATGATTGAATAAACTGTGTTTAGTTTTAGTCTTAGTGTCATTTTCCAACAGAACTGACACGAAGCAACATTGATGTATAAGTGTATTATACTGTATTGTCTACATTATTGTGAGATAACTTTTTTTAATAGAAGCCACATTTAATGACGTCTCCTGCCTTCAGTCAAACATAAAGTGTCATTATTACTACTGTCCACAAGAGGGAGCACTTGTTGTAGTATTGTGCAGCAGTTAGGGAGTCGTGGTACTGACGCTGGGTAGTAGTTACAGACGAGGAAGGAGACTCTGTCCCAGTCCAGTCCCTCCATAGTGTCACAGAGATGGAAGGCACAGCCCACTCTGTGTGTGTCTGCCCACACCATCTGTAACACACACGCAGTTTACACTGAGTGGATCTGCCACAAGGTTTGGACAAAGTCCTCTGCAGTGGATTTTAGCCATTTTAGTCGTATTCCCATTACTGAGAAGTAACTGGACAGTTGATTGATAATTAAAGTCGTTCTCAGTTTGGATATGCATTTCTGCAGATAAATGATGTTAAGATGATTCCAAGTGTTGAACACCTTTTTTGGCTCAAACTTAAAGAAATGCTGGTCTGCTTAGCAGAAAACAAAGCAGCAAACTTATGAAACTCAAAAACGACAACAGGAGCTTCTACAACAGCCGCACACAGAATTCCTGCATCAGAATCCTGAAAGAGATTCTGATGGACCAGAGCACATCCTTCATGTCACGTTTTGCTGGCTATGAAGTCTATTTGGACTAAAGTGTATCACCCACAGACTGATGGTCTGGTGCAGCATCTGAATAAGGCTTTCATTGATTAATGATGATGAACATGATTGGAACCAATGAATAGATCCTGTTTTTTTCACTGCGTTTTTTTAATTTCCTGTTTGGCAGGAAGCCACATGGGGTTCTGGACCTACAAATGTAAAACTGGGAGAGCCAAGCTCCAAAAAAACGGAATTCAGCACGTAATGGACAAAACTTCACGCTTTGGGTCAACTGTCATGTGAAAAAGGTGTCTTAGGGCAGCGGTCCCCAACCCCCGGGCCTCGGTACCGGTCCGTGAGTCGTTTGGTACCGGGCCGCGAGAGTTGAGGCTCAGGTGTGAAATGTATAGTTTTCAGGGTTATCTTGTTATCGTTTTTATCATTTACTCGGTTTTCCTGGGTCTTTTCACTTGTGTTATGAATAAACCTTCTTTTTTTCGGTACCGGTACTAGTTTTATTTTGTTGTATTTATCCGCGACACCTTAAAGTCCGGTCCATGAAAATATTGTCGGGCATAAACCGGTCCGTGGCGCAAAAAAGGTTGGAGACCGCTGCCTTAGGGTGTGTGGTGCTGACCCCCCAGTACTGTACATCAGCCAGTACATCAGAGGATGAGCCACGCTACAGCACTGTAGAGAAGTGCTTAGCTAACAAGTGGGCGACCAACACCCTGTGTTATTTCCTCCTGAGATGCCCATTCACCCACTTTTTGGAACATTCACCCCTGCAGTGGCTCCACCACATGACAAATGTCAACAAATATCCACACCGTGACCACCTGTCGGTATCTGGCTCAAGGGTAGCAAAGTTAGTGGGAGCAAAGTTCTTCCTTTTAACAGGAAGAAACCTCCGGCAGAACCAGGCTCAGGGAGGGGCGGCCATCTGCTGCGACCGGTTGGGGTGAGAGAAGGAAGACAGGATAAAAGACATGCTGTGGAAGAGAGGCAGAGGTTAATAACAGATATGATTCAACACAGAGAGGTCTGTTAACACATAGTGAGCGAGAAAGGTGACTGGAAAGGAAAAACTCAATGCATCATGGGAATCCCCCGGCAGCCTACATCTATTGCAGCATAACTAAGGGAGGATTCAGGGTCACCTGGTCCAGCCCTAACTATATGCTTTAGCAAAAACGAAAGTTTTAAGCCTAATCTTAAAAGTAGAGATAGTTAGTGGGAGTAAAGTTAGTGGGAGTAACGTTAGTGGGAGTAACGTTAGTGGGAGTAAAGTTAGTGGGAATAAAGTTAGTGGGAGTAACGTTAGTGGGAGTAACGTTAGTGGGAGTAGAGTTAGTGGGAGTAAAGTTAGTGGGAGTAACGTTAGTGGGAGTAACGTTAGTGGGAGTAACGTTAGTGGGAGTAAAGTTAGTGGGAGTAATGTTAGTGGGAGTAAAGTTAGTGGGAGTAAAGCTAGTGGGACTAACGTTAGTGGGAGTAAAGATAGTGGGAGTAAAGTTAGTGGGAGTAATGTTAGTGGGAGTAACGTTAGTGGGAGTAAAGTTAGTGGGACTAACCTTAGTGGGAGTAACGTTAGTGGGAGTAAAGTTAGTGGGAGTAACGTTAGTGGGAGTAAAGTTAGTGGGAGTAATGTTAGTGGGAGTAACGTTAGTGGGAGTAAAGTTAGTGGGAGTAAAGTTAGTGGGAGTAATGTTAGTGGGAGTAACGTTAGTGGGAGTAAAGTTAGTGGGACTAACCTTAGTGGGAGTAACGTTAGTGGGAGTAAAGTTAGTGGGAGTAACGTTAGTGGGAGTAAAGTTAGTGGGAGTAATGTTAGTGGGAGTAACGTTAGTGGGAGTAAAGTTAGTGGGAGTAATGTTAGTGGGAGTAAAGTTAGTGGGAGTAACGTTAGTGGGACTAACGTTAGTGGGAGTAAAGTTAGTGGGAGCAACGTTAGTGGGACTAACGTTAGTGGGAGTAAAGTTAGTGGGAGTAACGTTAGTGGGAGTAACGTTAGTGGGAGTAACGTTAGTGGGACTAACGTTAGTGGGAGTAACGTTAGTGGGAGTAAAGTTAGTGGGAATAAAGTTAGTGGGAGTAACGTTAGTGGGAGTAACGTTAGTGGGAGTAGAGTTAGTGGGAGTAACGTTAGTGGGAGTAAAGTTAGTGGGAATAAAGTTAGTGGGAGTAACGTTAGTGGGAGTAACGTTAGTGGGAGTAGAGTTAGTGGGAGTAAAGTTAGTGGGAGTAACGTTAGTGGGAGTAACGTTAGTGGGAGTAAAGTTAGTGGGAGTAACGTTAGTGGGAGTAAAGTTAGTGGAAGTAACGTTAGTGGGAGTAAAGTTAGTGGGAGTAAAGTTAGTGGGAGTAATGTTAGTGGGAGTAAAGTTAGTGGGAGTAAAGCTAGTGGGACTAACGTTAGTGGGAGTAAAGTTAGTGGGAGTAATGTTAGTGGGAGTAACGTTAGTGGGAGTAAAGTTAGTGGGACTAACCTTAGTGGGAGTAACGTTAGTGGGAGTAAAGTTAGTGGGAGTAACGTTAGTGGGAGTAAAGTTAGTGGGAGTAATGTTAGTGGGAGTAACGTTAGTGGGAGTAAAGTTAGTGGGAGTAAAGTTAGTGGGAGTAACGTTAGTGGGAGTAAAGTTAGTGGGAGTAAAGTTAGTGGGAGTAACGTTAGTGGGAGTAAAGTTAGTGGGAGTAACGTTAGTGGGAGTAACGTTAGTGGGAGTAAAGTTAGTGGGACTAACGTTAGTGGGAGTAAAGTTAGTGGGACTAACGTTAGTGGGAGTAACGTTAGTGGGAGTAATGTTAGTGGGACTAACGTTAGTGGGACTAACGTTAGTGGGAGTAACGTTAGTGGGAGTAACGTTAGTGGGAGTAAAGTTAGTGGGACTAACGTTAGTGGGACTAACGTTAGTGGGAGTAACGTTAGTGGGAGTAAAGTTAGTGGGAGTAACGTTAGTGGGAGTAAAGTTAGTGGGAGTAACGTTAGTGGGAGTAACGTTAGTGGGAGTAAAGTTAGTGGGAGTAAAGTTAGTGGGAGTAAAGTTAGTGGGACTAACGTTAGTGGGAGTAACGTTAGTGGGAGTAAAGTTAGTGGGAGTAATGTTAGTGGGAGTAAAGTTAGTGGGAGTAACGTTAGTGGGACTAACGTTAGTGGGAGTAAAGTTAGTGGGAGCAACGTTAGTGGGACTAACGTTAGTGGGAGTAACGTTAGTGGGAGTAACGTTAGTGGGAGTAAAGTTAGTGGGAGTAACGTTAGTGGGACTAACGTTAGTGGGAGTAACGTTAGTGGGAGTAAAGTTAGTGGGACTAACGTTAGTGGGACTAACGTTAGTGGGAGTAAAGTTAGTGGGACTAACGTTAGTGGGAGTAACGTTAGTAGGAGTAACGTTAGTGGGAGTAAAGTTAGTGGGACTAACGTTAGTGGGAGTAACGTTAGTGGGAGTAAAGTTAGTGGGAGTAACGTTAGTGGGAGTAAAGTTAGTGGGAGTAACGTTAGTGGGACTAACGTTAGTGGGAGTAAAGTTAGTGGGAGCAACGTTAATGGGACTAACGTTAGTGGGAGTAAAGTTAGTGGGAGTAATGTTAGTGGGAGTAACGTTAGTGGGAGTAACGTTAGTGGGAGTAAAGTTAGTGGGAGTAACGTTAGTGGGACTAACGTTAGTGGGAGTAACGTTAGTGGGAGTAAAGTTAGTGGGACTAACGTTAGTGGGACTAACGTTAGTGGGAGTAAAGTTAGTGGGAGTAACGTTAGTGGGAGTAACGTTAGTGGGAGTAAAGTTAGTGGGAGTAACGTTAGTGGGAGTAACGTTAGTGGGAGTAATGTTAGTGGGAGTAAAGTTAGTGGGACTAACGTTAGTGGGAGTAACGTTAGTGGGAGTAAAGTTAGTGGGAGTAATGTTAGTGGGAGTAAAGTTAGTGGGAGTAACGTTAGTGGGACTAACGTTAGTGGGAGTAAAGTTAGTGGGAGCAACGTTAGTGGGACTAACGTTAGTGGGAGTAAAGTTAGTGGGAGTAACGTTAGTGGGAGTAACGTTAGTGGGAGTAAAGTTAGTGGGAGTAACGTTAGTGGGACTAACGTTAGTGGGAGTAACGTTAGTGGGAGTAAAGTTAGTGGGAATAAAGTTAGTGGGAGTAACGTTAGTGGGAGTAACGTTAGTGGGAGTAGAGTTAGTGGGAGTAAAGTTAGTGGGAGTAACGTTAGTGGGAGTAACGTTAGTGGGAGTAAAGTTAGTGGGAGTAACGTTAGTGGGAGTAAAGTTAGTGGAAGTAACGTTAGTGGGAGTAAAGTTAGTGGGAGTAAAGTTAGTGGGAGTAATGTTAGTGGGAGTAAAGTTAGTGGGAGTAAAGCTAGTGGGAGTAACGTTAGTGGGAGTAAAGTTAGTGGGAATAAAGTTAGTGGGAGTAACGTTAGTGGGAGTAACGTTAGTGGGAGTAGAGTTAGTGGGAGTAAAGTTAGTGGGAGTAACGTTAGTGGGAGTAACGTTAGTGGGAGTAACGTTAGTGGGAGTAAAGTTAGTGGAAGTAACGTTAGTGGGAGTAAAGTTAGTGGGAGTAAAGTTAGTGGGAGTAATGTTAGTGGGAGTAAAGTTAGTGGGAGTAAAGCTAGTGGGACTAACGTTAGTGGGAGTAAAGTTAGTGGGAGTAAAGTTAGTGGGAGTATTGTTAGTGGGAGTAACGTTAGTGGGAGTAAAGTTAGTGGGACTAACGTTAGTGGGAGTAACGTTAGTGGGAGTAAAGTTAGTGGGAGTAACGTTAGTGGGAGTAAAGTTAGTGGGAGTAAAGTTAGTGGGAGTAATGTTAGTGGGAGTAACGTTAGTGGGAGTAAAGTTAGTGGGAGTAAAGTTAGTGGGAGTAACGTTAGTGGGAGTAAAGTTAGTGGGAGTAAAGTTAGTGGGAGTAACGTTAGTGGGAGTAAAGTTAGTGGGAGTAACGTTAGTGGGAGTAACGTTAGTGGGAGTAAAGTTAGTGGGACTAACGTTAGTGGGAGTAAAGTTAGTGGGACTAACGTTAGTGGGAGTAACGTTAGTGGGAGTAACGTTAGTGGGAGTAATGTTAGTGGGAGTAACGTTAGTGGGACTAACGTTAGTGGGAGTAAAGTTAGTGGGAGTAAAGTTAGTGGGACTAACGTTAGTGGGAGTAACGTTAGTGGGAGTAAAGTTAGTGGGAGTAACGTTAGTGGGACTAACGTTAGTGGGAGTAACGTTAGTGGGAGTAAAGTTAGTGGGACTAACGTTAGTGGGACTAACGTTAGTGGGAGTAAAGTTAGTGGGAGTAAAGTTAGTGGGAGTAATGTTAGTGGGAGTAATGTTAGTGGGAGTAAAGTTAGTGGGAGTAACGTTAGTGGGACTAACGTTACTGGGAGTAAAGTTAGTGGGAGTAACGTTAGTGGGAGTAACGTTAGTGGGAGTAAAGTTAGTGGGACTAACGTTAGTGGGACTAACGTTAGTGGGAGTAAAGTTAGTGGGAGTAAAGTTAGTGGGAGTAACGTTAGTGGGAGTAAAGTTAGTGGGAGTAACGTTAGTGGGAGTAACGTTAGTGGGAGTAAAGTTAGTGGGAGTAATGTTAGTGGGAGTAAAGTTAGTGGGACTAACGTTAGTGGGAGTAACGTTAGTGGGAGTAAAGTTAGTGGGAGTAATGTTAGTGGGAGTAAAGTTAGTGGGAGTAACGTTAGTGGGACTAACGTTAGTGGGAGTAAAGTTAGTGGGATCAACGTTAGTGGGAGTAACGTTAGTGGGAGTAACGTTAGTGGGAGTAACGTTAGTGGGAGTAAAGTTAGTGGGAGTAACGTTAGTGGGACTAACGTTAGTGGGAGTAACGTTAGTGGGACTAACGTTAGTGGGACTAACGTTAGTGGGACTAACGTTAGTGGGAGTAACGTTAGTGGGAGTAACGTTAGTGGGAGTAAAGTTAGTGGGACTAACGTTAGTGGGAGTAACGTTAGTGGGAGTAAAGTTAGTGGGAGTAACGTTAGTGGGAGTAACGTTAGTGGGAGTAACGTTAGTGGGACTAACGTTAGTGGGAGTAAAGTTAGTGGGAGCAACGTTAGTGGGACTAACGTTAGTGGGAGTAAAGTTAGTGGGAGTAACGTTAGTGGGAGTAACGTTAGTGGGAGTAACGTTAGTGGGAGTAAAGTTAGTGGGAGTAACGTTAGTGGGACTAACGTTAGTGGGAGTAACGTTAGTGGGAGTAAAGTTAGTGGGACTAACGTTAGTGGGACTAACGTTAGTGGGAGTAAAGTTAGTGGGAGTAACGTTAGTGGGAGTAACGTTAGTGGGAGTAACGTTAGTGGGAGTAAAGTTAGTGGGACTAACGTTAGTGGGAGTAACGTTAGTGGGAGTAAAGTTAGTGGGAGTAATGTTAGTGGGAGTAAAGTTAGTGGGAGTAACGTTAGTGGGACTAACGTTAGTGGGAGTAAATTTAGTGGGAGCAACGTTAGTGGGACTAACGTTAGTGGGAGTAAAGTTAGTGGGACTAACGTTAGTGGGACTAACGTTAGTGGGAGTAAAGTTAGTGGGAGTAATGTTAGTGGGAGTAATGTTAGTGGGAGTAAAGTTAGTGGGAGTAACGTTAGTGGGACTAACGTTAGTGGGAGTAAAGTTAGTGGGAGTAACGTTAGTGGGAGTAATGTTAGTGGGAGTAAAGTTAGTGGGAGTAAAGTTAGTGGGAGTAACGTTAGTGGGAGTAACGTTAGTGGGAGTAAAGTTAGTGGGAGTAAAGTTAGTGGGAGTAAAGTTAGGCCAGACTGCTTGCTGCCCTAATTTGGGTTTTGGGGTTTTCCAAACAGGTGTTTAAATCTCCCAATTCTTTGAATCTTCGGGCTGAAGGAAGGACAATACTCGGTGTATAAATGCTCAATCAACAATCCTTTATTTCCATACAATTTCCACACAATGAGCATAAACCATCCGGATGGGGAGACATGCATGAAGAGGGTCACAGCAAAATCTCAAAATGGTGATGGATTACACAGCTTCTTATACTCTCTACTGGCCCCCACCTAGTCGTAAAAGCCTAAACATTCACATTCTTTCTCTGTGACGGCGCCTTAATTTATGACCTCGGCTCCCTGTCTTTCTGCCCTCTATAAAGGTGGGGGCATGGAATGTGGTCTGTTTCTTCTATTATCGGCACAAGCTCTTTTGCACACAACATTCTCTTCGTGATTTAGCAGTCTGACATGACAAGAAAACAGCGTAATACATTCACAGCGGATAAATGGCATGTCTAACAGAATCCAAAGATGGTCACATTCTTTCAACCCCAAAAATATACTCGAACACCTGTCTAACAAACTACAAAAATGGTCATGTTCTTTTACCCTAAAAATATAAGGGAAACTAAGCTACATACTTTGCACACAATCTAGACTAAGGGATATATTTATGTTCTACAGCTGTTAACATAATTCAACTACCTTGACTATAGGTATAAGATAACATACGTTTAGAATAATAATCTCACACAGGCAAGCCTGATTGTATGAATGTATTTGAAAGATGTGGACAGATCACTCAGAAGTATTTTCCTCAACTTTCAATATTTGTTTACAAAATTCAAGAAAGTGTTAATCCCACTGATGAAGTAAATCCAAAACAAAAAGGGCTTTACAACAAGATGACAGACTTTTGTTTTATTTTTATCTCAATATTGTTTTAGTTTACACGGACTTTGAATACAGTCAGACTAACCAAACAGCAGGAAGTAAAACTAACGTGAAAAGAAAAATCAACTTTCAATTTTAAACAGGAAATAAACCAGAGAAGTAACAGACTGAACACTGACACTACGTCTACACTAATCTGGATACATTTGAAAATGGGCGTCCACTCTATCGTTTTCAGTCGTTTCTGAACAGTTGTTCATCCACACTGAAAACGGCGTCTCAGTGTGGACAGGAGGCCAAAATGGAGAGAAAAAGATGCGCCTTTAAACGAAAGTGTGGACGTGGCCTCGATAAGTGAGTAGAGAACACCGACGTGCTGAGATATTTACACAGACACGAGAGGAACAGCCACAGATACACAAAAGAAACCTTGAACTCCTTACAGACATGAACCAGAACACAGGAACTTAAACGCATCAATAACCAGAACATGAAAACAAAACTTAAGTCTCAGTGAGGTCCTAACAAACACAGTTTACTACTCTGAACTTTACTACTCCAATCTACCAGAATAAAGATAGAAACACACAAACAAATCAAATCCTAAATGCAGAATAAAAGTAAAACAAGAACACGTTTATTACTATAATGTGCTCTATAAAAAAACCCAACACCAAACCACACGTGAGCCCTGATCAACATTTAAAACTCATTTTTACAGGTCGTGTTCTTCTTGGTTTGCTTCTCATCCCTGAGGAAGACCTCCCCATCCGACTGCTTCCTCCAGCTCAGTTTGACGTCTCCTTTTACGCCCTTGTTCTTCAGCTTCTGTTTGAACTGAAACACACAAAAAGTGACAATCTGAATATCATTTAGACAAAACTCTTCACTAAAAGCTCGTTACGCTTACCGCTCTGCTCTGGAAGGATGCAGGATCACACATCTGTAACTGATTTAACCCTGTACTTTGTTCCAGTGTTTGTGGACAGCTTATACATCTCTTGATTGGTAAATAAAGGCGGGCAGTATTCAGAGGACTACCGTTGGAGCTAATAGAGGTAATGAATTATTCAGTCAGGTGATGTCTGTTCCCTTATTATTCCATAACAAATTAAACAGATAAAACAGTCTCAAAGTACTCATTCATTACTTTGAGTTACTTTTTACATTCATTACTTTGAGTTACTTTTTACATTCATTACTTTGGGTAAGTAATGAATGTAAAAAGTAACTCTTTGAATAACATTTCTATCAGATATTTTTGTGCAAACTGACTGAACCTTGTGCTCTATTAGTGCATTACTGTAATAATATTGTTTGCAGGTTTCTACACCTGATTGTAACCAGATGTCAGCAGATGTTTTATGCTGCCCTGGCTGATTTCCACCCTCGACACTGACAGTATTTGCTGTCTTTATAGGAGAGGGCTACTGTGCACCACTCACACACAGTTCTTTATTTTAAATCCATCACAGTTCAGAAAAGTAACCTGTTTGTCTGCACTAACCTGCAGAGGATTTTCATGCAGCCTTTAAATAACGTACATGTAAGCTTTGAATGAGCAGTCGTTCCCTTTACAGTTAAGCTCGTTTCCTCTCCCTTCAGGTCTTTCTTATCTTTCTCCATCTCTGACTGAAGTCAGCTGTTTCTTTTCTCTCCCTGTGACATGCAGCAGCTGGACCTTTAGTTAGCAACACACTCTGAGACAAACAGCACACTAACAGTTTGTGTGTTTGCTGATCACCAGCAACATCCGCTGGTGATGAATGAACAGAGAGGCCTTTCATGTGTCACTGTTCAAACTCAAATCGGTTTGATGTGTGAAGGCTCACAGCGGCGTAACACAAAACTCTCCTCAAATACATTTGTCTTTATTGAACAAAAGCAACCAACTGCTGGTCAGTGTTTATTCACACCTCCCCCAAAGCTCTCAGTATCAGGTGAAGATCAAAGTGAGGGGCAGACAGCAGTAAAGAGGTGGGTGGGGCCAAAAAACGAGGCAGCTTCAAACTAATTACTTATGAACAGTGTTGGTCAAGTTACTTGAAAAAAGTAATCAGTAACTAATTACTGATTACTTCCCCCAAAAAGTAATCCTGTTACTTTACTGATGACTTATTTTCAAAAGTAATTAATTACTTAGTTACTTTTTAAAAACACAATTTACAACCTGAATAGGTGATAAAGTGATAGATCTTTCAGCCCAATTCTACTTTTTCTGCATAATCATCATACAAAATGTAATCAAATGGAAAAGTCTCTTTTTAAAACTTATTTTATTAGTTTTAATCTTTTAACTTTATGCATCAAGCAAAAATTTAATTTTCTGCAACATTCTCTGACTTGAAGAAATTAGTTTAACATTTAAACCTATTTTCTGCACATTCCAGCACATAAAATAAAATATTTTTGTGTTTACACTCAGTCTTTCAAATAGATGCAAGTAAAACACAGCAGAAAATAAATAAAGTCAAAGACTGGCGGTCTTGTTGCTCTATTTTCACCTGTAAAGCAGGAGTGGGGTAGGCGGAGGTTTACCCTGGTGCAGGTGTGCAGCGGTCAGTGGAAGAATCCGCGAGTTTCTCTGTGAGTTTCCCATTACGTCGTAGCTACTCGGTGCTTGTTTGTAAGTTTAGGGGTTTTTTTCGCTGTAAAAAGAAGTTTTCTTCCCACGCACAACGGACACTAATGTTTTTGTCACTTTTTATGGAATCAAACTCAAAGTAAGGTCAGTACTTCCACGCTTTAAACGCTGCACGCTCATACTCTCTCTGCACTCGATATATGATCCATTGTTGATCTGCACACAGCTGTTGTCACGAACGTCGCACTCGCTTACGTCACTGTCATGAGACATTCTCGCAAAAAAATCACGGTTTTAGTAACGCAGTAACGCAGCGTTCCTACGAGAAAGTAACGGTAATCTAATTACTGTTTTTGCAATAGTAATCCCTCACTTTACTTGTTACTTGAAAAAAGTAATCGGATTACAGTAACACGTTACCCCAGAACTAGTTTTACCCCTGCACTGAGATCATGAGTTGTATAATTACCTGTTCCAGCATGGCTTCCATCACTGCAGGGTCATTCAGATCCTGATGGTTGTTTGTCTCCATTCTCAGTCTCACCACTTGCTTGTAAGCCGGCTCTTTGTAAATAATGAACAAATGTACGGCTTTAATTGTAAAGGTAAATAAGTAATGCTGCATGTGCACAGTACAGTAGCACTTTGTTGCTGCCCTGAACGTTCTCAGGGTAAATAAAAGGGATTTGTTATTTCAGAAATGAAGCAACATCAGTTTCACAACACTGTACTAAAGCTCTTGTGTTTTTACTTTCTTATATTAAGCTAAGCTAACCGTATTGACCTTTGTCATAAAAACATACGTTGTCTGTAATGTTAAACAGCAGCCTGCAGTGCAGTCTGTGAGGATCAGAAATGATGGTAGCAGCCTTGTCTCCATTTGAAATTCAAAAACTAAAAGCTACATGAATCAGAACGTACCACTGTAGCAAACAAATGCTGTCTCCCGGTCACAGTACCAGTCCTCCCATTTTCCAGTAGATTCAAAGTTTGCTGCCACACAAAATTCATGTTCGACAAGATTGGGTTCATATGTATTCCAGTATCTAAACGAGGAGTTACTTCCATCCATCCACTTCCAGGAGTCTCTGAAAAGGCCGATCCAGACCGTTTTTCCTGCAGGTACCAACTCCTTTGCCTTCTGGTTCTCTGACATGTTTCTCACACTGGCCAGGTCTGTATAATGAGCTCTGCAGTAGCTCTGGGCCTCCATCCATGTCATGGAATTGTTGATGAAGACAAATGTCACATTCAGTCCTGGAAAATACCCAAAGTGAAGGGAGAAGAAGACATATTTAAATGTAAAATCCAAAGACATTGAAAAGACTTGTAGAACTTAAACAATTTTGTTTTAGGGTTCTGTATGAATTAACTTCCTCACCTCTGATGTCAGAGCAGAGTGCTTTAAATGTATTGTCACAGTTTTCATCAGTCCATGATCCATTCCACCTTAACCCGGTACAGCGTTCTTTCCTATTGTCTGGTTGTCCAGGCTCCCAATTTCTGAAAGCCACACTGTTTTTGTATAAATCTGTGTTTGACATTGACCATCTCCAGCTGTTGATATCATCGTACAGTCCAATCCAAGCTCGCTGCAAGGAACAATTGAAATGTGTTGTGACATAAACTATTGATCTCAATTGTTTCATAAAAAGCCTTGAAACTAAAATGGTATTTTTTTTACTTTCGAGTCATATATTTTAATTTCAGTGTAAACTGGGTGATTATCAGGTCATCAGTTGCTATTTCTTTGGATCTTGGTCAAACAGCATTTGATGATGGTGATCTTTATTTGTCACTTGCAGTGAAACCATACATATAATAAAGAAACATCACATTGAGGAGACAGGTCAGAATAGGTAGCATAAAGAAAAACAATGAAATGTACAACACAAAAGGGGAGGAGCAAAAATAGAAGTCTACTCAGACTGAGCTCCTGACAGGGGGTCACTAGGAGAACAGAAAACAAAAACTACTCAGCACACAAGCACATGAATCTTCACACCGTAACACCATGAAAACACGTGACAAGCAACAGGGGTGGGTGAGTAGGGTTACAGTAAGGCAATGTAGACAGCAGCATTGGGTCGGTATCTCTGAGGAGTCCAGCTGACCCGCCGTATGATTCGGGTGGGGGGCAAGCATCTCCATTCAATTCAATTTTATTTATATAGCGCCAAATCACAACAGCAGTCGCATCAAGGAGCTTTATGTTGT
Source organism: Neolamprologus multifasciatus (assembly GCF_963576455.1). Classification (NCBI taxonomy): domain Eukaryota; kingdom Metazoa; phylum Chordata; class Actinopteri; order Cichliformes; family Cichlidae; genus Neolamprologus; species Neolamprologus multifasciatus. Next base: position 2,083,403 of record NC_140458.1, on the reverse strand, counting down.
ACAGTAGATCGTACAATAATAGATACAGAGAAAAACCCAACGATCATATGACCCCCTATGAGCAGCACTTTGGCGACAGTGGGAAGGAAAAACTCCCTTTTAACAGGAAGAAACCTCCAGCAGAACCAGGCTCAGGGAGGGGCGGGGCCATCTGCTGCGATTGGTTGGGGTGAGAGAAGGAAGACAGGATAAAGACATGCTGTGGAAGAGAGACAGAGGTTAATAACAGATATGATTCAATGCAGAGAGGTCTGTTAATACATAGTGAGTGAGAAAGGTGACTGGAAAGGAAAAACTCAATGCATCATGGGAATCCCCCGGCAGTCTATTGCAGCATAACTAAGGGCGGATTCAGGGTCACCTGGTCCAGCCCTAACTATATGCTTTAGCAAAAAGGAAAGTTTGAAGCCTAATCTTGAAAGTAGAGATAGTGTCTGTCTCCTGAATCCAAACTGGAAGCTGGTTCCACAGAAGAGGGGCCTGAAAACTGAAGGCTCTGCCTCCCATTCTACTTTTAAATACTCTAGGAACAACAAGTAGGCCTGCAGAGCGAGAGCGAAGTGCTCTAATAGGGTGATATGGTACTACAAGGTCATTAAGATAAGATGGGGCCTGATTATTTAAGACCTTGTATGTGAGGAGCAGGATTTTGAATTCTGGATTTAACAGGAAGCCAAAACAGGAGAAATCTGCTCTCTCTTTCTAGTCCCTGTCAGGACTCTTGCTGCAGCATTTTGGATTAGCTGAAGGCTTTTCAGGGAGTTTTTAGGACATCCTGATAATAATGAATTACAGTCGTCCAGCCTGGAAGTAATAAATGCATGAACTAGTTTTTCAGCGTCACTCTGAGACAGGATATTTCTAACTTTAGAGATGTTGCACAAATGGAAGAAAGCAGTCTTACATATTTGTTTAATATGTGCGTTGAAGGACATATCCTGGTCAAAAATGACTCCAAGGTTCCTCACAGTGTTACTGGAGGCCAAGGTAATGCCATCCAGAGGAAGAATCTGGTTAGATACCATATATCTAATATTTTCAGGGCCGAGTACAATAACCTCAGTTTGTTCTGAATTAAGAAGCAGAAAGTTAGCGGCCATCCAGGTCTTTATGTCTTTAAGACATTCCTGCAGTTTAACTCATTGGTGTGTGTTATCTGGCTTCATGGACAGATAGAGCTGGGTGTCATCTGCATAGCAGTGTAAATGTATGCTATGTCTTCTAATGATGCTGCCTAAGGGAAGCATGTATAATGTAAACAGAACTGGTCCTAGCACTGAACCCTGTGGAACTCCATAATTAACCTCAGTGTGTGAAGAGGACTCTCCATTTACATGCACAAACTGGAGTCTATTAGATAGATATGATACAAACCACGGATGGTGCTGGCATAAGGTCGGCAGCCTTAACCCAATTTCCTTCGGGGTCAATAAAGTTTTACTGGAGATTATGTATCGGAATTTCAGGAGCAGGACCACGCCTCCAAACACGCTCCTTCCGGCTGTCATCTATATAGGTTCCTCCAGTTCTGCTAGCTGTTCATTCTCGTTTATGTGCAAACAGGGTCCATTCTCAGCGGATACCTTTAAACACAGCTTTCTCACAGGAGTAACATAATTTTACTCACACTTCCATTCGCTACAATCATCCTTGCCAGCTTCCCTTCCCTCCATCCATCCTTTGCAAAATTCAGCAACATGCTTGGTATGGCGGTTTTGGCGCCAGAGCACATCGCTGCCTGCCACCCTGCTCTTTTTCTGGCTCAGTGAAACGGGGCTGCCGTGCAGGAGCGGCCACGGTCGCTGACGATGCTCTTCATTGAAGACTCGTGCTGGTTGACTCTGGCTCCCAGAAGAGCCTCATCCCACCCACAGCTGCGGACAGTTTAGCGGCAAGCCACAGACTGCAGCTGATTGCGGCTAACGGTTCTAGTATTGCAACTTATGGGGAAAGGTTAGTGACTGTTAGTTTCCACGGCCGGATGTTCCAGTGGAACTTTTTTGTTGCTGCCAGCTCGGCACCGATTTTTTTTGTGCCCACGGACTGTTAGTCAACGTTGCTCACAGATGTTTGATTGATGCTCTGTCGTTCTTTTCGCTACCCTGTCTAACCCGGGCCCCTCACTCCGTTATTGGGGCCAGTTTGGTGGCCTCTGGATACATATTTCACCTTTCTTGGTTGCTACCTCAAAGCACGTTGTGCACTGTTGGTCCTGCGTGCTGCACAATAACATTCAGTATTTACTGTTACTTACATTTATTTAGTTTATTGCAATGATGTTGTGTGTATTGTGTTGCTGTCTGTTTGCTTGCTTTCTCTTTTTTTCTCTCAACAGGTAACCCAGGTGATTTTTTTCTTCTTTTTTTTAAAGCTTCCTCTCTCTCTCACTGTCCCTCTTCCTCTCCCTTTTTTCTTTCTGTCTCTCTCTCTTTCTTTCTCCCTTTCCTATCCCTCAGTCATGTCTTTCCCGTTTCTAATAACTTAAAAAATTAATAAAATAAAATAATAACAAAGGTCAATCAAATGGACCAATACAGCAAGGCTGTGATGATCCATTTGGTAAAGTAAATCTGTTGGGCATCTCTCTTGGCCTTCAGACAATAATTCTGATTGGTAAAGAACCAAACAGGACAGGCAAAAAGAAAAAGAGGAAGAGAAAAAGTCTACTCACATTTTTGTATTCTTTGTAGTTCATTTTACTTGAGTCTGCCATGCTCTCCAGGATCCTCACATCCTCCATGTTTTCTACGGTGGCCAGGTCTGTGTATCTCTCTCTGCAGTAACTCAGAGCATCAGTCCAGTTCTTCCAGTCATAAACAAACTGGTACTGACGCTTAACATCTGAGGAGCCTGAACACAGCCCTGCAGATATAGATGTGAATACTGATTTTACATTTATGCTTAAAACAAAAGAAATCCATCTTAACTTTGTCATTATATTTTAATGTAATAATATCTACTTTTATGTGCAGTAAAATAACTCATAATTTTAATGTTTCGAGTATATAATGATTTAACAATTTGGTGCAAACTATGATTCTGTTTTCAGCAATGAAAGAGAAAAGTATTGCACAGCTAATATAATAGTTCCTAAAGGTTTCACAGTGCTGATGTTGCATTAAAGAAAAAGGATAAAAACACATTAAAATACTCGCCTGATGCAGCTACGATAAACAGAAAAACCTTTTCCATACTTGTCTGCTTCGTGTTTCTTCTCCGACTGAACGTGCAACTGATCTTTCAGCTTGTCTCATGCAAAGTGATTATAGGGAAAATATTTGCATTCGACACCAGTTTGATTTGGTTCTACTGAAGCCCGTTACTGTTTAGGGCTTACTGTAACATAAGAGTGTTTATTATTCCCAGAGCTGGTAAGTTGTTATGGTGGATGATTTACCTCCAGCCTGTCTCTACTTCCTCTTCGGTCACATAAACCCTTTGCATGTCCTGTTTTCCTGCATCTATAAATATTTTCTTCTGTTCCTCTTTTCTGACTCGTTTCTCTAGAAGAAGCATTAATATGTACAGTGGGGCAAAAAAGTATTTAGTCAGCCACCGATTGTGCAAGTTCCCCCACTTAAAATGATGACAGAGGTCAGTAATTTGCACCAGAGGTACACTTCAACTGTGAGAGACAGAATGTGAAAAAAAATCCATGAATTCACATGGTAGGATTTTTAAAGAATTTATTCGTAAATCAGGGTGGAAAATAAGTATTTGGTCACCTCAAACAAGGAAAATCCCTGGCTCTCACAGACCTGTAACGTCTTCTGTAAGAAGCTTTTCTGTCCCCCACTCGTTACCTGTATGAATGGCACCTGTTTGACCTCATCATCTGTATAAAAGACACCTGTCCACAGCCTCAACCAGTCAGACTCCAAACTCCGCCATGGCCAAGACCAAAGAGCTTTCGAAGGACACCAGGAAAAGAATTGTAGACCTGCACCAGACTGGGAAGAGTGAATCTACAATAGGCAAGCAGCTTGGTGTGAAAAATCAACTGTGGGAGCAATCATCAGAAAATGGAAGACATACAAGACCACTGATAATCTCCCTCGATCTGGGGCTCCACGCAAGATCTCATCCCGTGGGGTCAAAATGATCATGAGAACGGTGAGCAAAGATCCCAGAACCACACGGGGGGACCTGGTGAATGACCTGCAGAGAGCTGGGACCAAAGTAACAAAGGTCACCATCAGTAACACACTACAACGGCAGGGAATCAAATCCCGCAGTGCCAGACGTGTTCCGCTGCTGAAGCCAGTGCATGTCCAGGCCCGTCTGAAGTTTGCCAGAGAGCACATGGATGATACAGCAGAGGATTGGGAGAATGTCATGTGGTCAGATGAAACCAAAGTAGAACTTTTTGGTATAAACTCAACTCGTCGTGTTTGGAGGAAGAAGAATACTGAGTTGCATCCCAAGAACACCATACCTACTGTGAAGCATGGGGGTGGAAACATCATGCTATGGGGCTGTTTTTCTGCCAAGGGGACAGGACGACTGATCCGTGTTAAGGACAGAATGAATGGGCCAAGTATCGTGAGATTTTGAGCCAAAACCTCCTTCCATCAGTGAGAACTTTGAAGATGAAACGAGGCTGGGTCTTCCAACATGACAATGATCCAAAACACACCGCCCGGGCAACAAAGGAGTGGCTCCGTAAGAAGCATTTGAAAGTCCTGGAGTGGCCTAGCCAGTCTCCCGACCTCAACCCCATAGAAAATTTGTGGCGGGAGTTGAAAGTCCGTGTTGCTCGGCGACAGCCCCAAAACATCACTGCTCTTGAGAAGATCTGCATGGAGGAATGGGCCAAAATACCAGCTACTGTGTGTGCAAACCTGGTAAAGACCTATAGTAAACGTTTGACCTCTGTTATTGCCAACAAAGGTTATGTTACAAAGTATTGAGTTGTATTTTTGTTATTGACCAAATACTTATTTTCCACCCTGATTTACGAATAAATTCTTTACAAATCCTACCATGTGAATTCATGGATTTTTTTTTTCACATTCTGTCTCTCACAGTTGAAGTGTACCTCTGGTGCAAATTACTGACCTCTGTCATTTTTTTAAGTGGGGGAACTTGCACAATCGGTGGCTGACTAAATACTTTTTTGCCCCACTGTAAATAAAAAGAGGTGCGGCACTACTGCTGCTAATATATTTTCAGCTGATTTTCACAGTGTCCCTGTGTGTATGCACATGTGTTGTGAGCCTTCATGTTCAGTTTTGCCATCGTGTGTAACTTTGTAATTTCAGATTATCCTGTTGAATTGAGATGAGATTATTAGCTGTGAAAATTGTGAACATCACTGTTCTTTGTATGCTACTGATGACGGTCATTCCTTTGTATCCATAAACTGTCCCATTGGTTGGTTTTTATCTCTGCTTTGGCTGGTTTATCTTAGGGCGACCAACCGTCCCAGGAGAACTGTGTTCCCAGGGCAGCAACTGCAGGTGAAGCTTGGGATGTGACCGGTCCATCCCCAAAGCCGACGCCACCCCGAGCTGTTCACAGACAGGGAGGGGCGGCTGGCAGCCTAGCCTGCGTAAGTGGAGGGCTGAGCAAGGCGATGACCCGAAGGTCCACCCCCAGCACCGTCACCACGTGCTTGTCTGTAGACAGAGGAGCCTCAAGAGTGAACTCGCAATGAGACAGTCGAGGTCAGACACTTAGTCCCAGCTACTGGGCGTCCCCGTGCTGGCCGTGTAAGTCCATGACACACAGGCCAAGCACCAACAGGGAGCCAGCATCGCAGGCTGGGAGACACTCCCTCACTTGCTGAGGCATCAGACACAGTGAGGACCGACCGGCGGGCAAGTCGGCAAATGCGGCAACACGCCAGGAGAACACAGCCTGCAGTTGCAGCAGCCTATTTACCAGACAGAGACTGGCCAAGCAGCACAACACACTCGCTGGCTGGCTTATCAGACACAGCAAGGCCCGGCTAACATGTAACGGGCGAACCGCCTGCAGGGAGCCTGACGCTGCGGGCTGGAGAATCAGACACAGCGAGGCCCGGTTGGCGTGTAAACCGGCGAAGCGCGGGCAATACGCCAGGGGAACACAGCCAGGAGCCGCAGCAGCTGATATGCTAGAGAGAACCCAGCTAAAAAAGGCTGGAGAACTGTCAACCGCAAGCCGAGCCTTCAGACGCAGTGAGGTCCAACTGGCGTATGAAGCCGGCGAAGCGCGGGCAACAGGCCAGGGGAACATAGCCTGCAGCAGTGCTGGCCACTAGGACCAACTCAAAGGATGCTGTTCACTTCTTGCCACTCTTCTTCGGCCTGTGAGTTTAGGTGGACGGCCTTGTCTTGGTAGGTTTACACTTGTGCCATACTCCTTCCATTTCTGAATGATGGCTTGAACAGAGCTCCGTGGGATGTTCAAGGCTTGGGAAATCTTTGTGTAGCCTAAGCCTGCTTTAAATGTCTCAATAACTTTATCCCTGACCTGTCTGCTGTGTTCTTTGGACCTCATGGTGTTGTTGCTCCCAATATTCTCTTAGACAACCTCTGAGGCGTCACAGAGCAGCTGTATTTGTACTGACATTAGATTACACACAGGTGCTCTCTATTTAGTCATTAGCACTCATCAGGCAACGTCTATGGGCAACTGACTGCACTCAGACCAAAGGGGGCTGAATAATTACGCACACCCCACTTTGCAGTTATTTATTTGTAACAAATGTTTGAATCATGTCTGATTTTCATTCCACTTCTCACGTGTTCACCACTTTGTGTTGGTCTTTCACCTGGAATTCCAATAACATTGATCCATGTTTGTGACAAAATGTGGGAAAGTTCAAGGGAGCCGAATACTTTTGTAAGCCACTGTAGTCAGTGTCATTTGTCCCAGTGGTCAACTGCAGTATTTCACTGAAAAAGTCCCCAATTACCTCCATTAAAAAGAGACGTCTCTAAAAAAATAATGGTATCTTCAACATCGAGCAAACTCAGCTTTTACTACTTACTGTGAATTATTAGAAGAAGTCACACAGTATCCACTAAAGGAAGTAAGGTAGGTTTTTTTATTTATTTATCTTATATACAGACATTTACAGCCACCTTTGCTACAGTTATTTAGGATAATTATGGTAATTTTCCTTCTAAGACAGCGTAGCAGAGATATGTCAGTTGTTAGATGTTGTCCAGTTGCAGTCCCAGTCTGAGAGAGAATACGGTGTACAGTAGACATGTAGCGGTGAAAAAGAAGAAGCAGGGTCGTCAGTTTGAAACACAACAAACACACTCAGTGATTATTTCTCCTGCAAACCCACTACAACACTAAAATCCCTGTAAGACAAAACGTCTCCCACTCGGTTAGCTTTCACTTGATGATACTGATGCACATCACTTTCATCGTTACACAACATCCAGAAACAAAGATGTGATCTCAGCGGGGGTCAGTTTGTGAGCAGCTTCTCTGCAGCACTCCAGTGCTGTTTGCTTTTCAGTGCAGAGGAAGCACTGCTGTAAATATCTGACGGAGCTCAAACTCCACATGAAAAATATGTAAGTAAAATAATGTTCATATATTTTTGGGTTTTTTGGTATTTCACTTTCTTATTTTTGTGCATAAAATAAGATCATTAGGACTTTCCACAGTTTTTGATGGCATAGTAGCAACAAAACATCAAAAATATGAAGCAAATTCAGGTTTTCGTGTAAGGGTGAACCTGATGTGCGGCACAATAAAGGAAAATGCTTCCGGCTCTTTCACGTATCAGAGTTTCTGCCAAGAGTTAAAGCAGAACAGCAGCTCAAAGTAAGACGAGGGATGTGATTAACTTATCAGCACAAAGACTGGAAGTAGAGGAAAAACAACCGTTTGGGGTTTTGACCTGTAAACCAGCTGTGACGGTTATACAATTCAGTTATTCAGGAGTTTCTTCCATAATTTTCCATCTATTAAACTGTTCAATAATTTAAGACATTTTATGATCTGATTGGAAACGCAGGTTTCATTAATGACAATCCTGCTTTTGTCTTCATTTAGACTACACGGGCCGGCAGTTTACATTTTTACATGTAAAGATAGAAACGGATAAAGTTACAAACAGGTTGGTGAAACTTTATTACATTTGATATTTTGACAAAATATTTACACTTCATTTTAGTAAGTTTAAAACAAAGTCTAAATAATTACAATATTCAGTGTCCTACATCCTCGGGGAGTCGGATGAAGTCATTTACTGTGTTTCTGTGAAGGTTGAATGAGGCTTGGGGTCCAAAACAGCTGCTGCAGGTGTTCAAATTATTTGTTACAGGTTATTTGATCTGATGATGTCATCAAATCTGGAGACAGCTTCCAGTCTTTATGCTAAGCTATAGGCTAACCTCAGACTCTTACCTGATGTTGTGATGGACACAGTTGAATCTGATATAAGTGGAAAAAAACAATCCTCTCTGAAGGAAAACAACTCGTTCACAGGGACACGGATCTCCCTTCTTTCACGATACAACTTATACATAACTTATTATGTAATTAAGGAGTTTATATTGTGCCAGAAACCACATATTTTTAAGACAAGCTCGCATGAAGCTGGCACTACCTAACCTGTGGTTAACATTTTGAACACGTTCTCACTCCCAAAGCGTAACATTTTACGCTAGGTGACAAATAGTCAACATATTACGTTTTCGGCTACCCACCACGTTCCTAAATGACGACCTCGGAAAAATGAGGAAATCTGAGAACCGTATGGACTCAATCTACACATGTTCACTCTTTTTCTTCAAATCACTTAGAAACACGCTATTTAACATCATTAAAGTCCTGGTTAAGGTCAGGAAAAAGGTTATGGTTAGGGCTGGAACGTCTATTACCGCGGGAGCGTCATTGCACTGGATTTCGGCCATAACCCACCGTGTACCATAACAAGGTCTCCTTTCGCGTTCCTCAGGAACGCCGCGGGACGTGACAAAACGTCAGCATGTTACGCCTCGGGAGTGAGAACGGGCTGACATTTTACACCCAATTCAGCCTGTGGGTCTGAAGGCCGACGTTTGGGGGGTTAGCAGATGTGTGGACAGGCCTTCCAGCTCTGTGCTTTGAAAAAGGAAATAAAGTCCTGCGCTGTTTTTAGCACATAGGCAGTGATTCTAAGACTGAATTAAATTACACATGAGAACGGGCAGAAAATGTGACGTGTTTTATGATTTTTAATTTTCTGTCTGAGCTACTTTGTTGCCAGCTAGTTTTCAGGGTTTCTCGTGTATCTAGAAATTTCTATTTCCATCCACTGGTCGATGTTTGTACATGCTGATAACTTTTGAAAACTGAAACTTAAAAACGGACGATTGCATAGTCAGCAGTTATCTGATGCATTGATGTCCGCAGAGACTGTGAACCTGCAGGTAATCAAAACCTGCTCAGGTGTGATGAGTAAAAGTATAAAAGGAAATCCTTTGACTACAGAGACTTACCCAAACCACAAATGAACCCATCTAGCCAAACTGCAACACTGACCATGACTGTGTGTCCATGAACCAATAGATTAATCTTTTTTTAACTATTTCACAAACTGCTCTGAAGCTGTTTTGGAAAACATCACGTTTCCTGTCAGTGAACGGTCGTTTACTGGCTGTAAGACTTTAGTTTTCCAGGCAGGTTGAAGCAGGTTATGCAAACATTGTTTGACCCAAATCTCAGTGCAGACTTGACGCAGACGTGGCAGAAATGGCAGCTGTGTTATGGTGAGGCTGATTTATAAATTGACCTATTTTGCTCGACAAGGCAGAGAGGGGAAACGGTGGGAGGGATTAACAAGGCCATGTGCAGTCGATGCAAGTATGGTGACGTGAGGAGAACGCTTCCTCTTCTACTCACAGCCTGACAGTCAGGATGGCAGTCAGACAGGCTAGCAGGGCTGAAGGCGAGGACATGGAGCCAGCACTGTTCTGTGCAGCGCTACTGTCCTTATTTATTATACTTCCAACGACTCTCTTCACACCTTTCTCCTCCTTATGTGGCGTTACATTTAGTTTCTCCTCTTCCTCTTTCTCCTGCTCCTTCTCATCCTCCCTTGCATCAGGACTGATCTTGATTATCAGTGTAGCGAGCGTTGTTGGGGGGGCAGATGGAGGCTTGGTGGCCTCAGCCGTGGTGTGTGGAGGCGGTGTATCTTCAGTGCTCGATGCAGAGTGCACGGTGGGAACACTGGGAATGCCGTCAGCGGTGGTAGACTCCACTGGAAAGTCAGGTGTTGTAGGAAGAACATCATCATCTGCAGGTTGGAGGGGATCAGTTGTTGCATCAGGACTGGATTCTCCTGTTGTGAGCATGGGATCAGCTGTCACATCATCATCATCTTCATCCTCTTCTTCTACTGTGTCGGGAACTGGAAAACATAAATGAAGGAAAACTCGTTTTAATCTGGGATCTAATGAGGTCTCGCAGTCGTTAATGCTGCCACATGTGCTCATAGCAGAGCTGACGTCCCCCTAAACTCTGTCACCATTGCTCCAGAAAAATACACACAGGCATGACATGTAGAGCTTTGATCCGACCCACACTGGTGGATCTACAGTCCATATCAAATTTGACATGGGACAGCACGATAGCACATATATATTATATTAAATTTATATGCTGATAAAAAATACATCAATAAAAATAAAGTCCTAAAATAAAATGCTGATGTGGACGAACACAGATCAGGAAGTAACAGCAGCCTGTCGTACTCTTACCACAGAGATTGTTTTCACATTTCTGGAGGTTTTCGGGGCATCTGGAGCACCAATCGCCTTCAACGTACGGCCGCACGCCTTCATAGTTCCCTCTGAACACACGCACACAAAATATCACACAAATCCAAATTAAATAACTCCAGATTGTGTTACAAGAAAAACAGAAATCAAAAGAAAAGCTCACAGAAACTGAGTTAAACAGTTGAGTGTTAGTCTTTGTTAGCATGAGGCACCACCGATGCATATATGCATCGTGTTAAATTACCTGTATTACTGTTAATCAACTGACTTTAAAAAGTTAACAAAGGGATGTTAAAATATACAACAAAGACCAAAGAATTCACATTTAGTGACGTGTCTCCTGCCTTCAGTCAAACAAGTGTAACTAGAAGAATTTGCAGTGTGAATGCTGTGTGGTGGAAATTAACTGCTGAAAAATGCAAACGAAGCAGAACTATCTGCTGAAAAGAAGAAGAAGCTGAAGTGTTTGCTGAAGACAGCTTTATTTGAAAGGGTACACGGAAGAGTGTCAAGAAAGCAGAATAAATGTGAGTGGGGAAGATAAACGGCATGAGCTACAGATAGGATTCGAACCTGCGCCGCCGTCTAATGGCAGCTGCTCATCTCAGGGAGCCAAACAGGCACTTATCTCAGACAGCTGAAGAAGCTGAAGTACATATTAGAAAAGTTGCTGAATTCATTCAGGATTCCCCTCAAACAAATGGCCATAATTTCCTAACCGTAGGGGCTAAAATGGTCATTCTTGCACCCTTCTTTTAAGGGCAGATGGGGAAATCTTCAGGTGTTCATAATTCATTATTACAATATGAATTATTAAAGATGTATGACTTGTAATGAACCATAACTGAGTAGAGGAGAAGCGAAAACTGCCTTGACTTGCTCTCAAACAACGTTTTGTAACGTTAAATCTATTTGAAGCATCCACCATCATTCTTTAACAATCATCAGGCTTTGGTGAACCATCATGGAGGCTTTCAGGTCTCTGTGGAAATCCATGAAGGAGATATAACAAGAGAAAAGTGCTTTATTTCCAGAGTTTGAAATCCGAGAGAAGCACAGATTTGCTGCCCTCAAACAAATGCAATTCATGGATAAACAGTCTGACAAAAATTATTGAATTGTGAGCGTTAGGGGTGTCTGAAGATAAATTGGCCAAAGGCTCAAGCCTTGAAATTGTTTCATTGAGGAGATATGACAATCATCCCATTAGAGAATTCCAGCCTGATTGTGTTTCTATGGAGAGTTTTCAGACTTTGTGTTGCTCTGAGACGACAAAAATCTCTCACTTCCACAATAACAGAGTGAAAACTGAGCGAGGAGCAAGAAGATGTTCAGACACGAAGAAAAGATTCAGAATGGTCCAAAGCAAACTGCATAGCAACCATAGCAACGCATGTATTTTCTGAAAAATCATAATGATGCAACTGAAAACTTAAAGAGGGATTAAATTAAAACGAAAGAAGATGTGAAAAAGCTGAATTACACATGAATAGCTCAATTTGTGTGAGTGTACAGCATTCACACAGTTATAAGTACTGTCCACAAGAGGGAGCACTTGTTGTAGTATTGTGCAGCAGTTAAGGAGTCGTGGTACTGACGCTGGGTAGTAGTTACAGACGAGGAAGGAGACTCTGTCCCAGTCCAGTCCCTCCATAGTGTCACAGAGATGGAAGGCACAGCCCACTCTGTGTGTGTCTGCCCACACCATCTGTAACACACATGCACAGTTTAAACTGAGTGGATCTGCCACAAGGTTTGGACAAAGTCCTCTGCAGTGGATTTTAGCCATTTTAGTCGTATTCCCATTACTGAGGAGTAACTGGACAGTTGATTGATATTTAAAGTCATTCTCAGTTTGGACGTGCACCCTGTCATTGTCCACATACATAGACTAACTGTGTATACTGTATGTGTGTGTGTGTTTGTGTGTTTGTGACCTGTGTGTAGTGTCCACACATCTTATCTTCGTCACAGCTGTTGTTCTGGAAGTCGTAGTCCAGGCGTTCTGCACAGAACAGATCAATTAGAACTATTCTGTGAACAATGATGAGACTAAGTTGAAGAATCACCACATTCAGGACAAATCCAGTGACAAGTAAAAGTTCTGCAGTCAAGATGAACATCTGGTGTGTTTATCCTGAAACCTGAGAGATTCTCGTGTTACAGCAGCCAAAATAATAAACAGAAGCTACAACAATAAGATAAGATGCAAAGCTAAAGTGCTGGTGTGGCACAGGGCACTGCTGTCAGAAGTATAATGTTTGGAAAAACCACAAGAAATCTCACAAAACAAAAAGCAACAAAAACTACAACAGCAGCTGTAACTTTAACATTCAGTGTTAATTCAAGTTCAGTGAATCACTCATCCATAGTTAATGTGTGGTAGGTTCATCTATTAACATCACAGTAGCAAAAATACTTTTAGTGATACTGCAACATAACAATGCATTTAACATCTAGTCTGCATTCAGCTGTAGCAGAAATGTTTTTAGTTACCAAAGATGAGGAAAAAGTCGAAACTCCGACCTCAGCCTGGGTGTGCCACAGGTGAGCTGATCGATATTAAAGTTTCCTCAAACTAGTCCATATTAGAAAAACTTGGTGAAATGCTTTTGTTTATTACAAAGTGACAGTTTTTGATTTATTGCAGTAACGAGCACTGTGACAGTGTTTAGTTATTCCTTCAGATTTATGAGAATTGCAGTCGCCTCACGGTGCTTTATACTGTAAGGTAAAGGCCCTTCAGTAATACAGAGAAAACCCCAACAATCAGGTGGCGCCCTAACAGCAAGCACTTGGTGACAGTGGATTAAATGCAGAGAAGTGTACAAACACACAGTGAGTGAAGAAGAAACACCCAATGCATCATGGGAATCCCCGGCAGCCTACATCTATTGCAGCATAACTAAGGGATGATTCAGGGTCACCTGGTCCAGCCCTAACTATATGCTTCAGCAAAAAGGAAAGTTTGAATCTTAAAAGTAGAGATAGTGTCTGTCTCCTGAATCCAAACTGGAAGCTGGTTCCACAGAAGAGGGGCCTGAAAACTGAAGGCTCTCCCTCCCATTCTACTTTTAAATACTCTAGGAACAACAAGTAGGCCTGCAGAGCGGGAGCGAAGTGCTCTAATAGGGTGATATAAGAAACAAAACTAGTTGTGGTGATCGTATTTTAAAAGCAGCAGTAATTTTTTAAAACCCCTGACAAGTCGACTCAGAGAGACTGTTACTGTAGTAAAGGTTTACTAGTGATTATAAACAGACAACCATCTTATTTGCTCTGACTTTTCGTTGTGAAATCGATTGGATTGCAGATCTCGTGGTTGTAAAATACTGAAAACCAACACTGGAGCGGTTTTCTGTGAGCCTCACTTCTACTGTTCAAAGATAACCACTAACTGTAATCTGTAAACAAGAAAGCCAACAAATATTTACTTCTGAGGTCACTCACCCAGGAACCATTTCTCCAGAGCATTTCGGAGGTCCAGGCTCCCGGTGCCAGCGTACAGATTCTCTCCAGTATCCTCCAGTTCTGGGTTGTGGTTCCAGATGCATTTCGCAGCGTAGCCCTCTGCCACCAGCTTCAGGTTTGGATCCCATTTCTGCAAACAACCACCGAATGTTACAGAAGTGCCGGTTTGGCATCACCAAATCTGCTGTTTGTTAATCATAAACAGCTCGAGTCGTTTTGCAAGGCAACATGTTTACTTTAGATACAGAGAGGAAGTCACGTAAAAGTAACTAATGCTGGCCAACCATATTAAAAGCAGGCAGAGTTTAAAGCAACCAAGTGAACATGTAAAAGTAAAGCTGGTTTCCAACATTCCTGTCATGATCCATCCATCCATCCATCCATTCGCTTCCGCTTATCCTTTTCAGGGTCGCGGGGGGCGCTGGAGCCAATCCCAGCTGTCATAGGGCGAGAGGCGGGGTACACCCTGGACAGGTCGCCAGTCTGTCACAGGGCCAACACACAGGGACAGACAACCATTCGCACTCACTTTCATTCACACATTCACACCTAGTGGTAATTTGTATTTTCCAATTAACCTATCCCCACAAGCTGCATGTCTTTGGACGGTGGGAGGAAGCCGGAGTACCCGGAGGGAACCCACACAAACACGGGGAGAACATGCAAACTCCACACAGAAAGACCTGATGGTGGAATTTAACTCAGGACCTTCTTGCTGTGCGGCAACAGTGCTAACCACCGTGCCACTGTGCTGTCATGATCCATTTATTATTATTATCATTTTTTGTTTCTGTTAGTTTCTGGTTGTACTTTTGTGATTTTTAGATGCTTCCTTTGTTTATTCTGGTTTCTATGTTCGTGTATTTCCTGTTTTACTTTGACAGTCCCGTGTTTTGCTTCCTCCCTGTCTCATCTGCGTTTCCTCTGCTTTTCTCGTGTTTTCCAAGTCCCAGGTTTCTTCAGGTCTCAGGCTCTGTATTGTTTTTCCCTCTGTATCTAGTGTTGTGTTGTTTAGCTTCCCCCAGTTTAGGATTTTGTTCGTTTATCTCAGTTCCCCATTGGATTTGGTTTTGTAGTGTTTTGTGCAGCCCCAAATAAAGGCTCATCTTCTGTTCAACATCTACCTGCATCTCTAAAGCATATAGTTAGGGCTGGACCAGGTGACCCTGAATCCTCCCTTAGTTATGCTGCAATAGACGTAGGCTGCCGGGGGATTCCCATGATGCATTGAGTTTTTCCTTTCCAGTCACCTTTCTCACTCACTATGTATTAACAGACCTCTCTGTATTGAATCATATCTGTTATTAACCTCTGTCTCTCTTCCACAGCATGTCTTTATCCTGTCTTCCTTCTCTCACCCCAACCAATCACAGCAGATGGCCCCGCCCCTCCCTGAGCCTGGTTCTGCTGGAGGTTTCTTCCTGTTAAAAGGGAGTTTTTCCTTCCCACTGTCGCCAAAGTGCTGCTCATAGGGGGTCATATGATTGTTGGGTTTTTCTCTGTATCTATGAAGCGCCTTGAGGCGACTTTTGTTGTGATTTGGCGCTATATAAATAAAATTGAATTGAATTGAATTGAATTGAATCTCTGTTGTGTGTCGATCATGAACTCTACTATAGGGAAGCCCCAGAATAAAAAAATAAATCAATGCACTTGAACCATCCTCATTGTTGTTGAAATATTTAAGCTTAGTAGAAATAGAGAACCGGTTCCCAGAGGTTCAGTTCCTTGGTTATGGATCACGCTTCAGTTACATTTTGCATGCCGGAGGAGGAAAATAGTGTCTCAGTCTCCAGCCTGGATATGAACATTACTTTTGTTTTTATTGCACAAAAGGACGAGTTAATTGC